>NW_026055693.1:0-600000 GCF_023758065.1 Alternaria ventricosa | reverse complement strand
TGGAGCGAAGACGAACACCTATAATTGGACTCGATGAGGTAATTCATGTGTGCAAACGGTCTCCAAGAAAGCGGACTACGGCGCATGGATAGCCACCTGGGCGTGTGGATACACCGGTGAAGATTGTGTCCGGAGGTTCGGGCGCCGAGCCTAACACATAGGAGCCCGCTAGAGAGGTTCTCGTGAGGAGTAGCGCAGTTGTTATGCAGCCAACGTCATCTACACAACGGGGAGGCGACTGATAGGAGCAGCTCGTTGAAGCGCAGAGGAGTGGTGCGTAAGACGTGGGCCGCCGGTGCGTGGGAGCAGCAGCAAGGTGGAGGTACCGAATAGTTCTCGCCGATCTGTGGCCAGCCGCCAGCGACCACTGCAGGAACAAGGGGAACCACGCAGCGGCCAGGAACCACTGGGACTATCGAGACTAGAGACGTGTTCAGCTCCGTCGTCGGTGGGAGTTGGCGTGCACAGTCGTGTGCACAGCTGTTGTGATGGTGGAGGATGTTCCCGTGGACCTGCGGGCGTTCTTTCCAGTCCATGGACCTACTTAGGTAGGCATCCTTGGCACAACCACACACGTGAGCACGCTTTCACCTCCAGCCTCGGGGAAATCACAGGCCGACGACCGGCTACCCTCATGCATCTGCACAAGAACCTCAACGACGGCAACACCATCATCGGACATTTTGACATCAGTCGGTGTGCTCACATTGCGTCTATGCACCTGGTGTAGTAGCTGGAGGCCCACAACCCCCACACGGCTCACGCCTCAAGTATTGGATCTCATTACAGGCGCATTTCCCAAGAAGAAGAAAGCGTAGAGATAGGCGCTTGTCACACATGTTTGTGGAAATCTTGGATGGAGCCGTGGTACAGCGGCTGATGCGAGGGCCTACAGCCCTTACTGCTGTTGTACGCGACTGCATCACAGCATGATACGAGCAGAAGGACCGTGTTACAACACCGCCGTACCCAGAATCGTCGCAAGCTCAAGGCTATGCTACGCTGGCGGTGCGACTGCGCCAAGGTGGCGCTCTGTGCATGCTGAGTCTCTTGGGGACAGCCAGGAAGGCACACCAGAGGGGGGTCTCATAATTCACGATAGCCAGCACCCGGTCATCGCTGTCGTGGGGCTCTGAAACATGTTTGGAACCTACCGGGCCCGAGACATCACCACATGGACTTTGACCTCGACGAGGGCTGTTCGCGATTTCAGATCGATCCGCCCACGAGCCCTGTGTAGATTGAGACGTCTGAGTGAGGCGGGGTATCGAGTCCTTAGACACATCGTCGGCCACGGTAGGGGCTCTCTTCGGTTGTTTCAGGTTCCGCCGTCTCACGAGCGAAGATCTGCAGATGGGACGATGCTCTAGCCTCTCGTCTTCTGCTCGGACGCTTATCGCGATCCCTTTCTGACAGTTTGATTGTTCCGCGCCAGTACACGACGACGACATGCGTCAATACTTAGAGTTGCGCTTCTTGTCGACAAGCTTAGCCACAGCTCCAGTCCAAAGTGGCAGACATGTTGATGCTTAGGCCTTATGCATACCCATGTGCCCGCAGCACCAGGCCTAACCCTGCAAGCATTTGCGCCGTGCCCGCCTGAAATCGCGAACCGGCATATTCGGCACTAACAGCACAAATGCTGTACGTAGCTGCCAAAATCATACTCTCCCCGACTGAGGATACCCGCTCGTATTGTCAGCACAGTTTTACGCGTGCTGTGTTACTACAGGTTTGTTGTCCGCGAACACAGCAGTGGGAGCTTACCGACCCCAGCCACGACACGTCTTTCGACGCGTTGCCAAATCCTCTCGGATGCACAACAACATACGGCCGACATTCCAAGCAAATTGGACCTCAAGGCCTCGTAGCATAGCGGGCCTGGACGTGGTCAGAGCAGATATGCAGCAGATTTAACCGTTTATTTCGCTGCAACGTCCAATCAGCGCTCGCTACATCTGCCCCTGCAACGTTATATTGCGCAGGCCGACCTGTCGGGCCGCGTTCACTTGCGCGCTCATCGTCAGTGGCTCACGAGCCTGGTGAAGTCGGGCATCCCCCGTCTCCTGCACCCCTGTTTCCGTCATCCCCCAGCCACTAACAGATGCTCAGGCGCCGTCGCTCAGCGGCAGATACCCATGTCTTTCTCTCCTGCTGGCGCGCAGCGAGCCCTGTCCTTGCTCATCCTGGATGTCACTAACCTGGTGGAGCACACTGAGCACCTTCCATCTTCTCCACATACTCTCCGCTGCTCGTCCAAGCCGGCCATGTTCCTACATAGTGAGATCATCCCTACATTTGCTGTTACTTTGCCGGCCACAAAGCTTCTTGTTCCCGTGTCACGGCATGCAATACTGCGGCATATGCCAATGATCGCTCTCCAGCAACTACAATCCTTACTCGAATCTTTGCTCAGCTACCTGGACCGTCCACCACTCCCTCTTATTCGCAACCACCGCTTGTCTCACTTCGGTCTGTGCAGTTCGCCAACCTTTACTCGACCCTAACTCCTTGACCGCACCCTCGTGTTATTCCCACACGGAGGGCAGAACCCCTTCATCAGCCGTTGCCCTGCAGTGGTCCGTGTTCAGGCTCTTACGTTCTCTCCTCCCCTGCAAATAAGTTGTCTACTTGACCAGGTACGCATATATTACTTTGGTTGCTATTGCATCTCAACTATACCTTTACCCTCATTTGGCACGCCTGGATCCTAGCCTTGGCCCAAGTTCAGTCATCTCGCCTCGTCCAACCTCGATCCCTCCAACTCAGGTCTTGTTTACCAATGGCAAGTCGTTCGCGTACATCACTAACGCCTCCAGCAGGCGTATAACCCGGGCATTTGAACTCACAACATCCGAGCTCGCGTGCGCGCGACAGGTTTCCCCAGATCATCTCGTCAACTTCAATGGTTGTTGCCATAACTACATCTGCCGGCCACTTGTGGGGACCTGCACACGCCATACTAGCATTGCTCGGTTCGCGTTGCTTGCGTTAGGCTTTATTATTCTGGGGTTCGTTCAGGCTCTCAAGCCATGTTTTCGTTCCATAAAACCGATGCCTCCCGGTCTCGACAGTCATCCGTCGACTCTCAGGCCATTGGGCCTACCATTCCTACCGCAAGTTCAGACTTTTGGTCAGAGCAGTACCCTACGCATTCAACTCATCCTGGCATGCATTCGCCCGAGCAACACAGAGCCCATCCGGCCAGACGAAGTTCCGTGTTTAACCTACGGTCTAGAAGCAACACTGCGACATCTATGACCCCTTCGCTATTGTCTCTCAGCCATTCCGAGATGGCTGACCATGAGGCTTCATGGCATGGCTCACCACCTGGACATCGACACACCAGCAACAAGAGTCATAAGGAGTCTACTGGATCTAGGAGATCGTTGTTCCGCGGGAAGAAGGGCAAGAGGCTGAGCGAGACGCCCATGATAAACGTCGATGAGTTCGAAGGGGACGTCAGCGAAAGACGATCATCAATCTTACGGAAAGGCAAAAGAAGCGAGGATCCTAGTGAGTAATTGTCTTCCCTGGTGCAAGGCCCTCTGCTTATCGTGACAATAGGTACGAGTCTGATTAGCCGGATCTCGAGCCCATTCGACTTTCAGCACCTTTCTCACACCGACCGACATCAAATAGCTGCTCTCGAACAGCAGTTGCCTGTCACACCATCCGATGACGTCCATTTCAGGAACTTCTCTTCTGAAAACCTGGCAAATAGAGAAGAGAGATCCACGTCTGCTCTAGGCTTCAACTCTCCCCCTCGCAGCCCAGAACCTCGTCACGATTCCGAAACCGTCCCCCACTTCCCAATATCGCGACGACCCCTTCGCCTAGCCCGATCTATAGAGAGCTTCTCTCAACCTAGCCCTCGGAAACATACGCACACATCGTCGATACAGTCGCCTCATCTTCCCCTAGGACCTGCCTTCGGTACACCTGAGTTCGCGTACGAAGAGCCTGCTTCTGGTCCGCGTAGGTTGTCGCGGTCAAAGCGAGAGTCAGGTATCTGGGACTCATTTGCCCTCTCTGCTGTGTCCACCCCGGACATACTACCTGAGATATCAGAAGATTCATACTTTGGCCATGCGGTCACGACGCCTGATGATTCAGCCATTCACGCAACCACACCGCCTTCCTTTAGTCCTAGCCTCGCAGATGTTGTCGAGGAACCAGAAAGATTCGTTAGCCCAAGACCTGCACCACAGCCTCCAGTCAAGTCCCCGACTTCGCCGAGATCGCCTTACTTTGGATCGTTTTCCTTCCAAAATCCGCGATCTCCCGTTACCTCTAGATCGCAGGGTAGAGGTCAGTCCCCTGCTTCACCGAGGGCTGAGCCTTCAGCCTCGCGACCCTCATCGCAAATGTCTGACACGCTGGGCTCATTTGGCATGCCGAGGAGGATGTCCGTTCGAAAACCTTATCAGCGTCGCCAATCAAACACATGGCGCGCAATAGAGGAGTCATGGGAAGAAGACGTCGACTATATCTACGACAACGCTCTAGAAGCTGACTGTGACTTCGAATGGGATCGAGTATCTGATGATGGTGTTCGCTGTTGTGACACTCCTTCTGCTGAGCAAGCCAATCGTCGCAACTCCAGAATCACGTCTGCTGATCGAGAGCGTTTCGCCTCTGACAATTTCCGCTCATCTTTGCTGGTTCCCAGCACAGCGAATGTGCCAGAACTGGTCCCGACTTCTGCGATATCCACATCCACCCTTAGCACTGGCCTGCCACCGACACCCTCAGGATTCTTCCACGCCAACCGTTTCAGCGGCGACACTGGCTTTATACTAAGCCCTTCTCTTCTTGTCCCCCAGGAATACAAGGATACACGAGAAGTCACATATGAGGACTTGCTTGACGAGTACGCCGCGTCCGACCGCCACTTTCCAATGCTCGATGCCGGTCGAAGCACGACTAGCTCGGCACGTAGCAGTCACGTCCGACTAAGTAGGCGCAGCTCTTATGACAGCAGCCTCATGTCCTCTTCTCAGAGCTGCGGTCTCTGGAGCTCCCCTGTGAGGCGCTCGGCAAGCTCTGCCGGAAGTGTCCCAGAGCTGATCCCGTCCCGTCGTAGCCGCAAGTCGCTTGGCTTCAGTCTTGCAGCTGATCAGTTCTCAGAGCAGATTGCGTTCCTTAACGAAGACAAAGAGGACGATGACATTACGCCACCAGGGCGTACCCTGGAAGGGCGAACATTCTTCGCTTCAGACGACGAAGCGCCTCAAGAGGAGGAGCAATCTCGCAGCTCCGTTGAGACCGAGCTCAGAGCCTCGCTTGATTTGGCGCGACGTGGCTCACAGCGTGCCAATCACTCTACTGTCGAAGAGGAGCTTAAGTCTTCACTCGACCTTGCGCGCCAAGGGTCGCAGCGTTCCACTCGTGCACCAGCGCGCCAGCACAAACCCGCCCTGTCTGAAGGTGCCGCCAAGCTCCTTTCCGTCTCTGCTCCGAAGGAGGATCAGTCAACCAAGCTACGCAACCGCGCAGCGACCACCGCGCAGTCTCGCTCCCCTATGTTGTCTCTCTTCCCAACACCCCCACGCAACATATAAAACACTTCGCAGATGGCAATCAAGCCACGACCATCAGCGACCTCACCCACGACGCACATAATAACTTCATCCACCCCGCGTCCCTGAATCGAAGCCCAGGAGGCTCATGAAGCATGGCTGGCTATGCTTCATGTCACGCTATCAACGACACACAATTGCATTCGATGTATATATTGACGAGTCATGTTCTCTCCCATCTTACATATTTACTAACAGTCTCATCATTGACGGAAGACTAAAAGTCGGAAGGTCTCTTTTTAGTCTCGCGCATTTCGGGTCCCCTTGCGTCAGCTTTTCACCAGCTCGCTTGCATGCATTTTTTCGGCGCACCTTTGTCTCATTACATAGATCTATCTTGCCATATCCGCGCACAAATTATCTCCTATGTTACAGAGGAGAGGAAACTTTCGCAAAGAGCGCGAGAAGTAATTACTAGCTGTTATTAGAATCATTACACTCGACAATTGTCACAGTCAATCTTGCTCTCCTTTCGAAAGATGCTTGCGAGCGTCGCAATACAAACCAAATCAAAATTTCAATACTTCTATATTTGTGATCTTCAACGCTTCTACCTGTTTATTCACCCATAATCAGCTGCGTTGGTCCACGCAGGTACATGGTGCATCACCCTGACATACACAACTGCGTGTTCCTCTCGTCGCCACCCTTTCGACGATCCACAGATCCGACCCTTACGATCCGCGCCGCAGCTCTCCATCGGATTCGCAGGCCCGCCCTGCATGAGCGTGTCCGCCCGCGCCATTGGCGTAGTACATGCAGGTTGGACGGGAACTCAGGGGAAAGCAATACCGTCACTACAGCGCGACGCGACGTCACGTTATCAACATGAACGCGCGCAAGCCTGAATGAGCAACACGAGGGCTTCGCATAGCCGCGAGAAGACGTGCAGCGTAGTCCGGATAGCTCAACACCTGTTCCCCTGATAGAACATGGATTTGAAATGGTCTAACTCGAACTGCGCAGCGGGACCCGTTCTCCAGCCTTTTGTCGCGTGCTTTCCATCTATGCCGTGTTACTCAGAAACTTATTTGGCTACGAAATGGTGCAGATTGACGCAACGCCGCAATTAATGTTGGCGGCTGCAGCGTATAGGTGCATGTGGCGAGACGCAGCGCGTCGTCCTGAAGGGGATGTAAACAAGTGGGTTTCCCGTCTCAATTGGTTACGGGGCCGATGCCTCGAGGCGAAGTTTTCGCAATGAAGTCGCCCAAAGAGACCGGTATCGTGGTACCGAATGACTAACGACAGACAACTGCAGTGGAGACTTTTGTGTTGGTATCGGAGGTGACTTAGCTGTTGGTGGGTCACCGGCGTCTAGCCCTCTAAGGACCTTTGACGGTTTTGGAAGCCATCAGATCGATCAGATAGTCAGTCCACCGCGGACACACGACCGTTTGGGAAAGCATGTTAAAAATGGTTACGATGACCGGCGTCAAGGGGTTCACCCTGCACTCTGTTCGCCTATGCACCCGCGTATCGCAGAAACTGGGGAGGCGAGCAGCAAAGCGCACATACTGATCTGACAAATACCATGTCCTTAATGTTGGGGTGGTAATAGTAAGGATACTGAAATAGGAAGCAGTCCGGGAACGATCCACTCTATCCACATGGCAGCTCCACCAAAGCATCCATTTTGAAAGTGAGTATTGACGAACTTCTGCTCACCGGAGCATATACTCGATCCGGTTCTCTACCTATACTGCCGCTCCATGCGCAACCAACCGCGCCTAATACCAACAGATTGCAGACGCAGGAACCAAATCGTCCTCCATCCGAACCCCGGAATGAAATGCGCGCAAGTCCATAGCGATACCGAACCGAAGACGATCGTCCGGGTAAAGGTCTTCAGAGACCCCGGCCACATGCAAGTCAACTACCAGGGCATACACACGGAGCGGGACGTTCGTTATAGGTCCTGCTATGGGCCAAGGCGCAGAGAGTGTGTGGCTCGGGCAATAGAGAGGTCGTTTGGAATTACCCGTGCCGCTGAACGTGCTCGAAGCGAAGTCGGTTGTGCTCTTACATGGGACTTGTGTTTTATGTGCTCCGCAGGCATCGTAAGCGTGCGCATGCATAGGCACGTGTAAGCGACTTCAGGATGACATTGTGTCGAATCGAGGGTAGAAGCGCGATGATCGTCCGCAAAGAGATGTAATGACTAGCCTGAATATCGTTCGAGATGCTGTTTCATGTGCGGTGGAACGTTCGTGAGGCTTCCTCAGGCATTCATTCAGCCTATGTGAGGTGTATGGACTTCGCCGGTTACTCTTTTGATCGACAGCTGCTGCATTCTCAATTTCCATCTCCAGAAGAGTAAGTACCTTGACTTGCATTACATGTGATGAGTTGTCCTGACCCAAGGCAACCATGACGATCGCACCAGTTCCATCAACCTCCGTATGTTTTTCTAACTTCGAGCTGGCTTTAGTGTCGATTTGGATGTTGGTCCAACGCAGCATGTCCCACCGGCAACATCTGTACGCCAACTCGTAATGACAGCTTTCCAGGATGATAACATCGATGGGTCGTTCGTTGTAATGTCTGCTCGAGTACTAGACCACATCATGAGCCTGCGGTCGTGCTTTCTTTGCGTTGTTCAAATCAGGCTCGTAGCTTCATCCTCGCTAGTAGACCCGTCTCTGCGCAACTCACTCTTATCATCATTCCTCTTCACCTAATAAGGTGAGGGTTTGAGGCAATCCTGGAAGAAATAGACATGTCGCACTGCAAACCTTGCGCAGACATCAGCGCTTGTCATCAACAATCGACCCAACCATCACAGATTGGGATCGATGGGTCTTATCCAAAGATAGCGGAACACGTAGTACGGTAGCCGGCGGGATGTCGTTCAACTTCTCAAAGACGTGTGTCGTGAGTGTCAGAAAGATTTAAGTGTCAACTAGTCGCGTGCTGCATCTGGGCGGTCTTATCTCCGATGTCGCATACGTCATCAGTGGCCAACACTTCCGCGACGCGACACTCTGCTTTCATACGCCACAATTACCATGTGGACCGCGCCTACTGCTTGATATATCTGGAAACCCCAAATATCACTTTTGGTCACAGTTCGCGCCCTTTACTAAACCTTGCACGCCCTCTCAATTTCCTTGGTAGGCTGCGATACAAACCGCGCATCATGGCCTTCCGGATGGGCCGCTTTGTACCCGGGCCTGCCCGCTTTGTACCCAGGTTTTCCCGCCTCACACCGCGGCGTCTTTTGTTCATCACATCCGCGGGCGTACTTTTCTGGTTTCTGTTCTTTAGCTTGACCCCGATTACCTCGCCGCTTCCGCCTTACACTGGACCCCATGAGGTTGGCATACTGGATGTTGAGACAGAGGTCCAAAAGAGAACCATCCATGATGCGATACTGAAGGCGACTGGGGAGAAGGCTTTCCAACTGGATACGTTGGCCATCACCTTATACTACCCATCCTCTCTGCCTCTGGCCCCGCCTAGCCAGCGACCATGGGCACGGCCGTGGCTTCCTCAACCTGTCTCGCTGATTGGCGAGGGCTATGCTCGCCTTGCCGGAGTGTCGAAATTATCCTCTGTCTTCACCTTCGCTCTCTGGCTCCTTGGTTCAAGCACCGTCATTCCAGGTGTCGTTGACGCACCAATCCTTTCCAGTGCTGAGCAGATTTTGGGCGAAGATGGCAGTGGTGCCGGCGAATTTGGAAAGATCATGAGCGCAGCAGAGCAGGAACATCAAGAGTTAAAACGGGGCGACGGTCTTGGAAGTCTGCCCTGCGTTGTCTTTACGCATGGCATGGCAGGAATGAGTCAGAGTTATGCACACTATCTGGGAAGCATTGCAAGCCACGGCTACGTGGTCGCTGCCGTCGAACACCGTGACGGTAGCGGGCCTGGTACTATCGTCCACCATCCTGATGGTACAGAGCGAAAAGTATGGCACATGAAGCTCAAGGACCTAGAATCCGATCCGCCGATGACCGACCTTGACCTCAAGGCCGCACAGCTCAACTTCCGCGAAGCTGAGATCAGCGAAACCATCAAACTCTTTGCGCAACTAAATGCAGGTGACGCACCGCTCGTGAACCTAAAGCCCGACTCACCGCGGAATGCCTTGCCTGGGTTCAAGAACCGCCTCAACCTGTCAGCAGTCACAGTCGGAGGTCACTCATACGGCGCGACGGGGGCTATGCAAGCACTGAAATCTGCTGGCTCAAAGGCAATGCCTATCAATGGCGGTATCGCGTTAGACCCTGGCAAGGGATCTGGACCCCTGAACAAAGACATTGATGTACCGATACTGGTCATGCAGAGCGGAGAATGGACAGAAAAGCAGACGGCTTTCTACGACGAAGGATGGCACTTCGAGGCCGTGAAGAATATCATCGATAACGTTAAGGAGGGATGGTTCATGACCTTGTTGGGTACTGCTCACCCGTCTTGTACTGATGCGCCTCTTATCGTTCCTTGGATCATGAAGATGGTCACCGGTACGACGCTAGGTAGCAAGGTTGCTCTTAAGGAGTATATTGACGCTTCGGTCGCCTTCTTAGAATATCTGCGGACAGGCGAGAAGACGGGGGTTTTGGAGAGTGGTGTTACGAACGCTTCAGGGCCTTTCAAACATGACGGACCACATGGTAAGGTTCAGGGCCCGGAAGGCGCTGACTGGGAGGTTCACACCGTTCCGAAATCGGAGTAGGTTGCGCGTCGTTTTATAACACTATAATACCACAGCAAGTAAATGTGCTTTATCCACCTCTTTGTGCGTGACCGAGCCTTGAACTGATCCACTCTGTCCATGTAGATTACCTATACCAATGACCGTCCATTCTCCAAGCTCTCCGTAGACATTCTGCGACTTAATCATCAACAGAAGCGAAGAAAACACAAGTCATACCACTGGCAGGCAAAGTGATGCACTGTAGTCCTCGATGCATCCCAACCACGCTTTTCAGCCATCAGGCGCAAATTCACCAGCCGCGCCTGTGCGTACAATCGCTTTACCACGGGTGATGCCTCGGCCTCAAGAAGGCGACACGCGCGCAAGACACCTTGATCAATACGCACCCAGATCCCAATCGAACAGCGCGGCGGCGAATTATCAGTACTGTGATACTCAACTACAACTTTTGAGGAGTTAGTGAGGGAAATGGTAATGGGAATAAGGCACTCACTGAGGTGCTCATATATCATGAGACGTATCTCGGTCGGGAGATCAAGTAGCCGGAATGGTTGGACCGTCTCGTTGGTTGAAGTACGAGACCATGGCTTTTCGATCTCTGGGAAGCGATTCATGATCTCGGGATAGAGGCTAGATTCAATATTGGGTATTAGAAGGAGGGAGAGTCTGGTATGGAGGTTGAAGTAGTGGTTGACTGAGTAGATACTAAAGCAGCCCACCCTTGATTTCATTGCGAGTGTTCAAGCGCTAGGGTATACAGTTCAAAGCGGAGTGGTGTGTTAATATTCATCTCATACATCCATTAGTTTCACTTGCCCCACAGCCCAAAGCCCTTACTGCCACCTCTTGACCTAGGCTGCTGTTTCTTCTTCTTCTCGGGTTTCTCTAATCTCTTACAGCTCACATCCGCCTTTACCATCATGAAACTCTGATCGAAGACATGTCCATTAGCATTACCGCATCGTTCGAGTGCAGGCGCAAGTGCCAACTCTACTCGCCTGCCCTTTGCGCTGCCATTGACGCCATATCCACCACTGCCGTTCTCGTCATCATCTTCATACACGTCCTCCATTTCACTGTCGTAGAACCCGTAGCCCCAGTATTGATCCTTCTTACCGCCAGTGAATGTAACGAAGCGATAGTCGGCGAGCTGGCGCTTCATCTTCAAGTCCAACGCAACAGACGCTGAAATGATGGTACCCAGTTGTTCCTTCCCTGAACGCAAAGACTGTGTAGACCAGGGCCGTAGTTTGCGACGCATGCGACTGCAGAAACGGGATATTCGTTTTAGGACGGGCGCGGCATCGAACGTGGGACGCCATTTGCCATCTACTTGAGGGACTAAGAGGTTTACGGTCATGGCGCGCCATTGGTGGTATTCTTCGGCTTGGGCTTCGTTCTTAACGGCTGTACCTTGTTAGCATTGTAATCATGAGAGATTCGTCGGGACGGGGTAGTGTACCCTTGCGCAATGTGTCGTTAATTTCGCGCAGCTTCCTGTCTCCCAGTTTCCCTGCCCATACATATCCACTGCCCTTCTGCCAGTTGTTGAATATTTTCTGCTGCAGCTTCATCCAAACGTATGCTTGGATGAGGAGCGGCCGTTCCTCTGGATGCTTCAGATACGTCTGGTAGTTGTCCGTGAGGTTCCCAAATAGTTCCTTCGCTCTAGTGAGATATGGTCGCTTGCTCGTGGCTTTGATGGGTCCGCCGAAATACTCTTCACTCCATACTCGTATCTCGTATCGCAACGCGAGTAGCTCTTCGATCAGAGTGTTCTCTTCAGATTTGTACACGATCGAACGTTTTGCAGGCATCCCATGTGGACCCATACTCCTCCTCTGCAGCTGTTTCCTCAGCGCATCTCGCTCTTTTGTGACTTGGTAGTACCGCTGTATGAGATCATCTTGGCTGTTACCCCTCGATGCGTCTGGTCGCGATGGGCTTTTGGGCGGTACGAGGGGACTGATAGTCGCGCTCAGTCGCTGCGGGCTGCCCAATGCCGATGATTCGTCGGATGATGTCTCGGCCGATGTCGCTGTAACTTTCTCGAATTTGAGCGGTGGTATGTAGGGCGCCTTCCGTCTATGCCTGGGTATCAGGACCTCCTCGTCGGACCATTCGTCTCCGACTTCGGGGAATGGATAGCCTTCTTGCTCCATAACAGATGATTCAAGAGTCGATGCAGATTGCGGTTCTTCGATAACTTCGGCGGAGGGGCAGGTCAGTTTGAGCGACTTGAGAGTAGAATGGCGAACGTCTATGGATGCGACTCGGTCAGCGCGCTATATCCCAATAGCCCCAAATGCCCACACGCACCAGGAGATAGAGTCGCCATCTCAACAAAGACTGAGCATGTTTGCCCTTCTGGTATGCGCTCAATGTTGATCCCGCGAGCGGTGAAGCCTCTTGGTAGTCTATGCTGCTATGCGTCCGCGCAGTCTCATCTCAGATCAGCTTCGGACAAGCTCGCTGCGGGGCCGGCGGTGTTTATGGCCTTGGGAGAGTAGACGGAATAATCTGAACGAGTTGGCGGGCAAGCCCTCAGCAAGGAAGATGGCATGGCGCAGGCAAGCTTTGCTGCTATCTAGCCCAGCCTCGCCGCGAAAGGCAGCCCTGGCGGTTCAGCATGAACCACTAAGAGCGGGCAGACGACGAAACGAGCTGCAATCACACCAGTGACGTGTGACGAAGTGCATGCAGACGGCGATGGGTCCACGATTGGGTGAAAAAGAGGAGGCTGTCGGCATCTTCGCTTATCTAGCGTGCGCCTGTCACCTGAACCGCGACGGGACGACTTCGGGATCCACCTGAACCATGTTCTTGCCAGCAACAACACGTCTTTTCGTGCTCACTACCGTCTGACACGACATGTTCACGAACTCAATTCTGCTGTCATGGTAACTTGGCAATATATGCAATTTCCGACGCGCCAAAAGCACAGTGCGCAAAGGCCGCTCGGGCACTTTGGACGACGATAACAAGCTCCATCCTGGAGTACCAGAATACCTCCGGCCTCCGCATTCTCCACACTGCACATCACCAATCATCTTCGGGTACCTTCCCTAGTACCTTCCCCAGCCCTTTCATTGCAGTAGAGCAGCAGTCACCCTATCTCTTAGCTTCAATGAAGTCCCTGTCTTTGCCCAGCAATTCCCCGGTGGTGGCTTGTTAACCTTGAATGCAGCTGAATTACACCTATCACCCCCAGCTTGTAATTAGTTCCAATTCGAGCAAAGCGCAAGACATGTATTGAGGTCTAGGACGAAAGCCTTGATCAGTGTCCGCCCGTCGGTGTCAAATCCACAATGCTTGATGAATTCGTGTTGTCCTGGATTACCCTCGGGTGTCCTGGGTGTGAACGATGTACTGTTGCTGGCTGGGCAGTCCGTGGTTGCAAGGGAAGGGGGTACGCTCGTGGGTTTAGAGGAGGAGAGGCTCCGTGATTGGGATGACGTTCGATCACTTGAGCCGCCTGTGCTGGACAGAAGTATAGCCGTTGGCGCGCTGCTTATACATTAGTATATATTTGCCAATGGGTTCCTCTAGGCCTGGGGAAACTACCTCTGCATAGAAGATGGTGGCGCATTCTTCCAGTTCCCTTTGACTGCTAGCGAGCCACCTACAGCTCCGACCACAGACGCAGCGATTACGACTGTGCTTACAACGACCAGTATGGACCAGAAGAGCCACGGTTTCAAACCTCCGAGCGATCTCGACTGGTTCTCTTTTAGCGTGGGGTTTCCCGTAACGACATGTTGACAAATCCAGGCTTCTTTTCCTTCATCTTCATGCTCCATGGCCTGCAGGCCTGATTCGACCACAGGGAGACCACCTCCACCACAAGGTTCCGGTAGGTTCTCGCACGCGATGTGTCTTAACATGACGCTGTGAGTAGTATGAATAGGCTGAAGATTGTCTGCCTGCTGTTAACCTTGATCTTGATCCTTGAACGAAAATCTCGTAGATGCAAAGAGCTAAATAAATATCCAGCATCTACCTAGGTATTGAATGTGTTCGGATTGCATGGGCTCGATTGGTAGAAGCATATCTTATTACATGGTTGCGTAAAAGCGCTGGATGTGTAACAGATACAATGCCACATAGGGGCGGAAAACATGGTATAATGTGAGATTCGAATGGAACTGAACAATATTGCCTGAAAGCAGTTGTACCATCCCACGACGCAGCTGTCTATTGGCGTTCGATACTTCTATGTGGAGATGGGGCTGGGAAGGGTGAGCCTGAGGTATGCCTCCAAGGCTGACCGCAAGTATTGGATGGGGCGGGTTTTTCAAATTTGACCTGTTCCGAGAACACTGAGACGTTGCTATCCTCACTGTCGGTTTTCGTTCCAAATTGCCTTCTCACTCTTATGAGCATATGCATCCAGTAAGAAGGTTCGGAGATGCCTCCATTCCCGTGCAAGTCAGCATCCCGTTGGTTCTTGTCGAACTGTGGAAAATAGGCGCCTCTACGCTGCCTGTAATAAGCACACTTTTGTGCATCCCAGGTTCTATTTATTTCGTGTACCCAAATGCACCCAAGTATATAGAAGTGGAGCCGGCAGATCTGTGGTAAGTGTCGACGAAGCGGACGGGGGAGGTGAACTAGGATTTAGGAACCCCGAAGTCACAAATTAAGCTTGCGCTTTTGGAAGCGCGATGTAACTCGACTGGTGCAGGGCAATCGCAAAGCACGGTTAGTCACAACAACTGACCGACGCGCTTCTGGTATATGTTAACTGGACGAATCGAATACCGCAAATGGTTGCTTTCTGCGAGCATACTTACGTTTGGCCGTCAGATTTTGTGGCTGAAAGCAGTTATCACTGCGGTAGGACGTTGGCATGTGATACTATGACGACACAGGGTCCACATCCGAAACTGGAGACCTCGAAGCACGATTGGGCTGTCCACGGGAGTACTATATGAAACTTCCATGTATGTACCGAGGTGTCTGCTGTCAACCTTGGAAAGCATTGGTCGGATAGTTCTCGGAGGAAGATTGTTGATCGTCGCTAAGGCCCAAACGGGTAACGGCGGCCCGTCAGCTAGCGGGGCGAGAATCGCAACGAACACCAAGGCGCGACGGAACCAATTCCTCCCCGGGGGCCGATCCACCCTGTCGAAAACTTCAAGACTCTCATGCAGACTATCGCAAACCGTCCCCGAGCATGGTTGAATCGAAAGTCGGCATATCGTCTAATTCGCCGGGCTCAACAAGCAAACCCAGCGGAGGACGACATCGCGTCATCTCCTCTTGTTTGACATGTCGGCGCAGGAAAGTCAAATGTGACCACGTTCATCCAGTATGCGGTTCTTGCATGCGAGGAAGTCATGTGTGTACCTGGACAGATCAAATACCGGCATCCACTACTACTGGAAGGATTTCGAAACCCACGGCTGGGGCGACTGGAAAGACCGGGAAAGGCAGTGACGTGCAAGCCCGCTTAGACAGACTCGAATATCTTTTAGAAAAAGCTGTTGCGGGACAGGGGGCGAAATCCACGGCATCCGTACGGTCCAGTGTTGAATTAGACAGGAAAGAATTGGAGGCGCTGACCCCATCGTCGAATAGTCAGACTTCCCATGGAGGAGGAATCGCTTCTGATGGTGGTGACGGGACCCTCTTGTTGAATGATGGGCAGTCTCAGTTTGTCTCTTCTCTGCATTTTGCATTACTGGCCGACGAGGTGAGTGCCGCTTTTCGACATGACAGAACATCGCTCCGAGTTACACCGAGCGAAGGCTACATTCATTCTTATTGTGTTTCTCTGTTTCTAGGAATATTGAACAATGCTGATTGAGCTTTAGATACAAGACATCAAGGCCTTGCTTGGTGATAAGACCGACGAAGAGAGAAAGGAAGTGCCGCAAAGCAGTCTGGTTGACCTACTTTCCCTCGGTCGCGCAGGAGCCGGATCAAATCTTGAAAATCTGCTACCGAGCACAAAAGAGCACCGCGACACGCTGCTGGACGTCTATTTCGCAAATGTAGATCCTATGGTGAGAATTACCCATAGGCCAACGGTGGTGCGCAAGTTTTCCACCTACAACAACGAAGCACACCCAATGGCCTATGCCATCTACTTCTCTGCGATCAACTCTCTGCCTCCAAAGGTAGTACACAACAAGTTTGGCGAGACAAAGGAATCACTCCTCGATCGATTTCAGCTGGGTGTTGAGATCTCACTGGCCAGGGAAAATTACCTCACAACATCGAATCTGGAGATCTTCCAGGGATTTGTGTTATGGTTGACATGTATTACTAGGGAAGAAGATATGGGTAAGTGCACTAGATGTTCGTTAGTTCCAGAATGCTCACACATGGAGTAGGCAAAGCGTGGGTGTTGATAGGCATCGCATTTCGCATCGCCTTGAACCAAGGCCTACATCGAGATCCATCTTTATTTCCGACCGGTTCCATGGACGCTCTGACCATCGAGTTACGGCGTCGTATGTGGCATCAACTAGGACATTTGGAGTTCCGGGCAGCAGAATGCAAAGGACAGGAACCGAGCATCACCGAAGACTTCTACACGACACTATTCCCACGAAACATTGACGACGAGGACCTTGTAGATGGCGCAAGTCCTGGCCCAGCCCCCTATGACGAACCGAAGCTCACTACCATGACGTTCCAGCTGGTCCGGTTCAACGGCATGCGAGCGCTACGGCGCATAGTTCAAAGCACTTACCGCCTGGAACGACGTATGCTGGACTCGGGGCTTCATGGAACATCTCGTCCTGATCCTGCACAAGAACTCAGAGATCTATATGAACAGATCAAAGTCATGCTCGACGAAGTTCACGAAGAGAATCAGCGAAAATACTTACACAACCTCAACCCAGAGGTACCAATGGAGAGGCTAACATTGGGATTGGCTTCACTATTGGAATGGCGTGCCTACCTGCTGTTTTGGCTTCGGATGCCGCGTGCTTACCGCGACGTAGTCTTTTCGGACGAGATCCGCCGATCGTACGTTCAAGTCAGGGTCTTAATGAGAAAACCAACAACGGCTGACAATGCTAGGATCTTCGAGAAGTCAGTAAACTGCGTCGAAACACTGAACGGAGCGGCAGCTGATGTCGATGCTGCTCGCTTCCAATGGCACATTGGTCCGTAACCCCGACAATACTTAGTCAGACACAAGAGCTAACTTTCAAAGGAGGAATCGCATCTTTCCAAGCCATCATGCATATCCTATCAGAACTCCGCAACCCCCTCTTCAACGCACCAGACCGCCAACGCGCTCTAAGAGCCCTCCAGATGTCTCGTATCCTCCGCGAGAACAACAGCGCCAAAGCCTGGCAAGCAGTCAAAAACATGATCGACAAGGCCGTCTCGGAACACAATCTCTCGCCAAGAGGGCCGCCGCAGCCATCAACTACCTACGTCAGCCAACCCATCGTGCCTTCCATTCCCATGCCGCTGAACAACAACGCACCCAACAGTAACACGGGCGTTTATCCGGCAATGCAAGGCATCCCAAGCTACGCCTACCAAAACCCGTCTGCAGCTTATAACCAACAAAACATGCCAGGACCATCTCAACCAGAACCCATGCAGACTCAACCCGACTTGCTGCAGTCCATGCAGTCTATGCAAGACAATGCGCCTTGCTGGGATGACATCAATCTCAACAACATCAACAACATCGTAGGCGACGTACAAGCTAGCACGGATGTAATTCCCGACTTTGATTTCGTAAGTGACCATGACATGATCGGGTAGACGGGGTCGATTGGCTAACAAAACCAGGGTTTCTGGGGCGACCCTTTTAACTACGAAAATGAACCTGCAGCCATGCCGTTGCAAGATGGCTACTTTCCTCAGTGGAGTGGGGGAATATGAAAGCAACGCAGCAAGTCGTACGAATAACTTCACTCATAACTTCAAACCGAAGAAGCGGTACCGCAGCACTATCATTACGTCCACGAGGGGCTCTTACCTAGGTAAGAGCAGACGACGAACGTTCACTTAACATCTTCGCCAACCACTCTACTCTCAGTTATATCTGCCACCGACGCATCATATGGTTCTCTAAACTCCCATGGACGATGCCGTTGTTCTCAAGCGAACCGGTAACCCTTCCAGCGCTGTCTCGGTTTTCGACGCGGGTCGGACATGGGCTCAACAGACCTAATCCACCACTCTTGCTGTTCATGTGTTGTGTTTAGTATGGCGTTTGCTGAAGGTCCGCCCTGGACGACGGCTAGAACGGACGGATATGTGCGTGTTGGCATAGAGCTTAAGGCTTATTAGGGTCAGGCGTTTCATAGATCGAACATAGAGGAGCGGGTCTTTGTGATAAGGTTAGCTGTAGGAGTCGAACATCAAGAAAGCATCCGATTACATGGACACGTAAAGACAAGCCGCATGCAGTGTGTTTGTACAAGCCGTGGAATTAAGTTGGCGAATGGCAAAAGCATCAGACGTCCATGTTATACAATTAGCAAGCGCATAGTCGCTCAACCAAGTTCTTGCGTAAAGTGCGAGCGAACCGAACAAGCTCTATCAAGAAAGACAGCTCCCATGCACACCATATGCATGGCAACCCCGTAGAAACGGCACACCAGCCCATCTACTCGTCCTTGACACCGCCACGGCCCGCGCGCTCAGCAGCCTCAATGCTCTTCTTATCCGTCTTAATCTCGCCGCCGCTCATGGCGCCCATCATACCGCCAGCCGCCTTCCACGGCCTAGCGAGGTCGCCGGTTGCCGGCTGGCCGAAGAGGTGGACCTTGACGAGGTTGCCTTCGAACGCGCCCTTGAGGGGGATGATGGACTGGATGAGGAGCGGGTTGGTGTACTTGAAGTAAAGGTGCATAACACCCATCATGCCGACACCCATCAGCTGGGCCTTGAAGAGCTCACGCAGCTTCTGCAGATCGTAGGCTTTGACGGTGGTAGCGACGAATTTCGGTTCTTCACCTGAGCCCATCGGGGCCGGCTCGACGTATTTGACGACAGTCATGTCTGTGGTGTTTTGTTAGTCGCTGTGTCGGTCTACCCCGGGCTCTTCTTTCCACGCACCATTCTTCTTGTTGATCTGCGCCTGCACGTAGAGGTAGATACCCGCGATGATCAGGTTGGAGACGATGTAGAGCGCGCGCACGCCGTTGAGGACAGTCGGGTCGTCGAAAGGTATCTTCTTGGAGATTTGCATAAATCCCAGGATGATGACCAGGTTGGAACTGCAGTTGAGTTAGCAAACTGTCTTCAACACCGGGCGCAGAGGATCTGGCGTACATTTGCGGGCTGATGGCCATTGTGACGTTGGAAGCGGATTGTTGGCGTGAAGAATTGAAGGTCGCTCTCGCGATCGTTTGACAAGAAGCTAGGGGTAGAGATGTGGTTGCGCGGAACGTGGGTGAGAGGGTAAAGAACAAGCGGGCGACTTTTGTGGTGGGCGAGGGTCATCATTAGCGCGCGACCCAAGAGGCCAGGTTGTTGCCCGCCGCTGGCTAGCCCCAACAGGCATTCACCCTTCTAGTCTTATCTAATGCCTTCTCCAGACACATAGAGCGAGAACGACACAGAAGTTTTGGTACGCGTCACGAGTATAGAAGGTGCACAGGTCTATCATGGAAGATGGAGAAGGTCATTTGCTCCTTCTGATCGTTCTGATGCAGGGTATCTCGTCTATAGTCCCCAACATGCGTGTGCCATAACAAATCCAATCTCAAGCCATACTCTGTATGTTCCAATGACGCCGCGCTAATGATTCAAAACTCCCTCGCCGGCTTCGTAGACACCCAATCGCGAAATGGTGTCGCGGCGATATGCAATGCAAATAACCAAAGAACAAACAGAGAGGAAATCTCCCATGTACACAAACCCTGCCTTCCTCACATCACCAGACATTCGCGATCCGGCCTGTTTTTGTCCTTATTCTTCCCTTTCTCTAGGACTGTACCAGGGTCCCTACTCTTGCTCCTCCGTCTGTCTTTCTTCTCCTTCTTACTCTTGCTGCCCGACAAGCCTGCTTCTTTCTTCTCTTTGGCTGGAGAGTGGCCCTGTTGATCGTTCTCTACGCTCTTCACTTTTTCAATCACAATGTGAGGCTCGTCGCTGGGAGCAGCTTCAGTCGTAACCAGCTTGTCCTTGCTACCGCGTCCCGTTAGCCTCGATAACGTAAGAGACAAACGAGTCTCGCCGCTTGGACTACCTGGTCGACTTCTATTGTTCCCCGATAACCATATTCGAGAGCCGCGCCGGGATACGGACAAGAAGCTGCTCTTCTGATCATCTGGTGTTTGCGGTTCAGTTCGGCCACGTAGGCTGCCTTCGCCATCCTCGATCGCGGTGCTGCTGCGCCGATTGCTGGACATGCTGGTTCGACTAGCTGGCTCGTCTGTAGAATTGGATTCAGTATGCGGATCTTTGGTGTTGACGTTGTCGTTCTCTACACCGGCCTCGGCATCCGCGGCTGTTGTAGAGGGCAGGGAAGCTAGCGTTTCTCGTGAAGGGTCTACGGACGGAACTCCTGACTGCGCTTCTGCATATGTGGGAGGATCCCCCCGGGAAGCGAGCTCTTCATCAATAGGCTGCACTTGGTAAAAGAGCAGATACGGTGACTCTTCTCGCAAGGCTGTCTTGATGTCAACTTCAGTCACCCGTTGGGGCGAGAGATCGTCAAAGCGTATCCACTTTTCTAGCTCTTCCTCCGAATCCGATTGCGCGGTGCCAGGTCGTTCGCGAGCATTAGCACGGACAAGCGCAATATAGTGACCAGAGTCGACTGACACGCCTCGGTGGCAGACGACAGACTGGAGCACAAGTTTGAAGTTGCCAAACAGCGGACCTTCTTCTTTCATTCGATCATCAGATATGAAGTGAGGTAAACCGATATCAAGCGGAATGTCGATATATGTGTTCAGGCGTTTTGGAGCGCCGTGCGGCGTCATTGTATATCTCTTTAGGCATATGCCGAGAACCGGACGCTTCACCGAGAAATGCGCAGCGACTTGAGCATCGGTCTTTGGTACGTTGTCGGTATACCAGGGGATGAGACTGAAGAACTGCCAAGCCGGCATGAGAATCTCCTTCTTAAGTAGAGAAGCTGATCGTGGTCGGCCGCTGGAGCTGTTGTCCAACATGTCCTCGACATGCTTCTTCTCGTCAAACTTGCTCGTTTCCTGTGACTGCCGTGTATACCGCTGGCTGAAGATACTATCAGCGCGACGGCGGCCTTGTAGGTTTGGTCGCGTTGGAGTTAGTGGTGTGCTTGGCTCGTAAGTCATCGGCGTAGAGACGAGAGGAGTCATCGAGCCCTCCATCTCCATCGTCTCGATATGTATCGTCTCGTTTTTCTCAGGATCCTTGTCTACGAATTCTTCGTCTTTGGACTTGATGGATGCTATCGTATTCTGCCGCTGCAGGTACCGCTTCACCTCGATTCTGTTGTTGAAATAGGTTTCTAAACAGTCTTCCAGTGTGACGACGTGATCGCCCTCTTGCTCTGGAATGGCGACTTCGAGCAGCCGTTCGTTGACGAACTTGTGGTCATCTTCCTTGTCTTCACGTCCGGTGTGGTAGATGTCCATCTTGAGGGTGAGTAGCGGCAGCTCGAGCGCACCAGTAATGAAAGTGAAAGCTTCCGAAGCGTCTTGTTGGCGAACCTGTGCAGCATCTTCCCATCCGCACTTTGCAAGCGAGTCCTGGAGGTGCTTTGTCTACGATATGCGTTAGCCATGGAGGAGTTAGATGTTGAGGTATATCGTACCAAATCGACCTTGATGAGCTGACCACTCCTCAAGAGGTTGACCCATAAGCGCAACACAGCCGCCAGTTTCTTCCTTGGCTCATCCTCAAAATTGTCGTACAACATGGCCTCAAAGCTGTCGAGACGCGCGAACATGGCAAAGAGCAGTGCGTCCAGGTAGCACGTCACCATGTTCCGGTTTATGGCGCCCAACATGGTCACATCAGGACTGAAGTCCTTCAGCTCGCCTTCGAGCGATTCGTTGGCGAGCACTAGAAGATCGTAGGCTTTGTCGATGTCGTTGGGATGCCAGGCGAGGGCGTGTTCGGCCTGTTCCTCTCCCATGCTGGTTATGCCAGCGCCCTGTAGGCGTGAAAGCAGCATCTTGACCTGCAGCCCGTCAGCCAGATTGCATGCAGCCTTGTTCCCTCGCGTACCTTCTTCTCGGACTCATTGTTCGCTGGCGGTCTGGGACCTTCGCTCGTGAATATTCTGTAGAGGTCGGGCGAAGCATCGGTAGATTTGGACTGCAGAGACACATAGTCAGAAGAATGCGATGTTGAAGTTTGATCGGCGTTGGGTGTAAGTAAAGAAGCACGGCATGGCAGCTTTTGGTGTAGAAATAGAAGACTATCCTCTACCGATGTTCGCAGTACAAATGGGAGCTTGTGGTACAGCGTCTCGATGCCGGCAGACAAGCGCCGCTGGCAGCTGGGCGAGTCTTCCGGCAGCGCAACGGCGGCAGAGCATAGCAAAGGACTGAGGGAGTTGACAGAAGCGAAAGAGCTCAGGCGTACTTTGGTATGGGCGTGCTTGGACGCGCGCTTCTCATGATGCTTGTCGCGCCGGCTGAGAAAGCGTGACATGCCGTTCATGGTGGTGGACGGTGAAGGCGAGACCCATTCAGTGAAGGGAACGCGGCGGTGGGTAGCGGGGCAGGCAGCGAGCTTGGGTTCGGTGGTGGAGGAAGGTGCAGACGAGCCCTGAGCCCGGTGGTCGGTGGGGAAGCGAGAGGGTGTTTGGGGGCTGGTTGGCGGCGGATGGGAGTTTGTCGGTGAAAGCGCAATGGTGACGCGCGGTCAAAGGAGCGGCCGACAGACAGCGACCTCAACGCAAGACACAAAAAGAAAGATACGAGCACTGCATGTCCCCGATGCCGATCAGCCGCATTGTCGCGAGCTGACGTCCGACCTGGAGCAGTGGCAGGTGCGGACGAGTGGGGTAGCCCTATTGGCTAGCCGCGGACCCTAAAACCGCCCATCCCTGCCGCCCTCGCGTCTCGCGTATAGCGTATTCCGAGGAAAAGTCCGTTGGAGACGCTGTCGCATGCTGTGAGGCCCGTACCCACGACGACGCCGCATCACACTCCCATGGCACTGCGCGAGCTGCCACTTCGCACGGCCACGGCCCTCTGCAACAGCACCAGACCCGCTGTCCGCGCGGCTGTCCCCCTGTGCCGCCGCAATGCCTCGTCCGACGCAGTCCGAGAAATTGAAGACGCCTCATCATTAGAGGTCCCGCCGCCATCGCAGGAACTGGCAAAGAACTACGACCCCGTAGCGCGGAGCAGGCTGCGGCGGAGAGGAAACAAGCAGCTGCCGCCAAGCAGGTACGGCCGCTGAAGCATGCACCAGCAGACACACAGGCTCATACATACTAGATACCAATACCGGTCCCCCAAATACTACCGCGGCCCTCTCCACCCCCACCAGCCACCTCCCGAGTCGGATCCCTCTTCGCGACTCTTCCAGCCTGGACCCTTCAGCCTGTCCCGTCTCGAGCAAACCTACCAGAGCAAGATCGCGTCCGATCTTCTCACCCTCACATATCAGCACTACCCTCCCGGCTACCGTGCTCCCAAGACGGAGCAAAGACTACGAGAATGGACTGGCGACTCTCCCTACTTCAAGAACCGCCCCCTCAGGCCTCCACGAGGTAAGGGTGAGGTACTCCGACTGCTTCAAGAGCCCCGCACTTTCCGCAACATTCCCAAGATCACAGGCGTCACAGTCCACTCCATGGTGCCAGAAGCGCAGGAAAACAGCGGGAATCTGCACGTCGCAGGTATGATTCTGCAGGCCATCAGCAATGTACGAGCCGTGTCGCACAAGGCGAGACACAACGTCGTTGGGTGGGGCTTGCGTGCGGGCAGATATGTCTCGGTGACGGCCAAGATGGAGCGGGAAGATGCCGAGCACTTTCTGACAAAACTCATCGATGTGGTCCTGCCAAGGATCAAGGAGTGGAAAGGCGTACCAGGTTCGTCTGGAGACGGACACGGTAACATGAGCTTTGGTCTCACCCCAGACCAACTTGCCCTCTTCCCGGAAATTGAGGTCAACTATGATGCGTTAGTCTGCTGTCCTCTATTAATCTGTGCTCCGACTAACACGGTTCAGATACCCACCAAAGATGATTCCCGGTTGCCACATCACCATCCAAACCGATGCCACCAACAACAAGGACGCACGTCTACTCCTCCAATCCATTGGAATCCCATTCTACGGCAAGCTAAACGACTAAATATCTGTGTCCGATCATTGTGTATAAACTGTGTAGAACATGTAAGAATTATATACGTCTTACGATACATTGCATTCATGGCATGTATCCATCCTGCATTTTGTTTCTGTCCAGTCAAAGAAAGACTGTAGTACACCGCGCAACGAAGAATGAGAACAAGATGGACAGTTGTAGATTTGAGCAAGATGAAGCACAAAATAAGACTCTGTCTAACCACAGTGTATGCGCGCCGCGAATGTCTTACTATTGCGAAACATGCACTGCAACATGCTTGCATGTTGAGGACCGCGGCTTGAAAACACACATCGCGAGCAGCACCATGTTCAGAAGCACAGTACTGTAATACGCAGATCAAGCAGAATGTCCGTATACTCGAATGTTCGGCCTCTTCATCTCGACGTGAGACTGCAACCTGTCGGGATGTGTCCTCGATAGACGAGTTATTTTCGTGAAGTTGTCGGGCGCGGACGGACCCTGGCACGAGATTTTAGGTTGGCCAAGCTCCCCCGAAGAACTCCCGCCATGTCGCAGCTTCGCTCAGACCGCTAACCACCACTAAACCGACCCGCGATACCCTCCAAAAACCCCAGAGTTGCTTTCGTGACCACCATACCCGTCACGATGCAGGCAATCCGGCAACCGATGCGCTCTGCGCTCTCAAAGGCCGCTACCAGGCAGTATGCGACGGCTTCCTCGCAGTACGCCGAGACGATTAAGAACCTTCGCATCAACGGCGACACCAAGGTCCTGTTCCAGGGCTTCACGGGAAAGCAGGGAACGTGAGTGCGACTGCAAGAGCGCGTGGTTGGAGGAGGGGCTAATGCAGGACCAGCTTCCACGCACAACAAGCCATTGAATACGGTATGCGCAACGGACCCGCTGATATAATCCTGTGAGGGGGAGGACTGACAGGGCGACAGGCACAAAGGTTGTTGGAGGCACAAACCCCAAGAAGGCGGGCACCGAGCATCTTGGACTGCCCGTCTTCAAGAACGTAGCAGAGGCCATGAAGGAGACTCAGGCTTCCGCTACTGCCATCTTCGTTCCGTACGCCATACCCCACAGCCGCATACAGACCATGCGATCTAACAGACTTGTAGCCCGCCAGTCGCTGCTGCCAGTATCGAGGAGGCTATCAACGCAGAGGTTCCTCTGATTGTGACGTAGGTGTACACATCGAACTTGGGTACTTGGAAACTAACAACCGACAGTATTACTGAGGGTATCCCGCAACACGGTATGAACTACAGACATGGTCAACGAGGCATAGATACTGATTGATGCAGACATGGTCCGCATCACAGACATGCTCAAGACACAGAACAAGTCTCGCATGGTCGGCCCCAACTGCCCCGGTATCATCGCTCCCGTACGTTCTTTGCCTACCTCTTCCAGTCGGGATGTCATGTTGACTTGAATAGGGTCAATGCAAGATTGGTATCATGCCAGGCTTCATCCACAAGCGCGGCCGCGTCGGTATTGTTTCTCGTTCCGGAACCCTCACATACGAAGCCGTCAACCAGACCACCCAAGCCGGCCTTGGCCAGTCACTCGTTGTCGGTATCGGCGGTGACCCCTTCTCCGGAACCAACTTCATCGACTGCCTGAATGTCTTCCTGAAGGACGAGGAGACTGACGGTATCATCATGATTGGTGAGATTGGTGGTTCCGCCGAGGAGGATGCCGCAGACTTCTTGAAGGAGTACAACACTGCCAACAAGCCCGTTGTCAGCTTCATCGCTGGTATTTCCGCACCGCCAGGCAGGAGAATGGGTCACGCTGGTGCCATTGTCAGTGGTGGAAAGGGTGATGCCAACTCCAAGATCACCGCGCTTGAGGCCGCTGGTGTCACTGTTGAGCGCTCCCCCGCCAAGCTAGGATCAACTCTCTACGACCAGTTCGTCAAGCGCGACTTGATATAAGCAGTCATAACGATGTTTCATTGAACTGCTTGAACGTGCCGGCTTGCATATTGCGGCTGCTGCATTAGGTCCATTGTACATTTTAGTCATAAGAGCAATCCATCGTGTGTGCATCTTCAGACCATCTCTTCTCTAATCATGGTTGGCTTGCTATAAAGGTTTTACTGAGTAATGTGCAGATATCGTGCTGACGTGCATGCAGCCCTCTTTTCACATGCAGATCCTGAACCCTGCTTGAGCGTGACCCAAACTAATCATTTTCGTCCAGTTCCCCGCAAACCTCCGAGCCGCATCCAATTGACTGCACTCTGCAATCGCAAACACAGCAACAGCATGTCGAAGACAAAGACCAAGCGCGCTCGTCGCGAGCTCAAGCGCGAAGGTGAGAAGAAGATCTTCGCGTTCCACAAAAAGAACGCAAAAGCAGCGGCCGACTCCAAACCCACGGCAAAAACTCCAGCGAACAAGAAGCAAAAGATGAGCGCACCAAACGCAGCAGCAGCATCCACACCTGCAACAACGCCCGCCCACGCACAACCCCCAAAGAAGAAGCACAAAATCCCCTTCGGCGAATACGACCACATACTCCTCGTCGGCGAAGGCGACTTCAGCTTCACGCGGTCCCTCGCCATAGAACACGGCTGCGCAAACGTAACGGCAACGAGCTACGACGACGGACAAGATGTCCACAGCAAATACCCGTCATTCCGAGAAATCGAAACCGAACTCTCCTCCCTCACACCGCCCGTTCCCCTCCACCACGACATCGACGCAACAAAACTATCCAGCTACAAACACCTACGGTGTAACCGCGACGACGACGACGATGACAACGACGAAGAAGGCTGGGACACAATCGCCTTCATGTTCCCGCACACAGGCGGTCTATCCACCGACGTAAACCGACAAGTGCGCGCCAACCAAGCCCTCTTGGTATCCTTCTTCAAATCCTGCCTCGACACGTCGAATCCCAAACGGCGGCTACAAATCTTGCGGAACCAGGATGATAACAAGAAAGGCAGCCCGCCCCAGCAACCCATCCGCCCTTTCCTCCGCATGGGCGGCCGGATCATCGTCACGCTCTTCGAAGGCGAGCCGTACACGCTGTGGAATATCAGGGATCTGGCGCGCCATGCGGGGTTGAAGGTGGTGGAGAGCTGGCAGTTTGATTGGAGCCAGTATCCGGGGTATCATCATGTGAGGACGCTGGGGGCCATGGAGACGGGGTGGAAGGGTGAGGATAGGGCGGCGCGCATGTTTGTGTTTGAGAAGATTCCGCTCGTGGCGGATAGCGATGAGGAGAAGGAAATGGCGAGGCAGGCCAAGGTGGGCAGGGGTGGGCGGCTGCCGAGTCAGAAAGAGGCGATGAAGAGGGCGTTGGACGATAATGAGGAGGACGATGAAGATGACGAGTGAGCTGGAGATGGCGGATACGCGCACGGCTGAGCAATACCTCCGGTACGGAGCAAGTGCATGCTTGCGAGCGAAGCGTAAAGTGGTCGTTGAGCTTAGGAACAATACCCAAGGCCTTGAGGTCCTACCTATCTACACATGAAAGAATCAGGTACGCCGACCCATACCGCGCCGAGCAGATTCCCATACCAAGACGCCACGCTATACCGGACTATCATACAAATGCCGCTCGATGAAAGAAAGACAGACAAAAACATCACATAACATAAACCTTCCGGACCTCGCTCTCAGGCCACTGCTTGCCGCTCAGTCCTTCCGCCGGATCCCTCACGAACCCCTCTTCCGTGCCAACCTTCTCGTTGAAGACGCGCAGTCTCTCGGAGCCGTATATGCGATGGTTGGGCAGTACTACGGGACTGTCTTCAACGATACTCTTAGTGTGGAGGGCGTAGGGAACGTTGCGCGCCAGCTCGTTGAGCTCGGTACTGCAGATTGGGCATACAGTTGTGGTAGAGGAAGCGGCGTTTGTGGAGGAGGGTGTGTAGGCGGAATGGCAGGCGGGTGTCTTGAGCGCGGAGAGACCGGCGCTCAAGGCGACATGGAGGAGCGGCCGCGGGGGCAGGGCGTAGAGGGTGTGATGAGTCGCGACGAAGCAATCGGCTAGATGCGACCACCTAGACGCAGAGTAGAAAGACTAGAAGGAATGTTAGAGATATAAAACATCAGCGATCTGGGGACACTCACAGCATAAGGCTCCACCTCATCCCACGGCCTGTACGCCAACATGCCCGCCGCCCTCCTCATCAAGTCGAAATCCCCACTCGTGCTCAAATACTTCTTAGCATGTGCCCTCGCCTCCATCAACTTCGTTTCTCCACCTCCGCCCCCTATGCTGACTCCATGCATACCATCATCTTGTGTCTCCAACCCATCCATACCGCTCAACCCGGCCTCGTGTCCCTGTCTCACCAACTCGATGTACTGCTGCAGCCTGAGCTCGAATTCGAGCAGGCTACCCCCCTTCTTGAGTTCTTTGCCATGTTCCTTGCACCACTCAAGCGCCAATGTTGTACTCATGCCTTCCCGTAAACTCGTCTCAATTTTGTGACACGCAACGAATGCATCCACATCCACGAGCTCGGTGATGCCTTTGCTCTTCGCCAGACACGCCGCGCTCTCTGCATACCCCTCTCTTAACAGGTAATCCACGAGTAACCGGCTCAACCGCGTGCGTGACCATTCATCGTATTTGACGTCGACAAGGCTTTGCATTTCGTACAGGTCTTGCAGGTGTTGTAGGCGCGCTTTTGTGGAGCGGTGGATGCGCGCTTCTTCTTCGTGGAGGTTTTCTAGTTTGCGCTTGAGGTTGTGCATCTTGCTTATCATGGTATCGATAGATTCGAGTGTGGCTTCTGGGGAGGCGTTCTTGGAGGCGGCTTTGGTGGCGGCGGTCAGAGACGTGGTGAGTGCGCTGGACGAGTGTTCGATGACGCGCTGGGCGTTTTTGAAGTTGCGCCGCGAGAGCTCGTAGGGCATCCGCAAGAGTGGTTGGTCCTGTGATCGTGTTAGTAGATAGTACGGAATGTCTGGGTAGCTGGGAACGCTTTACGAGGAGGAGATGCGACTCCGCATTGAGCTTTGTACTTGTGAGCTCCGCCATGGCGGGCAGAGAGCGAGTGGAAGGAAGGAAAAGCTTCGTGTAAGAGTCGCTGTATTCCGGGTTGTCGCGGTTTCAGATAAATACAGCGGGAGCGAAGGTCTCGAAGAGTAATGGTATGAGAGTGGAAAGATGGGAGGCTTGGTGTAGATGCTTAAGCTCCACTATCGCGGTGGAAGCTTGCGGGGGTGCTCGCTCGTCACAGCTCATAGCTCACAAATAGGCACGTGCCGAACATGTACCTACCGATAGCCACATGTCCGTTTTACGTAGCCTCAAAACAGCTGTCTGCACATCCTTCTTCTCGATTATACGCATGCCAAACGTCCTTTGTCCATCGGAAGAATCATGTTCATACAGGCAGAGATACATCATCACAATCACACGCACGATCCTTAGCAACGCAAGCAGCACCCAGAATGAGGGAAACAATACATGCTTCTATGTGATATCATTCTGATCGTAAGGCAACTCTAAAACTCCTCTAAGACCCAATGCATCATAACGCATAATCCAGATGCCTCTACCCATGCAGAACGACACTGACGCAGGAAGCGATGAGCTGCCGGCCTACTGCAGAGGTATCCTGAAACCTGCTCTAAGGCCATTACTTTTGTTGTACCTGCGTTCCACAGCTCGAAGGACGCATGCAACTTGCGAAACTACCCCCAAAATCCGCTTAGAGAGCACCAGTCGACGCCATCTTCTTGCGGAGATGGTCCTTGTACTCGCCAATGGTTCCGTCCCACCTACGGACGGTCTTGTGCTCGCACACCATAATGTCCTTCGCGATCTTGTCAAGCAATCTGTTCATCGTTAGCAAGCTGATCAAGTAGGAGAGTAAGATTAAACGTACCGGAAGTCGTGGGAAACAACAACGACACCACCGCTGAAGGCGTTGATGGCATCCGCCAAACTGTCAATAGTAGGGATATCCAGACCGTTGGTAGGCTCGTCAAGCAACAACATGTTGGGTCCCTCAATAGCGAGCAGAGCGAAGACGATACGGGACTTCTGACCATCGGACAGAGTGGCCATCTTCGATGTCTGTGCCTCACCAGTCATACCGTAGCGACCGAGCTGTTGGCGCCAGTATTGGAGATCTTGGCTGATGTGGTGGAACTTGTCACGGACGAAGTCAAGGGCAGACTTGGTGAGGTCAAGCTGTTCAGCAGAGTGCTGGCTGTACACACCGAGCTTCAAGTGAGTGTGGCGCGACACAACACCGGATGTGGGGCTGAGCTTTCCGGTGAAGATGTTGAGAAGGGTGGACTTTCCAACACCGTTGGGTCCGACAAGAGCTGTTCGAGAGTCCATGTCAACACCGAAGTCCAGGTTCTCGTACAGGTTGTCCTTTGCATCTCCAGAGTAAGAGAAGGTAACGTCGTCAAGCGACAGCACAGGTGGGGGCAGCTTCTCGACGTCGGCAAAACGGAAAGTGAAGACACGGTCAACGGCAACGGGCTCGATCAGACCATCGGCCTCCATCTTGTCCAGAATCTTCTGGCGAGACTTGGCTTGCCTGACCAAGTTGGCGTAAGTACCAGCGGAAGCAATGAACTTCTTGATGTGCTTGATCTCGTCTTGCTGCTTCTCGTAGGCCTTGGTCTGGTTGACCTCCTGCTCGGTACGTGTCTTGTGGTATGTGTCGTAGTTACCTCCGTAGTAGAGGAGCTTCTTCTGACGCATGTCGATCATGTTTGTGCAGACACCGTTCAAGAAGTCCATGGAGTGGGACACGAGAACCAGGGTGCGCTCCCACTTCTTCATGTACTCCTCGAGCCACACACAGGCCTCCAAGTCCAAATGGGCAGTGGGGTCGTCGAGCAGCAGCAGGGCGGGCTTGACGAACAGCGCCTTGGCGAGCGCAACACGCATACGCCATCCACCGGACATGTCCTTTGTCTTCTTGTTGATGGTAACCTTGTTGAAACCGAGACCGGTAAGAATGAGGGATGCGCGGGTGTGGAAGGTGGACGGGTCCATGTCTTCTTGACGCTGGTATAGTGTTAGTGGCGTGCCGTACTTCGATCTGGCGTGTACATACCTCGTAGATATCGTCAAGGAGAGGGCTCTCGGGGCCATCCTTCTCAAGGATGTCTTCAGCCAGCTTCTCGAGACGAGCCAGCTCGTTCTCAGCCTCGCGCACAACCCACTCCAGGGCACCCAGCTCAGTCTTGGGGGCACCCTGGTTCAGCAGGTAAATGTCGATGTGCTCTGGGAAGGGGAACTCGCGCTTGTCGATGGCCTTGAGCAGGGTTGTCTTTCCGCAACCGTTCTCACCCAACAGGCCGTATCGGCGTCCGTAGTTGATCTCGAGGGTGGAGTCGTTGAAGAGGACCTTTCCGTGGAACACGAGCGATGCAGAGATGATCTTGACATCGCGCGACTGCTCGAGCGAGGCGAGCACACCGGTGGTGACGCGGTCGGACAGACCGTGCTTGTCCTCCTGCATGGTCAGCTTCTTGACCTCCTCGTTCAGCTCGAGGTCCTCGGCCTCGTCGCCGTTCTCAGAGTTGGCCTTGGAGGCATTCTTGGAGTTGGCCTTGGAAGACAGCTTGGAGGTGGCCGTCTTCTTGGGCTTCGCATCGCCGTCGGCGGCGCGCTTCGCCTGGCGGGCAGCTTTTGAGGCGGAGACCATGGTGTCTTAGTGGTTTCTGGGTGAAGACTCTGGGGTGGTGGAGGGAGGAGGAAATTTCGTAGGGTTGGGATCAACGTCAATCTGTGCCCCGCTAAGTCTCTTATCGATAGGTGTCGATACCCAAAGGTTTTAGTTTCGCGTCCTGTTCAAAGCGCGACACTCGGATGTGAAAACGAGTGGAGTGATGAAGCGCTGGAAGTGATGTAGAAAGAGAGGATTTGAGGATAAGAAACGGCCAGGGCTGGTCAAACAATGCGACCCTGTGAATCAATTTTCTTACTTGTGGCGAAGGCTGCGCACGGCCAATGAACGCTCCCCACCATCATCATAGGGCAAGTAAGGCGCTCAACGCTCGAGGCTGACACCGCTACATGCATCTTTCGTTAGGATACTAAGTCACCAGACAGGCAGCTGGGTCCAGATCTGGGCGAAGCAAAGACTGTTCGGGCATGTAGTCTGTACGAATATGCTTTCTATGTCTTCACAAGACCCGCCATGTGCCCCTCATCGGAAAAGTACGCCATGCGCATCTTTCTATGTATATTCAGGTATGCGATGAAGATGTGCTGCTCAGATCCCATTTTCGTTCGAAGTTACGAAAGGATGAAGAGTATCGTTAGTATTACGCATCACCTGTGTGGTTGTTGAGCATTGTGGATACCCCACGAGAGAGCGATGATCGTCATAGTTCTTATCTTCACCAGCCTCAACAGCGATAAGCGCCGTCTATATACCGTGACTGCTCCCGCTGTTGCTCGGCACCATAGTGAACTCAGCACTGCTTCTTTCGCTATCCGCTTCTTCCTTTTCTGAATCTACAGTTTTTGTCTCCTGGTCGACCCTCTCTCGTAATTTTCTTCGTAACTTTTCCAGTACTCTCGTCTCTTCCGCATTCAAGTTCAAGTCGTCTGGCAACGTGATCCTGGCGCCGTTGATCTCAATCCTGTGCCTCTCGCAGTCATAGTGTTGCTCATCTGCACTCTTCTTTCGTTCTAAACCGCCCGTCGCATCTGGCACCACCTCTTCATCTCCAATCTTCACTTTCTGCAGATCCAAAGGGGTCCACCAGTATATTGGGAACTGCCTCTGGATGTTGTTGATGACCAGCCCAACTGCAATCATGAGAGTAGTGCCCCACAGAACGAGGCCGACGAAGTACCAGCCCATGGCTGTGATGACAGGGTCTGTTGCTGCAAGCACCGCGGATGCGCCGCCCGGTGGATGCACAGTATTGGTCAAGAGCATGACGGCAGACGCGCAACCGCATGCTATAGCGCCTGCGATCCATCGTATCGAATCGTATTCCGAGTGATATTGGAACAACTTCGATATGCCGACGCCGATGAGTGCAGAGATTCCATGGCCGAGTAGGGCATTGCGCGGTTGACCGAGTGGCGAGCGTATAGAGTTGTACTCAAGAATCGCAGAGGCGCCCTGGATCACCGGTCAGCAAAACAGACCACGTTCACACCAGCCACAAGTAACATACGAATGAAGCGATCAACGCTGGCGGCTGATGCCATTGTATGCTGTCCATATTATTGAAGACTGCCGCTACGACCGCCAGACCGCAGAACGCGCCCAACAACGACCAGAACGCTCCAAGTATGTTCCCAACATCTTGACGCGTCTCCCTTCTATACCCAAGGAACCTCGATACCGGCGTCGGAAGCTTGTGCAGCGGTGAAGGAGGAATGATGCGATTGAGATATCGATCGATATCAAGGTCCCATTCCCTGGCTGCAGAGAACACACTCATACTGACCAATGTAAACACGAAACAAACAAAGTCTTTCCATGCGAATGGATAAGTAAAACAGAAAGCAGATCAATAGCTCAGAGAGATTAAAGTTCAATGGCCCCGGGAGCGGACCGTCAAAAGCACGAACTTGCAACCAAAGTCCCTCATCGCGCAATTTATTCCCGGATCCAGCTGTCAAACAACGGTACTTTGTCCGCTCCTGCACCATTCGAATGCGCAAATATGCTCATTTACTCTGACGTTGACCTTGCACATGCGCGACGATCTGAGTAAAGGTCCACGCGCAGCAAGTTGGGCTTTACGTAAAATTACGTACCACAAATACAGCTGCAACATGGCTTTGTGAACATCTCCTCGGTTCCGCGGATGCGATTCTGTGTATGAAAATAGGGTACTGAGATGTTTTTTGAATGAAGGTAGTTTACTGTAGGTAGCTAAATGATCGCTGGAGCGATGGGATCACAGTCAAAGGGTAAACCTTACCCGCAGCCTTCTACCCAATATTGACAATAAAAGGTAATGGGTTGCAATACTTTACACACCTGCCGTATCCATCGAGCTGCGCAAGCTATCACGGTGTATGGGATTGTACTCCTTACCGTACCTGCAAGCCTCCATGGCAGGTGGTCGAGCTGTGGCATCCCTGCCATTACTACGCTAGACGGCAGCTTACATGGATCTCACCTGAGCGTAAGGACAGCACACACGACTAGGAGAAGGCTGTAAATCAGAAGCTGTGAAATTCACAAGTAGGAAAATGCATTCATTAGACAGCGTAGTATACTGTGATGTAAACGGGTATAACTCTACTTGAAAAGGTATCGAAAGGTATCGAGGCGCTTTGCATCGTTCCGATCGTTGAACTGCGCTCCATGTCTGTAACGCCTGTGGTAAAACAAAAAAAGTGTCTACCGTAGATCGATCGATCCCATGCATCGCTGACCGACAACGCCTCATGGATAATGCGACAACCCGAAACCCCTGTCATCTATACTCCTGTGAAGACGTGAAACTGCTCCTGCGACTAGGTACCACGGAACAGGAACTGCAAATCCTCAGGGCTGAGGCGGTCCATGGCAACTTTGTCGTTGTTCACGGTACCAGCAATCATAGCGGCCTTCTTCTCTTGTAACGCAACCATACGCGACTCTACACTATCCTCGATACAAAGGCGAGTGATCACACAAGGACGACGTTGACCGATACGATGGCATCGGTCGGCAGACTGCCACTCAGCTGCTGGGTTCCACCACCTGCGTTTTATTAGCGTTCTGTGGAAAGATATGGCAAAGATTAATACTTACGGGTCGACGATGAATACCCTGGATGCTTCAGTAAGGTTGAGAGCGACGCCACCGGCCTTGAGGGAGACGAGGAAGACCTCGACATCCGGATTGGTCATGAAGTGATCGATGCTCTTTTGGCGCTGGGCAGGAGTCATGCTGCCATCTAACATGACGGTATTGAAACCGGCACGACGTAGACGCCACTCAATGAGCTGCAACATCGACGTGAACTGACTGAAGACGATGGACTTGAGTGTCTGCTTCTTGCTCCGAAGCTTGTAGAGGTCGTATACCAACATCTCAATCTTGGTGGAAGAAGTCCAGTTCTCCATCTTGATGCGGTTGATGATCGACGTCTTCTTGACGGAGTCCTCGTCTTGCTCAAGCTCTGGCTGTTCGAAGTCGATAGACAGGGCGATGTGGCAGCGAGGACAGTCTGCGTCCGTGCCAGAGGCTTCACAGGTCTCCATGAAGTCCTTGATGCAAGCGCGACAGAACTCGTGACGGCAGTGAGAACGTACTGCGTCCTCAGCGGGCTCATCGCAGATATTGCACACGTACACGTTACCAGCACCTTCGGCCGCATTCTTCTTTAGCAACAGATCGGGATGATTGGCGACCTGTCGCATCTGCATGATAAGACCAAAGATGTTGGCGTAGTTGTTGAGCATGACACCCTGCGCAACATACGTATCGAACTTGCGGGCGGAGTTCGACATGATCGAAGTTGAGAAGTCGCGCTCCACCTCACTGAAGAACTCTTGATGGATGATGATGTCCTTCATCGGCAACTCCATGGAATTGGTATGATCGCGCTTCATGCGTCGTAACATGATGCGAGCAGTGATCAAGTGAAGCTTTGTCAGGGCCTCCTCGCGGAGCTTATGGTCATCGCCAGTGATTGGGTTGAGCAGCTCCTGGTTAAACACTGAGATGTGCTCAGAAGCACCGTGGTTGCAGGCAACACACATGTGGTCATCGTCGGTGGCCCAATGCAGCTTCTCGCACTTGCATGAACGGCAGAAGTAGTCCGCAAATGGACGAACTTCCAGGAAGCGAAGGAGTGAGAAGAACTCTCCGATGCGATTCTGGACTGGCGTGCCAGACAAGCACCACTTGTAGTCACCAGTCAGCGCAAAGCAAGCCTTAGCTACACCGGTGTTGCGAGACTTGATACTATGCGCTTCGTCCAGGATAAGGCGGTGGTAGTGGATGGCGTGGAGTGGTGACGCCTCCTTGACGATATCCTCACCGCGGGACCATCCTTTGGTTTCCTTGCGATGCAGCGATTCCAGAGAGTTGTACGAAACCATGATTACGTCGTAGGACTTGAGCTCCTTGATCGACATTTTCTTGCACTTGGCGTTCGTGCCGTGGTATACCAGAACCTTGAGCTTGTTGTTTGTGTACTCGCGGATTTCGTTGGACCACTGCATCAGAGCGACTGGCGGGACACATACGAGCGTCGGCTGTTTTGCAGGGTAATCGGACATGATCAGGGAGACAGCCTGGATAGTCTTGCCCATACCCATCTCATCTCCGAGCAGCCCACCCTTGTAGTGAGTCTTCTCCTGCCGAATCATCCAGCTAAGACCCTCAAGTTGAAATGGCTTCAATCGTCGGGTAATAGACTCTGGTTGCTCTGCCTGCTGAACCTCCAGGACGGGGATGTCCTCCAGAGTCTTCCACATAGTCTTCAGCTTTGGATGCTGTTGCTCTGCTCGTTCACGGTTCATGGCCCGCTTCCGCTCCCACTTGTCCGCGATGTGCGCATACCTCGCCCGACGATCAGTCGCTTCGTCTTTGTCGCCGCGGGTGAGCTTCTTCTTCCGGCCTCCAGATGCTTTCGGCTGGCGCGCCGCAGCAATCTTCTTCAGACGGTCACTTGTCGTCATTAAAGGCTCTTCATCGCTGTCGCTAGCCATTGGTGTCTCGACATCGTTAAGCAAAGACTCGGCGTCATCCACATCATCAGGACGAAACTCGCCGCCGTCAGACTCCTCGTCATCGAGGAAGTCCTCTTCCTTGAACGTTGCCTTCTTCGCACTAGAGCGTGCAGGACGACCACGCTTTGCTGAAGACTGAGCCTTGGCCTTGCCTTTGCCCTTGCCTTTATAAGATGGTGCTGACGACAGAACAGCTGTCATTGAATCTGCGTCGTCATCGCTGAAGACCTCCTCGACCTTGGCTTTGCCCTTGCCCTTGCCGATGTATGAGGGCGCCTTCTTGCGACGCGAAGGCGCGATGGGCTCATCCTCGGATAGCATGTCCTCATCGTCCTCGTCCTTGATCTTCTGGCGCTTGCTGTGTGGCGCATCCTCGTCGTCCTCCAACTGCATTTGTGCAGCGATCTCAGCGTCCATGTCGAGCGTCCAGTTTTCGGAGTCTGATTCGGAGTCTGACACGGCGGTGCGAGATCGTTTGGATGAGGTGCTCTGCGAAGGCGTCGTAGCGTTGTTCAGCCGACTACGGGCGGTCTTCTTGCCACGACTGACTGACGCAGCTGGCGTGGTCGAGATGCTGGTTCCTTGTGTTTCGTAATCCGAGTTCTCCAGGGAAGGTGAGGCGGTTGAACTCTCTTGTCCCGCTTGTTGCGCGTTGAGCCCTGCTAGCCGTCCGCGAGTGGCGGGCGCCTTCTTGGACTTCATGGCGGGGACTCTAACTTCTTTCAACACGCGGCGGGCGCTGGCGGATGATTGAGGCACCTCGGGCTCGATGGTTTCGCTCTCGTGGTCGGAAGAGTCGGGGATGAAAGCTCGAGAGGTACGAGGGCGCGTCTGTTTGTGGCGACTATCAGCCAGGGAGGAGTTTTCCAGGGCTGTAATCGCATTAGCGCAAGAATGATGCACAGCATTCACTTGTTAAGCCAAAGTGAAGGCCAAAGTCAGCCTGTACATACCAGTTGTCGGCGCTGGGGAAGGTGCGGTGGCGACGTCATTCGCGACACCAGTCGACTTGCGGGTTGATCGCCGGGGCGCCATTATGATGGATTGGTGAAAGGAAAAGCAAGTGAAAATGCGACAGAGATCGAGGAACGCGCAGCGAACACTGATGAACGGATTGAACGAGAGACTGTAACTTCGACGGAGGGGTGAGATGACAAGAAGCACTAACTGTCGAAGGGTAGATACCCCTGGCCCTTTTGCGCCGATAGCCCGTCGCGCGTTCACGCCTCAGGTGGCAAATTCAGGGACAAGGTCGCATAAAAGCAAGGATTGCAGGGCTTCGTAGAGACAAGTGCGCAAACGGCGTCTGCTGTACAACCCTGTCTCGGAAATGTACAACAATCACTGCAAGCTTGTCATGCAGGTGCCCAGGTGCGATGTGGGTGGGGAAGACGCGTCGCGTGCTGGAGACGGTAGCACGTGATCGATTCCAGGCTGCCATCTCATCCGTTTACAGACTAGCGCTGGACGTCCCGCTGCAAGTCCGAAGACGCCTAAAGCAAGAAGATCTGCTATACCTTCAATAGAGGTTTTCGATTAATCAATAACGCCATGTTCACTTCAGAAGATCTCTCCACGCATGCCCGGATCGCGCGCGAGCCATCTGGTGTCGCCAAAGAACATGACCCCGACGCTACACCTCTCGCAACGTTCCTTCGCTTCATGGATCTTCCCAAAGACATCCGATTCCTGATCTATGAACATCTACTCAATCGGCGCATCAAGCCTTTATCTTTCCCGGAAATGGGGATTGCCTATGAGGTGGTCACAATAGATCCGGCAGTCGCCCAAGCGTCACGCCAGCTCAGGGACGAAGCACGAGTGGCGACGCGCCAACAGCGTCTTGGTGGGCCGCTTGTAATCTACGTTATCAAATCATTCAACCATGTGGGAGATATTTCTCGCACACTATCCATGGCTTACGACTCTGATCAACAACATATATTACAAGAGCGCATTAATGCAGCTGCATTCGAGCACGCAGATGTGTCCGACTCGGTTTTAAAAAGCCCCATCAGATTGCTCCATCAATTCTTTTTCTACTCTCGTACAAGAAAATACTTCTTCGGTCGTGAGCGGAAACGGGGGATGTTACTCACTCGGAGTTACTTCGAATTCGCTGTGAGGAAGCTACGGCACAATGCTCACGTAGAATACCGGTTCTTGATAGGGGCAAACAACCTTGCACTTATGAGTTCTGGTAGTGATCGAGCAGAGCCCATGAACAAGGCTGTATCCAAGCAAGGAAACACACGATGCAATTTTGTCCTAGTCCCCGACAGTCACGCTACGCAAGATTCTCTTTCACAAATAGAACTGTCTCCGGCTGGCGATTGTGTGCCCACGGAACTGGCCACACCTAAAGAACTCGCCTACATGCGGACCATGATATCCCAACTCGGAAGAGCCCGACCAACACAATCAGGGCTGCGGTAATGACTCAAGGTTGCGATTATGTACTACCATCCATCGTCAGTGGGAACAATGGTGTTCGGGATCAATTGCAGGACACACGGACCAAACCCCAGATCCGCGTTGCTAATTGGCGAGTGGCAACAGAGCAGAACCTCGACGCATGGCGGGAAACTCACAAGGTTGCTTGTATCTGATCACTAGGATGGCAGCCAAACAGGGCGCTGAAGAAAAGGAACTGCTATCATGGCTGCACGCCGAGACCGTTCGCAGAATTTATGGGATATTCACGTAGTGGGGATGGGAAGAGTTGTTCATCAAGCCCAGCGTTGGATGTGACCAGTATCAAAAGATTGGTTAACACTACAAATCCATAACTCAGCAATCTATGCGATCGCTACAAAGGCATTCAGAGTTCCCAGGTTCCACAGTTTTCAGACTGGAGACCTAGCGCGTGCGAATGCAGCTATACCTCCTCTTACTCAGACTTGCATCAGGTCATAAAGCCAAGATCCAGCCGTGGTCAAAACGGGACAAGATAACCCATATCATCACGAAGACTGTGTCCAAAGCTCTCAGTGCTAGTCGTGGTAACCGTGGTAAGCGTTGTATTCGTCCAAGTCGTAGGTGCCGTCGTAGTCATGGTAGTTGTAGAAACGGCCGGTTCGCCAAACGTCAAGTTCTTGCTCTGTCATGGCCTCCAATTGCAACTTCATCTTCTTCGCATCAACAGCAGTTTCTTGATAAACTTTCCTTATCTGAGCCGGTGACGGAATAACATCGGGTGGCGGTGTAGTCGTAAAGAGCACAATCAGATCACACGGACCAATGCCTTTGTCTTTATGCAAAAGTGAAGAGCGCAAATCCATGTCGGCTTCAACTTTCCCGTCTCGGAACAAAACTCTTAACTGGAAGTATGTCTCTTTGCGCATTCTGAGCACACAGAGACGATAGACCTCCTGAAGCGTTGTGTCGTCGCATTCACTAAGTGGAGACGTCGAACTTTTGCTACGCATTTGTTCGATTTGCTGGATCCTCATCTTCAGTTGACGGATCGGTACCATCTGCGTAAACTTGGAGAGTTCGATAGGCATGCCGGCATCGCCATGTTTCTCTTTGGACATCATATCCAAGTGATGTCCCGAAGAGAGAGCGGCTAGAAAGTGCAGTGCAAACGTGCAATGACCTTCCGGGGCAACGAGTGTGATAGGCTGCCCAGGGTAGCCTTTGCCGAAGTAGGCTCTGATCTCGTCGCACAGAAGGCGGTTGACTAATAATAGTGCTGTGGAAGGCCTTAATTTGGTATACCAGAGGCAACGGTGGTCTCCAAAGATCGATACCAAGTGACTCTCGGGCTGCAAGTAATCGTATACTAATAACCGGATGTCTTTGGGAAGATCGAGAAAGCGGAAGGCATCAACGATACTGTCCATCTTGGGCTCTGAGGACAATAGATGAGGAGCTTGTGTATGCCGGCGTGGATGGGGTCCAAGAGCTGATGGGCGTCGTTCAGTGTGGTGAAGCCAGGTTTCTAGTCCATTGCCGTCTTCCGTTGTTGTGATGACGGTACAATAAGTTTTGTTGTCCAGCCTAGTAAGACATGATGTCTGTATTCAGCTTCAAAGGTAGCGCGAATTGTGAAGGCGAGCCGTTCTATCAAGGTTTCGCGGCGTCGGTGGGGAATGGAATGAATGTCGATGTTCGGGAAGTTCCCGGTTCACTTGCATCAGATGCGGTGCACGGACCCACGCGCATCGGCAGGCGTCGCAAGACATGACGATTCCAGGCTCAGGCACCTCATCCAGCGCCGCACCATCGACGTCGACCACCTCTCAACCCCATCTCCTCCTACGAAATCCTCTACATCACCGGTACAGGTAACGAACCACCTGGCGATACCACGATCGAAGCGCCGCCACCGCCGCCGATAAGTTACCCGCCGCCGCGCGATACCGAAGCTCCCAGTCGCCCATCATGGTGAAGCCCGTTGTTTCCGCGATGAATGCATGGACATGGTATGCGCGATACATTCCAGGAGAGAAGGAGTAGCAAGGAAGCTAACGGAGTGCCAGCATCGTCGTGTCTCTCTTTGCCATCGTCATTCTCTCCACGATCGGAGCTCTGTTCAAAGTATGTCTGCCTCGCGCCCATGGTTCCGACAAGGACGAACATCTTCGAATCCACAGTCGCGACTGGGTATGAGTGAATGTAAAGCAGAACTGATGCTAATGCGCAACTCGCAGGGACACAGCGGCACCGTAATGGGAGGACATGAAGACCCCGAGGATGGTGGCGCAGTTGCCGGCGCGGTATTTGGTGCCGTCTTCATATACATTGTACGTTGAAATGGGGAAGATAACATCACAGTTTACTAACGTCTTTCCAGGGCTTCTTTGTCTTCTGCGGCCTGCAGGCCTTCCTCCACATGCGCGAAAGCCGCCGCGGCGCGATAAGCCTGTCATAATCCTGAACAGAATGCGAAACACGACCGAGGGGTAAGATGAGACGCGGAACCATCTAAAGAATCTTTGAATGCGACGATGAAGCATTAGGACAGGCACGCGTCATTGCGCCTGTGGAGGGGAGGCAAGGGGGCACTTGTACATTGTAATATGAGACACGGCGTTCAGCGGGCACAGGCGGGTTCATACATTTTCGTAGCAAGACATTGGATTAGCGTAATATATGCTATCTGTACATGTGCATGAGCCCTGCATATCTGTCAATTGAAGCATCAGGTCCGATCCATGCACGAACGCCAGAACGCGCCAGCCACGACTTTTCCATCTACCAGTCCCTCTCCCACAGCGGCTCGAGCGTCTTACTCATGTATGGGCCATCTAGCCAGTAACCCAATTTGCCATAGTAACTCCGCACACCAACACCAGAGATGACACTGATCTTACTACTTCCGTGCTCTTCCCTAGCTATCCGCTCCGCCTCCTCCATCAAAAGCGTTCCATAACCTTGATGCTGGAACCTCTTCGGGTCTCTTGCATGTATAGGGACGGCAGATCCATAGACATGCAGTTCGCGTACCAGCGAAGAGGGCTGGCCAGTCAACTCTGGCCTGAAAGTATGTTCTTTCGAACACTGTCGTAGACGAAGCAGGGCGATCAAGATGTCCTGTTTCGGGTCTTCGTATGCGAGGAATGTCTCCCAACCGCCGTTAGCCGTGTAGTCCCGACGTACCAACTCGACCTGATCGGGCCGGATCTTATGCTTCACTTCGTTGATACCGACCTCACGTGTTCGCACATCGCGACATGAGGTACCAAAGTCCTTCATCCTTGCCAGCGCCAACTCTCGCAGGTTACCATTCTCAACACCGGATGTGACAAGCGGCATGGGAATATCGCGCTGCACACGGTAGATTCGCGTCCATGGCGGTACTAGGGCCAGGATGCGGGCAACGATATCGATGAGAGCATTTGGTGTGTAGTTCTTGTATCTGCCAGTCCGCCAGAGTTCGTATAGTCCTGTGCCGCGGATGACGAGTGTAGGGTAGATCTTGAGTCCATCGGTGCGGAAATCTGGGTTCGAGAAGTATTCTACAAACTGGTCGAGATCACGCTCCATTCCGACGTTGGGAAGGTCTGGCATCATGTGTGACACAACCTTGAATCCGGCGTCTTTCGAGAGACAGAAGGTTTTCGCTACGGCGGCGACAGTGTGGCCTCGGTTTGTGTCGCGCGCTACATCTTCGTAAAGGGACTGTACACCGATCTCGAGACGCGTACATCCGTACCGCAACATTGAGGAAAGGTGTTGATCCAAACAGTAATCTGGTCGTGTTTCGATGGTGATACCAACGCACTTTATGTTACTCATCTCACCGGCGGCAACCGCCTCGTCAACGTCTTTGGTTTGATATCCCGAAAGCGCGTTGTGTAGTTGTGAGATGAACTCGTCCCGATATGACTCTGGTAGTGACATGAATGTGCCGCCCATGATGATATACTCAACTTTGTCGACACTGTGACCGAGCGACTTAATCTGGTCGACTCGTCCACGAGCTTGCTCGTAAGGATCATATCGCGCTCGAATAGCGCGCATAGATGTTGGTTCGTAACCTGTGTAGGACTGTGTTGAGTACTCAAAGTCGGAGTCTGGACCTCCTGGACAGTATACACAGATATTACCAGTGTAGGCAATGTGCGGGCATCGGTGAGGTTTGCACATGACCGCCACTACTGCAATACCAGATGATGTACCTACAAAGCACATCAGTCTTACAATACTTATGCAATATCTTTGAGGGCAACGTACGGATCGGCTTGGCGATGAGCTTCGGGAGGATATATTTCTTGTAGTGCTCAGGCACAGCCGCGATAATCGCCGTGAGCGGAGGCTGGCTCTTGAGGTAGTGCTTCTTCGCAATCTGACCTCGTAGCGAGTTCAGATTCAGATCCTTCTTAGGTTTTGAACCGTCGGCCTGGGATTCATAGTCCTGAATGAGCGCTGAGGCGATATCTGCGCACGCACGCATGTAACGTTCATTCTCGGGTGGCAATTTGACATTCTTTGGCAGCCTCCTCTTATGCTGCGTCTCTGTCACTGTCATAGTCGCCATGGCGGGCAGATTTTATTGTTTGGTGTTTGCGGTTTACAGATGGCGAATCTTGAGGACTCAGAGTCTGGATGTGGAAGTCACGGGTGGGGGTGGGATTTATTCCGAGCTAGGTCGCTTCTGTACTAGTGCCATCGCTTCAACTTGCCAGACTTCAGCAAGAAGGTCACTCTCCCACGAACTCACTCACCTGGTCCATCGAGGCGCGCCCCAAACCTCGACCTGGTCTCATTAGTTTGTTTTCGATCTCTGGCATCCGTACCCACAAAGCACAAATCGCTTTGTTAGACCCGTGATTCATAACGGTGACATCGAAAGCAATTCAGTCTTGAGCGCTACGAGGTATCGGCCGCCTTGCCGAAGAAACATCACCATGAAGTATTTAACGTCGCGGCAACCACGAATCGATTCATTATGTACGGGAACGCTAAACAGAATCACTGCAGCAAAACGCGCTATGTTACTCAGAGGGTATCCAGTCGTGCTTCTTAACTTTACTCATTATCATACTCTCGTCATCATGCAAAGCTCGATGGCGTCCTGTTGACTCGTTGCCTAGGTTCAGTCTCAAGGACCGCACCTCCAAGAGGCACGTCGGCGCCGTGCTGCAAAGGAGCGTAAAGCTCGTCGTTCGTCGTCATAGCAGGGCTATCCTGTCTGCTCTCTCTTCTTAGAGCGTTGATCTGGGCAGAGTTGCCTGGTACGGCACCGCGACTACCTAGGTAGCTGAACCTCCCAACCTGGCTACCTGTAGTCACAGCAGTCGGACGTTGCGGCGATGGTAGGACGCCTGACTCTGAGCTACCAGAACCGCGTTTGTTGCTGACGTCAGAGTTCGAACGGAACTGTGTCCCGTACATGCCGACGTGAGGAACATACTGTGGGTCACGTTGACCTTGGCCATTGGCAACGACTCCACCATCTGGACCCCCGGCATCGGCAACAGCAGCCTTTTCGGTAAGCTCTGTAGCCACCTGATGAGCGTCGTACTCGTTGATACCAGCGGCGAGCAGCAAATTCTTCTTCTTCTCGATCTTGGCAGCGTGGTCCATATCTTGACCTGGGTTGGCAGTCTCGTATTCGAGAATCTTGATGAATTTGTAGAACCCGGCCGCGATAATGGATCCGAGGATGGGGCCCAGCCAATAAATCCAGTGGTAGTGTGTAAACTCGAGGTTAACGACGGCAGGGCCGAATGAGCGTGCGGGGTTTAGCGAACCACCCGTGAAGTACACTCCGGACAGCTCTGTGACGAACAGAGCAAGACCGATACCTGTTCAAGACGTTAGCATCCACCACATAAGCCAACCAAAGGCTATTCGTTACATACCCACGGGCGCGATGAAGGTTCCCTTGTGCTTCTCAGCTGCCAGCATGAAGATGGTGAAGACCAACTGGGCAGTAAGGAACATCTCAATGAAAAGACCTTGCGCAATGGAGGTACCTCCACCGAGTTTTGTTCGGACGTTGAGATCACCCGGGAACATGCACTGGACCAAACCAGCCGCGGCCATGCCTCCAAGGATCTGAGTGACGAACAACAAAGCACCGCGTACCCAGGGGAGAGCACCGATCAAGCACATGCCGAATGTGACCTACATTGTCGTCAGCGAACTGGTTGAGTAATAGCGCAGGAGAGAGGAGGTACTCACGGCCGGATTGAACAAGCCTCCACTGATCCTGAAGAAGACCCAAGCGTTCACAGCAAGCGAGAAGCCAAAGCAAAGCGCAATATACTGCAGCTGCTGGGGATTGCTGCCAGCCTCCGCTACAGTCTGGCCTCCCGACGACGGTATACTGTTCGCGACTTGTGCACCGGACAGAGCAAAGTATAGAAACAGGACAGTTCCGACAAATTCTCCGCACATGGCGATGAAGTGGTTACGGATATTGTCAGGCACTCGGCTCAACAATGGCAAACGCATCTCTGAATCGGTGAGGTTGGCATTGGGATCTGCTGCCTTCGTGAAGGGAAGCGCAAAGGCTTTGCCCTGAACGGGTTCCTGTTACGGACTTGTTAGTATTGTATTACACGACGATGTTCCGATTCGATGCAACTTACGTTGATATTCATAACGACGCTATGGCTCCTGAGCCAGAGACGAGAAGAATGTGAAAATCCAGAACCAAGAGCAAGACTTCAAGCACGGCGAAGAGAAGGAAAGATGGCAATGTCAAGAAGTGGACAACCGACCTACTTGTCGATGGGAATACAGGTATACATCAAGACCAAAGTAGTCGATTGGTGATGCCACAGCCAACGGCTACTCAAATGGTCAAAGCAAAGTGTCGTCATGCTTCAGCCGTTGACGCGACGGCCACACGCCTGGATCTCGAAATACCTCCGCTACACTCAAGGTCTACTGGTAACATCTGGACCTAGGTCAAACGTCGAACCTAAAGCAGTAAAAACGTGGCTGACATACCATCATAGTCGTCTCGAAAGAGCGACGGATCGTGATTGCAGCTGGGATCTGCCACGGGACGGTGGCACGCTAACGCCGGGGCGGGCTCCGCATGTCGATCCAGGCCACGATAGAGGGAACTATTTCCCGGTAATCTGTCTACCAGCGTACCAGCCATTCAACCGCAGTTTTGCTCATGAGGACGTCATGCGGAGACGACTGCGGGTTGCCCCGGTATTGTTGTGCCATCAGAGCCTCAAGCAAAGCAAACAACAAAGAATACTCGACCGCAACACGATTTTCTGCTCACGGTGACCACATCACAGCAGCCTCTGCTGATTTCGAAGGTATACACCAAGAAGCGGAATACCCGACCATAATTCTAGGTGGCCGCCCCGAAATCACGCTTTAGGCCGTGGGCGCTACTAAGCGCAGACCTTGCCTTGAGAAATGGATTGCATCGAAAATCTATTCGGGCGATCGAGTTCTCAAATTGGCACCACTGCAAGGCTTACAGCGCATGACTTGGATGAATAGGGTCGGCTTGTGGGAGTGGCAACGAGGGGTCCTGGTGACCCATCTAGGCAGCGCCACATGCTCATGTTTGGTATGCGCACCAGCCGCTAGTGCAGTCTGGAGTCCACGAGGGAATGGCACTTGGAAGTCTAGATCACTTTGAGCGGCTTGTTTGTTGTGTAGAGGCTGCGGTGTCTTTGTACATTTGTATTGAAGGAGTGAGGTCTGCTTGCGTAGTGGATGAAGTATCTTGACATTGATCAAGTACTTCGAGAGATAAGATCATGTTATGTTGAGTCACGGCAATCATGATAGTCGTGAGAGGTAGGTAACAAGGTAGCTGTATACTGAAGTGCTTGGCGTCTTGTCTATCGCTCATGAATTCTCCGCAGGTAACCACGGATGTGACATAGTAAAGAGAGAATGCTCATACCCGCAGCCCGTGGCTTACAAACATCCAACCACCATAGTCAAGGAAGAGACTAGACAATCGCTAAAGATCGATGACCTAGAAGTCTACATTGCCTCCAGCTTTGAGTGAACCTCCATTTTGAAATTCATGTAGATTGCAGGCACCTGTTCGCATCGACATTTTCTTCCTTGTATGAGGCGCCGCAAGTGGTAAGGTGTGTAGCCCATCAGCTGTGTTCACAAATGACGTTCCCGTCTAACGAGTATCGAGAAGTCGCAATGCGCTCTTGCTCTATCGCGTAGGTGGGGCCGAGAGAATCAGCTAAGTGAGTTTTGGTTTTCAGCGAGGAAGTTGCAAACTTGCTCCGACCCCGCGTCTAGCAACTGCACTGTTGATTTCTGCCAATACCACCAGTTCCATCGCAGTCATGAGCGCCGTAATTCTTCAACCTTCCATCAATCATCCGACAACACGGTCGCTTAGCTCAGTTGGTTAGAGCGTGGTGCTAATAACGCCAAGGTCGCGAGTTCGACCCTCGTAGTGACCATTACCTGTCCTTTCTTTTTGCCTTTTTGTCAGAATACTATGTCAAACTTGATCTCAAGATCGAGGTGGAAGATCCGCAGGACGACGGTGGCGGATCGCGGGTTCAAACTTCGCAGTGACCACTAACATTCTTTTTTTTTGTCTGTCAGACTTTTGCTCTCTGTGAAACGTCCTCGCTCTTTTTGCTTTAACCTTGTTCTAGTCTTGAACCCAGCAAGGTCGCTGGAAGGGAGGGAAATGGTATCGCAATATCATGAAAATATGTTGTACAATGTAATTAAGGATATACGCCCACCGCATATAAAGAACGAATCGAACGCCCTGAAGTGTACGTTGGTGTCAGAACGAAACTTGACAAGTTTTGGACGCAATGTAGACGCCCGGATCATGTACCCCCTTCATTCTTTGTATGAGGGTGGTGTAGGTGTTCAACTTCTTCGTCGAACGGGGTGCGCAAATCAAAACGCCTCTCCAGCGAGATCTTCCGCGAGACCCTCTAGCTCTTCCTGTCTGAAAGGTACCCACAGTCTCTCTGTACCCATACCATCCTTCTTACTCTCTATCATTTGATGGTCGTGGAACTCCTTGAGCAGCGTCCTGAAACTGACTTCACTTGTACAAACGAAGGCCTCGACAGCCTTATGGTACAACACGCGGTACTCAACGCCTTGGGTAGACTCTGGCAGAACGTTCTTGACTTGTGCGACCTTCTTCGACCTCGGCGTAGCAGTAACCTCGTCTTCTTCATCCATATCGCCCCCTTCCATGAGTGAGAGAGCTAGCTGCTCCATGACGAGGATGCGGAACAGTTCTCGAGCTTGCTCCGGTAGAGAGCGTAAGACGAAGCCGACACCATCTCTTCCGCCTACTCGTCTTCCGCTGCGTCCGAGGAGCTCATTCACAGTCTCTACCGCGTCTATCTCCGCGTCGTAGGGCGTAAAGGTTGTTGCGTCGTGGAAGAGGAATTTGTATTGTGTCTTCATGCCTACATCCCACAGAAGAGGGAAGTTCGGTGTATCCGCTGTACAGACAAGGTTGATTGATGGATGTGCAGCTAGGCGGGCGAGCATGGAAGGTACTGGAGACTTTCGAAGGTAGGTCGAGTCGATGGAATTCAGAATGACGGGTACTGGATGCGGCGGCGGGTTGCTAGTGAGGTGTTCGAGGATGAAATCGAGTAGCAGAGCAGGCTGATTGGGCAACTTTGGTCCGGCTGGTATAACTGCCGATGCTAAAGTCAACAGCAAGTCTTTTACGGTTGTGCCAGCTGTGTATCCGTTGATAACCACAACCTTCGGTGTCTTCTTTGTCCCTTTGTACGGCGCAGCGTCTAGGAGAGACTGATAGATGCGTGCGGTGAATCGTTCGGTGATGATGCGCTTCGATCCGTACCCATAGAGGCATATGTTGAAGCCTTCCTCCAGCTCGAAGATCCATTGATCGTATGCTCGGCCGTGCAATTCGAGCAAGAACTCTCTTTCAGACTGGTGGCGGTCCTCGTACGTTTGCATTGCTGAGAAGTATTCATCGTGATTCAACAGGCTCTGCGCAGAGAGAGTGTTGTTGGAGGTTTTGGTGCCGCCAGGGCGATTCTGCCAGAAGTACTCCTCGTGCGGTGGCAGCTTAGTCGGAGGTGTCGGCGAGCGCTGCTTTCGCGGCCGCCCTACTTTTCCGGACCCCTTAGGTCGGCCTCTCCCACGCTTCGAGGGTGTCTCTGGTACAGGTGCTTCGTCTTGTACCACTCCCTCCTCGGCCTGCTCCGCGTCCTCTGTGTCTTCCCCTAAGATGTGTTCCGCGAGGTCCTCCTCCTCATCCAGCGCATCTTCATCGCTCTCGTCGCCATTCAGTGTGCGTTCCAGTATACGGCGATTGCTCTTTCTGCGCGCGCTGCGATCGGCGTTGCGAACGATGGTGGGCGTGCCATTCGGAGAGTCGCGTTTTGCGGATTTGGTAGGTGTCTCAAAGACCAGCTTCCGGGTAGACTTGGGCGTCGCGGTGATGCTGTTTACCAGACCAGTCTTTTTCAAGATGGATCGGGGCGTCCCATGCTCGGCCAGATGTTGTGTCCTCCCCTTTCTGGATGGTGTCTGCGCTTCGAGGGGTTCTAGCTCATCGTGAGCCTCTTCAGCAAATCGTGCGCGTGATTTCTGCGGTGTGCCCTCGTCGACATCGTCTTCGTCGCGTCTGCGCTTTGTGCCGACCATGTTCTGTTCGTTGGGTTGTTGGTCGGGCAGGAGGGTGACGCGACTTGCGCGACTTGGGCTTGGCGCGATGGTTGAGGCTCAACCTTAAAGCTTATTTCCGAACGGTCGAGGACTCGGATTCTTTCCGCAAGCCGTGGGCTCATAGTGCCTTCTTGCATTTCTAGTCTTTGCTACTTGCGTTTGATTCTGGTATTCACTGGAGGCAGCCATACTGTCGACAAGGCGGCAGGAAGCCACAACCATGCATTCTGGGCAATCGCATTGACATGTGATCGTGCCTGACACCCCGGGGCTTGGACGCTTGGAAGCATCGTACACCAGGTGCACGCTCTCGTTTCCTCCACTGGCAACCCCATCGCATGCATGTGTGCACACTACCACCACACGCAGCATGCAAACTGGTGGTCCAGGCTATATGCATGCGAGACATTTCTTCGCTTCGACGACTAGATTTGGTCATGCACGATTATGTCAAGCAGCCTTGCCGACTATGCTAGCGCCCCTGGAACCTGGAACCTGAGGGATGTTCGCGGCCCGTTCGTAAGCGGATACTTGCTGCCTCCCCGTGCCAGTCACGCCGCGGTGGTCTGTCAGACGTGACGAGGTGGTGATTCAGACGGCCAAGGCAGATGACACTTTCATGTGCGAATCTTGACAACGTGTCTCAGAGGGTGTCATGTTGGGCTGTGGCTGAGACGGGCTACAAATAGCTGTAGGGCTCCATGGGCTATGCAGTCAACAGGCGCTGATAGGCGTGGGTTAGGCGAAAATGGTGCCCAGCCAGGATTGTGCTTCTTTGATGATCTCACGCATGCCGGCCGCTCCTTCTCAGTTTCCGTCGTCGTGTTCGTCCGCTCCTGCCCCGCACAACCCCAAATCTTCAGCTCCGTACTTCTTGCACCCACGACGAACCCGCCAGCAAAGCCCCGCCTACCGCCACGAGACTGCTACTGCGACGCCAGCACCGCCGACGGCCACAGCCTTTGAGCGCCTCGTTGCGACACGCTCGCCCCAGAACGCCGCGCGGCGCATTACCCGGTCTTCAGCACGCGCTTCGGGCTTCCGGACTGTTGATGCCAGCATGGAACCTAGGAGGCGGCCAGAGTACAACCTCGAGATCTTTGCCGACGCGGCGTGCGTGAAGGATGTTGTCAAGGGTGAGTCTCTTCTCTTCCACCGTGTCTCTGGCGTGAAGATCGGCGCAACTTTCTCCCCCACTACACGTCTCCCCGCCCCGAATACCCCGTAGACCGTAGTTGACCTGGCTCCAGCGATACTGCACACGATATTCTTCCACCGCTACTTTACGTCCATCTCTCCCTTGACCCGCGACCTGCTCGACCTGACCCTTCCTGCCATCGACGATGTTGATCTCGAGACACTTATCGAACAGAAGACGTTTGCGCTAGTTCGGGCGATAGACAGCACGCACCAGCCGAGAGGAAGGGGGCAGATTGTCGTGCAGTTCTTTGAGAAGAAGCGAAAGAAGACATCGTACTTCTTCAGCAAGGCGGACGAGGACGTTTGCTGGGAGCAGTGGACGCTGGACGTTACCCTTGCCCAGCCACGCACAGAAACTGGTATGTCTCTCCGCTTGTTGCAACGCGCGCCACTAACAAAGTGTCAGATGTGCTCAAGGTCCGCCGTGCCATGACCAAGTCTCTGGAAAAGGCAGCACATAAGATCATCGCCATTGTGAACCGAGAAAAAGACCACATCCCACCCATCACAACCACCGACGCCAACCCCTTCCCTTACCAGATCGTCGTCAACCCAAAGTCTGTCAACGAGAACGACTGGCGGCCGCGCATCGGCCTTTTCTGATACCAATACCACGGCACCGAGTGCAGTAATAAACCCACTGTATATACACCCATGGACGATGTTACGAGTAAGAGGAGGTTCAACACCGCTGGGGGACACCAATCGTCACTGAATGCGACGAAAAGGATGGAAAAGTTATGGATTCGCACACCTGAAAGACCGACCGCGCTTCACCCCCTCATCCCTCGCCACCACTACCACTGCCAAAAGCTCCGTTGTACAGTGTCCGCTATGTCGGGCAACCCCCATAACTGTGTCGCATTCTGAACCCGCGGATATCGGGAAGTTTAGCGAAGAAGACGAGCCTCTGGTGCTCCTGATTGTTTGATTGCTGCGATAGCTACACAAGATACCCAATTCCCCAATGAAATTTCCTCATTCTACATAATTACACAGTGTTGTTGGTGATGTCAATCTGGCTGAATTGTTCTCGATGAAGCGTCTGGGATACACATCCACGTGCAATCAAGTTATTCTACTACTTATACCTAATGGTTATCTAAAACTGTACATCTTGCTGGGCTCTGTAATCGTTGTTCAGCGTCCCAACTCTCTAGCAATATCCAGCTCATCCTTCATTATTATTCTCAGCCCACTCAACCCACCGCTTAACAACCTCATCCACCTTCTTGACCCCCTCCTTCGTAGCCTCGACTTCAAACCACTCTTTATGCGACTTGCCACACGCATCGCACTGCTTAATGACACGCTGATCCGCAAGCTCGAGATGAATCAGGCGCTCCACACGATGCGCATGTGGCACTTTCCTCACGCCATCAGAGGCAGTCCCAGCATTCGCACCTGATTGTCGCCGCGACTGTGCAGGCGAGGGCTGAGGAGAGGGCGTAGAAGAAGAAACGTAGGGATAGTACCGTACGAGGGATAGACTGTATCCGCACTGGCGAGTCCATTCGTTCATGCGGCGGTGGACGTTGTTCGCGCGCCCGATTTTGAGGAGGATGGTGTCTTTGTCTGGTGGGGAGTTTGCGGATCCGGATCTTGAGCGGGTGGTGTTGGGCTGTCCGCCTTTGACGGAGAATTGGCGCATGACATCTGAAGTCCGCCTGCTTTGATCTGCACGTGATGGTGGTGAAAGAAGCGTCGACGCAGCGGAGGATGGTGCAGGACCGGCGGCTTCGGGGGTAAGCCAGAAGATGTAGATGTAGCCTTCTTCGTCGTGGGGTGAAATGGGCTTTGAGAGTTGGGCGAGCAGGGTCGACGCGAGTTGTGGTGGCACTGTGTTCGGGATGTAGCGGAGTAGCTTGGCTGTTTCTGACTCTTCGCGAGTTGTTCGATTGACAGGTCGAGCGGGCTTTTCTCCTAGTGGCTTGCGGGCAGGTTGATCACTTGGTGGTCGAGATGTGGGAGGTGGTCGCGAAGAAGACGAAGGTCTCGAGGTCTGTCCGCTCGGCCTTCGGTGGTCTGGTCGTACTCGAGGCGGTTGCTGTGGTACCTGCTGCATAGGCGTCTCTTGTGCATCGTTATCCAATACGGGCTTTTCGTCTGTCCTTCTCTTGTGTCGCACGACCTCCGTGTATTCGTCGTCGTCTGCAGACCCACAACATAATGAAGCCCAAAAACTCTTCTTTTTCCTCTGTGGCGGTGGCTTCGGCGGACGATGGTCTCTGCGCTTTCTTGCTGCCATGACGTCGCTCGGCACAGACATCAACGGTCCTTCTACATTATCCCAGGTAGCTGGTCGATTGATGCGCCGCGGCGGACGAGATCCAGATGTTCTCCTCCTTCCACTCTTCTTGGGCACGGCTTCATCCGGTTCTCCAAAATCAAGGACACCCAGTCGTTCCACGAGCGTGTCGATGCTGTTCCTCTCTTTCAACGGGTAGAGCTGAGTTGCCGGCCCGCTCGACGCTTGCGCGGCCAAGTGCTCGGCTTGGTCTTTGTGTTGCCAGCAGAAGTAGGCGGCGGCGCCAATCTCGTCATCGTCGCTGTCATCGCTAAGGACAGATACTACAGCGATAACACCGTCATCATTGGATGCTTTCGCATCAATAGGACGTCTGCAGGGTCGCCCGGATTTAGTAATGCCTTTGCATGTTGTGGCCGGGTTGCGCGAATCCGAGCGCGGGATGAGCGATTCTGGTGTCGTTCCCGTGAACATGTTGGTGTAGTTGTAGGAGGGCAATCCGTGACTGCTCGGCAGACAGTAGGACTAAAGTTAAGGGAATTGCTAATACAAAGCCCAGACTGGTGTGAATCTCGCGCCCGTTCACAGCCTCACCGCCACGTGAAGCGAAGGTTATTCTGAGAAGCGGCGCCGGCCAGTGAATCTCGACTGTCGCGACCAATGCTGCGGACGCGGTGTGCCAACGCATTATGAGCCATCGCCTCGAGGTGGGCGCGTAGCTGAAAAGAGATGGCGGGTCTCAAACGCGAGGTGGGCGCGTGGCGGTGCATGTGGCGCAGTGAGGCGGAAGGAAGGTTTGCTGACTTGAACGAGCACGGACCGCTTCTTCCAAAAGTCGTCCACCACCACCACATCCATTTGCAACGCCAAAAAGAAGCGTAACTGTGCAAAAAGAAAGCAATGCATCGGCCGGGAATCGAACCCGGGGCTAGCCGAAACTGTCCTGTGAAGGATGGCAACGGCTAATTTTACCACTAAACCACCGATGCGGAGGCGGAGACCAGAGAACTGGGCTGCTTGATGGAAAATTGAACAAATTTATCGAATATATCCTGACTAAACAAAGCCGTGGGCAGTGACGAGTAGCTGGGCCGTTTTCTAGACAGGAGAAAACGTCAACTTCCCAGAGTTTGGTCCCACTCTCATGCATCCTGATTAGCCGCATGGGTCGGACAAGGCGTTCGCCGAATTCGGGCAAGTCTGGGCTTGTCACGCCTCAAACCAGGTGTGTGTGTCGGCTCTGCATATCTTTTACACCAGGCGATAGATTCAGTCTCTCCGATTACCACCTATATTCGCCAATGAATACACCCAAGAGCAATTGAGACCACAACCAGTTCAGAATAAGATTAGCTTTTACACATCAACACGTAATCCACATGTGCGTTATGGTAGATGCAGTGCATCGAGATTACCTAGGTACCTAGGTAGTATTAGGTTGACTCATCTACCATCTCATGTACAATCAGACACAAGTGGTATATATGATTCGACTTCAGCCGCTAGTAGAGACAAGGTAGCGACAGGAAGACATTCGACCAGGAATCGGCACTCAACGGCGGCTGTATGAGAGGCGGGAGGCGCACTCATTGCCGATGTGGAAATCTTCCGGAGTGCGGGGACATTATCTACATGCAATCAATTCTCCGACGCTTGAACGTTTCAGCCCTTGTACGCCGCAACACCAAGACAATGTACATTAAACGTGACCCAGCCGCCAGAGGAAGGTAGCATGTCTGGCTGGATAAGAATCATCGCGAGTGGGAAAGATTGAACGATGCTCTCTTATGCGTGGGACAATATCCCAACTTATCAACCCACCTACCTAATGAGGCCGAAAGACCGTACTTAATTGCAGCCACTACAGCAGTAGAGGTGTGCGTGGTAATTAGCGGTGGAGATTTACCATGAAAGAACATACGGTATATCATTGGGCATGCCGCAGCAGCCCTCATCGCTGCGAGCCCTGAACAGCACCGACAACCACAACTCTCGATCCAATCCAATTGCATCCACTATCATGCAATTCTCTCTTCTCCTCGTCGCGGCGTATGCGTGCACCGCCTCCGCACGCCTGACCTGGTCCTTGGCAAAAGCCTCCAGCCCCACCGCCGACCAGAGAGACGCATACACTAAGATCGAAGCTGCAATGACAAAGGCCGTCGCACGCTACGAGAAGTACTCCGACGCAAACAAGACGATCCGTGTGGCCTACGCTCCGGGTGTCCCTACTGCCGAGGCGAACTACAACGGCGATCTACGATTCGGCTCAAACCGTGCTTACATGACGGAAAGGACTGCGATGCATGAGATAAGCCACACGCTAGGAGTTGGCCAGACAGCGGCTTTTGACAGAAAATGTGCTGCGGGCGATTGGCGCACGGCGCTACCGCTGATCAGGAGCTTCGATGGAGCAAATGCGAAGATTACCTGCGGTGGTGGACACTTCTGGCCATACGGTATGGTAAAAACGCGATGTTCCAACTGCATGTGAAACATAGACTGACTTGCAATGTCGATATTTCAGGTCTGAACTACGAGACCGAGTGGAGCGAGACGAATGCGAACCGGCATGTGCAGTTGATTGAGGCTATGCTGACTGACGGCATGTGAGGTGGTCGTTTTCCACTACACTGTTACAATTTAGCGTTTATACAATAAGAAGCATCCCCGATCAGTCAATGTGCTACCATCGTTTACCAGCTGAAGTGCTCCATGATCTCTCAAATTGCCGCAGACGATACTGATAGAGCATCGATACATGTCTGAGTTTCCTCGCCGTCTATTGCTTCAACTTCCAGACGCTAAGCATGTCGTCGCCGCGACTTTGTTTGAAAGACACCGGGGGCTTCCAGTATACAACTCTTTCGAACGAGCCCTGCTCCTTTCCTATCCCGAGAAGATTGCCGGAGTCGTCGAACAGGCCATCAGCACCATCGGCTAGGAGATTCCAGTGTACACCGTTCAGACCCCAAGGCGGACCTTGAGCTTTCAAAGGCTTCCACATTGGGAATTCGAGGCATACGAGAACTCCGGTTGGCGACAAAAGGCTCTTCATGCGATCGGCCCAATCTCTTCGCATCTCAGGGAGCAGGGCACACAAGAACTAGATCGACGTTATCAGCACTCTTCATGAGAATATTGGTCGACTCTTTGCATGCCAAACGTACTGTGTAGTCATAGATTAGATCGAAACCCAGGAAGTCGGGCCCGAAATGGGCCTCGAATTCCTTTTGGAAGAAATCGCCGAGCACGACGTCAGCGACGTGGCCGGCTGAAGGATCTAGGTGAGATTTGACGTTCTCGTTTGCGGCATCCACGGCTCCTTGGGAAATTTCTAGACCCCATGTCCTGAAGCCATGACGTGCTAATAGCGCCACATCATGCCCCTTACCGCAGCCCTAATGCGTGATGAGTCTCTGTTGAATACGTTCGTCACGAGACACCTACAGGCACAAATGCCTTCAGCTGCCGTTGACTCTGGTCTCGGAACAGCGTCTCACGATAAGGATGTTCTTCAAGAAACATAGTCAGAGCAGGCGAGGCTTGGCCCCGATCCCACAGATCCTGTTCCTTCTGTTCCCACAGTTTGGCCCACCCGTCGCTCTGTGCATCCCGGGTGCTGGAACCGTTAGTTGTGGCTACGGAAGTGGCGGCACGTGGCGCTCCTTACCTGTAGCCATCAAAGTGGGAAACCAGGCGGGTCCTGTTTTCAGCGAACTGGGCTTCGGAGCTCATGGTGCGGAAGGATGCAAGGATTCAGGATGTCACGGCAAAGCCAGGAAGCCGGTTCAGTGGTGATAGAGATCTGTTGATCCATGCGCCACGCTAACCTCGTGCCTGACGCTACCTGACTGGAGACAGCGCATCCTTGACGTCACCCCACCTTTTTACCAACAACACCAGTAATTTGCTCCGGGCTCCTACCTGCCCAGTCGCGTGAGCTTGGATTCTTTCGCGTTCAGCAATGATGAATCAGAGACGGTAGAGTTGTAGGATTGCGGCTGTGCGGCTTAGAGCACGACCGGGGCGTGGCTATGGTGGTGCTGATAACAACATCGCGTTGCATAGATCCAATATCGGAGTTAAGCACAGGCTATGTGCCTACCGACCCACATGGACGCTACTGGACACAGCCGTTCTTGCCATCACGGCTAGCCAATAAAGACTATGCGAGAAGTCACTGCGCTGTGACGCCACAGCTTGGGGACTTCAAGATTAACTTTGTTAGCCGACATCCGAATGATATTACCCGACTTCCTGTTTCCAGGCTCCAAAAGCCACATCTTGGCCATTCATAGGCCAAGACTTTGGAGTTGAACGTCATAGAGGCGCAGTAGGGAGAACAAGAATAGAGCTTTGCGCCTGGCAGCTGGTTCCGAGATGCCGTTTGGCTCCGCGAGAGCCACTCGGAGCTTGAGTCGTTGCATTGCACTCGCTCACCGTTCCAATGCGTTGGCGCGTAGCACTTTCCATGGATCTTGGGGGGATGCCACTTGCGGCTCTACAAGAGTCACGGCAGGCGCACTCTCTTAGTATGAGTCCCAAAGCTTAGTGAGCGCCATTCTCCTTCTCCTTCTCATCTCTCTGTCGGAGGCTTAAACCAGCACCCATGGGTCGCCTTCTCCTAAACTCAGTCCCACACAGCGCGCGGACTCTATACTATCTGCGCTACCGGGTCGCTGTTGTATTCTTCATACTTGCCCTATTCCAACAACAACATCTGTACCTCACTAGTCGACAAGCTCTCTCAGAAAAGTACTCTGCGACCAACTTCAACCCCTACAACGAAGGAGACCTACAAGCTCGATCTTGGCAACCCGATGACGAACGTTCGAAGTTAGAAGAAGAGCTAATAGCAAACCGGGCGTCTTGGAAAGTGCTTGGCGAGGGCTGGGAGGGCAAGGTGTTCGCCTACGAAGACTCGGTTATCAAGACATTCACGCCAGGGCGGAGTCCATTCCGAAATTGCGCGCCAGATGCGTCCAAATGGCCTACGGAAATTCCCGCATCACTACAATTCGGAGGTTCTGCTGCCGACGATGCGAACGCGACGAAGAACGGCTTCCTTCCCGTGAGAGCACATTTTATGGCTTCTACAGCGCCTGGCGAACCGGCCGAATGGCACCTCGTCACTCCTCTGCTCAAGGGCGGCAACCTTCGTTCACTTGCCAACAACCTGTCATCGCTAGAAACGCCTATGGCTCAAAGTCAGGTTGATGAACGCTATCGGCCAGCCTTCAACCAATTACTTGAGAATCTGGGAACTTTGCACAGTGCAGGCTACTGTCACGATGATATTAAGCCGGCGAATATCTTTGTTCAAGACGAGTCCCACTGGGCAATCGGCGACTTGGGCAACATACGAGAAGTGTCCCATCCTTACCACTCGTCGCGTATCTGGAATGAAAACGACCAGCTAGAAGATTGCCGCGCCAACGATGTGCTACGAGCTTTGCAAACATATCTCAAGTTTATTCAGACTTCTGTTGCCGAGGAAGACGACTTCAATGCAGCATTGTACGAAGGTCAGACACCCTTGAGCAGACTCTTTTGGTGGACACTGGCCGATGCACCACACATGAGTGCCGATGAACTTCGTCAACGTTCTCTTTCAGAACACCCTGCAGCGGGGACAAAGGTGGATGATACACTGCGTGTGCCTGCGCGACCTCATACTCTTCTAAACCTGTTCTCCGAGCGAAAGGCACTCAAGCGGGCCACGGACCATGCACTTATGACACGAATGGATGAGAGCAGCGTACGACTATGGGGGATGGTGTGGTTATTCGGCGTGCCCCAGTCGGGTACCTGTTGAGCGACTTTTAGCGGTTTGTGGAGTTTGATACCCAAGGTACACGGCGTTCTATTACTACCTAATGAATTGATTCTTCATATTGTTTGGCAGAGAAACAGATTCCAAATTGTCTGGTATTACAAAGTTTATCTGATGAAAGCGAAGAACTCCTGTTGCATCGGGTATCTGCCATCTTGGCAAGAACAATCTCCCACATGTTGTTTCTGGCATTGCAGTCAGTTTGGCTCCCGTTTGTTGGAGGGCACGTCGCTTACCTGTAACACATGATATCACCACCAGGGGCAGTCGTCGTAATCAATGCCGCCGCCTGCGAAATCACCATTCTGGTAACTCGTGAACGTCGTCCTTGCCCGGTTTATGCGGTCTTTCTCATCCTCAACCACAGCTTCGAGCTCTTCCCTGTCAAGCTTATTATTTTTCTTGACATATTCGTAGACCTGGTACAGCGAGAACTTCTTCGCCTTTGTCTTTGTGTTCTCGTTGACCTTGTATTCGACACCAGCGTCGACAAGTTCCTGAGCCGTGACCTTCCACCACTTCCTGAGGTACTTCTCTTGCATGTAGAGATGGTACTTGCCACTCTTGAATCGCAATGGAGCACTGGAAACAGGAGGCAACGCTCCACTAGCTCTGCGTTCTGCGTTCCACTAGTCGATGGCTCTCCGGATAATGTGATCGCGTGGTAGGTTTCTGCAGCACGCGCTGGATATCTATCTAAGGTACTGTTCGTCGAAGCGACTGATGTGCGCTAGTGTGTTCCCTCTATGCTTCCCGGTTTGAATAAAGTAACTGTGCAGAGGGTTCCTGCGCGCGGACTCCGCGTCTAGAGATTACTTGTTGATGTATTCGCGTTGTACGTCGAAAGACCTGGGGCCTTTACCCCGCCTAGCGTTGTTTCTTAGTAACGCGCTATAGGGCGAGCTGCGGTAGCCCTAGGTATTATAGAATAGAGAGGAGTGTATAATGTATTAATGTTCTATGTAGAGGGAGGAACCCCTAGTATATATAGTAGAGAGGTAATACTAGTAAGTAAATATATAGTAAATAAGTAGATTATATATATAGATACCTAACTAACAGCTCTTCTAAATTCTAACTTAAAATGTACACTATTTATATAATAAAAGATACCTAGAGTACTATAAATAGTATTAAACTTTATAAAGTCTAACGCTTTTATAAGTATATTAGCTAGATTTACTTTACTACTAATTTATATAATAGTAATATTACTATTATAAATGTGTTTATAAAAAAAATAGTAATAAATATTAATATATTTACTATATTAATAAAACTTAGAATTCTTTAATAGCTTAATAGTAAACTTATTATTAATATAGATAGAAATATTATTAAAATAGAAACTTATATATAGGTTATTAATAAATTTTTTAATTTATAATACTTCTTTAACTACTTTAGAAAAAGCTATATATTTAGCTTTATATATAAAAAGAGTAGTAACTTTCTAAATACTTAAAAACTATAATACTAGTTCTCTAGTAAGAGTAAAGATATATTCTATAGTAGAGTAATAAGTATTAAGATAACTAGCTTAGTTAAAGTTATAGTAGCTAAGTAGCTAAGTATTACTTTTATAATAAGTAATACTTATATTAGTAGTATACTATACGTATATATAAGCGCGCGTAAAAGTGTTAAAGTAGATCTAGTTAGAGTTAGTATTATACTAGCTATAAAGAGAAGTAGTATATATAAAGTTAATTTATATTATAGTAAAAAGGTAATTAAGTAAACTAAATTTCTAGAGGTACTTTTTATAGAATTATACTCTAGTAATAGTATTCTTTTTTTAATAAAGCTTATTATAATAATTATAAAAAGTCTATATAAATAGAAAGTTATAGAAACTAAAATAGTTTAGTAGATATTAAATATACTTAGCTTAATAGATTTTAATAGTACTCTATATATATTTAATATATATACTAAGGTAGAGAGCGTTAGAATTCTTAAATATAATAGTAAATAACTTAGATAGTTCTTTATAGAAATTATAGATAAGTATATAGCTAGTAGTATATATATAAATATTATTAATATATATAAAGATAATAAGTACTTTAGTAGTATAAATATAAATATATAAGTTAAAGAAAGATATATAAAACTCTATCTAAAGAAGTTATATAGTAAGTATATTATACTATATATAAAAGGCTTATATAAGACTATATAAAAACTTTATAAGTATCTAGACCTTATCTAAAGCTAGTATTATAGATAGAGATAGTATAATATAAAGTATTTTCTAAAGAGTAGTGTTTAAAAAAGTAACGTAAACATTAGATTAGCTAGTAATCTAATTAAGTAAAGTATAGATTATAAGTAAAATATAAATAGATATTAACTATATAGTTAGAGAGAACGTTTTATTATAGTTACTAGAATATTAGTAGTCTCTATAAATAATAATATACGCCTTAAGTTTAGTAAGATTACTAGTAGAGATAGATTTAGCTTTAAATATAATTTTTATTAGAAAAGCTTTAGTACTAGTAGAAAAGATTACTACTTTATATACTCTCTTCTATAGAAGTAAGTTAAACTTAGTATATATTATAGTATACTAGCTATCTATCTAAAGCGTAGTTATAGCTTTTTTATAATTCTATAGTATATAAATAGACGTAGTAGAGATAGAAAGTGTAGTAGCTATAGTAAGGTTAAAATATAGATTATTAAAGTTATTATTAAAAAGATAAGTACTAGGTAATAGGCTTATAACTTATAGATATAAGTAATTAAGATTATTATCTAGCTAGTTATTATAGGCTAGTGTACTAATACTTTATAAAGAGAGAGATAAGAGGTAGGTAATATTATTATTAAAACTATTATAGACCTTAATATTATAGTTTAAAGAATATAAAAGATATAAAGTAGCTAAGAAATCTAAGTTAAGTAGATTATTATTAAGAAGACTTTTATCTATATCTATAAAGTTATTAGTATTATTATTAAGCTTACTTCTTTAATAGAGATTAGTAGTATATTTATATTCTATATAGAATATATTATAGGTAATAGTATAAAGCTTAATATCTTTATTAAAAGAATAAGTAGCTTTCTCTTTTAATACTAAAGTATTATTATTAACTTTCTTAGAGTAGTATTTAGTGTAACTATAAGCTAATAAGTACTTAGTTAAACTAAAATATTAGTAATATAGATAGTGCTAAGAGTAGTTACGTTCTACTATAAAGTATAAGAAATAAACGTTATTTTATAACTAATTAAGCACACTATTAAAATATATATCTATCTATTATATACTATTATAGAAGAAGTAGCTATAGATAGTCTTAAGACGTACGCATTTAGAATATAGAATACCTAGATTATAGCTAGTATAATAAGAGATATAATAATTATATAGCTTATTATCTTTAGTAGAAAAAAATATATAAGCTTAGTTTCTAGTAAGATAGACGTTATAAAGGTATTATCTATTATATTACCTAGAACTTAAGCTATATATCTTTAGAGTCTACTTAGATAATTTCTAGTATATAAGATAATAATCTACTTTAAGTAATATAGAGTAAGATATTAGAATTTATTATAGAATATAGGTAAAATATTAGTTAGTAGATTTATAGTAATTATATAGTTCTCTAAGTACGTTATAGATATATATATAAATTAGTATCTTTAAGCGTTTATATATTTAATATATATTTAATATATAGTTAGCTTACTTATTAGTAGCTAGAATACACTAGTAATAGTATTAATAGCAAAATTAATATTTAGAGTTATTAGACTTAGAGTCTCTATAATAACGTTTTCTATAAACTATATAATTTAGATAGTTATTCTATATACTTCTAGAAACTAGAGTTAATAATATAGCCTTATAACTAGAGAAAAAGCTAAGAGTAGAATTATCTTACTAAGAAGTGCTAAGTAAAATAAGTAGCGTAGAAATATAGTTCTAGGTATTTTATAAAGTAGAAAGAACTAAAATATAAAAGTCTAGATAATTATTATTAGAGCTATATTTAGAGAATATATTATCTCTACTAAAGATATAAATAGGCCTTAGGTTAGTATTAGTAATAATATATTATATTATTTATTAGTTAACTTAAAGAGAATATAAAAAAAAGTTATTATTATAGTTATTATTATAGAGAGTATAAGACTCTAAAGTATTAGTATAGTTTTAGAAAGAATATAAAAACTATTAACTACTATAAAAATATTATATAGAAGCTATAAAAAATAAAGATATAGTATAGTTAATATCTAGAGCTAAGACTATAAAGTATATACTAGAGAAAATACTAGGTATATTAAATAGTATTAGAGGTAGCCTATTATTATAGTTATAGAGATTAGCTAATAATCTATAGTATACACTATTATTAGAGAGGTTACACTTCTTTATAAAGTTATAAAGTTACTAAGTTTTTATAAAATTATATAAATTACTTAGATAAGTTAGTATACTTTTATAGTAAAAATTACTAAAGAAAGTAATAAAAATAGCTACTTCTAAAGCCTTACTTAGAATAGAGGTATAGTTACTACTTATATTACTATTATTATTATTATTAGTTATATTAGTAGAGATAGAAACTATAGAGCGTAGATCTTACTTATTAATATACTAACTATAAAGCTAAGAATTATTTATACCTATACTATTATTAATATAAGCTATAGTAATCTACTTTATAATACGCTTATCTAAGCACTATATCTAATATATCTTTTTACTATCTACGTATAAGAAATAAGTAATATATATATAAGAAATATATAGCTTTCTAGCTTTAGTAGTAAAATAGAGCTTAAGTAGTATTATTATATAGACCTATACACTTTAAGTATTATTCTTACTAAGATTAGACTTAGTACTATAAAGAGCTTTCTAGAGTATTTTTATATACTTTAAAGCTTTAGAAAGAGCTTAATTCTTTTTATATATAGCTTTATAAATAGTATAAGTCTAGAGTCTATTAAGAAGAGTAGTGTTATATTATATCTTTTTAGTTTAATTAAAAATAGCTTTAGTTATATTAAAGCTAAGTTAAAAGTTCTTAGTTATAGTAAAAGTATACTCTTATATTAAATAGTAAGAACGCTTTATTACGCTAGCGTTAAAATAGGCGTAAAGAACACTATTCTTAATAGTAATACTCTTAGATATATAGTAAGTCTAGATACTATAAGTAATAAACTTATTATTATATTACATTTAAACTATTAGATAACTATATTTATTTACTAAATAGGTAAGAAAGCTTATAAAAAGTATAGAGATTTAGTTCTTAGTTAGAAATAGTTTAATTTAGGTAAAACAAGTAGTATTATTAATTAGATAGAGAGTATAACGCTTACTATTAAGCTCTAGTATTAGATAGAACTTTATATATTAATAGTAATAAGCTACTTAAAAGTATTAGAATATTATTAAGTAAGTTTATAAAAAATCTTATAAAGCGCTTAAGTAGTATAATAGATAAAATAAAGATTATTCATCTTAGCCTAAATCTACTTATTAGTAACTTTAATACTATTACTAATTTTAAAAAAATAGCGTATACTATCTAGACTTAGATACCTAAGATAGTAATACTTTAACTAGATAGAGTTATTAAAATTAACTACTATAGTAGTAGTAGGTAATATAAAAAATTATTTTATATAAAATATATAAACGTTAGCGCTAAGATATAAAAATATAAGTATAATATTATAGTTAGCGCTCTTACTATAGATAAGTATATCTTATCTATTAATTAAAATTTTAAAACTCTATCTAGATATTAATAATATAGAGATAGAGAGTAAGTTATAATATATATTTAGTGCGTAGCAAATGTTATAAAGCTTAAGAATAGAGTAATTACTATTAGAATTAGTAATAATAATATTAATAGTACTCTTTCTATATATAGTAATTTTAGATTCTTTCTTATACCTACTAATAGCCTTAGTAATAGAATTAAGATAAGTAAAAAGAGAAAAGTTATTTATAATATAATATACTATACTAGAGTTATAAATCTAAAGATTAGATAGTAAACTAGTAGTAATAGCTATAAAAGTAGAAAGTATTATTATTTTATTAACTATATATATACACCTAGAACTATAGTTCTAGCTACTTTAGGTAGCTTCTTTTAAGCCTATTCTATTACTATAATTATAGTTCTATAATATATTAGTAGTGTAAAGTATAGAGAGAAATAGAAATATATAGTTTATAGAGTTATAAAAATATATATTATTAGTAGAAGTAATAATATAAGCTATACTAAAGTTAAAGTTAAAATTAGAAATAGTAATATTAGCGTTAGTAGAAGTTATAGTAAAGTTTTTAGAAGTCTTATTAAGAGCGTAAGCCTTTATATAGTAGTTATTTTTTATATAACTAAGCTTACTATAGTTCTTATAGATATACTTAAAGATATTTAGTTTACTAATATATTTATATATATTTATAGAGTAACTATTACCTTTATAATAAAAGTATATAATATACTTACTAAAAGAAGCCTTAGTAATAAACTTATTTCTATTATTACTTTTATTATTAGCTTTATAAAGCTTAGTATCTTTAGTATTTTTTTAGAAGTTTTTATACTTATTATAGAAATTAATAAAAAAAGACTTAAAGTTCTTAAATATAGTATTAGTAATCTTAATATTATAGTAAGATATTTTCTAGTAGTTAAAAAATAAGTTATAGTATTTAGTTAAAAAGGCTCTAATCTTACTAATAAGCTAAGTATAAGATAACGTACTCTTCTTAGACCTAAGAAATAGAGCCTATAGCGTACTTTCTTAAAATTAAGTAATTAAGAGATTACGTAATTACATAATAACGCGTTACTATATTAGACCTAATAGTAAACTTAAAAATCTCTAATATAAGCCTAGATTTATAACTTATAACACTTATACCTATACTACTACTACTACTACTACTACTACTACTACTACTACTACTACTACTACTACTACTACTACTATTACTACTAATATAATAGTTACTACGCACGCAATTATAATAAGCTAACTACTTTATATTTATTATATATTACTAATAGCTATCTAGACTATTAACTAGCACTAGCACTAGCTTTATATAATTGCGTAATACTAAAAGAAAACTTAGTAAGTCTACTACTAGTATAAAGCTTAACCTAACTTAAGACACTTATATAATACTTATATAATTAACTTATATTCTATATATAATTACTTATAAGTCTAGCTATATTAGCTATATTACGTAACTACTACTTACTATCTATATTTACTCTTACTTACTTACTTACCTACTTATTCTCTATCTATACTAATAAGTTCTAGCTCTTACTACTATAGTCTAAACACTCTACTACCTATCTTTTATTATTATATACCTTATAAAGAATATAAAGAACTTTTTACTTCTACTTATTATATTACTAATCTAGAGTAAGTACTATAAAGTTTACTTTCTTCTATATTAGTACTATACTTCTAGTAATATATATTTTTAAATTCTTAAGCTATTTATACTATTATACTATAAAAGTCTCTTTCTTAGTTAATATATCTAGGCTTATTATTATAAATAGCTTACTTACTATAAAAATAGTAACTACTAACTACCTCTTATAATAAAGTTTATTTAATATTATTTTATTCTTAAACTTAAAATTTAAACCTAGCTTTACGCGTATATACTTAGTAGTATATAATATCTACTTTTTATTTAGAAAAACTATAGTTATAGTAGGTATTATATTTTAGTTATAGTAATAGTTATTTATTAGCTTATTTAACGTAGTATATCTTATATTCTAGATTATTAGGTAATTCTTAGAGAGCGCGCTAGAAGTAGCTACTTTAGTAGTAGCTATAATAGTAGTCTTTACATTAGTAATAAAGTTAAAGTTAAGTATTTTTAAAAAGATATTAGTTAGTATTAAGTTAAAAAGTAGTATCTAAGTATTTAGAGTTTATAAAAATATAAAAAGTTCTTAAAGATATAAAGTTTTTTAAGATAGAAAGTTATAGAATAAAAAAAAAAAGAATAAAAAAAGTATTTTCTATATATAAAGCTTTTTATAATTCTCTCTAAGCTACTATTCTCTATACTATAGTTTACTTATATAAATATTTTTTTTATATTTTATAGTAGTATAGTACTATAATTTAATATTGCTCTAAATCTAAAGTTTACCTACGCTACCTATAATTCTACTTATTTACTTTTATAGCTAAGAAAAAGGCTATATTATACTACGCTCTAATATCTACTCTAACTTCTACTTTTTCTACTAAGATCTCTACTAAGAGCTTTCTCTTAGAAAGCTTCTATATTAACTTTTAAAAATATTTTAATATTTCTCTAGCTCTATAGCTTTATAGCTTACTTATTACTACTTCTAAGTCTACTTTTAAGTCTATTCTTAAGTCTACTAAAGACGTCTTTATTACTATTACTTTTTATAAGTATATTATTGCTATTTATATCTATAGTAAATATTAAAGAAAAAGTTTTTTTAATTTCTATAGTTATATATAGTAAGTATAAAGTATTTAGAAAATATACTTATAATAAGATTACTATATAAAGTTACTAACTACGTATTATTACTTTACTCTATATTAACACTTTACTATAATAAGATAATATACTTTCTATAGTACTAATATTATAATAGAGTTCTTTAAACTAAGTAAGAAGAAGTTAAATATTAGCTAGATTCTATATTTTAATTTAATTAAGCTTAATAAAAGTGTAATTAAGTATAATAGTATTAAGCACTTTATTATTAGTAGTAATAGTAATAAAAGTATTACGTAGATTAAAAAACTTATTAGTAGTAAGTTTTTTCTAAATCTAAAGCTTAACTATAGTGTAGAGAAGAGTAGTAGTAAAGTAGAAAGTTTTATTAAACTTTTTCTAGTTCTTTAGCTAAGTCTAGTAGATAGTAAGTTAGTTAGTAGTATTATTTAGTAAATATAATATAGTAATTTATAAAATAATATTACTATTAGAATAAGAATAGATAGATTACTAAGGCTTAGAAGTAGTAAAAGTTAGAAGTTTAGGCTTAAAAAGAAAAGTAACTTAACTATTATAAATATTAAAATAACTATTAAAAAAAGTAAGCTCTTTAAAAGCCTTAAACTACTTATTATAGTTATTAAGTTTATTAAGCTTTTTAAAGTTTTTACTAAAAATAGTAGTAACGTTATAAAAAGTAGTTATATTTAATAGAGAGTAAAAGATATTTATAAAGTAGTATAGTTAGAGGTATAAATAATAATATAGTTAAGCGCTATATAGTTAGTAGAAAAAAGTAATATAAGTAGCTAAGTTACGCTTAAAAGCGTTAATAGGCTTATAACCTATAAAATAGAGAAAAGTATATAATATATTAATATTCTATATAGAGAGAGAAACCTCTAGTATATATAGTAGAAAGGTAACGCTAGTAAGTAAATATATAGTAAATAGGTAGATTACGTATATAGATACCTAACTAATAGGTATAGCTCTTCTGCGGTGCCCGGCCGTAGTAAGGTATAGTAGATGTAGCTAGTAGTGTAGTGTAAAAGTAGTTTTACAAAAAGAGGAAATGATAGTAGGTACGAAAGAAATAGTAGCGAGCGCGCGTCTAGATAATCCTACGCTCTCCACCTGAACTAGTGACGCCTGCGGAACCGGAGAGCCTCCCGACAGCGAAGTTTCGCGATCACCGTTACCTCTTATCGATAAGGCACGTGTTCACGCGTCTCCCGAGGTACGACTATAAGAGGAATAGACTACACACATTGGAAAACCCAACCTTGGAAGCGTCATGGTCTGCAGTTGTAATCGAACTGTCCCTGACACTGTTGAGCACAAACGCTGATTGTCAAGTCGAGTAATTTCAATAGACGTTTAGTGTGGTGCTTCTAGACAGCCTCTAGTGTGGCGAAGCGCTTTGTGGCATCAATTGACAGCCCCTGGTGTCTCCTTTCATCTGCAATCAGTTTCGTGGTAGCAATGACCAACGCGAGAGTCCTCCTTCAAAGTGCACGAAGCAACAGGGTTCCCTTGGAAAAAGAAACGCGAAAGAACAACCCGCGTGCATCCTCGCATACAGCAGTCGGTACGGGCTGGAATAGACGCAGTAGTGGTAGTAGCAGCTGCATCCGAGCAATCTGCAAATACAACTGCAGTCCTCCCAGTCATGTATTCATTTTGTCCAGTGCTCATATGACCCTTCTCTTGCTAGTCAAACCTACCCATTGCCGGATGGGAAGTATTTGCAGGTATCCGCTCTGTGACACGTCATCTGTCCAATGAACTGTACCTAGTTGGTACCGCCGTCGAATTCTTTGCACTCATTCATAGTACGTAGTATGTGATCACGAGACGAACTTATGTCCACAGCAGCGAATAGCAGCTGTTATATGCATGCGGTGAGTGATATGCGGTGAGGAAGGGTTCAGAAAACGAGGCGGGTAACGGACCGGGGTGAAGCTTGTATGAGTCGCGTGGCTTGGGCGGCTAGCGTGCGCATCATGACATCGCCAACACCACCCTCCATCCTCCTATTAACAACGCCCTCAACGTCAATTCTGTTTATGGCGACCCACGAGAGCACCTGGCAATGATCAAAGGCAACGGTACTTGCGGGAATGGCACCAGCGACCCCAACGACCCTTACGGCACACACCGGCCGCAGCGCGCTTTCCACCTCCAAGTCTCCCTCTCCGCCGCGCTCGGCCTAGTGGCTTTCCTGGCCTTTTGCGTACGTACTCGCAGTTTCGTCTTGCGACCTACCTGCTGACTGGTTGGATTAGTTCCTCCGCCCACGATGGAAAGGCCTTTACTCTGCACGCAAGAAGCAGAACGACCTCGCGACCTCGCTGCCCGACCTTCCCGATAGCTTTTTCGGCTGGGTTATACCGTTATGGAGGATCACCGACGAGCAGGTGCTCGCCTCAGCCGGTCTCGACGCCTACGTATACCTCGCTTTCTTCAAGATGGCTATCAAGTTCCTGCTTGTCACGCTGTTCTTTGCGCTAGCCGTCATCAAACCAGTCCACGACACACACCAGGACAAGGAGGGAAAGAAGTCTTCGATTGACAAGAAGCCCAGTCCTGAGCGCATTGAAATACGAAGTACACTTTCGACATTTGCCTCCGGCTACGAACAATACACCGACTATCTGTGGATGTATCTTGTATTCGTGTACCTCTTCACCGCCCTCATAATGTACCTGATTGTTTCGGAAACGAGGAGGATAATCGATGTCCGGCAAGAGTATCTGGGAAGCCAGACGACCATCACCGACCGGACCATTAGATTATCTGGTATCCCTGTCGACCTACGGTCTGAGGACAAGATTAAGGACTTCATTATGGATCTCGGCATCGGGAAAGTCGAAAGCGTGACCCTTTGCAGGAACTGGAAAGAGCTCGACAACAAGGTTGTCGAAAGACAGGCTGTCTTGCGGAAGTTGGAAGAAGCCTGGACTGTCCATCTTGGAAGTCGAAGTGTAGAACGAAGCTTGGAGACTCTCCCAGTCGTCCAGCCACATCCGCCACAACATGCTGAGAGCAGCGGCAATGAGGAGAGCGAGACAAGCCGCTTTCTGAGTGACACAGAACGAGATCCTGGCCACATCAGCCCTTATGCGCAGCAGCGCCCAACAGCGAAGATCTGGTACGGCCGTTTCAAGTTGAGATACAAGAGAGTAGATGCCATCGACTACTACGAAGAGAAACTGCGCAGGTTCGACGACGAGATTCGTGCGCTGCGCAAGAAAGAATTCGAACCGACTCCGTTGGCGTTTGTGACTATGGACAGCGTTGCAAGTGCGCAAATGGCCATCCAGGCTGTGCTCGACCCTTCGCCACTACAGCTCCTCGCCCACACAAGTCCGGCACCACAGGACGTAGTTTGGTCCAACACATATTTGTCTCGCGGCCAAAGAATGTTTCGATCTTGGTCGATTACAATCGCTATTGGTATTCTGAGTATCTTCTGGACAGTCCTGTTCGTACCTATCGCCGGTGCTTTGAACACGTGCTCCATTCAAGAGGTACTACCCGGTCTGGCAAATCTGCTGCACGAGCACCCCAACCTCGAGGTTCTTTTCAACAATCAACTCCCTACGTTGGCAGTCTCTTTGATCAACGTACTTGTACCTTTTTTGTACGATTGTAAGTGTGCCAGCCGTCAACAGTCAATGTCTGCCATGTTAACCCCCATTTAGGGCTTGCCAACAAGCAAGGGATGATCTCACAGGGCGATGTTGAGCTATCAGTAATTTCGAAGAACTTCTTCTTCGTCTTCTTCAACTTCTTCATTCTCTTCACCATACTGGGGACTGCTTCCGGTTTCCTGGCAATGCTTGAACGCTTCGCCGAGAAGCTTACAAGCGCTACGCAAATTGCATACGCCTTGGCTACATCGCTCTCTAATCTACTCGGCTTTTACACCAACTTCATCATCCTTCAGGGATTCGGACTGTTTCCATTCCGACTTTTGGAGTTTGGTGCCCTTTCTCTGTACCCGGTCTATCTGATTGGCGCCAAGACTCCAAGAGATTACGCCGAACTGGTACAACCACCGGTCTTCAGTTACGGGTTCTTCTTGCCGCAAACCATCTTGATCTTCATCATCTGTATCGTCTACAGTGTGTTGCAAGACTCATGGATGGTTCTGCTCACTGGCTTGGCCTATTTTATGATTGGTCACTTTGTGCACAAGTATCAACTCTTGTATGCAATGGAGCACAGACAACACTCGACTGGCAAAGGCTGGACAATGATGTGTGACCGCGTTCTCGTCGGTGTCGTACTGTTCCAAATCACTGTGGCTGGTCAACTGGCTCTGAAGAAGGCGTTCAAACGGGCCGTCATGGTAGCACCGCTCGTAGTCTGCACACTGTGGTTCCTTGTTGTGTTTGCGCGCACTTATCGGCCACTGATGAAGTTCATCGCTTTACGGAGCCTGCGAAGTCCGGAACAATCGGAGCTTGGACGCGACGTTCAGGAAGAAGCGGTCGCCAATGGGCAAGCAGGCAGACTCACACTAGACGAAGCCCGCGAACGCGGCCTGCGATTCCAGAACCCCAGTCTCATCATGCCGTTGAATGATGTGTGGTTACTGCAGAAGCACGGAAGACCTCAGAACGGATCTCATGGATCTGGGACCGATGATGCCAATGGCAGCTGGGAATAGCCCAGGCGCACTTTCCTCGACAAGGTTAGCGATGCTCCTTCTTGTATGCATCTGACATCCTCACCACCTTGTATAGTCGTCGTTCTTTCCTGGTTTGTGTTCGTTGATACCCACTACCGCAATGAATTTGGTTATGTTCTTACCCTTTTGTACCTCACGTTCTTCACCCACTCACCGCAGGCACTTCTGAGACGCGATACCCATACCACGCCACGCATTCTTTCGTCATTTGAAAGTAGTCACATCCTCTGAACTGGCTAACACTCTTCTGATCTCCTTGCTAGTCATTATTATCAGCAACTCACCTTGAACCAACGGTGCACCTCCATCACGGGGGTGCTTCAACCACGTCTTCTCAGATATACCTTTCGCGTGGGGTGGCGGAAACCAAGTCCGAATCAGCGTTTCCTATCATACAACTCGAACCTCTTCAGGTAGCCTCGTTCTCGGGATCGCCAACAACGCGCGTACTGTCTCTCACCCCGCCCCGTTCCCACCGCGAACAAATGTCGCACGCAATGGACTACGCAATGACGACCCCACTCCTGGCTGACGCAACCCTATCGCAGACGATGCCATTAGACGAAGCCACCCCGGACAATACAAGCAAAGCGCAATCACCAGTCCCAAGACGCTCCGAAGTTCTTCGTCATGTCTTTCCTCGACCTTCACGAACCCGTATCCCTCATAGTCGGAAGACCCTACCTCGAGTTGCCAAAGCCGACCGTTCCAATACTGCTCTCGCATCCCGTCTACAATCTAGGCCGCGAGTGGCCTTCCACAGATACATCACTTCGCTCTTCGGTAGCGCCCCAGATCGTAATGTGATAGCAGATAGTCCGGAAGCAAGATCGCGAGCATCTAGCTTTGGGTCCAGGCCTGGGTCCTCGTTATACGGCTCAGTACCCAGCCTAGACATGGTCTCGCCTGCCACGTTCATGTTCAGCGGACCAAGCCTCCGCTCCGTAGGGTCTTACAGCGACTCATTGTCTCGCCTTCCCAGTCTCGCAGAAACTAATAGCGACGTACAACTACTACGACGAGCGCGGACCGACTCCTTTTCGATGCTCGACAGTGCCAGCATCATTGAGGATGCGATCCTGGAGCCTGGTACCGATCAAGGCATCACTCGAACCGTGACTGATGTTCTACTCGGCGTTCGCACACCGTCAGAAGAAGATGAAAGCCCTTTTGTCATCGCGCTTGGGGACGGCTCTCCATTCTTTACTCCTGCACAAGGTCAGGCTACGTGCAGTAATCCCAATCTTGTTGGGCACGCACCTACGTCTCCGGTTCGTACTTTTGCTATGCTCCTCTCACCGTACTTGGATACGGCTGCATGGAAGGCGTTGAGGCTGACAAATCGTGCTTGGTATCTCGCTTTGAGCGTGGCAGCACCACCGACCTTTCCCAACTCATACCACCTTCCAATTGAGATTCTTCAGCACGTATACGATTACCTCGGCCCAAAATACTTCAACGCCGTACGCCATACGTGCCGGCACTGGATGCGGGCAAGTCTCGATAAGAAACTGCTCAATGCAATGCTAAGCCGAGGTGGTTGGCTGAGTAGCACTAAGAATACTACTTGCACAACGCATGGTGCTGCTTTTCATCCCATTGCGGCCGCTGTCTCGCACAGCGAAGAATGGTCACTGAGTCGATACCTTGCGCGGCAGTGTGCTTTGTCATCTGGATGGAGCGGCAACGGACTGGACATCAGAGCCGCTATCGTAAAACGCTCTGACATCGACTTCACTGAGCTAGCCAATGGGTATACTAATGGGTTGGTATTTTCCACAAGTCTCTGTGGTCGGTTTGTATGTATCGCACGAGAAACCCTAATCTACATCTACGACCTCGAGAGTGGACTTCCAATGCCCATCACTAGCGTCGTATGCCCAAGAAGGGTTATCGAAATGAGCATGGACGTCTCCTCTGGTCGACACGCTATCGCAGCGCTTCTCGAAGGACGCATGGGCCTGGTTTGTGAGCTCCACTATGGACGTACGGTCGGAGGCAACAGTTCCGTCGATGTCCATGTTGATGTTGATGGGCCGGAGAAGGGTGTCACCACATCTGCGTCTATGCAGACTAGCTGTATCAATGACTATGAGGCTGGGATGAGTCCTCAAGGACGCAACATGGCTCGAATGCATCGTCCATTCGTCCAAGAGCGAGATCCCGCAGCCTTCGACACGATTGGCGTAAGGTCGAACAACCAGCGCATCGACCTCCAGAATACGGACGATCATCAAACCCACGATCAACACTTCGTCAATCACGCATGGAACCTTAACATCTCCGGACCCTCACGAAGGCCTTCTGCCCATGGGCTTTGCACCTTCGAGTCATGCGTTCACACCGTTCCTGTCGAAAGGGGAACCACGACGATATACCGTCATCTCTGCGCTGAAGATGATCCGCCACGCAGTGTTTCTATCTGCCCGCAACGTCGCTGCGTCGCCTTTGGATGCTCAGCAGGAATCGAGTTGCATTGGATTGATGCGCTCACAGGACAGAGTTTGAGTCGTTAGTTTCCGCTCACAGCACCGAGTAAGTACAAATCTCCTTGGTCTACCATGCGCCTAACATCCAGCAGGCGATCACTTGTACTTTCTTTCGCCACGACCAGGTTTCGAATCTGCCAAGAAGCTCCGTCTTATTTCCAGTGCAGCACATCCAGAAGATCGGCCTGCCATTAGCCGGAAATTCTTCGGCCGGCCCACCATGGCGTCATTCTGGGGTTCATTTGGGTTTGAATCTGCGACGGATCGCCCAGGTTCACCTAGTTGTGATCACTATCACGCACTTCCGCTAAGTGACGGGTATCACGTCCTGTTTATCGACCCTGTCAACGGCCTATTGACACTAGGCTGCGACGCACCTCTTGGCGGACCTACGAAGCTTCTTCGAAAGATCACGTTCACTCCGCCAGAACAGAACGCTGTACCAAGGCTGTATAGTGCGGCTGCGGATTTGTCCCAGGGAGTCCGCGTCATCGTGGCTTACGGCGACACTCTCCTATTGTACAGCGTTCCCCCAGACGTCATTCGTCTATCGCAGATGGAGCAAAACGCTAAGAGCTGGGATGCCTATAATGCCTCTACAGCAATCCCACTGGGACGTAAGAGGAACCATTGGCTAAACTAGTGGGATGAGTCATTTCCCTCTGATCTACCAAGACAACGCAACGGCGAGGATAGCAGCTCCATATGGCCACTCACTATCAGTGGCACCGAGATTGCAAGGTTGGCAGGCATCTGTGAGCTTGCAATACAGACCCAACCTGAAGTACTGATCTGGGCATTCACACATACCTCTAAGTGCAAAACTTGGCGTCTACATAACTACGTTGACTCTGTTCTCGTTGAAAAGAGACTCGTGTGCAGAAACGGAATCATACACGGCGCCTCTTCCATCGACGGGTCCGGAGATGTCGTCATGACAGATGCGCCACAAGTCCCGCATGTCCGCGAATCCATCAACCACGTTGTGCGAGACGATACGGAGATAAGTCAAGCGGATAGATCACTTCTTGGCGGCTTCGATGGCAATGCATCTGGTGTTCTGAAGAGAGTGACGAAAGCACTGGCCGTGGAGAATGATGAGTGGGTGGATTACCTGGACGTAAGAGGCTGTGCAGAGGCGTGGTACGATGCTGACGGAGATGTGGTGATGTGGTATGGGGATTGAAGACTGATGGAGTTTCGAAGTGGAAGCCATGCGCACAAGTGGAACATGGCGAGAGTAGTGGTCAGGATGATTGAAGAGTGAGTCCTCTGTTGGGATCGTGATTATTCCTATCATAACCTATAACCTAAAAATCCTATAGCATAACAACGGCCTCTCAAAAGTGCACGATTAACACTAACATGTGATATGACTGGATTTCCCTTTTGCCCTTTTGCCCCTTTGCCAGGTAACTATCACATGGTTCTCATAAACTTCGATCATTCAACCTCATTCTACTCATTGCCCAACGCCCATGACCCTCACGTGCCCACATGCGCACATCAATGCATCCAAATCCTATATGCACGCCTTCCCACCACAACTTGAAAGCGTGTGCACGTACCTCAACTTCCCCCCTTCAACCCTAAACTCATGACTATCCGGCAACCCATCCGCCCCAACCTGTCCTGCCACACCTCCAAAATCCATGATAACATCCACAGTCCCATACTCTTCGTCGATAACATATTGCCTGTTGACCAGCGGCACACCGCTCGGAACACCGACGTCGCATCTATCCGTCGCCTCGCCCTTGCCTGTATAGGCACCACCTTCGAGGCGAGCGCACGGCGAGCCCCACGGCACTGTGACGCTTTTGTTGTTGAAGAGATCGCAGTAGGCATCTCCTGCTGCTTTGATGACAGCACGCGTATCGCGGTTGGCGGCGGGGATAGGATCCCACTTCTCACGCGTGGCCCAGTAGTATGTGCCTGTGACGTTGAAGAGCCAGTCTCCTTTGCTTGTCCAGATGGTGTCGATTTGCGATACTTTGGTGCTGTTGTCGAGACGGAGTTGCGTTGCGATTACATACGGCGCGGCGGTGTTGATGACAATAAACTCAGTGAACCCAGCGCATTGAGTTGTGTCGTGTTGGGCCCGGGCATGGTCGATTTTCATGGGTTTGGAGAGAATGCTAGTTTTGATGTCGACGCTCTTCCGGTTTTCGGTGTATGCGACGGTGCTAGAAAGGGAAGGGAAGGTTGTTTGTCCCGCAGTTTGAGCGGCGAGGAATTCGTCTGTGATAGATTTGAGGGCTTCGCGGGTACATGCTGCGGAGATCTGTGTTGCAAAGGCAATGGCCACGATGGCAATGAGGCTGCGCATTCTTGCAAGTAGGTACGGCTTAAATCAAGTCTACTTCCCTTTAATGGTTCAAGATGTTGATTTGACTCTTTTTATGGCTATCAGCTGAAGTTCAGAGCTATCTGGCTATGGATGGGGCCGTCTCTCCGGCCAGTTGAAACGGTATATGAGGCTAATATGCCCAGGTTCGGCAGTTAGCGATCCATGCATGAGCGCAATATATGTCCATCTTCCAAATTGCGGAGAGAGGGGATGCATTGCGGGCCTTCTGCAATGTAATGGGATGAAGTGGGGAAACAAGACGATTGAATACTGCCTCCAGTATCCCTGCGATAACGGTTGTCGTACCATATATGAATGAGCCATTAACTGTGTGCTGTCCCACCAGCACAAATTACCCATGTTCAATCAAGGTTCTCCCAGATCGTTGGCTCGTTCCAAGGGTAGGTTGATCAGGGGAGGCCACGCGGGCGATAGACAGTGAAGGTCGTGCAATCTCTCTCGGAGTCACAATCAGGTTCAATAGCTGCTTCGGAAACAGTTGCCAACATCATGAACGAGGCTAACCTCCTGACCTCGCGCGCGGTGGTGTTTCTGAACTCCTCATGAATCCTGTGCGGAAATTCGGTTTCCAGCGAAACTGAGAGTTCTGAGAGACTGTCGTGGGCAAACGCAATGCTGGCAATGCTGGACAAATCCAACTCTTCATCAAACATCCCATCACCATCATCAGGAATGATGAATGATATGTGTAAGCCCCTGGCTTTGCCTGTTTTGCTCGCCCATTGCGAGAGCACGTCAATAGTTTCCGCATCGGGTGTGTGATACATCAATGGTGATGTATCTTCAGAAAGCTGAAGCTCTGCCCAAAGACTGTCGAAGAAGTGAAAGGAGATATCACGAGCTTCGGAAGGTTGGAATATCCCAGGCCTGCGCGCAAGGTCAACGCGACCGTTCGACTGTATCGACCAGTGACTTCGAAACAGAAACTCCGCAATGCCTTCTTGAAGGATCCGTTGACACGATAAAAGCCATAAAGGCAGTGCAGTGTTCTCGCCAGTCAAGCTGTTCCAACACGTGTTCTTGGAGCGCCGTACGATGACGGAGTTCCGGACGTCATAGTACTTCTCAAAAATAGGTGTGTCCTTCCACAGAATATTGTACACCTCGTTGCGGAGCTCGGGTGGAAGATCGAGGAACTCAGTCGGCATGTTGCGCGGAAGCTGACCAGATTTTGTTTTTCGTACGTTCTGCTGAGGCCTGATTGCTGGTATTGCCGCCGATGTAAGAGGAAAGTCGTGGAGTAGCGCCAGTGAAGTGTGGGGGTCTGACCACCAGACGAGAAGAAGCAATTGCAGTGTTGGGCTAGATTGAGCGTTGTCACTGTTTACGCAGTTGCGTCATTGGACCCTTTCGAGCGTCCATGCGCTTCGGTGAGTCCGCGGTAGCCTCGGTGCAGACATTTGGGAAGCTGCACTCAGTCGTAACGCGCCCGCCCTTGGAGTACACTCAGACTATCTGTCTTCACCAGCACGTTCTCTCCTAGTGCCACCCGTACTCTTTCTCAGCGACAGACGTTCTCCGATATGTAAAAACCTGATCCTACCTGCTCATCTCGATCGACGTAACGGTGCGTGAGCTCTTAGCATTACCCTGCGTCAAAACCAAAGCACCGCAGATATGATCAGTGCGGCATCTACACAGTCGCCGTGTGTGCGCCCATTCGAGCAGAAGAATGCTGTCGTCTTCCGATACACGGCCGTTACATTCACCAGACCTGTCAAATGTGACCATGGTCCTAGCCCGGCCATACACCGCTATCGAGTCTCATGACCGGACGCAGAGACGTCTCTTGCATGAGTGTTCTGTCCCATCTCCACACGGTACCGGGCGGATGGCAACAGACTAGAAACGGAAAACAAAGCAAACTAGGTGAAGCCGACAGCAAAGAAGCAAAATGCCCGAGACTCGCTACAAAGTTGACGCGGTCATAACAGAAGACTATCGAGGATGTAACGGTCTCGCCGAAATTCCTTCATTGGACCTTCCGAAATCCTGTTGCGACGTCTTGGCATTGAGGATGCTAAGACAAGGAGTCGTGATAGCAATGTGGATAAAGCGAAATTGAAAAGCCGGCAGGTCCTGCTTGCGAGTTACCGCGCGAGTTCAGAAGCAAGGCACCGACAATGAACACTTTGTACAGTTAACAAAAAGTTCCGTCACCAGCTGGGAACACATGCGGTATGAGCGAATGCCAACCAATTTGGGTCGGCTGATCTCCAGGAGCCGAGCTGACAGTGAGAGCCGAGCGCAGATCGATCGAACGTGTTGAGACGCAAGTAGGGTGAGGCTAGCTGACCGACCCCCAGATCACGATTACGCGTTCGCAGGCGGGGTGAACAGAACGTTGAAATTGAAGCAAACGAGAGGTTGGAATTAATGAGGGGCGGGAGAGCTAAAAGAGACGGCGTCATGTCCCGCAGTAATGCTGCAGCGCTTCGTCGAACACGACTCTAGGGTGCAAGCCAACAGCGAGCGCCCGGGAAGCTGGCGAGCCGCGTTCAGCCCATGCAGCTGCAGAAGCGCAGCAAATCGTACGATTGGAACAAGAAAAACTCTCTCGATGAGACGCGTTACAGACCCGGCAACAGCTCGGAGTGCTTTGCGTCGAAAAAGGGCCGCAAAGTAATGGTAATCATGACGTCCTGCCATGGCGGTGGAGAGAGGTGGTCGCAGTTCACGAACTGAACGCTTTCCTCCAGATCAGCGAGGTTGGTATTGGCTTGCATGCGTGTAGCCATAAGGAGAAATATGCAGTAGCGGCCTGCCCGGCAGCGTCTGTGCTCTCATCATGGCAACATTGGCAAGCCACCAGCAGCCTCCTGAAATCGATCTGGGAGGGAAATGATCCAAAGCAATTTGTGCGCCCAACAACAAATGCGCGCAGCAAATGTGAAGTGTAAACAGGCTTTCTTCTCTTAGCTAGATATCGTTAAGACGGGAATCCAGCAGGGTTTAGAGCAAGCGCGCGGGCTTGGGCGATGTTTTCGCACCGGGTAGCGAGCCTGCAGGCAGCTGCATGTTAGGCACGAGCAAGAGAAGTGCCCGGGCGGCGAAGTGTCTCGTCTTGCAGAAGTGTCATCTCGGAGTCTGCAGGCTGAATGGAGCATCACATATCCTGGCGTGCAGTAATCACAAGCAACGACAGCCCTGGCTTGTGGCTCGACTCATAGCCATTCAAGCTTCCACGGTGCCTATGGACCAGGGCCGCTAGACAGATGTGGGCTGGTTGTAATTTTGGCTCGACGGTATCGCGCCGACCGCGGGCATGGTCCGAGAGGGTCCGTTATGCTGTGGAGCAGTGTAATACGAAGGGTCTTGTGTCCAGGGCCGAAACACCAGGCGCAGTGAGAATTTGCACATGGCAGGTGTTGATGACGTCGAGCGGACTGCGCGTCGATACTGTCGATCAGGCGTTGTTATCAGGTAGCGAGCAACGAGCGTGCGGCCCTGGAAAGACCATGGTTGATGAGTTCTCTTGGCCTAGCCATCTAATTTTGGCATGAGGGTCCCGGACATGGATGGTGGTCGGACTAGGAGGCTACACTACTGTACCAGCACCCTCGACCAGCAGTTTGCAGCCGTCGACTCAACAGGTGGGCTTATGTGTGAAGCTGCACGGCAGCCTCGCAGCTACGTGCAAGACAGCAGGAATCGTACCAGCGTTCGACGCGCCATGGGCAAACTGCAATGGCCGTCAAGACGCAATTGTACATGGCAGAACCCAACATGGCAGTTCATGGCCGCTCGATTTGGCGCTATGCCTACTGCGGGAGGATGCCATTGGTTCGGTACCCAGGCAGATGCAGGCCCGGCCGAGCGAGAGGGCAGTGGGCAGTTGAGTGAAGATGATGGGACGGCGCACTCCTGACTACGCTTTGTGCCATCCGTGCGCGCCCTTATACTCGTTCATGATCCCGCCGTTTTCTCCGCGCGTGCCCTCCGACTACATCATCGCGTCGCCGCCGTCTGCAATTAGACATTGTCACTCGTTGAACAGGTGCTGCTGCTGCTACCCGCCTCGTGTCTGGTAAGTCGCACACCCAACCCACCCAACTCCCGGGCCCCGGAAGGATTGAGCAACGCCGCACTCGAAACCAACAAGCGGCCCAGGCGATGCGCTGGAAAGTGGCAGAGGCGCATCTTGCCACGACGAGCTTTCCTGCCCCCGCGTACTGCAAGCGAATCCCTCGAGGCGCATAATATTATCAATACGCGGCTAGATCGACACGGCCCTGACGTTGAAACGCGGTAATACGAAGTTGCCCTCAACGACGCTCCCGACTCAGCTCTCACAGCAACACCGCCGCGCCCGCTCACCCCATCTCTCGACACTGCGCCAGCACGCTGCATCGCCAGTGGCACGTAAAATCAGAGCTAATACCAGACGTTTAGATCAAGTCGTCCATTCATTCCCTGCCCATCCCCACGTTTGGCTCCTTCCTGACCGCACCCGTCGCTCCTTCCTCGACCACAACCGCCACGCATCGCCCGTCTTGAAGTATATGATAGCGCATCTCACATCAGAATAGGCCGCCCGAGGCATTGGTCGCTTCTCGTACTTGGAAACCACAACTCGACAACATGGGCAAGCCAGGCCTAGGGATATTCACCGCCCGCCGGAAGTCTCAGGGCAACGTGTTCGACGAAGTCGACATCGCAACGAGTCCAGTCACCACAACTGCACCTGCTGATTCTGGCGCCTTCCGGGTGCTGAGCAAGACGGAAGTAGAAAAGGCAAAAGAGCAGCGCAAGACACAAGAAAAAGAGAGATCTTCAAAGTTTCCTCGCTTCAGTGGCTTCAGCCATCCTGGCAGCAAAAATCGCAACCAGTCTGTTGACGATGAGTCTCCAGGATCGTCAAAACGGTAAGCTTCGTATCCACTAGTCATAGCGTCGGCCGGACTGACCCTTTAATTAGCGACAGCAAGTCAAGCAGTGGGACTCAATTTTCCAATTCGAGACCCTACGCCAATGGCCAACATGGCTCCACCTCTACACTCCCTTCTTCCACCGACACCAGCTCTGACGACAACCTCTTTACTAATATCCCTCGACCGGCCGTCTCACAACACAACAGCTCTCCGGCTCCGTCGTCGGTGAGCGCTTTCCGCAAGAACCTACCCTCATTGCCCAAGTCAAGCTCCGGTGTCTCCTCATACAAGGATCTGTCAGGGTCAGGGTGGAGTGGCAGAAATCGCGCCATGACCACATCCAGCTACGCGAGCACTGCGGTCCCGCCCAAGCTCGAGGGAGATCTGAACTTCGGCGGCTTTGAGGACGACATGTTTGGCCATTTAAGCCGCAAGGAATCTCCCGAAATTCAACGAGAAACCGCAGGACGCTCACTGCTTTCGGAGAAGCGCACGTTCCAAGCCGAGCCCATCAAGATTCTACCGCCCACTGGCATTGAACCGCCAATGAAGAGCTGGGACAGTCGCAACTCTACCGACAACCTCATGGCTTCTCCGAACTCAGACAACGACTCGCCGCCGCCGCCGCCGCCTCCCCACAAATACTCATCGTATGCGCCAGTCGCCTCAGAAAGCCCTACCTTCCAACCAGCACCTACTTTCGAAGATGCAGATGCACAGTTCGTACGCAAATCATATACTGATAGGAAGTCATATCGTGAAAGCTCTCCGGAACAACAGCTCAACTCCACCTCAACGTCGTCTGCCAATTCCTACCAGACCCCCTATTCATCTCGATCAGCCACTGTTTCGAGCACGACCACAAACACAACCCCCAAAGCTTCCCTCGCTCGGACGGCCTCTCCATACAATGACGCTGAGGACGAAGACTTGTTCGCGCCGTCAAAGCCTGCTCCCAAGCAACAAATCACGACAGCAAAGAAACCTGCCGCAGTAGCCTCAGACAGCAACACTGCATCCGTCCCTGGCACAGCGGCTGGTAGGAGAGTAATGTCGCAGGCCGAATTCAGAGAATACCAAAAGAAGCAAATGAACAAGCCACCACCTGAGGAAAGCTCCGACGACGAAGACTACGAGGACGAGGAGGATGCCATCAAAAGAAGAGAGGAAGAAGAGCTCATGAGACGCAAGAATCAGCAGATGCACTTTGCCCGCGAGGCTATGCGACGGTCGACCACAGCTCCTGGGGGTCTTGCAGAGCCGGGAGCAGATCACATGGGCTTCCCCTCGGAAACTTCCATGAAGGCCGAAGAATGGGAAGATGAGGATGTACCGCTCGGCATTCTCGCCCAACACGGCTTCCCCAGTCAAGCTCGCAACAGATTCCCCAGTCAACCGACGAACTCGATGCCTTCCTACATACCCGATCGCCCGGCTTCAGCAGGTGCCATGAGTCAACGCGGCATGGGTCAAGGGAACCTGCCTGCTTTCGCGAGACATTTGCCCCAGGATCCGTACAACTCCTCTTTCATTGGAGGAGGCTTGGTACGGCCGACGAACCGAGAGTCCATGGGCTTCAATGGCTTTGCGCGTGGTCCTGGATCAGTCGCAGGCGGCTCGATTGCTGGAGACATGGGCATGGGCCCTAACATGATGTATCAAGATGCTGGTATGTCGCAGCCTTCGCTCGTGGACCAGATCCAGATGAGGGATATGACCAAGCAAAAGTACATGGGCGGTGCCTCGGCGAAAAAGCCCCAGGGAGGGCCTTTCACTGGTGTTCTCGGACAGCAAATGAACACGAACGGCCAACCTCAGAACCCGATGCGGATGTCACACATGCCCATGATGAACGGCATGAACCCCATGATGAACCCCATGATGGGTGGGCAAATGCAGGGAATGGGCATGGGCATGGGACAGATGGGATACCCTATGCAGCAAGGAAATGACTACATGCAGCAGATGCAACAGATGCAGCAGATGATCGCCATGCAGCAAATGCAGCTACAGATGATGCAACAGCAGCCCCAACAACAAGATCCCCGGATGTCGATGGCGATGCCCAACCCCGGCTACGCGGGTAGCACGATGGGCAGTACAATGGGAGGCGGGGGTTTCCTCAATGTACCGAACGGACAAAATCGACCGATGTCTTTCATGTCAGGCAACGGAAACCAACCACAGCAGCGCGCCATGTCGTTCATGGGCCCGAATCCAGGGTACACTCCCTCCATCGCCCCATCCGAGCGTTCTAACATTGGTTTGTCCGCTAGGTACCGACCTGTCGTCAACCACTCCGACGCTGTCTCTAATGGCACCTCGATGACACTCCAAGCCTCGGGCGGCGGCGCAAACCAGGCTAGGACCAGCACCATCAAGGGCATCTTGAAGAAGGGTAGCCCCGGCCCGCAGATGATGGCCCCCGCTGAGACGGACGACGCGGACGAAGACTGGGGCAAGATGGCTGCACGCAAGAACAAGCACTCCAAGGGCAAGGAGAACAACAGCTCCGGCCTTGAAGACCTCACTCGCGGTCTCAACATCTAGGTGTTGTCACGCACATTCGCGACGCATACACGAACCTTTCTCTCATTGCACCTACAAACGCATTACATTAGAAACGCCCGCGTACAACGGATATCATGGTTCCAGGGAAAGAAAAACAACAAGAAGAAACGAGTCCCGTTAATTGTTCTTTCCTCCTCCCATTCCACCACCACTTTCTTGAAGATATATGGAAGCGATTTAAAATGGCCAATGGCCGAGATTCTTGTATTTCTCTTTTTCATTTACCGGCATTTACAGGTGGCGTTTCTTGTTGTTTCTGTTGAACTGAAGGAAAACATACACGTTGCAACAACTCCAGGCGTTGTTTTAACCTTTTCTTCTTTTTCTTTCTTCTTACTCATTGTTCGTTTCGGCTCCGCTAGGCTATCCTATCTAGCATCCGGCATCGACGGCAGATATATCCACATTAGGGCATTTGTGGTGTGGGGTAAATTGGGAAACGATCCATCTATCTTTGTTCTTCTGATCTGCATGAAAGGGTCCGGTGTTGTTTTTTTCCGGAGCGTCGAACTTGGTCAGGGACGAGGATAGCGGGAAAGGGCATACGAGGGAATTGAGATTGAGAGGGAGCTGACGGGCTTCTTCTCGTAATAATAATTATGGATATATACCCTTTGCTAAGCGTCTTTGTATGCACAATCTTCACTCATCTCTGGCTACACATGTGCACTCGTGATTGTTCTCGGTGTTTGCATTATGATTTGTTGATGATTGATTAATAAGTCACTTGGAATGGTATCTAGCAACTGTGCTGGAAACACTTTGTCCAGGAACGTATTCCACGTGTCTACACCAAAGACGCCCAAAACGCCCCGTTTCATGACCATTTCAGTCACTTGCTGCGGATGCAGTCCCTCACCGCTCCGTCTTGCCATCTCTGTCTAACAGTTCCCGCGCAGCAATAATCTCGGCCTCGTCGTAGCCTTGCCAGGCCTTCTTTCCTGATTTGTATTGCCTTATGATTTCTGCGAGCTTGTTTGTAGCGATTTCCTCGAGCTTCTTGACGGTTTGGGCATTGGGGACGGGGATATCGTCGTCTTCTTGTGTGTTGCGCTTGGCTGCTGAGTCGGAGTCGGAGAGTATGGCATTGAGCTTTGTGGTGAGGAGCTTGAGGCCGTAGTAGCCGCGGAGGTAGGCGTCGTTGAGCTCGACGGAGCGGCAGAAGTGCTTTAGTGAGAGGGCGAGGGAGCTGAGGTTGGGTGGGTTGTTGGAGGCTGTGGAGAGGTAGTGTAGGGTCGCAATGTGTGCGTGTGCCTGGGCGCGGGTTAGTACACGTATGGCATCATCCGGGCACTGTGGTACTCACACTCCATGCGTTCGGCGTGATGAGCAGAACCTCCTCTGCGCAGTATATCGCCTGTCCCCAGGCTGCCTGGCTCGCATACAGCTCGCTCGCCTCGGCCCATGCCTCGGAGTCGGTGGGGCTGTTCTTCAGGAGCACGGCCACGGCGGTGATGGCATCGGCGGTCCTGCCCAGCGCCTTGAGCACGGCAACCCTCCGCTTCCGGATGCTCATGTTGGTGGGGTCGTCGCGGAGTATCTTCTCATACGCCTCGAACACTTTCTCCAGCTCGGCATCTGACCGGGCCGTTGCTTCGTTGTAGATGCCGCGCAATGTGATGATGCGCTCGTTGTGGTCGCCGAATCGGGCCTCGAGGCGCTGCAGAATTGACAGGGCGGCATTTTCGTCGCCGGTGCGGAGTGTGGAGAGGAAGAGGTTCTCGTGGATGGTCCATGTCTCGGGTGTCTCGCGGGAGAAGAGCAGCGAGAGGGGCCACGGGAGCGTCGACGTTGGTGTTGTGGAGAGGACGAGGGGGGCTTTTTGGGACAGGGCGAGGGCGGCGGGCGGTGGTATTTGCGCGGGTGGAGAGAGGAGGTTGGCTTGTGTCATGCTGGCGGCTGCGGGCGTCGACTTTGGGTGTCGAGTGCGTGTCAATGGCGACAGAGTGTCTGGAGAAGCATGTCGAGTTAGGTAAGCTGATGGGGATGCCTGTCCCAAGCTTCCGCCGGCGAAACTAGCGGGCGTTCGGTAGTGGAGCCTCTGGACTCCAGGTGCACGTCAACAGCCTCGACCCGACAAGCAGTCGCTTTCCCTGCAGACGACCGACTAGAGCCCGCTTTCATGTCGCCAACCATCCCCTCCATGACGACCGCCTCCCAATGATGATGCCTAGTGGCCCACCACCTTCACCCTCACGCTGCACACCTACCCCTCCTCGCGCGCTTGCACACCTCGACACACGACTGCGTGACGCTACCTGAGCCACGCCAAAATGTAATGCTCGCACCGAAATCTCCGAAACAAGTGTCGTGACTAACAGTCTTCCAGGTTCGAGAAATCTCTCTTCGACCTCATTCGGGGCCTCCGAAACCACAAAGGCAGCGAGCGCGAGTACATCGCCGAGAGCATAAAAGAATGTCGCAAGGAAATACGGACCAACGACATGGACCTCAAGGCCACGGCCCTCATGAAGCTCACGTACCTCGAGATGTTCGGCCACGACATGTCTTGGGCCAGCTTCAACGTCCTCGAGGTCATGTCAAGCTCCAAGTTCAAGCAGAAGCGCACGGGTTACCTCGCCGCAGTACAGAGCTTTCGACGGGATACCGAAGTCCTCGTGCTCGCCGAAAACCAGCTCAAGAAGGACATTATGAGCTCGAGTCCCCAGTACATCGCCCTCCCGCTAGGCGCGATACCACACGTCATAAACCCGAGCATGGCCAACTCGGTCCTCTCCGACCTAATACCGCGGCTGACGCATTCGCACGCAATGGTCCGGAAGAAGACCGTCGTAACACTATACCGGCTGGCTCTTGTGTATCCAGAGACACTGCGACCCGCATGGCCTAAGATCAAGGAGCGCTTGTTGGATGACAATGAGGATGCGAGCGTCACAGCGGCAATCGTCAACGTCGTGTGCGAGCTGGGATGGAGGAGACCGCAGGACTTCCTACCGCTTGCACCAAGACTATTTGATCTCTTAGTAGAAGGAGGCAACAACTGGATGGCCATTAAGCTCATCAAACTTGTAAGCACTGAGCTCACAGGACATAAAAACCAGAACTTGAACTGACCTGCCTTAGTTTGCAACATTGACCCCATTAGAACCTCGACTCATCAAGAAACTGCTACCTCCGTTGACCAAGATTATACGGGAGACGTCTGCTATGTCGTTACTTTACGAATGTATCAGTGGTATCATCCAGGGTGGTATCCTAGAAGCCGTAGAAGGCACTGCGGAAGGTGAGGAGGTAGCAAAGCTATGTGTTGGCAAACTACGCGGCATGATGATCATAGAGGGAGATGCAAACTGTAAGCTAATATACACTGTTATTCAACGTTTGGCTTCTCATCAATCTGCAGTAAAATATGTCGCACTACTCGCGTTCGAGAAGATCGTCACATCACATCCCTACTTGGTTTCTCAGCAGCAAGACGTCATCCTCGAATGCATCGACGACCCTGATATCTCAATACGGATGCGAGCTTTGGATCTGGTAGTTGGCATGGTTAATGCAGACAACCTCACAGCAATTGTTGGAAGGTTGATGCGACAGCTTCGAAACGCACCGATTGCCTCAGCAGCGAGCGATCCTAACAACGACCGAGGTAGGCTGACTGGCATATCACCTTATGGTGACGACGACTCCGACGCAGAAGAGAATCTGCCTCAGCATGAACAGAAATCCGACCAGCCGCCGCCACTGCCAGACGACTACAGGATAAGCGTCATTCGGAGGATCCTGGAGATGTGCTCACGCGATACTTACAGCAACATTGCCGACTTCGAATGGTACATTGACGTACTTACTCAGCTAGTCAGAGTATCACCAGCAACAAAGGCAACCTCGGTTATGGAAGATGAGGAAGAAATAGAACATTCGGACGACATTGGTGGTGGCATCGGACACGAATTACAGAACGTTGCCATTCGGGTGAAGAGCGTTCGATCGGAAGCTATAGATGCCGCACAGTCGCTCGTGCTCGTTGACCGGAGAGACCAAATGTTCCCAGCATCCGGAAACGGCGGCCAAGGTGTACTGGAATACGCTGGCTGGCTGGTTGGAGAGTACGCCAACTACCTCACTCGCCCGGAGCCCGTCATGACCTCCCTGTTACACCCCTCTTCTCTCCAGTTATCCTCGAGAACGCTCGCTGTGTATCTGCAAGCGATACCCAAGGTCTTCTCTAGCATGGCTGGAAACGATCAAGTCTCATGGACTCCTGAGCGCAAAACCCTTATGTCCCTTCTCATGGCTCGCATCATCCACTTTTTGGAGCCGCTTTCCACACACCCTAGTCTGGAAGTTCAGGAACGGGCAGTTGAGTACCTTGAACTCATGCGTCTCGCGGCAGAAGCTGCATCAGGCACTGCTGCTAGCGCGGACCAGGATGCATTCACCGATCCACCTCTACTACTTACCCAAGCTATACCTGCCCTCTTTTCTGGTGCTGAGCTGAACCCGGTCGCTCCTGGTGCCCAACGCAAGGTTCCTTTGCCTGAAGATCTGGACCTGGATACACCAATCAACCCCAACCTACAACATTTGCTCTACACAGCTGATACGGAAGGCTTTGAGACAGAGGAGGATGATGTATATGCGGCTTATTCGGAGCCTGCAACCGCATACTCAGAGCCTCCTGCTGTTGCTGCACCGGCTGCAGAACGCCTGGATGCGCCGCACAAAGAACCTACATCATACCAAAACGCAGCGGAGGATGAGTATCTTGACGCTGATATCATTGCGCGTCGGAAAGCTGAAAGAAAAGAACGCTACAAAGACGATCCATTCTACATCGACCCCGAAGCGGATAAGGGCAGCGGCGCAGCCACACCACTGAGTAGGATAGTGCGAGATGGCAACAGGGAGAACAACGAGCTCGACATCGATTCGATCCCAATTATGGAGCTCAACCTCGACAGCAAAGGGTCATCGTCTGAACATCTACCGCGATCGCGGAGTCCGCGCAAGCCTGTGCGCAAAGTTGACATCATGGGCGATGAGACACTTGGACCTGCTGCACCAGACGCTTCGAGAGATGACATCGTGCAACCACGTCCAGGGAAAACGAAGAAATCACTATTGCAGGTTGACAGCTCCGGTCTTGGGTCATTGAGCTTGGATGACGAAGGCATATCAAATCGCAAGCTCACTCAACTCGAAGTCGAGAGGAAGGCCCAGGAAGACGCGGAGATGAAGAAGGCGCTCCAGGAAGTCGAGCGACTACGGCTTGAGATGCAGCGAGCGAGCGAGAGATTACACGTCAAAGAAGAAGTCGCCGTCAAGAAAAAGAAGAGAAAGGTCAGAAAGGTTACTGTGGAAGGAGACGAGCCAGCCGAAACGCCTCCACCGGAAGCGGAAGTTGGTGAAGAGGAAAAAGCAGCGCCTATCAAGAAGAAGAAAAAGAAGAAGGTCAAGCCTGAGGGCCAAGACGAGAACGCAGCTGAAGGCGCAGCTGAGGGCGAGGAAGAAGGCAAAGTCAAGAAGAAGAAAAAGAAGAGGCGGACTGTGGTCATGGATGAAGGGGCAGATGCGCCCGAGGAGTAGTAGCTCAAGCACGCGGCGGATGGGTGTCTTGGTCCTGGACAGATGTGATATCAAATGCTCAATGGTATTTTGCTACCACAAAATCGGCTATATCAAGTCCCCTTGATGCCGCAATGATGCCTCTATAACGCCGTATGCCCTATATAGTTGACGCAAGAAAGTGGCCTCAAAGCCAAGTTGCTCATCTAAGCTGTTCCCAGCTTCTCCCTTTTATCCACTCTCCAGCATATATGTGTGCTTTGTGTAGTCCCCCCATGTTTGTAGAATCGAAATCGAAATCAAGTTCAAGTCGTATTCGTCCGGTAATCGATCGCATCGCATTGCATGACCCCAGCTTTCTAAAAGAAGAGCTTAAGGACCTCGAAGAGCAGACCGCCGACTAGTATGAAAGCAAGAACAACTGTGGGAATATCAGTCAGCACATGTCCTCACAAGATCTAACCATGTAGACGACAGGGCGAAAAGAACGTACTGATCCAGAACCGGCTAATGGGGCTCTTCTGAGGCGCCCTCTTCTTGACCACGGGCTCCGTTGACTCGGGCTTGCCCATCTTCTTCTCCTGCGCCTTGGCGAAACGCATGTTTGCCTGGCGTTGTTGTGGTGTTTGCACCTGTACATTGGTAGCAGTGGTTAGCTACCTATTCCATCTGTTGTATGAATGCGACAAAAGGAGGGAGAGCCGCTCCATTGCGCCGCGAAGGGGGTGGGTGGTATCGTACCATTATGATGTGTGTTTGTGTACGTGGAACGAGTAGATGGCTGTAAATCGCGCGGTCCAGGAAAGGTTTCGGGAAAAAGGAAGCGAGCGTCTAGTGTCTGGTAAGAGGGGAGAGAGAGAAGCGGAAATGAGGGTTCAAGTTGTATGGTGAACGTGTTCCCTTTGGAAAGTGCATCGCGTGGGTCTGTGCGGTGGCGCTAGGGTACCCGGCATTAGCTGAATACGCGGAGATAGTGGACGGAGGTTTATACCGTTTTCTGTCTGGAGACTTTTGTCGCATCTGCGTGTCTTTGCACGTGGAGAGCTCTACCACCGTCAGCGCAATAGTCTGTGTCGCATATTCGCAGACAAATCAACTTTATACTTTTCGTTCTTCGACACCTTCCCTCGCGCAGTACCCGGCGAACACGCAGCGGCGACCGAACGAGCTCAGAAGCGGGGACAAAAGTTGGCAGCTTTACGACACCATGAATCACATCAGAGCAACACGGTCAATATGGAGTAGAAGCGCGATACCGAAGCGCATGGGCCAAGCATCACGAAGAACATATGCAGCCGAAGCACCAGCACCGCATCCTCCCAGCTCGCCGCCAAACCCAAACTCAGCACCGCCGCCAAAAGAGCCATCACGCGTAGTACGTCATACCCCAACAACCACCCTCCCCCCATATTCTATACTAACAAACCCCCCACAGGGCGCATACTACGGCACCTTTGGCTCACCCCTCCTAAAATGCTTCCTCGGCGCCCTCTTCACATACCAACTCACCTACTACCTGTGGTACAAACTCGAAACCATCGAAGAGACACACGACACAAAAGCCGAAATACGCGATTTGCAGGAGGAGCTGCGGCAGGCGATTGAGAAACAGCGGTGGATGGCGCAGCAGAAGTGGGGGCAGGCTACTGAGGCGATGGAGAGGGAGAGGGAGGAGTTTGGGCAGGCGGTTGATGCGGTTGTGGAGGAGGTTAGGGAGGGGGCTGATGAGGTGGGGAAGGGGACGAGAGCTGTGGGGAGAGTTGCTAGAGGGGGTTGGTGGCCTTGGTGAGGGTGGGAATTTTGGTGCGTGGATGTTGTTGTGGTGGGTCAGAGGGTTTGAGGCTTCATGGAGGGCATTTGTACAATATGATGATATGTATATCAGATGGATGGATGATACCCCTCGGAAATACTGTATTCCTAAACTTGATTGGTTGTTGCCGGTCGATCTGCCTCTCTGTCCATGCCCATGTGCTACGCTATCTTCCTTCGTAATATCGCACCAGCCTGATATCCGCGCTAAGTTTCTTTCAAGCCTCACGTCCATCAAACTCTCGTCTTTCAGGTCCTTAGATTGGCCAGTCTATCGCTTCTCTCATACCCAGCGTCGAGGGCGTGCAGTCGACGGACGCCGATCTTGCGCTGACTCTATGTGGGCAACGCAAGCCTCATTGCCATCAATCAATTCCATCAATCCACCAGACGGCCATGCTGTCGGGTCCTTTGCTCTCTCAACTTACCTATATGAGATTGACATGACGGCAGTATTACTAGCACTCGGTGGTGACTCTTCGTAGTCATCGCATCGATTCGTGGACCCAAGTTGGCAATGCAATATATCTTCACGAAGGTATTCTCAGCCGAAGAACTCGCCAGAGACGAGCGACTCCCACGGTTTACCGGTATCCCAGACGCTCTTCATGAGCGTACTGATTTTAGGTACCTGATACGGAGTAAGCAAGTCAGCCTTCACTTTCTGATAACAGGAGCTTACATGGTTCAGTCCGAAGCCCTCCACACTCCTCAGCCGCTCGATGATTTTCTCTCTCTGTCCTTCGTCTTGCGCGTCGCAGCCAGCAGCAAACATGGGAAAGATCAAACATGCCTCTGCTGTGCTTCCTCTCCGGATCTTGTACAGTAGGCCCACAATCTCTCGCACGGCTTGCTGAACTTCGTGGTCCATGACGGGTTTTCCGAGAACGCGACGATACAAGTGGATTAGACCCGCCCAGTGGAATAATTCGTTGGTCGCGTAGATCTCGGTTGCATCCCATGCACCTTCAGACTCAGAGGAGGTACTGGAGCGGTGGTTGCATCCTTTCCTGATGTTCCGGCCTAGTAAGCCTTCCTCCAGTGCGTGACGAAGCTCAACGGCTTCCTCTATAATCTCAGGGCTAGGTGTCCAACCCTCCCTCACGTTGCCTTCTTCATCAATGCGCTGCGGTTCACAGCGCTTCGCTAGTTCAGAAACACGGGCCAGGGACCCGACACATCTTGTTGTAAAGCCCATTAGACAGTCGATCTCAAAATCTTCGTCCGCGGAAGCGTTTTCGCTAGACCAGTAGAAGGAGCCAAGAGGTGTGTCGTTCTTGTTCCCACTTAGTGAGCCGAGGACGTCGAGGTATGCGAACCAACGCGAGAGGAAGTAGGCCACACGATCATGCCGCCCCATGCCCTTTGGTCCGCCACGCTGGATGATCATCTGCCGTGCCATAGTCAGATGGCTTTGCCAGGATACAGGTACTTCGAATGTTCCAGAAGATATAACCTCCAGACTCGCCATCATTATCACTGCGGCTAAAGTACTATCCGATACAGTGTTGGGATCATCGTTGAGCGCTTCACGTAGTTTGGGGAATACGTCTTGCACCCAGACGGCGATGCGATTTGAGGGCTCGGGGTGATTGAGCATGCGTGCTCGGTGTGCCGCGCTATACGCGAGAAGAAGATTCATGATGTTCTCATCTTGTACAGCCACTGCTCATGTTAACAATGATTTATGAAGATTGATGTTTACCTACTCTCTGGTAAAATCTCGCGAAAGGGATTCCGCTCGCAGTCATGATTGACAAGAACCCGCGCTGTGTGATTGATGAAGTGATGGAAGTACAAGAGATTCATCTGGTTCTCTACGAGCAGCGACGGTAGTGGTTCTAAAGACTTCGAAATCCTGATCGGAACTGGTTTTGCATAGTAGCCCCCGCTTTCGAATGCCATGTCTTTGCCGTGGGGATCAGCGCTACCATAGGTTGTGTCATCATTAAATCCCATGGTGTTGCTTTGCGGGCTGAAAATGGCAATAGCAGAGAAGTCGTCATTCCTCGGAGTGTCGATATCAGGGAGACCCAAGTCGTATCCGTAGGTGGTGAACGCAGAATCAGCAATTGGATATTGTCGGCCACGTCCAACCTCGTCACCGGCCGGCCGTGACCTCTTTCTCGGGAGATCATTGATGAGAGACTGGACGGACACACGGCGGAGATCTGGCGGTGATTGGGCTGAATTTTGCGGTGTTGACGAGGTTTGCATAATGTTTCCTTCTGAGCCGATTGACATGGGTGTTAGCGGCATAGCCGAATAGGGACTGTATGGCGTCGGTGAAAGTGTGTTCGGCGAATTTGCGTCTGGTAATGTTGGTGTGTTCGAGTCTGTAGAGAAGCCATACTGATGGCGTTTGGGCATCGAATCCATTGAACCCGGCAGTGGCGGCGGCATCGTAGGATTGGCATATGTGAAGCCAGCATTACGGGAGTTGGAAGCACCCGAATCATACGCGACATGCGACCGAGCGTCAACAGTACTCTGATACTGTGTATGGTTGTAGGGAACGGACGTGAACGTTTGGTTTTGAAGGTAGAGGTCCGCACCCATCGCTTCAGTACGGATAGCATCATGCGGCTTTTGCATCAAAGCTGGATCAATGGAATGCGTAGATCCAGGTGGAGATGTTCTTGATGTTGATCGTGTGTGTTGTGATTGCACGGGTGGTTCCGGGGCAGACGAAAAGACGTTCTCTTCAAATGGGAAGGAGGACTGGTACGGACTGCCAGACGCTGCACTCGAAGCATCAGAGGCTGCACTTGTCTTATCTTTCTTTGAACGGCCTCCCCAGTTGAGTCTTATACTGTAATCGCATGTTTCCCCTTGGCGCTCGCAATTGGTACAGCTTGGCTTTTCTTCTCCACTATGAGATGCTGTTAGTACTCTTTCATGAGACCACAATTAGAACTGCTTTACCATTTGACTTTTCGAGCTTTACATGGCCTGTGTTTGGTGAGTAAGAATGACCAGACTCCATTGATCTGAGATAATACCAGCAGCCATTTCGCGATCTTCTTTTAGGTTCTACCCCGGGTTTCTTTGGTCGAGGCATGGCGCTTTAGATTGACAGGGAAAGCAAAGATAGTGCAAATGATGACTGAAGCTGATGGTCGCGCGGCTGGTGAGCGCCACGCTAAGACCATGCCATACGGGGCCGACTCGGCAGGCTGGGGTAGCCTTTGGGTGACGAGCAGCAGTGCACCGGGGTGCCGGGTACTAAAATGTTGGGTTGGTTGCACTGCATGCGTTCACCTAGCGCGCTCTAACGAGCGACAGGACGGTTGCCGCGATGAGGAGCTGTATACGATCGCTTATCTAAGGTTGCAAGGTCCGACAGCAGCCCTGGAGCTGTTCCGTCCGAAGTAGGTGATTCAGTCGGAGAAGGAGCGATAAGGACCCCCGCACTTTGCACCGCGCTCCAATCATGACCCTGGAATCCGATGCTTCACGCGCTAAGTGGGCCAGGCACAAGGTCGGCAAGATCGACACCGGATCAACTTTTGTGGCTCTATTGCAAGTCTTGTAGGCTTCGCGCCTGAGTTCGGGGTCTATTCACGGGTGACTTCGGTTATTTACAGAGGCATATCAGCAACCTCAATCTTATTGAGATCTGATCTTGATCATACTGAGCTTGCCTACACGCGTAGCAGCCCTTCTCCGTGCTACTAGCAGCCATAGAAGCACATGGTCTTTACTGCTAACGCTCGTTACTAGAGACTGCTCTCAGAGTAGATACTTCTGACATGGCCCGAATGGTAGAATCAGAATCCGTGGAGCTAGTATGCGAGTCGATCGATATGACCGACCGACTGGCGGACGTGCTAGGTCGCTCTTCTTCACTCAGCCCGCTCCTGTCTGTCATCTCTTCGTCCTTACTCTCCTGACCTGCGTTTGCAGATTCAGCTTCTAGGGCAGTCATACGATTCACAAACTCCTTTTGTAATTCCTTGAGCCATGCAGTGAGAACCTCTCCCTCTAACACACCAGTGTGTGCTTGAACGAGATGCTCCTTGAGATTGAGCACGAGCTTGCGTCGTTTCTCCTTAAGCACAGTTTCGGAGGCCTTTTTCTTTCGCAGCATATGACGCTCGACCTGTTGTGCAACCAAGGTAGCATGCTCCACAACCCCGGGTGGGAAAGGAACCACACGCGCAAGCGTTAGACCATAGTGGATCTCTTGGACGACTCCCTGGGCCGTCTTGTAGAGCATCGTCATGCTGTGTGCGTCTTCCATCTGAGGATGTGAGTGGTTTGATCTGAGAAGATTGGAAACGCCCTCACCTCAACTGCCAGGTGTAGGTTCTGAACTCCAGCGCGGTCACTCATGATAGTCGCAAGATCTTTGAAGTGGGTTGCGAACCAAACAAGAGCCTTGTGATGCGTTAGAACGCGGCATCAATGGGGTATATTCACATACGCGACTCGAAACGAGGGCTTCTGCGATAGCTAACGCAATGGCCAGACCATCTCTGGTACTGGTGCCTCGACCTAGCTCATCGATCAAAACTCTACCTTTTGTCAGCAATGATTTGGCATCCACTCATCGATCAGTCTCCTACAAGCTACGTCGATCAACATTGCGTAGGATGAAAGCAATCTCTTTCATTTCCGCGGCGAAGGTAGAAACATTAGTTTCGATGTTGTCATCCATGCCCAGTCTAGCGAACAGCTGATGCAGAATAGGAAATGAGGCATAATTAGCAGGAACGCTGGAAGTAGTTAGTACTCGAAAATTCAAAGTTTGTAATCAAATCAAACGTACTAGCAGCCGATCTGAGCCATAATTGTCATCAAAGCCACGGATCGGATATAAGTGCTCTTGCCACTCATGTTGCAACCAGTGATGATCTGGAACCGCGTCTGTTGCGTAGCATAAACATCGTTGGGGACGAATTTGCTCTTCATGATTTTCTCTTTGATCGGGTGTCTCCCGGCCTCGATAGCAAGCGTATCGGTGAGCTGCGGCTGAGCTGAAGAGATGTCAGCCTGACTTGCGTTTAGCGCCATGGAACGGATACTACCCACTGTAGTTATTCACTGTGACCAGATGGGCGAAGGCCGCAATCTACTCTCGGTCAGCCACATCAACATGAGAGGCAGTCGAGGCATAGTCACCATGTCTAGCATCGCGACTGCTTCACAGATCTTGAACATGATAGACACATGACTGCGGACCTCATCGATGAGAGCCTCGACCGCTTCATCGCCTGATAATAGTTAGTGAGCAGGAGCACCGTTGTTTCAACTTTGACTGTACTCATGAGGATGACTTCTTGGTGCGACATGGCGATCTGATACGTCAGCAAAGCCCGAATCACTGCATGTGGCCACATGCCTTCTGATTACGCTTCATCAATTCCAAAGTCTGGCATTCGATGTTGTTCTTGCGGCGAATGACGTTGGTGAATATCGGTGGTAGTGCTTTGCCTTCCAGCTCGGTTGTTGCGATCTTCATGTAGAACTGGCGTGCCGTATCGTATTTGAGGTCTAGCCGAATATCGTACTCCTCTTCACGAAGTTAGTGAGCGGGCTTACTGAACACGATGAACTGTATCTCACGACTGAGCTCTGTTGAATGCTGGTACGCATCTTCAGTAGCCTCTTTGTAAGTCGTACGCGCAACATCAAGCAGCCCATTCACCCCAGATTTGACGGCATAAGTGCGCTGGTTCCTGAGTTCCAAAGGCTGCCTTGCATATGTGGTGTCTTCGTTGATGACACGGTCGATAAGCTCCTGGACAGGTGCGACGTTCTCTGGGGCACATATCTCGCGGATGTTGTTCAACATGACAGATGCAGTTCCACTTAGGGCTTCGAAGACCGGGCTTACGGAATTGACGAATTGCTTGAGCATAATAACGTGATTAATGAATTGTTCCGTTGTCTGCAGAGTGGTCTTGCTTGGAGTGACAATCAGCGCAGTCAGTATGCGGTCGGCATCGAGGAAATTCTTCAGCGCTGCCCGGGTTGCGAAGAACAACTCTTCCTTTTTGGTCATATCGTCGACTGCAGCATACCGTGTGTTGAGTACCTCTGCCTCCGTGAGTGGCTGTAAGACATTACTCCGAAGAAGGCGCGCTCCCATGGGTGTCAATGTCTCGTTGAGAAGACCAAATAGGCAATCTCTTGACTTCGGATCGCGGAGATTCTGCACCAGTTCAAGCGAGTAAATGGTAGACACATCGATCATCATCGATCCTTCAGATGGCTCGTATCTCATGCGAAGGGAGTGAGCGGAGAAGACCATACCTAAGCCGAGATCAATGTACTTGAGTGCCTGTGAATTGGGTTATGAACAGCACTCAAAAGTCAAACAAAGGACTCACTGCTGCGATGCAGCACACCGCATAGTAGTTGCCAGTGACGGAAATCTTGATTGCTTCGATGTCCTCTCTGAACGCTAAGGACTGAATGTACTCGTATCCGGTCGACTCAGCCCAGTAGCGGCGATCAAGCAGGGTCAGCTTACTTCCAATGTCTTCGAGGTTTTCTTCAACGATCGAGAAGAGCTTTGATCTAGGGCTCGCCGCAGTAGATACGATCAGAATCTCGGATGGACCATAGACCTTAAGTTTATGAACTGTTCGAACGAAGGTTTGACTATCGCAGATTTGACAGAGTACTGCTTCTGCAGTGTCGAGGTTCACAAGAGCCAAGCCAACAGTGGGTGAGATACCACGGGACTCGGCAATGGCACAGACAACGTTCTGAGCCTCGACCCTAGCGATAGTAGAGGCTCCAGTCCTCGGTCGCGCAGTTGAGGGTCTGCCTGTGTTCCTGCGAGTGCCTGGTCGGGACGTAGTAGTCGTATTGTAGTCACCGTATCCGTAGTACCCATACGATGTAGACACCGAGTTGCTCTGCGAGGTTGAAGGCCTGGATCGTTGGAACATGATGGTTAGCGCTGCGAGATTAGCCGTTGAGTAATTGGGGACGTCACCAACTCCAGCTCTGGAGCAGTTTGGACCCGCGTGAGTGAAAGACGAGATGGAAGGAAGGAGACGCGTCGAGGGAACAGCTTAGCACGCCGCCCCACTGTTCCCAGACTGCTAGCGCGTTTGTTATCGATAACACCCAGAAATTATTTTCCCTTCTTACGGTAGCAGCGGGGCCTTCGAAAGTAAGAAACAGCTCTGCCACGCTGGTAACCTACTCGAAAATCGTACTGCGAGATATCTGAACTATGGCGACCCAGTATCCGCCGCCTTCAAAGCGCCAGAAGCGCGCGCAAGCCGAATTTGCGCGCGAGCAACAAGACATCGACACTACTATACCTGATGGCACTGTACGGGTGCGCTTCGTCGACCAAGCCACTGGCGAAAGTGGGAGTATCCCAGTACTCACTGTACCGCTATCGCAAGCGTCCACCAAGAACCTCGAACTCTTGCTCAACAACCTCAAAGACCAAGCCGACGATCAGATACCGTACCGCTTCTTCCCAGACGGCGCAACCGAAGCGCTTGCCGACAAGGACGACCTATACAATGCCCTGGTCAAGCCTGGCAAAGCGTCGGCAGAAAACGAAATAGTGCTCCAGTATGCGCCGCAGGCAGTCTTCCGCGTCAAGGCAGTCTCGCGTTGCTCAGCCGCGGTTTCGGGTCACGGAGACAACATTCTGTCAGTGAACTTTTCGCCAGTCAGCTCCAGCAGGATGGCAAGTGGTAGCGGTGACAAGACAGTGAGGATATGGGACTGCGATACAGGAACACCAGTGCATACTATGAAGGGGCACTCAAGATGGGTCCTTGCAGTCAGCTACTCACCTGACGGCTCTCTACTTGCTTCCGGTGGCTACGACAACGAAGTGCGGATATGGGACCCGAGCACTGGGAAACAGATTGGGGGTGCTCTCAAAGGTCACACCAGTTTCATCACGTCACTCTCTTGGGAGCCCTACCATCTGCAAGAGCCTGGTCGGCCGCGAGTCGCGTCGTCATCAAAAGACGGTACAGTAAGAGTCTGGGATGCGGTTGGTGGCAGAATCGACTACGCCTTGTCTGGTCACAAGAGCAATGTGACGTGCGTGAAGTGGGGTGGTACTGGACGGATATATACCGCCTCTCACGACAAGTCCATAAAAGTCTGGGATGCGGCAACAGGTACACTCGTGAACACGCTATCAGGCCATGCGCATTGGGTCAACCATCTCGCTCTTTCTACCGACTTCGTCCTGCGCACCTCGTATCACGACCACACGCGCAAGGTACCGTCTAGCCCGGAGGAGAAGCTCGCAAAAGCCAAAGCGCGCTTTGAGAAGGCCGCTACCATCAACGGCGAAGTAGTAGAGCGCTTAGCGACTGCTTCGGAAGATTGCACCATCATCCTATGGACGCCTTTGACCAGTACGAAGCCAGTCACCAGAATGACAGGCCACCAAAAGCAGATCAACCAAGTCACTTTCTCCCCAGACGGTGCCCTACTGGCGTCTGCAGCATGGGACAACCACGTAAAACTATGGTCGGCACGAGATGGAAAGTTCCTCAACACATTGAGAGCGCACGTTGGGCCGGTATACATGACCTGCTTCTCCGCCGACAGCCGATTGTTGGCGAGTTGCAGCAAAGACACGACTCTGAAGGTGTGGGACATGAGGACTGGTAAACTAAAGGAGGACCTGCCAGGACACAAGGACCAGGTGTTTGCGCTGGATTGGAGTCCGGATGGTGAAAGGGTAGGAAGTGGTGGCGCCGACAAGCAAGTGCGGATATGGAGCAATTGATCAAGACGTGGTCACAGTAGCATAGTAGAAGTTAAAATGATACCCTTGGTGCGAGTATGCCACTTGTGTCTCCTCGGTGGTCTGCCGTGGTTACGCTGACGACTTGAAGTGCGTTGGCTATGGACTAAGCGTAAGCTTCGATGTCTAGAAGCCTTGGAAATAGGAATTTGTACACATTTGAAGCATGCTAGAAGCTGCAAGTGAGGCTTAAGCGGAGGCTAAGGTAAAGTCGTGCGGTAACCGCCAGGATCGCCCGGCTCTCGGCACCCCCGCAAAATAATGCTGCCGATTGCGGCGGTGGTGGCTGGTGGCAGTGGCCTGACGAACGCGTAAGTGCGGGCAGCTGTGACGTCACAGCCAGAAAGCACCACCAGCAGACCATCATGCACGGGCATCATGCGGGGCCAGTCTTCATCCCGGATCCTCGGCGCTGCAAGTGCAGACGATGCAAGGCCAGCGCGCTAAGTGGATCATGCAAGACGGGCTTTTCCCATGTCCCTTGCTTGTACCTACGTCAATTGCGATCAGAGCAGAACATTCCCTGTATTAGCGCTTTTCCTGTTTCCACTGCCAATGCGACAGGTTTCGCAAGCCTTCCCACGACTCACGATCTCACACGACTAATGAATTCACGACTGTACACTACCCCCAACCACTAATTGGCCGGGTCAGCCACTCGCTGCTCATCGAACCACCTTTACCACTACCGACACAACCCAGTCCGCGCTGCTTCATCATGTCCGGTGTCGAGGACGTAGAGGCCCGGCGTAAGGACTACCGACGGCCACACAACGCCCATAACCCGATACCTACGGTCCAGAAATACAGGGAGGAGAAGCAAAGAAGACAAGACGAGTACGGCCATCCAGATGGCAGTAACGAACCGAGCACACGCGACCGGCTAGGGGACGCCGTCAACGTCTTCAGACATGGAAGAGACGTCGAGCTGGACAACGACGGCAATGGGCCATACCCAAACAGGAACAAGAACATTGAGCAAGACGAGCCAATTGCAGACGACCACGCCGGAAAGAACACACCCGAACAGAAGGACCAGAATCTGGCCAAAGACCAAGGCGACGAAGATGGACTCGAGGATACAACGGAGGACGGCTTGACATCGTCAGATCCCAAGCAGGCCCGGAAGGATATGAAGAAGTTCAAAGCCGACGGTGCAGATCGCGAAGTCACAGATCCCATCACCCATCTACCCATCAAGATTCACGACTATACCGACCGAGAGCTGAAGAGTACCGCAAAGAACCCGAGCGCTGCAGGGTCCGATCCACGCACAATGACCGGTAAAGACGCCATCAACAAGAGCGACGAGCATCTCGCAAACGAGGGGCAGGAATCGCAAGACGCGCATACGGGTATGCAAGTTTTGTTTCCACCTCCGTCGTTCGACAGGACACGAGGCGAGATCACAACCGTGTACATGCAGGCTGTGACTGTTGGCGTGGGAGCAGCTGCGGTCAGCTTGATGCTGGTCAACACATTGTTTTGGCCGACGCGTCATGCGACAGGCTGGGAAAGGCAGGCATGGAAGGCTGCTGAACTCAGTGTTATGGCTCTCGTCTCCACAGCCATCATACTCTTCATGCGACAGTGGTCAGAAAACAAGATCAAGAACGTCTGGGATGTCGAGATTTGGCAGGCGGAGCGACAAAAGGGCCAGAGATTGGCCAAGACCCAAACTGCGGAAAGCACACAATGGCTCAATTCGTTGATGGCTTCAATATGGCCGTTGATCAACCCGGATCTATTTACCAGCATTTCAGACACACTTGAGGTACGTGACCGACAGTAAACCAAGTATAAACACTAACTTTTGTAGGATGTTATGCAAGCCTCTCTTCCGAGTATGGTTCGCATGGTGGCTGTCGAAGATCTTGGCCAAGGTAGTGAGGCCCTCCGCATCCTCGGCGTTCGATGGCTTCCAACAGGCGGAGCTGCCAGATCAGTGGGCTCCGATGGAAACCTAAAGTCTCCGGATGAGGAGAAAGGCGACCGGACTGTCGAAACAAGTGACGACGATGGCGATGGCCAAAATGACGATCCACAGCAAGATGACATGGAAGCAGAAGACGGAGACTTTGTTAACGTTGAACTTGCATTCGCATACAGGCCATCCACGGGCAAGGGTATCAAGTCGCGCGCCAAACATGCCCACATACTGTTGGCGTTCTACATGCCAGGTAACTTCAAGATACGTAAGTCTGACATTCTCATTAAGCGCTCAACTGCTTACGTGTTCTAGCTGTCTGGGTCGACCTCGCGGGTATAGTTGGTGTTATGCGCTTCCGTCTGCAGCTGTGCCCTGATCCTCCGTTCTTCTCGATTTGCACCATGTCCTTCATGGGGCAACCCAAGGTCACTCTCTCGTGTGTGCCGCTTATAAAGAAGGGCCCGAACCTCATGGATGTACCTTTGATCTCCAGCTTCGTGCAGTCATCCATGGATGCAGCCTTGGCTGAGTATGTCGCGCCTAAATCTTTGACTCTAGACCTCAAGGACATGATGATGGGCGACGACTTTAAAAAGGATACCCTTGCACAGGGAGTTATCATGGTGCGCATCAAGTACGCGTTTGACTTCAAACACGGCGATACCAAGATCGGTCCTTTTGGAGGCTCTGCAGATCCCTACGTGAGCGTGGGATGGGCCAAATTCGGAAAGCCGCTGTGGTCAACACGTGTTCTCCAGGATAACATGAATCCGCACTGGGATGAGCACTGCTTCGTCTGCGTCACCTTTGACCAGTTGAACGTCGACGAGAAACTGAGGCTACAGTTGTGGGATTCTGACCGTTCAACTGCTGATGACGACCTGGGACGTATCGAAGTCGACCTCAAAGAGTTGATGAAGAGCGACGAGACCAACGGCAAAATGCACGATCGCGAGGACGGTTTCAGAGCCCTCAAACGCGGGGACGAGATGCCGGGAAAGCTGAGCTGGAGCCTGGGTTACTTCTCCAAAACCCGAATAACTGATGACCAACTTGCGATGCAAGATGAGGACCCGGATGTCAAGAACATAGACCAGCTGAAAAAGAAGATGTACAAGGAGGCAGAGAACAAACTTCGAGAGGCAAGTGAAGACCATCGCGATGAAGTGGAACAGCAAAAGTCCGAAGAGTTCAAAGCTCGGCAAGACCAGCTCATTATCGCGTCTCCGCCCTCCGAAGACTACCCTTCGGGTATACTCAGCATCCAGATCCACCAAATCACCGGCTTGGAACTGGAAACGTTGAATAAGCAGAAAGACTCTGCAAACGCGGAGGCAACCGACGAAGAGGAAGAAGGCGACGGCTTACCTTCTTCATACTGTACCATTATCCTCAACCACAAGAAGATCTTCAAGACACGTACCAAGCCAAAGAACTCGAAACCGTTCTTCAACGCTGGCTGCGAGCGCTTTATCCGGGATGTTCGCAACACTGAAGTACATGTTGCCGTTCGGGATGCTCGTGTGCACGAAGACGATGCCTTGCTTGGAATCGTCTACCTGCCTCTAGAAAGGGTCTTTCAAAAGCGCAGTCAGATCAATCACATGTTTCCACTCGCTGGAGGAGTTGGATATGGTCGGGTCAGAATCTCCATGGTCTTTCGAAGCGTGCAAGTCGAACTACCACGAAGCATGCTTGGTTGGGATTACGGGACCGTGGACATCAATCCCCGCATAAAGGCTATTGACGTTCCAGAACATCTGCAGCCTCTTCGACTCAAGGTTCGTACTCCACTGGAACGTGCAAAATTACATTCGCGGGGGCGTAATGGCAAAGTCCACTCAGAGGATGGCTCGACTATCTGGACTACTACCAAGGACAAGTGCATTCGCTTACCTGTGCGGGCCCGCTACTGTGCGCCATTGGTGTTCGAATTCCGACAAGACGCCACATTCCGAGACCACACCCCAGGTTTTGGTATCCTTTGGCTTAAAGATGTCCCCGACAACGAAGAACAGACAGTACGCATCCCTATCTGGAGTGGCGACTTGAAGCGCGCAGAAAACAATGTGCTTGAAACATATGGTGAGAAGGTTGGCGAGATCGAAGTAACATTGACGTTCTGGTCCGGCCTATCAGGATACCACGAAAAGCTTGCAAAGGGCGACAAGCACATCTCCAACGTCATGGAAGTTCTCGAAGTTACCAATGACCATGAGTGGACCGACTGGGATGATTCGGAAGGCTCTGACAAGCCCGGTATCAACGACAACAAAGAGACTGACAATGACAGCTCATCCTCCGACAGCTCGGATTCTGAGGATGACGGTGACGACCCTGAAAAGAAGAAATTTGTCCCAGACTTCCTTCAGGATGGCGGCAAAAGGATCGACTCGAAACTGAGTACAGACGGTACCAGCGGTCCTATCAGCAAGATGAAGGACTACAGGGAGAGTGCACACGCTCTACATCGCAAGCACAGGGGCATGATGCAATGGAAAGGCCCAAGGACTTTGGCATGGATGAAGCATGTCGGTGATCGTGGAAAGAAGAAGGTTGGACACATGTTCCATCATCATGAGAGGGATGGAGCGGGTGTTGAGACGGAGACTTGAGCGAAGTTTTAACATAGCGAGCGCGTCTGGAGTTGAAACATGGGATGTATTACACCGGTAGTGTTCGTTTAAACTGCAAGTCTACGTTGACTTGCTAGCAATCCAATCTTGAATCTCCGCAAAGTCTCTCGCCCATACAACTCCCCATTCATCAGCCTCTTTGTAGTCGCTCAAATGCAGACATGAGACCCCTAGCCTCGTCAACGATTCTGCGAGTTTCCTCTGTGAACTCCCCATGGGTTCATCTCGGATGCAAATCCCCAGGTCGGCTGCGAGCAAGCATTCGATGTCTGTCCAGCTATCTCCCACGTACACGGTTTGGCCTTTGAGTTGGGTGTGCTTCATCTTCTCCAGCTTATCACCGCTCGACATGATGATACCTACGTCATCATGGGTAGTCGAGATGATTCTACCGGTGGATGGCTTTCCAACCTCAATGTTATCCAGTTCGTTCGCCATGATGGAAGAGGTAGGCACATCAACGATATCTGCTGCGCCCAGGCAAGACTGGATGAATATGCGAGACCAGTTGACACTGAGAAGCATGAATCCGTCCTCCTTGCGGTCGTGCTGAATATGTCTGAAGAAACCCTCGAACCCAGTTCGTAGCTCTACAGCACGTGAATGTACAGCTTGTTTTGCGCCGGCGTCGATCGCATCTTTTGTCAAGCCAGCAAAGATACCGGAAGAAGATACGCGATCAAGACTGCGTTGTTCCACAGCTCTCATTTGGGCAAGGAGTTGTTTCTCTGCGGAGACTGTGCTGGGTAGTGTACCATTAGGAGCGAGTTGGGCCAGCGTAGCTGTGTAGTCGTCCATGTAAGCCTTCGATACATTGTTCCAGTGGTCAAGGGTAGGAAAGCTGGGTTTTGTGGCGGCGGATATGTTGACGAGGGCGTCTAGTGTATCTTTCTTGGTGATGGTGCCATCCCAGTCGAGGATCCAGTGAACTGGGGAAGACTTGTTGAGTGGTGGTTTGGTACACATGGTGGTGTACCGTGACAAGCTGGATGGACGTGTAAATCGCAATGGTGGAAATGTAGCAAATATGGCTAGTGTGCGACTGATCATATGTGAAGACATGCGACAGAATCTTTGTATTTGCAAGGCTGACTTTCGTGATGGCTATCGTTGCCGTACAGCAATCCAGGCTTTAGCTATGACGCCAGTCTCGTCTTGGGCACTCAGTCCCCACTGCACCCCAGCTCTGCGACAAGTGCGCGATGCAGACATGAGTGAAGTCAGAACCCTTGGGCGGTCGGCGCAGACACGTACGAACTGTCAAGGCGATTGCACTACGAAACAAATAAAGGCTATCGCAGCCGATGTCGTGATGGTGGTGTCGGAGCTTGCCATGCTGTGATTGCTCGAACAGGCGGGAAAATGGCGCAACGCGTCGAGACACGAAGACGAACAGGTAACTTTTACCGGCAACACGCGCCATGCCTATCACCATCGCCAAACCTCATCACCAAACACACACTCTCGCAGTTTGCGCATTCCCGCGACTCCTTCGCATGCGTGTTCGCAGCAATCCAGCGCGCCATGCCCGTCCCGCCGTCACGAGCCAATGGCAGCGGCGCTATATGCATAACCCGCAGTCAGCCGAGGGCGCTCGTTGGTCGCGTTCCTCTAAAGGCATCTTGAGGCGATAACACCAGTTGCTCTTACGAAGACTGTCTCCTAAGTACAGTTGGAGGCGATCCACGGCACAACCCTCAACCAAGGAACAAAATAAGAAGCCCGCCGCCGCTGCTTCCGTCTCTTGCATCCTCAACTCACGCTCCAGCGCAGCAACCATCCCCTTCCCCACTACCCCACGTTAGCACCACCACCGTCCACCATCATGGCTCCTGGCGCAATTCAGAACGACACGGCGGCGGCAAATGGCAACAGCACCACGCTGAAGCCCACTGCCCGCTCCTTCCACCCCACAGGCACCCCGGATCCCTCCAAGTACCACTCGGCGTCGTCGCAAGATGCCATCAAGACAGAGGCCGACTTCGCTGCGCACAACTACCACCCACTCCCCATTGGTACGCAACCATGGAGTTACGGCTGGAATGCATGACTAACACAGGCTAGTTTTTTCAAGAGCAAGTGGTTGCAGCGTCTGGGACCCCGAGGGCAAGCACTACCTCGACTTTCTCTCCGCCTACAGCGCCGTCAACCAGGGTCACTGCCACCCCGAGCTTGTCAAGGCCCTCACTGAGCAAGCCTCGCGGTTGACTCTGAGCAGTCGCGCTTTCTACAACGATGTGTTCCCGCGCTTTGCAGAGTATGCCACCAAGCTGTTCGGCTTCGACATGATCCTTCCCATGAACACTGGCGCAGAGGCGGTCGAGACGGCCGTCAAGATCGCGCGCAAATGGGGATACAAAGTCAAGGGTATCCCGCAGAACGAGGCGCTGGTCTTCTCGGTAGAGGAGAACTTCCACGGACGGACAGTATGCATGCCTGCCCCATCTTTCCAAACTAGCTAACATGTTGGTAGTTCGCCGCCATTACCATGTCCACTGACCCCGAATCTCGCGACAACTACGGCCCTTACCTCCCTGGTATTGGAAGCGCATGCCCCGCCACTGGCAAACCACTCCGTTACAACAATGTCGACGATGTACGGGAAGCCTTCGAGAAGCATGGAAAGAACCTAGCTGCTTTCCTGGTCGAGCCCATTCAGGGTGAAGCTGGTATCGTGGTGCCAGATGACAGCTACCTGCGGGAAGTGAGGGCACTCTGCGATAAGCACAACGTCCTGCTCATCTGCGACGAGATCCAAACGGGTATTGCGCGGACAGGCAAGATGCTCTGCCATGAGTGGAGTGGCATCAAGCCTGATTTGGTCCTGCTGGGCAAGGCCATCTCAGGTGGCATGTACCCTGTCTCGTGCGTTCTCGGCTCCAAAGAAGTCATGCTTACTATTGAACCTGGTACTCACGGTTCAACGTATGGCGGGAACCCTCTTGGCTCTGCCGTCGCGATCCGGGCTCTTGAGCTCATCGAAGAGGAGAACATGGTTGAGCGCGCTGAGACACTAGGCAACAAGTTCCGAGAAGGCCTCAAGAATATCAACAGCCCCATGATCAAGATCATTCGTGGAAAGGGCCTCTTGAACGCAATTGTCATCGACGAAAGCAAGACAAACGGACATAGCGCGTGGGATCTCTGCATGCTCTGCAAAGAGAAGGGATTACTGGTAGGAAGAGCCCTCAAGATTATGCATGTGAAAGAGGTTGATGGTGCTGACTCTGATGGACAGGCGAAACCCACACACCAAAACATTATTCGCCTTGCGCCGCCGCTTGTTATCACGGAGCAGGAGATTGAATCGGCTCTGTCGATCCTCAAGGAGGCTATGGAAGAGCTGCCAAACCTCAAGGGCGAGAAGGAGAAGGAAGTGCTCACTTCCGCGGTTGGACTGGAGAAGAACGTCCACATAGGAGTGGATAACTAGGAACATTGTCAGTTCCTTGCGATACCCTGTACGACTGATTTGAAGCTATGACTGCTGTATACTTGTAAATAGGTCGTCTTTCGCTGCTCCGCCATCATTCGTATGGCTATGACGGCTAGGCCCGGCATTCAGAAGGTTCTGAAGCATCCGGTGGACTGGATCTCCCAATAAAAATAGCATCATATTGCTGCGCTTCGGTCACTTTTGACTTGGCCACGCATCTTTCAATGTTACCATCTGGACTGTTGAATGTACAACCCCTCTCCAACAGTGTTCACAGTGGTTCGTGCTGATTGCAGCGTGCGACGCCTCGATGTTGAGTGAGGCCCAAGAATAACCTTCGCCAGAGTGTGGCATTGAGACTTCGATTGTACGCACGAAGCATGACGCTTGCAACGAAGAACTGTTGCGAGATTGCTGGCGCTTTGCTCGATGTAAAGCGATGTTCTTGATTAGTCTGTTCCAAGATTGGTTCGCGACGTATTCGATAGCCATGATACATCTTACATATTTGTGTGCTTACACATGTTCGGACCTTAATAACCCCCGACGTTGCTTACGGGCCGTTTCCAGCAAGAGGAGGTTTCCACATCGGACGCGACAATTCGGGCTTCATGACTACGTCGGAGATGTTTGGCCGATGGACGCACACGTGTGTAGCCCGAAGTGCACTTGTTCCGATATGCATGCTCAGTGCAGTCAGATATCGTGCGCTGCATGCATTCTGACAGTCGCAAGATAGGTCACATCTGGATGCGCTATGGGTTACACACATCATATTACTATATGACGGATGCATGCTGCCAATCTGGAAGTCGCTTAGTTGTCGATCCGGTAGGTGGGCATCCGACAAGATGGATAGTCAACAACAACGGGCCAACCTTTACACATGCCCGCATCCCGCTTCTCAACCAATACTGTAGTTACGGCCGCAGTGCGCCCAGCTGAAGGGAAACTTTGTCTGTGCCAACAGGTGACGGGCGCGACTAATCCACAGGTCGGCATGTCGGGTCTGGGCCAAAGCTTTTTGCCATCGTTTCATGCAGCGATGGCCCCACTGTTGCCCGATCATGGCTGCGTGTCCACACGCTCTTTACGACATCGAATCCGCGGAAGTTAATTTCTAAGCAGCTGTCAAGGAACTGTCAAAGCCGAGACACGGTCGTTGCGCGTGGATGATGGACGCCTGTTGCTGATGGCGCGCTCGCGTCGCCAACATGCAGCATCGTGGAGTAGCTGAAGAGTAACATCAAGCCTTTCGGGTCATCGGGGCGAATTATGTACCGAGGGACTCGAACATTCCTGATGCTAACAGCCCCCGGATTATACATGCATCGGTTCGCGGAAGCCGTTCATTGGCGAAATTTTATCTCCGGTAAAGACCACGCGCTAAATGTTGAGCGGGTGCATGCACTGATTTCATGACTGCTCCGAGGCCATATAGACTAGTCGTTGCCTGCCACTCGCAAACATGTCGCCGCGTGAGTCCTGGCGTTAGTCGTTCTTTTCACCAACATCTAATATCCTCCCCCGCCCTGCGACTTCACAGTGACGTTCGACATCGGCTGCCAAACTTTGTTTCGGCCCTACACAACGATCACCGCGACCCTTCTTCGGCGTTCGGCATTCAGCCGCTGAACCACCGCCATGGCGAAGTCGCCATCAACGTCATCGTTGGATGAGAACGAGAAAGAGAAGGACTTTGGACTCGTGGATCCTCAGGCCGCAGTAGAGAATCCGACGGAGTATGAGCCAATACGTACTGAGCCAACGGAGAAAGATGTGGAAAAAACTGGAGATGGACACAGTGCAAGAGGCAGACTAGCGCGATTGCAGTCCAGTACAAGCGCATACTCGGAAGCCAGCGACAGTGAATCTAATGCGACAAGATCAGTACGGAAAAAGAAGCCATTCTACAAACGCCTGAATCTATTGAAGAACAATCCACCGCCGATTCCAAAGGAGCGCGATGTATGCCCCGAATACACAGCAGGCTTCTTCAGCCGACTCTCATGGCAATGGATGCAACCCTTGATGAGAGTGGGCTACAAGCGGCCGTTGGAGAAGAACGACATCTGGAAGGTCAATCCTGACAGGAGTGCAGAGGTTTTGGCAACAAGGCTGGAAGAGGCTTTCAAGAGGCGGAGAGCAGAAGGCAAGGAGAGACCCCTGCTGGGTGCCATGTTCGACACATTCAAGTGGGAGTTCATCATCGGAGGCACATGTCAGCTGTCAGCATCCGTCATCCAAGCGGTCGCACCGTTCGTCTTACGTTATCTCATCAATTTTGCTGTTCGCGCTTACGTTGCGCAACGAACTGGAGCCCCGGCGCCAGACATTGGTGAGGGTATCGGCCTGGTCATTGGAATCACTGCGATGCAGTTCTTGCAAAGTTTGGCTACTAACCACTTCATGTACCGTGGTATGATGATTGGTGGAGAGGCCAGAGGTGTATTGATTGCTCTCATCTTCAACAAGGCGATGAAGCTCTCAGGGAGAGCCAAAGCAGGTGGCGAGGCTGTTCTCGAAGCACCACCACCCGATATTAAGCCAGGAAGCGAAGCCCAAGTGAAATGGTACAAGAAGATGCTGAAGAAGAAAGAGAAGAAACAATCACCAAAGACTGCGGCAGGTGTGGCAGGTGACGGGGAGGGCTGGGGCAACGGACGAATCGTCAACCTGATGTCTACGGATACCTATCGTATCGACCAAGCCAGTGGTTTCTTCCACATGATCTGGACTGCTCCCGTTGGTATTCTGATTACAACTGCGCTCCTACTTGTCAATTTGACATACAGCGCTCTTCCCGGTCTTGGCCTCATTCTTATCGCTATGCCTCTACTTGGTCGCGCCGTCAAGACGCTGTTCCGTCGCAGAGTTGCCATTAACAAGATTACCGATCAGCGTGTGAGCTTGACTCAGGAGATTCTGCAAGGTGTTCGCTTCGTCAAATACTTCGGCTGGGAGACCAGTTTCTTGGAGCGCATCCAGACGATCAGAAAGAAGGAGATTCACGGTATCCAGATTCTGCTCACGATTCGAAACGCCGTCCTCTCCGTCGGAATGTCCATGCCCGTATTCGCTTCGATGATCTCGTTCATCACCTACTCCCAGGTCAACGCCAATCTCGATCCCGCGCCGATTTTCTCCTCGCTCGCTTTGTTCAACTCCATGCGTATCCCGCTCAACTTCTTGCCGCTCGTCATCGGTCAGGTCATCGACGCGAATGCTTCCGTCAAACGTATCCAAGAGTTCTTGCTAGCTGAAGAGGCTGAAGAGAGCGGAAAGTGGGATTACGACGCCAAGGATGCGGTCACACTGAAGGGCGCAAACTTCACCTGGGAGCGTCACCCCACTCAAGACGCTGAAGATGGTGCCGGTGGGCCACCAGGAAAGAAGCCAGAAACCAGAAAAGAGAAGAGGGAGAGCAAGGCAAACGCTAAGCTCGCAGCGAGCGGTGGAGAAAGACCACTTTCCGATGCGACGGCTGTGGAAGAGGAGAAGCCCTTCGAGATCAAGGGACTGGACCTCAATATTGGACGAAACGAGCTTGTGGCTATCATCGGAGGTGTTGGGTCTGGAAAGAGTTCGCTGCTTGCGGCTCTCGCAGGAGACATGCGCAAGACTAGTGGTGAAGTTGTCTTTGGTGCTTCGCGTGCTTTCTGCCCGCAATACGCCTGGATCCAGAACGCTACGGTACGAGAGAACATCATTTTCGGCAAAGAGTTCAACAAGAAATGGTATGACCAAGTCGTGGATGCCTGCGCCCTCCGTCCTGACCTGGACATGTTACCGCACAACGACGCGACCGAGATTGGAGAGCGCGGTATCACGGTGTCTGGTGGTCAGAAGCAGCGCATGAACATTGCTCGAGCCATCTACTTCAACGCGGATATCATCCTCATGGACGACCCTTTGAGCGCTGTCGATGCCCACGTTGGTCGCCACATCATGGACAACGCCATCTGTGGTCTGCTCAAAGACAAGTGCCGCATCCTAGCTACCCATCAGCTCCATGTCCTCAGCCGTTGCGACAGGATCATCTGGGTGGACCAAGGAGAAGTCAAAGCCGTCGATACATTTGACAACCTCATGGCCCAGAACGCCGACTTCGTGCAAGTCATGAGCTCAACCGCCAAGGAAGAAGAGAAGGAAGAGCAAGACGAAGTCAACGAGGACGAAGTCGAAGCAGAAGTCAAGAGCACAAAGAAGCAGCGGAAGCAGAAGAAACAGGCCGCCCTCATGCAGACGGAAGAACGCGCAACCAAGAGCGTCAGCTGGGAAGTCTGGATCGAATACATCAAAGCCGGAGGCGGAATCTGGGTCGGCCCCCTTGTCTTCATCCTCCTCGTCCTCTCCCAAGGCGCCAACATCGTCACCTCTCTCTGGCTATCCTACTGGACCTCCGACAAATTCGGCTACTCCGAGGGCGCATACATTGGTGCATACGCAGCCTTTGGCTTCAGCCAAGCCCTCTTCATGTTCTTCTTCTCCTTCTCGGTCTCCATCTTCGGTACCCGAGCTGGTAAAGTCATGCTGCACCGCGCTATTACCCGTGTGCTGCGCGCGCCCATGTCCTTCTTCGATACTACGCCGCTGGGACGCATTACGAATCGTTTTAGCAAGGACATTGATGTCATGGACAATACCATCACGGATGCGATGCGCATGTACTTTTTGACGCTTGCTATGATCATTTCGTAAGTTCATCCGGATACGAGGTTAAAGGGTTTGAGCTAACGTGTATGAACAGTGTTTTCATCCTCATCATCTCGTACTACTACTATTACGCCATCGCGTTGGGTCCGCTGTTCATCATGTTCATGTTCTCGGCGGCGTTCTACCGGTCTTCTGCTCGCGAGGTCAAACGTCACGAAGCTGTCCTTCGTAGCACAGTGTTCTCGCGCTTCGGCGAGGCTGTCATGGGTACCCCGACTATTCGCGCCTACGGTCTCCAAAACCAGTTCTCGAAGTCTGTTCGCGATGCTGTCGACGATATGAACAGCGCCTACTACCTCACCTTTGCCAATCAACGCTGGCTGAGTGTCCGTCTGGACATTGTCGGTATTCTACTCGTCTTCACAACGGGTATCCTCGTCGTTACGAGCCGTTTCTCCGTCGATCCTAGCATCGCTGGTCTGGTCCTTTCGTACATTCTCACTATTGTGCAGATGATTCAGTTTACGGTTCGTCAACTTGCTGAGGTCGAAAACAACATGAACTCCACGGAGCGCATTCATCACTACGGAAGCCAACTCGAAGAAGAAGCGCCTCTGCACATGGGTGAGGTACGACCAACCTGGCCCGAGCATGGCGAGATCGTCTTCGACAATGTGGAGATGCGATACCGCGATGGGCTACCTTTGGTGCTCAAGGGGTTGAGCATGCATGTCCGTGCTGGTGAGCGCATTGGTGTCGTTGGTCGCACTGGAGCGGGTAAATCGTCCATCATGTCGGCGTTGTTCCGACTGCAAGAGCTGTCAGGTGGCTCCATTGTCATTGATGGTGTAGACATTGGCAAGATCGGTCTTCATGATCTACGCTCCAAGCTGGCCATCATCCCGCAGGACCCCACGCTCTTCAAAGGAACGATTCGGTCCAACTTGGATCCTTTCCACGAACATTCTGACCTGGAACTCTGGTCTGCCCTGCGACAGGCTGATCTTGTTTCGAACGAACAGACCATGGAAGATCACTCTGCACGCATACATCTCGACAGTGTGGTTGAGGAAGAGGGTCTCAACTTTTCCCTCGGTCAAAGGCAGTTGATGGCTTTGGCTCGCGCGCTCGTCCGCGGATCTCAGATTATCGTCTGTGACGAAGCTACCAGCTCGGTCGACTTTGAGACAGATGCGAAGATTCAACAAACGGTAAGCTTTGCGTCATCAAGCAGTACTGTTGAATGCATGAGCTAACATTTACCAACAGATCGTGGATGGCTTCAAGGGCAAGACGCTTCTGTGCATCGCCCATCGACTAAAGACCAGTAAGTGCATTTGCTGCCTGCCGCGCGCCGACTTCGTACTGACATGCGGCAGTTATCAACTACGATAGGATTTGCGTCATGGACGCCGGGCTGATTGCAGAGCTCGACTCGCCGCTAAATCTGTACGACCAAGGCGGAATCTTCAAGGGCATGTGCGACAGATCCGGTATCAAGAGGGAAGAAATCGCTGGCGCAAACTAGAAGCTTGGGAACAGGAGTTTTGATTGGGCGCGGGCGGGTACACGGCCCAGAACGTAGGCTAGTAATGCGGCTGCTCTTGCTAAGGAAGCAAGCAAACGCGCAGACTGATGGTTGCGCATGGCATGGCATGGCGTTGGCGCGGCATTTCTGATCGGGCAGCATTAGAGACGGGTGCGATAAGCAAAAAAGTAGTAATTCATAGGGCTGGCTGCTTTTCAGCTCAATACAAATAACCTTGCACACAAAGTGTTGGAGGCTTGCTCCAAAACTATCGGAGAGTCTATCGACAAGTCTATACAAACGCCAGGCTGGGTCCAGATGGCCATAACAAGCGCGGACGGTGGGCGACCATGTGACACGACTGGGCCGGTCTGGGGCGTTGGTACTATGGCGCGCATCGCGCATTTGACAGCATCATAGTTCCATAGGTCCCTAGGGACAGGAGCTGTGTAGGACAGGCGATGCTTGCCCGCAGTTTGCATTAGCGCGATGTTGGCTGGGGCGGAACGCACGTGCGCGGGCTTCAGAACCCTTTTTGCGGTACACATCATTCGTGCGTTATCTAATCTGAGCCTGCCTCCCGTCTCCAGATCGTATGTTCGTCGCGTGGGCGTATAGGCGTATCTGCTTTCGTATGAGGTCCGGAGCAGTGCATAGATTTCGCCTCTGTGTTTGCTGCGCCGCTCGGGTGGATGCTATAGCGGTTTCACACGCCGCTAGTTTATCAGGATAACAGTGGGCATTCGGGACGCCTACAGAGTAACAGCGCTGCTATATCGACGATGTGCGCGCTCGATCGAGAGGCACAGTCGCGACGTTTGCCTCTGCGGTAGGCCATGCGTTTCAATAGAACGGGCTCAACGACCGGCAAGGCCGGGGTTGCTCAAGCGTGGGCACGAAACAAGAAAAAAAAGTTCGCCTTCTCCAATGCTTCGCTGTTGAAGGTGGCACCGAGAACAGCAAGTCGCGCGTTGGTGCATGACAGACAAGCTGCGACCAAGGCTCTCGGCCAGGTGCTCCGCGTGCATCTGGCGGCTCAAAGATTGGATGCAGCGTATGTTTTATGCGCGCTTTAGCTAGAAGGGGCTTAGCGATTCAACAGCCAAGATGAGCCAAACTCCAGTCGCGCCGCACGGCTGTAGACCTGCGAGGCTGCTAACCTGTTGCGAGGTAACTCGACGACCTGCCAGGCACGCGGCAATCAATCTAGCGGGCCTTCAGCGGCGTCAAGGGATGCGTGTACAGCGTGTGTACGTGGTGGGGGTATGGAAGGAAAGCATGAAGAATGAAAGCGAATGCTCAGTAATAATGTCATGGCATGGATGGCGCTGTAACCATGATGATGGACGTGAGTACTGGAAGCGAATGGGCGAGTGAACGCGATGAAGATCAGGGACGTCTTACAGCTACGCTCGACTCAGAGCGACGAGCCGGTGGGAAGTTGCAGGGACATGGCTGCGAACGGCCTAGCGGGCCCGACGATTGACCCTAGCTCCGAACTCTCAGCTTTCACACAGACCGTGTCCACCAGGCGGCATGGCCTGGCGTGCGTGCAGTGCTGCGCGCAAGCTCCTTCACAACTCTTCATATCTCTGCTCCTCCCACCGCGACGCTGCTTCAAGGCCGCCGCACGTTTTCTGCTGCCGTATTCCGAGCCAACGCACTGACGCACGCTGGTCGACCCGCGGCTTCCCATTCCCCTGGTGCACTGTCCGCTCCTTCCTCGTCGACGGCGATCCCCCCTTCCCGTTGCAGCCATATCTCCCACGATACCAGATACCACACGGCAAGCGATAACGACGCCTTCACCCTCACCCACCGCTGCCCTCTCCCCCATGCTGCGCCTGTCGTGAAGCGAACCCCCCGCTGCCCATTGTCGCACCACCGCCCGGCCCGGCCACTGCAGCTGCTGTCGCCCGCCTGCCGCCGAAAGGGTCCTCCTGACGAGCCCACGCTTCACGTCTTAGACACCAAACGCCCCAGCACTGCCAGCGTGAAACCCTCCTTGCCTACGTCACAATGGCAGCAAAAGAGAAGCACGAGCCCGTCACCTTCGGCGCCACGGTCCAGCGCTCCCCCAGCCCATTAAGCAGCCTTCCTCCGCCTTCGCAGCCGCTACGCTCGCCGCCCTCGCACGACTCAAATATGTCGTCTGCCACCGCCGACGCTGACCTCGCCAAGAAGGAGTGGGCGGCCGACCCCTCCAACCCCTACTCGGCCTTTTACAAGCACCCGGAGGCCCTCCGCGAGACGCGTCACTCCCTCAACGACACGGCCCTCCAGAGCAAGACACACCTCGGCGTCGCCGTCCACGAACACGACCTCGAGGGCGGCGTGCCCCTCTCCGTCGCCTCCACACAGCAGCCCTCCAAGCACTCGGTCGATGGCCGCGTCAAGGAGTGCACCATGTGGCCCACGAGGCAGGCTGTGCTGGACAAGCGGAAGTCGTACAAGCGCAAGCGTGGCTGTGCCTTCTTCCGGAACATGACCAGCAAACAGAGACTGTGGGCTAAGATCGTCATCGCTCTCCTCGTCGTCGCTGCTGCCGTTGGCCTCGGTGTCGGCATCTCAAGGGCTGTCGGCGGCGGTGTCTGGGCTGGCGACGGCCGCTCCAAGGAGATCCCAAATGGCCACACAACTTCTTGAGATGTAGCAGCGCTGCAGAAATGCACCCGTACGTCACTCCTACCATCTCCATCTCATCCCATTTAAATACTAACATCCCATCAGAAGCACACCACGTCTCTTCGACCCACACTCACGACTTCGGCATACTTCGCTTCGAAACATCCTTTCTCGATATCCCTTTTCATCTGTTATATTGTTTTCCCTTTTGTCGGGAATGTGCAAACCACTCTGCCGCCTTTTCTGTGTTGCACGGCATCGAGTTTTTTCTACATCACTCGAGGGGGTGTTTTGGCGTACACATGGGGCTCTCTCCTACTGGGTTGCATTCTCTATATGCATTGGAGCGCCGGAGTATAAATGGGCGTTAGACATGTTAGTGGCGTACACCTGTCTGGGTATGCAATATGAGAAGAGAATCGAGCTAGCCTCTGTTGTGAGGCTGCTTTTACACGTTATACCCTTCTCGACCTACACATCTGTGAATGAGCATTGTTATTGTTGCGACGACATTATGTTGACATTGCTGAAACTTTCACAAAGTCAAGCGGGGTTTACTCCGGTAGTCACAGGGATGTATGCAAGCATATCCCTTGGTACTACAAGTCAACGGATCGACCGGGACTTTTTGGTCTTACACGCTTCAGAGAACAAACGTTGAAAGACTAATCAAACCTGGCATCTGGATTGCGAGGCTATTTTAAGAAGGGCAAAGGGTTCCCGGCTCATCAAGATGCAAAACCAGGTCAACGGTTGGCCTCGTACATCGTACACTCCTAGTTCCCCTCAATACGCGTATCACCCGGGGTATTCGGGCAGATTACTCGGATCTAGTCCCGGTACGTTTACATACACATGGGAGACGTGTTCATCAGGCGTACGTGTGTAGTCCTGTGCACGTTGGCTGTGTAGCTTGTCATTTGCTACGAAGAAAGAGACGGTTGTTTCAAGCGCCCTATGGGACAAGAGTAGAAGTGATTGAACACATTCATAATGACACCAGGCTCGTCTCCGTCATCACATCACTACTTCATCTCTCTTCCCCAGCATCTTACATATACTTCGCGCCTCTCCTCCCCAGCCTACGTCCCTGCAATGCCTTCGCCGCATTATCATTCGGTTGCGCGTCCCCAAACCCACATCCTCCATCTCTTTCCTGCGCCACAACTGGACCGGCACATGTCCCGCTCTTAAACCCACAGCAAGCCGACGCACAATCAGCGTCTGATGTACACGCCCCAGTGATGAACTGCGTACCTGCTGCTGCCGGAGCCGCAGCTCCAGTGTTACTCTCCGCAGGAGGGGCGGCAGGAGCGGGAGCGGGAGCAGCATCGTCTGGTTGTGCATCCGCACTGGCGTTTCCACCTGCGCCATTCAGAGCATTGTTGTTTGGCTGTGCGTCGCCAAAGCCGCAGCCTTCACCTCGTTCGTTGGCTACGAAGGGTGCGGCGCATTTCCCGGATGTGAAGCCGCAGCACGCGGAGGCGCACTCAGCATCTGATGCACATTCGCCGGTGATGAATTGGGTGCCTTGGGCTGCTACGTGTAGGGAGACTATTGGGGAGGTTAGTATGGGAGAAGGTTGATTTTGGGGGATGAACTCACGGTTTAGAAGAGCGAGGAGCTTGAAGATGGGTGCCATGTTGGTTGATCTTGGTGTTGATGTTTTGGTGTTTTATTAGATTGATGTATTAGAATCTTCGCCAGGAAGTATGATTATGTACTGTTTGCAAGATAGAGATGCCAATTGCCTCAGTATCGATGATGATAGTCAGTATCTGGGAGACGCTCCATATATATGTCCACCTCAACACCGCAAAAGCTGATCCTACCCTTCACATGAGCAAGTACGGGCGCCAACTCGAAACTCGCAGATGTCACTGCCGCCTCACCAATGCCCCAACAGGCAATCACGTCCGTATGGCGACGAGGCAGCATAGCATTCCTTACGCCTCGCGTAAAAGCCATGTTACCAACACGCACGTTTCGCATCTACTTTTAGCCTACAAATGGCGCGGTACAGACGATCACCACGCACGTAGTTTGGAAACGCAAAACATAGCGAACATTATGCGTTCTCCCGTTCCGTGATGCATGTGGAGAAATGTTGTAAGGAGAAGGAGGAAAGCGTCGTAAGCGAACCTATTAGCGCACTTCAGCCTCACCCCACCCCACTGCTCAGCCACTACGCAATGTTCTTGCCTCGAAATGCCTTAACACATCTCAGGTTTCCGGTCCGTTAGAAGATGGCGGTGTCGGCCAATGGGGTTTTGGGGGTATGCCAAGATGGGTAATGGTTGGCATGAATGCGGCGGAGGGGGATCAGACTGAACATGTGTCGCATTGTGTGGCCTGGCGCTTGGAATGTCGGGGTTCCGTCGATATCCCTACGTTTAAGGCTGGGGTATTGCTGAGCATAGTGTATTTGGCAATGAGATATCTGTCGTCTTCCTGATATCTTGACGGCAATTGAAGTCTTCAAAAGATGTACAAGTCGCGGGATGTGCTGACTGGACCAGGTTGTGCTCAAGCTGGTGTTGCGATATTTCAAGCGTGAGCGATTTTTCAAGAGCTGCTTTCTGTCAGATTCGCGCTTGTCTTGTTTGTATTTCCTCTTGCTCTTTGGTGCTTATCGCGTGTTTGTCGCTGCAGCCATAGCTACGCAGCGTAGGAGTACCTTCACTACAGCCCTTCATACTGTCGTACGTATGAGCTGTGTCCTCGCTGGACCAATGTCGGACGAGAAGTTCGAAAGACGTCAGTAAAAGTGGCGTATGCATGACAACGCAAATTGTACCATCCTGTGTACGTTTAGTGACAAGATGGCAACGTACTTGATGAGGACATGCGGTAATATTATTTAGAATGAGGCATCAATAGTGTTGAGTTACTGTGCAGTAGTTTCGTGAAAGTTAAGTGATAGATTACACACGGTATTGACCGATATCTATGTGACTTTCTAATGAGGTTGACATATACTCGTCTGGCGATGGCTAAAGCTGGAAGAGGCTGTACTAGTCTGAACATTTTCGATGGATGTGTAGTATTTAGGGGCTGGGGAGCTGTTAGAACTATTGACGTGATATGTTTCCGTGCTCATCGCATATTGCCTGCATCGTGCCTACTTCGAGTGTTCGATCAATATTTAGCTTGTTCGAAGCAGGTGTCATAGCACATAGATTGCTCTGATATACTGCGCAAGCGGAAGTTTCACCGCAGAAAGCAAAGAGCATGACTCATGGCACTATTCGGTCGTTTTAAGGTACATGCAACATGTTTGTATCTCCTCCGAAGTAGGCAGTGAGGGTCCCAATGTGTGTGCCTGAAGTTACTCGAGACATGTTCTCCAATTAGTAACAAGCAGACTCGCGTGAGCTCTTTTTGTGATTTAGTGTGGATTTAGTGGAATACGGCTGCTGAATGATAGTGCGTAGTTACATCCGTTCCTAAAAAGGGGGAAAGAGGCTGTGAGACTGGCAGTTTGGCGGCGATGCTCAACAGCCACACAGCCCAAGCCCCGATTGATCGCTTACTAAAATGACAAAAAACCTCCAACGAAATAAGATACAGTATAAGACCGAACAAGGAGCGGGGCGGTCAGGAACCACACCGTACACAGTGTGGTACAATGAAGTACACACCGCGACGGGTTGGTGTTGCTGAAGAAGGGTAGAGACCTAGCGCAAAAGAGAAAAGGGTATAGAACCAGCTATCAGAAGAAGATAGGTCGCAGCAAAAGTCGGTCGAGAGACAACATGTGTGGCAAGCACATAGTGACAGTGCGTCTGAGCAACAGAGCCTTCAGGGGGTGGTCTCCTGACGAGTGCGCAGTCCGGAGTGCCCTTTACCCCTGAGTCTTGTTGTTGTTTTATGCGAAAGCGACCGAAGAGTTATCGAGATGTCGTGTAGGCACGGGTGTATTGCGGCTGGACCACGGTGCTCGTAGGAGGAGGAGCGGAGTTGAGTGCTTTCCAAGCGACTTCGGCGGCTTCTTCTCGGGACTGTTCGAGGTAGCGGTAGTCTCGCCAGAGGTGGGCTCGGTATTCGCGGCCGTGTACGAAGACACTGCTGGACCAGGCTGTCCGTATACCTGATAGGAGAGTCAGTCAGAGTCGAGAATGGTGGGGCAACATGTAGAGCGAACGGCTGCATACCTCGTGGGTCGCTGTAATCTTGGAACTGAGGTTGGGCGATCTGGTTCGTGGCGCAGTAGTCTGGGAAGTTTAGCTGGGCCCTCACAGGGACAGTGGTCTGCGCACGCTGAAGCTTCTGAACGTAACTCTCTGGTGCCGCCATTGTGCGAGATGGGTTTGGGGGAAAGGATGAAAATGCGATGCTGTCGAGGGATTTGGTGTGGGGTAGTGACTCGTGAGTGGGGATCTGGAGGATCAACTGCGTGTGCGAAGGCTGGAAAGAACACTTGCTCTAGCATATCTCCTCGTCTGTTTATAGTCCGGCATAAACATTAGAGCCTCACTTTCGGTATCCTGTAAGGGCCGGCCAGCGCTTTTGCCACAAGGCCATCTCAAAAAGATTCAGCCTGCAGCCGCCGTACCACATATGTGCTTGGGAACAAAGCATGAAGCTGATACTATGCTGCGTTGGCAGGCCTATTTCCGCCATAATTGGCCGGCAGAAACATCATTCAGCGAGCAACTGCGGGGGTAGCGAGAAGAGAACGCGGCAAGGCAGAAACTCCAACCGCCAGAACCCGGTACAGACACTACGACGGATTGCTGCGTGTTTTCGGCACCACAAGTTTGGGATGTAGAGACCAATGAGCTGGTACGGATAAATTTTGGTGGTGAGTATGTCTACCTTGTTAAGCTTGGTTCAAGCGATGTGCTGGCAGCTGGAGGACGACGAGAGATGCTGCCATGCTAGTTTCTCAAGGCCCCGATGCAATGCCAGATGTGTCTCGCAGATTGGCCCATAGTTCCATCGGCGTTCGGCCCGCTTACGGTTAGATGAATAAAGGGCCGTGCCGATTCCGTACCGTATCTGTAGATGCCATCTCGAAGCGCGTCATCTTAGACAGCATGCTCCGCGTGCTGAAGCTGCAAAGGTCGCATACGCAGCAATGCAACGTTAAGCGAAAGAACGTGGGATTAGGGTAGCTCATGGCTCCAACTGGACCCACATGAGTGAGGTGAGGTGGCATATGCGATTGCCTAGAACGGCGTGTCAATATCAATGAATGTGTTCCTGGCGTGAACCGCTCAGCCCTAGGATCACCAGGTTCGTGCATCGAATGCAGCCCATATCACATCACACTTCTGCAGGCTGTCCGGTTCCTGGATGTTCGTGCTATGGCCATGGGTTTGGTGTACTCGCAAACCCTCCGACACGCTGAACGCTAGCCAACTCTTCAACACGGCACTTGTTCGGTATTCGCTTCTGCGCGCTTGAAGCGGAAGGCGCAGCTGAGTTGATCTACAACACGAGGCTCAAGGCGGGGTTAGCACACCCTCAATCTTCATCTGCTCTGCGCTGGCAGTCGTTGTGTTGTTCATGGAACGCTTCCGAACTGCTGGAAGTGGTGGCTGTTGATGACTGTCAGAGTGACGTGTCGTACAGATTATATTGCGCTAGCCCAATCGACGCCACAATGCACGTGCATACAGCAATGCAAACCTTGGAGAATCCTCGGGAGGCCCACAATACGCGCCTTACAAGGATATGCAAGTCGGACATGTAGCTGTCGACTTAGTTCCTCATGCGCGATTCCTGCAAGAGACGTGGGACCGCACGACTTCTCCCGGCTTCTGCGCCGCACCACACCACGTGTAATACCACAACCGACGTCATCGGCTGCGCATAGACGGACGCTAGACGTTTGGATTTTGAGCTTAATTGCGTCTTCTCCATTCCTGCTTGATCGGTGAAGGCAGGTGTCACGTGCTGCTGTAGATAGGATGGATGAGGCGTCGACGCGGAAAATTTCTGCCAGCGGGACCCTGCCAGAGCGTCTCGACAAGCCAAGGCTGATGTGTTCATGCACCTTCCTGTCTCAGCGGGCAAGATCAAGTGTCGCATTGCCAGGCTCTCTTTGAGGTATGTGCCGATACCTGTCATTACATAGCTCGGGGATTTGCTGTCATCTCGTTACAGCGGGCTGCATGCGCGATCGAACAAGCACAGGTCTTAAGGGCACATCCGCCGAACCATACTCATGGCCCCTGGCATCTGGCATCTGACGTGGCTATACACCTTTGAGGGAGCATTCAGGTGACATACAAAGACTTCGTATTCGCTTTGCCAGACAGGGACAGACGAGCCTTGCAAGCAAACGCATCGATCATGTAAAGAGTACACATGAGGTCTTGAACCACTGAATTGCCAAATTTATGTAAACGAGTGACCGGCCTCTCGTAATCCTGCAATGATCTTTATCCAATGTCCTCAGGGGCAGGACTTGAGCAGTCATACCACCTATGGACAAACGAAGCCTTAGTCCAACTTGGATCCTCGATAACTGACAGGGTACTTACCCAGGCCATTAATCCATCGACGTCTAGCAGGTACACTCGCAGCAGATGGTCATGCCGCACCAGCTGCAAGGGCAACTAACGTCGCATCGAGCCTCCAGATGGGCGCGCTTGACCATATCGATGCTGTGGTCAGCGGGGTACTGGATGAGGTTCGAGACTGGAGCGGGACTGCGGTCGCGAAGCTCACTGGGAGCAGCGCTTCCGAAAGACAGGAGGGCGATGAGGGGAAGAGCGAGAGTGGTGAACTGCATGGTGTTGATGTATGTGTTTTGAGAAAGACAACGGGAAGTTGGTAAGTTTGTGAGTGAAGAAGGTAGAATCTGTGAGCTTGTTAACGGGCTAGATGCCATCGCCTACGACTTATATAGATGTTGAAGCTCATCAAAATCTACAATGTCGTCGTACTGAGCGTGCTGCTCTTCCAAAACGGACCGCGATGCCGACGAAGTGTTCATCTGCTGACGCTGCAGATAGACTTGTGGTCTTTCTGCATATACACGAAGAGGTTTCGGGTCGTCGGTGAGTCGATCTCAGACTTGAGTAGAGTAGCATTTCCCGAATAGAGGTAGAAATGCGCACACACTGCTGATAGAGTCCACTGCCTACTCACTATCTCCATGCAACGCGTCAACCCCCTCTCTTTAGCTTGCTGTGGCTGCCTTTACGAGAAGCTCATCGCAGTAGAGCTTGCAGAACGAGCACTTGGCCTTTCGATCGGCGACACGGATCGTCGAATGAAGTCGTAGTTTCGGCCGTAAGCCAATACCGGGTCTACGCAGCTAAGAGTATGGATATGCAAGTGAGCGTCAGATTTGAACTAACCAAGCTTTCCAAGCTTAGCTTATACGCGATTGCCTTCTCACAATGACGGCTTGGACGAGTTGGGTCTTAGTAGCGAACAGTAATACTGACTCGAGCTCGATATTCTTCCCCGCAGGACTATCATACTAAGACGCGTATTAGTGACCAACCAGCATTCATCTCATCGTCACTACTTTCCAGTCTTCCCTCTTTTGGTAACTCGGTGAGTTCTGTACCGAAAGAACCGCCCACATATCCAGCTACAAGCCACGACCATACACAACAAAGCCCAGCAGATGTCTAGCATCTCCAAGAAAATACAACTCTTGGGGCAAAAGATGTCAACGACTAAAGGCGGCGCCTGCGCTCATCGTAACTATCACCACCTCAATTGAACCTAGCCAACGCCACGAGCAAAAGTTGTTAACTGACACCCTCCCACACCATCTCAACTTTACTGTTTCAAGCAGTAGCACGACGCATCACACCCGTAGTCAGCACCGATATAGCCTAAAATCCGCGCAAAGCATAAGGTACGGGCCGCTCGCAAGCTGGGGTTCGCGGGTACAACCACTCGTGACCATTGCTGATGGCATTTTACTGCACGTCTACCGTATCCCAGGAAGAAGGTTATGCTGATTAGGAAGGTTGCCGTACATAGGTGCGTTAGCTTACGGCGGGTTGCGGAGAAAGAAGCCGTCAGGTGTGTGTCAGCTTACACCCGACCACCACTAGTATACGTGCGCAGTAGGCAATTTGACATGATCAGAGTTATGATGTATTGGTGAAGCGCGGGAGCCAAAAAGCTGAAGAGGGGTCTAGTTGCGAGATTGTGGTAGCGAAAGGGCGCACAGCGCACCAGAAGAACTGGATTAACACTTTTGAACTTTGATACTGGATAACTGAGATTGCGGTTGGGGAATCAACGGAAAAGACAGTGATGGCTTACGCTCGTCTATCGGACGATGTCTCCCTTGAGAGTCCATACGAGAACACAGAGTTGTCTCAGTTGCCGCCGCGCACTCTCGCTCAGTATTTCTCGTACAGGAACCTCTTCTGTGCTTCCCTCGTTCTCTGGATAGCGAGTGTCGGTAGCCTGGCGTGGTTTCTGGGGCAGAGGCCCTCGGTCTACGGCAACCATGCGGTGAGCTTGTTGCCATTCCCGCCAGGTATGTGTCGCAACAAATAGAGGTATGATGAGAAGTTATCCTGACAAAGGTATCCAGTGCCATCCCGCATCGTTACTTTTGATGTGGATCCAAAGTTCCACTATACCGCCAAAGATGCGGGAGAGCCTGCATGGGCGGCTCTCATGCCCAGTATTATTACCCCGGTGTGAGATCCGACAGCAAGGACTGACTGGTATCCCACAGTTGACGATGGCATCATCTCTGTAGCTGATCCGTCGAGGTACCAGCTACCGTCGAGCTACAAGAATCGAAACGTCTCTGGCTCGGAAGTCTATTCGATGTCGATGTTCCATCAGCTACACTGCCTGGTCAGTATTGCGCAGCTACTGCCACGACTGGTGGCTGACGATCGTAGGACTCCGTTCGAGTGCGACTCGGCATACTGGAAGGTTTTATGAATGAAACTGCTACTGGAATACGTAAGAGGGCGACCTTCTCGCCAGAGTCGCATGTGAACCATTGCTTCGACTATCTTCGCCAGGTGAGACCATCTGCATCGTCATCTTCCAGGGAGGGATATGATTGCTAACACTGCTCCTGTAGGCTATCATGTGCGCAGGAGATTTGTCTTTGGAGCATTCTGTTGTGCCCAACGAATTTGGGTTCAACGGCTGGGGTACATCTCATCAGTGTGCAGATTGGGATGCTGTATGGGATATTGCGGTGCAACACCGGTACGATCAGAGCATCGAGGAGCTGGCCAAATTGAGGTAAACAAAGCAGATACATGCTGCACAGTAGAGTTGCAGCAGTAAACAAAATATCGCCAGTCTGCGTCATCTCCGGTAGATTGGGGCGGAAAGAGTGGTTTGAAATTGCCTCAATCTGCACCTTCTCCTTTCCATGTGGGGCCCAATTTACCCTTGCGTACGCAATGTAAACCAGCGCGAGGCTCATATTTGCCAATGATATAGCTCTTCGGAAGTATTTCGAACATTCAAGGATTCTCGACCGTTAGGTCCAGGGCGTTGCAGGGAGCGGACATGAGCAGTGGACGCGGCCCAGGTGGTGCACGTAGGTAATCCAATGAAGTAGAACCAACAGTTTGCGCAATTGTGCTTAGCAAAGTCTCTTGCGAAACGTACCGGCATTGGCACCTCGATGGAGATCTTGGTGGTGAAGTGGTCCCAGAGTCACCGTTGCGTTCGGAACGGGGCGGCTACCTGGGTACTACGCAACGGCGGCGCCGTAACCTCGCAACTCGACGCACTTACAATTGCTGCCTAGGTGGTAATGACGCCAACAGACTTCGCCCACGAAGAGAGAATTTTTATCGACACGTTGTCGGCCAGTGTCAAACGGCGACGAATGAGAAGAGTGAGAAGTGATGAGGCGAAACCCGCAGAGCCGCGATCTGAGATGGGTGTGGCTGGGGCGCAGCCAAAAATAGCGCTCCAGCCTGCTTTCATGCCACGCGGACCCGCCGAATTGCGCAACACCCAGCCTTTTGACAGCTAACGCCCTCGCCGTCGGCTGGGTGACCCTGCGTCCAGGCTCGTGCTACTGGCTCATCGCCCGTTACGATGGATCCAAGGGGCTTTGTAAGGCTGGGTGACGGAGGGCTGGGATGTGGATTTGTTTGCGGCCGGTATACGTAGGCTTGTGGAGATGGCTAGAAGGCGCTGGCAGCTGGTGTAATTGTGGACGGAGGCTTGGATGATATAAACACGGCTGTGGTACGCACTACCAAACTGTCATCCAACGAACATCTCCTCTAGTCTACTATCAAAGTCCATCGTCGCTATCCAAACCTTCAACCCATACCCGTTTCAACAGCAACCCTTCACATAACCATAATCAAGATGCAATTCTCCATCATCTCCATCGTCGCTGCGCTCGCCGCCACCACAACTGCCACATATGTTCCCATGAACGGAACTGCCACATCTTCCGCTTACTACCCTACCGGCACCGGCGCTGCTCAACCCACTGGAGCGAGGCCAACCTCGACTCTCCCCTTCACTGGTGGCGCCTCGAACCTCGGCGGCTCAGCCCTTGGACTCATCGTTGCTGGCGGTGTTGCTCTCGTAAGTCTCATACACCTGTAAATGTATGCTAGAACCACATCCTAACGAGAAACCAGATGCTATAGATGTTGACAGCACGCTTGCTCAACTTTACACCTTCTTTCAACCACCTTAATCGATTCTGGTTCAACATTGGCGCATATGGTTACGGCGTTACTACGGCGTCAAGGGTCTCGGGACGAGATCATCAGCATTTTCGGCGCAACATACAATCGGCATAGAAGGCTGCGGTCAGATATATAGACTAGACTCGTGTATAGCAATGGCCGAGGCCTGGAAATGGTCGACGGCCAACAGTCTACGAAGAGACGAGGCAGGTACACTGATAGGATAGCCATCTGCACTACCTACAGATGATAACATAAATCGATAATGGAGAAATATACGTTACCTTTAGACTCTGTGTAGAGCAGTACGTTTCTATTCTTCCTTATGCGAGGTGTCAAATCTTCCACAAGATGTAGTGTTGCGCGGTGAAAGGTGTAAGTAGAGTGGGGCTCTTAAACTTCCCCTTCGGGATGGCGTGAATGACGCGCGACGCGACTTCCGCGATCTGCAACTTTGGAACTTTACAAGCACGCCCACGTCTCCAACACAGCTACTTCACCACTACAATGGCCGAATCAAATGAGGTGCTGCTCAAAGGCGAGCCTTTGTATGTTGCCTGTATTCACCTTGAAGCCCATTACTGACCGCAACAGTGAGGATGCGCCGCCCGCACCGTCTCGAAACCATTCGGCGTACAACCCACTACACGACTTCGTGCTACCACCGGGTACCGAGCGCCACTATTCGCAACAATTCGCCGATATGTACTTTTTGCGGTTAATGCAATTAAAGAAGACGGTGAAGCAGAGAGCTGAAGATGCGTGGAACGACTTCGAGGTATGCAACAACGAGCTGTGGGAGTGGGGATACATACTTCACGGTACAAAGGAATGCTAACATCACAAAAGCTAGGCGGGCAAAAAGCAACCTTCGTCGAACGAGTGCTGGATGTGAGACAGGGCGAGCTTTGTTGGGTGGTAGGGACAGTATACATGGAGATGGCCGAGAAGCCCAACGTTTTGAACGACATTGAGAAAGATGTACGGTCCCTTCGCGAACACACACAAGATTATTCCTGACACTCGACAGCATTGGATAGCGGACCCTCCTCATCGCGAAACCTACGTATCCTCCTCCGGCGCTGACGAGATGATGCTGGAAGACGAGTCCGGTCGTCTCAGAGTCACAGGGGAGCCTCTTCATCAACATTTTGTAACGGGATGCATATTAGCAGCACTGGGTACCGAGGAAGCAGACGGCACATTCATGGTCATTGCAACCCAGTGCGCAGATCTACCGAGACAACCACCGCGATGGGAGCGTGACGATGTTGCGCTGTCGAAGCAGAAGCAGAAGGCGCCAAAACGGGAAAGGGCTGGAAAGATAGCCCTGGTCTCAGGTCTGGAATTGACCGGCGCAGACGACGATGAGGTGTCGCTGGATCTACTGGTGGAATACCTGACTGGCGAAGCTGCAGATCCAGCTACACAGGCCGAGGCCTCGAAAATAACGCGACTCGTGATAGCAGGTGGCTCACTCGCAAAAGGTTCTCCAATCCTCTCGCGCGAAGACTTTGCCGCGAAGAAGAGCGCTGCAAGACACTACGGATACGATGCCTCATCCTACAACGCAGCACCTACCACGCGCCTCGATGAATTCCTCTGCGAAATCCTTCCCTCGCTCCCCATCACCATGCTCCCAGGAGCCTCAGATCCTTCCAACGTCGCCCTACCGCAACAACCCCTCCACCCCGCTCTCTTTCCCAAAACCCGCCTCTACGCCGAACCCCCAATAGAGACGAACACAACCCTCAACGGCTTCGACGCAGTCACAAACCCTTGGTTAGGCGACATCGACGGATACCGCATATTAGGCACAGGAGGCCAAACAGTCCAAGACCTGCTCAAATACGTTAAGCGCGTAAAATCGACAGAGGCTATGGAGATGATGCTGCGGTGGCGCTGCGTAGCCCCTACCGCCCCGGACACACTATGGTGCTACCCGTTCCAAGACGAGGATCCTTTAATGCTGAAAGAGTGCCCGCACATGTACTTTGCCGGCTGCCAGAAGAAGTTTGAGAAGAGACTCATTGAAGGTCCTGCTGGAGAAAAGGTATTGCTTGTTAGCGTACCCAAGTTCAGAACATCGGGCAAGATCGTATTGGTAGATATGGAGAGCTGGGATGTGGAAGTCGTTAGACTGGGTGTCAAGGGGGATAAAATTATGAAGCAAGAGATCAAGATAAATGGAGAGGACGCGATGGAAGAGTAGATGGAGAACAGCTGTACAATTGATACCCGATTTGCTGGAGACCGTGGTTGAAGATAATGACGCGACGCGACGTTGCGCATACAACGACGATTAACCACCGCGATGACAGGTATCTACACAACATCGTGCACCCGACTTGAACCTAAGAAACCCATCATGTCCAATACCATGGCCGTCACATGCCGGAAATAACTCCCACGTCAACTACCAAGCACCCTAATCCGCATCAAGAAAGACGCGGGAAGTGGATCCATGCATCATAAAGCCTTGGACGATGTCATCAGGCAAAAGCTTAGCTCATGTTATCAGCCGGATTGTACGAGTTATCTCACCCAAAACGCACTACTCGTACGATTGATCAACCACATTCGGAACAGGGGGTGATTTCATTGACCGAATGTCGTGATGTCAACGGTTTGCATAGGCTTTGTTGATGCAACATGTACGTACGCTGCGGCTGTGGGTTGGATTGTTGGAAGCGTGTGGGTGGAGTAGAGTGGGTAAGTGGATGCGATGAGGTATGTTGTACATACCACATACGCGAAGATACACAAGATGGATGGAAAATTACGACGTGGAAAATGCGATACTGGTATTTTGCGCGAAAAAAGTGGTATCTAATGTATCAACACTGCCCAAATCCAATGTGAACCCGCGAACGCCATCGCCAATGTAGCAGAACTCCTATCTCGGTTTGCATCCTAGTGATAAATGTGTATTGTACATGATAAGAAAAAGGGAATCTAAGCCATCTAGGCCTTGAAGTTGGCCGTGGTCCACTCTTCGTACTCTTTCTTGAGTTCACGTTGGACCCAGGGGATGGTGATGGCGGTCCAGATACCGGCCCAGAGGAAGGGGAGAACCCAGCCGACCTGAACGGTGTTAGTATTGAAGAGGTCATGCGGAGAAGGGAATTACGTACAACGTAGGCAGCGTCTCGCTGGATGGTGAAGATGATAGCTGTGCAAACCACGGCTGTGACGATGGCGCCAATGGCCCAGAAGAGTGTCAAGCGGTGGAGCATCGTGCGGAAGCCCTTGCTGGCCTGGTAACGGAGGTTCAATCGCTGGCGGAACTCGGTACCACCGGATCCGTCGACAGCGCAAATGTCTTCAATGTATGCGTAGATACCCGGACGGAGAGGCGCGCCCTGGGGTAGCGAGGAGATGCGGCACGGTGCGGGTACTTTCATGATGCGCAGAATGTCCACGAGGAGGAGTTCGCAACCGATGGCAAACATCATGGTCGGGGCTGGCATGGCGAGGACACGGATGGGCGGGTCATGAGGACATGTGCCACTGCGAGCTGTTAGCTGGGCACACTCGAGATGGAAAGAGGACCTACGCAATAAGTTCAATCATGACAAAGAACCAGCCAACCGACAAGTTCCAGTGGAACCAGTCGAGGTACCATCTCTGCGCACCAATGACCCTACAACTGGAGCCCTTCTTCCATAGCCTGTGGAAGCGGATGAAGTACTCGACAATCGACACGGTTCCGAGCAAGGCGGTGCTGATACTGAAGACGGCATTGGCAGACAATTGGTCGCGCGTCAGGCCATACCACATGCCAAAGTAGAGGCCGATGGGCATGAAGACGCAGTCGAGGATGATGAGGGTCCAGAACCAGAAGATGGACTTCTTGCGCGTGCGCAGCGTGTAGTTGAGCGGCGGCGGGCGGGTGAAGTCCGGGTCTTCGTACGTGACCTGCGTGTGGGGAAACTGGGCGTGGGGATTGGGCGACGGGGCGCGGCTTGGTTGTGCGCTTGGGGTGAGGTTGGCGTCGTTGCTGGCGGTCGTCGTGCTGCGCGGCTCTCGTTCATCGTCGCTCACGCCGTCGACCTGTACGCCGGGTACGGGCAGCGTGTTGGCCTGGCCGGCCGTCGTCGGTCGTGATGCATCGGCGGCAGGCGTCACGGGCCTCAAGGGCTCTGTTGATGATTGCTCGGTGGCCATTGTGTGGCAGCGGTGGCACGATGGGGTGCCCAGGAGAGAAGTGCGGATGCGGCGGAGACAAGAGAAGTCGGTCGCGTCTTGTCCGGATGCCAACGGGTGAGCGTGTGTCTTGTACGCGTCGGCGTATCTTGGGGGGAGGGAAAGGGTGGTATCGTGTCAGCAGCGTGCAGCCCGTAGCCTGCAAATATGAACCACCCATTTGTTGCTTTCGTTTCACCCTATGATGTCACTAGCTTCCAAGGTTCGGGAAAGCGCGAACAGAGTGCCTTCCGTTCTTGGCGCTGTCTTGGGACCCTCGGCGCTGACGCCACTGGGCATACCGGAATTCGTGTTCACCCGACGGCTGCACTGCATTGTGCTTTAACAATTCGATAGCAAGCAACATCGGATAGTTATCTACGTCGAGTGTTATTCATAGCATCACAGCTTGTGTGCAGGTGGCATACGGGACAAACCTTGTTATCCCCTGGTGACCTCGGGACGCTTCACACGCAGCCGATTCACGCGACTAGTTCACATCCGTCCCTCTGACCTCACCACCAAGCCCATCCTCCAATACCGCCCAGCCTGTGGATATGTGAACCGACATTACTGATGGGCATCTTACGCGGCCTGTTCCTGTCTTCTTTTGTGCTCTGCGCATCCTTCGTCGCCAGCGGTAGAGGCGATGCGACGCAGCAGCCCCTACTCCGCGGCAATGACACCACGCTGATCTCGCAGGCCCTCTTCTGGGAACTCGAAGAACTCGCGCGCATTGTCGACATATCCTACTGTGTAGGCACGGCGGGCCTGGGCATCCAGAAGCCGTTCAAATGCGCCAGCCGCTGTGGAGACCGCGACTTCGAGATGTTCGAGTTGGTCACGGTACGTCGCTGCATCCAGCAATGTGTCGCATGAGGTGCTGATATACACAGGCATGGAATACTGGTCCTTTCCTGTCTGACTCCTGCGGTTATATCGCGCTCTCGCATTCTCGTACCAACCCGCGCCTGATCCTCGCCTTCCGAGGTACCTACTCTGTCGCCAACACCATCGCGGACCTTTCCACCATTCCGCAAGAATACGTTCCATACCCTGGCGACGATGACGACGATACTTCAGACTTCATCGCGCCTGTGCTAGACGTAGATGACGATGCGCCACCCGCGGAGCCGCCAAAGTGCGATAACTGTACTGTCCACACGGGCTTCTATTCCTCCTGGCTCAACACACGCAAGGTGGTCCTGCCACATGTGTCCAAGGCTATGGAGAAGTATCCCGACTACAAGCTGGTCTTGGTGGGACACTCTTTGGGCGGTGCTATAGCAACTCTCGCCGGGCTAGACTTCAAGGCTCGTGGATGGGAACCCCATGTGACCACCTTCGGCGAACCACGACTAGGCAACAAGCACTTCAACAAGTACGTAGATGAGCGCTTTGGCATCACCACGGACCACGACCATAACAAACTCCACCGTGTCACTCATATTGGCGACCCGGTACCTTTGCTGCCGCTATCGGAATGGGGCTTCAGCATGCACAGCGAAGAGATATTCATATCCGAGTCAAGCCTACCCTTCTCGGTAGCCGACATCCACTATTGCGAGGGCGACGAGGATACGCACTGCATTGCCGGGAGCGATGAGGATAAGCCTGCCTGGGGCGTGCCCACCCGCTTCAAGTTCTGGCAGCTGTTCTTCGCCCATCGCGATTATTTCTGGCGACTGGGACTGTGTCTACCAGGCGGTAATCCGCGAGACTGGTACGACAAGTACCCCGGACACAGCACAGATGACGGTGACGACGATACACCAGAGATCATGGAGTTGTAGTGAATAGTATAGCTTTTGCCTGTAATGTTTTGAATCGTAATCCGTACCCAAGACCCATGTACATGCTTTTGAATATGAGACGTATGACAACGCCGACCCCATCCTTACGCCGTGCCTGCAGATCATAGTACGTGAAGAGAGAATGGCCTTTTAGTGGGTGCCGTTCTGGCCGAGTAGAGTCCTCCTCTTCGCAACCGATTCAGCAAGCTCGGCGAGCACCGTCTCGGTGGTTTCCCAGTCGATACACGCGTCGGTGATGGACATGCCGTACTCGAGGCCAGCCTTGCCTTCCTTGGGTACCTTCTGAGTACCAGCCTTGATGTTGCTCTCAATCATGACACCCATGATCGCGGTCTCACCCGCCTCGATCTGCTCAGCAATCGCATGCGCAACCTTGGGCTGGTTCATGTGGTTCTTCTCCGAGTTGCCGTGGCTGCAGTCAATCATCAAGCGCGAGTTCATGCCCTTGGACTCTAGCTTCTCGCGCGCCTCCTTGACGCTCTTCGCATCGTAGTTTGTGCCCTTCTTTCCGCCGCGCATGATGACGAAGCAGTCGTCGTTGCCAATGGTGCCGACAATGGCAACAACACCAGGTTTGGTGACGGAGAGGAAGTGGTGGGGGTGCTTCGCGGAGCCGATAGCGTCAACAGCGACATCGAGCGTACCGTCTGTGCCGTTCTTGAAGCCCACTGGGAAGGACAAGCCCGACGCAAGCTCACGGTGAAGTTGCGACTCTGTGGTCCTGGCGCCGATTGCGCCTACGCTGAACATATCGGCCAAGAACTGAGGAGAAATGGTATCCAACATCTCGCTGGCCAGGGGCATGCCCTTCTCTGTCAGATCAACGAAGAGCTGTCTCGAGATGCGCAGGCCCTTGTTGATCTTGAAGCTGTTGTCGATATCCGGGTCGTTGATAAGACCTTTCCAGCCTACCGTCGTACGCGGCTTCTCCAAGTAGGAGCGCATGACGATGAGGAGATCATCCTGGTACTTCTCCTTGAGCTTCATCAACCGGTCGCAGTATTCAAGGGCGGCGGGGGGATCGTGGATGGAGCACGGGCCGATGACGACGAGTAACCGCTTCTGTGCATCTTTGCCCTGGACAATCTCGACGGCTTCGTCGCGCGCCTTGAGGACCGTGTCTCTTGACTTGGCTGTCTGGGGGATTTCGCTCTGGAGGAGGTCGGGCGGCGTGAGGGGGTTGTAGCCCTTGATGCGCCAGTCTTCCGAGTTGTGTGGGTCGCCCACGGCTGGGTTCTGGATGTGGAACTGCGGCGACGTGTTAGAGCGACTGGGGGCGGTGGTGATGGTGGTACCCAGGTGTACGTACAGACATGTCTCTAGAGATGACGTAGGATCTACTGGCCAATTGTCGGGTATACGGAAGAGGGAAGAGTGGGAGCGCTGGACAGGACGGCGAGAGTGGCTTTATCTGCTCTTCTTCTCCTTGCAGACGATACCGGACCCTATGAGTCGAATGTTTTCTGGTATGACGGCAGTCGGCGGGATCCTTATTGGTGCATTCGCGCCGATTTTCAGGTGGCGCGGGGTCGAGCCTCAATCATCATCGCCGGTCCAGGCACGCCCGCACACCGAGCGTGTAAAAAGGGCCGTTCGGGCCTTACCTTGCTATATTTACGCCTACGTGCAGTGAAATACAAAGCTCTGGACTGGTTCCCACTATCACATCTCCCCACATGTTCAATAGCGAAGGTAGATGCCTCTTCCACTTCCACGGATGTGATGACCGCGGGGCTCGTTGAAGCTTCGTTAAGATGGACATCACTATCACTTTCCCACGAGATCTAGCGATAGATCCATGGATATTAGCAGACATTTGGCCATCTCCAAGCCTCTCTAATTTGCTCCGACAGCCAAACAGAGCTTGTACGAGCTGCCGACTAGACTTTGACAAGCGTGCCGTCATCGCTACCCACCAGATCTACGTCACAGCCATGCCATACCGAAAGAGCCGTTGCGCGCCAGCATATAGCTACTCCACCCATACACAACTTCAGCTTCCGCCCTGTACTGTAACGACATAATACTACCAACACATCTAATTTGTTCTAACTATTATCCACCATGGGCGCGCTCGACTACACCACCCTTCAATCCATCCCCATCAGCTACGCGACATGCTCGCTCGGATCGCCGTCGAACCCTCCGCCACTCCTCGATCGCCTACACGCTATATCCGCCGCAGGTTTCAGTGCAGTCGAGCTTTCCTTCCCAGACATCCTCTCCTACGGTCAGACACTCCTCGGCCATGAAGTCGAACCATCCAACTACGACGAACTATGCAAAGTAGCCGCCGAGATCAAGAAAGAATGCGACAAGCGAAACCTCGGAATCATGATGTTACAGCCCTTTGCCAACTACGAAGGCTGGCCCGAAGGTTCCGACGGCCGTAGAGACGCCATGGAGCGCGCTCGCGGCTGGATTCGCATCATGCAGGCCTGTGGGACGGATATGCTGCAAGTCGGATCGACAGATTCACCGCTCGAGAAACTGGACAGGAGCAAGATGGTTTCTGATCTTCAGGTGCTATGCGACATGCTCAAAGAACACAACTTCCGACTAGCCTATGAGAACTGGTGTTGGTCGACGCACGCTCCTGATTGGAAAGACGTCTGGAACATTGTGCAGCAGGTAGACCGTCCTAATATCGGTCTTTGTCTGGATACCTTCCAGACTGCAGGTGGGGAGTGGGGCGACCCTAGAACGGCATCTGGCCTGCGGGAAGATGTGCCGAAGGAGGAGTTGGAGAAGCGGTTTCAGAAGAGCTTGGAGGAGCTGAGTGCTACTATTCCCAAGGACAAGATCTACCTGTTGCAGATCAGCGATGCATACAAAGCCCCTCAGCCGTTCAATGCTGAGCGTGACGATGCCGGCTTGTTACCTCGTGGACGGTGGAGTCACGATCTTAGACCTCTTCCTTACAACGGAGGATATCTACCGGTTGTTGATGTTGCGAAGGCAGTGCTCAAGACAGGCTTCAGGGGCTGGTTCAGTTACGAGGTCTTTGATGGAGGCGCAGATGGCAAGGCTACAGATGTAGACATCGTAGCTTATGCGCACGCTGCGAAGAATGTGCAAGACAGGATGATGCAGGAGTGCGCTGGGCGCGAGGTCTCGGAAGAAATGGCGACAAGATAGGTAGTTGCTGAAGCGGTCACTGCGACGATGCCACACTTGTTGTCTGCTACGAGGTGACTAGTATGGAGAAGAAACAATCTTGTCTTGTAACAGTAAATCAAGGCAGAGAAAGTACTATTGCATCAAGGGCTGATAGGGAGGGGAGAAATGTACCAAATATACGCAGCCTCACACGTATCTGAGGTCGCATCTCCTCAATAACCTGACCAATAACAGTTCCTACTGAAGCTTCCCATCGACAAAGCCATCGAGCCTTCAACATAACATCTAGTTCCTAGGATGAGAACACCAGCACCGTACATCTTCGACTTCACTCTTCAACTCGTCTTACTCGTCATCGTTATCAACGTCGTCTTCGTCTTACCACAATACATGTGTGGATAAGGATACGGGCAGCGCGTATCCGGTTTGATCACGCTCGTGATGACAGTAGGGCCCGGGTCTGGCTTCGATGTAGATGCTGGCTTATTGGAGATAGAGGCCGGCTTAGTTGATGTAGAGACTGGCTCTTTGGATGTCGATGCTGGCTTTGTTTCAGAGGCTGGCTGTTCTATAGTGACTGTCTTTGTTGATGTAGATGTAGAGACTGGCTTTGTTGTGGAGGCCGACTGTATTATAGTGACTATCTTTGTTGAGGTAGATGTCGGCTTTAGAGATGTCGGGTTCATGGGCAAGGGCAGTGGTTTCCATTTGAGTGATGTCCATGTCGAGAGAAGTATCAATGTGCTGTGGAAGTCCGGTGGTATGCCTTCGGGGCTTGGTGGTATGCCCTGGGGCGTATACGGTGGTATGAGAGCCACAGAGTCGGATGTAGAGGGTGCCGCGCTCATTGTTGTGCTGACAACGAGGCTCACGGTGTTTGAGCTAGTTGGTGTTGCGACAGAAGTGGAAGGAGTCGACGTATGGTATGCGCTTCCTGATATTACAACCAATACCGTGGAGGTAAGCGTTACTGGGGAAGGACCCGTTTTGGGTGCACCAGGGCCATCTACCACCCATGATGAGGTGACTGTATTTTCAGTGTTGAGTGTAGGATTGTTTGTGGTTGTAGACACACATGAAACCGTCGTTGACACAGCTGGAGTAGCTTGACTACTACCAAAAGTCAATGTAGAATCCGCCGTTGAAGGCATGTGGTCCACGTATGTTTCCAGAAACCCGATTAGTGATGCGACTTGACTATCTTCCGGATTCCCAAAGAAGAGAGGAGCCGGGACAATGGCGCCGTGTATTGCTGGGAAAAGAACGGTGAGGATAGCGATGCGCATTTTGGTTCGTGCTGGTGAGCCAAACTTGGTAAACGGAGGTGATTACATATAGTCGTCTATCAGGTACACCAACGAGGCCATTTTTCCGAGAAGCGTCATGTGTGCGTAGTTTCACTGCAGCAATCCCGTGTTCTAGACACACAGTTCCTTTGTTTCTGTTCGAAGGGCCGTAGGTAGTGGTCCACGCAGCTGCATGATGTAAAACATATGTCAAAGAGACTGTCTTTGTATACCCTTCATGACGCACCCGAAGATTGGTATCGATTTCTTACATACGATTGACTGCCTGTCTAGAATAGGAAGGATACGAGAGATCCACGCGAGGGCTTCACATTTGGTAGGAGAATTATTGAGTACTCCCTGTGAGGGACGAGGATAATATATAAGATCAAGCCTCATCAGGCTATCAGCAGGTTGATTCGATAGAGTAACCTAGCGGTGTATCCTGCTTTTGGGGTATCGATAAGGAGCTATCCGCTTTGACACACGTTTGGTGGCCTCCAGACGATGTAGGTATCGTAACGCTATGAGCATCATGATGCTGTCTCTCCATCAGAAAGGTCGTGTTGCTCAAGCTGCTCAATTATGATTGTAGCATAGCACTTTGTGAGAGCACATGGAGAAATTGAGATGATAGCAACATCCGAGATGAGCAGTCGTGATAGTAGTTAGGCCACGCATTTTAACCTCGGCAAAATCGACAACACGGCAAGAGTGGATCTCTCAGCCACCGCGTGAAGTACGTACCTCGCGCGGTAATGTCAAGAACGGAAGACAATATTGCGCGCGACAGAAGACAAGGGCAGGAGAACCAGCGTTGGGCCATCATCGGTGTTGGTTGGATCCCTTTGGCTAACAGCACATTCCACGGCCCGCAAGCCGATCCGTCTTCCCGGAATCCGTATCTCCTCCAACGGCTCTGCAGGCACGCCCAATACACATCGCTTAGCATGTCTTAGACGACGAGCAGCCCGAGGGAACGTATACAGCGCTATGCAGTCATCAAATCTCCAAATCCAACGTTCCGTCGGAGCAAGCTAGGCCGCAAGACGACGGAACCGCGGGCCTGCTTCCAATCCACGGGATACGTATCCCACCACCACACGCAGACCCACCAAGCTTTCTCAACAGCACGCACGTTTATGAAGCTGCCTTTCTATTCTAGATAGGGCTTTCGCGGACAAGCGGCCTTGAACTACTGTTCTGGATAAGCCAAGGTGGGCTGAATAGGCTGAAAGGGTGTGTGCTCCCCGCTGTTAGGTGCTTGATATTGCTGCCGCGCGTGAGGCGCCACCAACGCGGATAGAATAGATATAAGAAGCGGCTTGTCTGTTCGATACAGTCCAGACCCTGCGTTTGCGCTTCCAGAAAAGTTCAGATTTACATCATGCCGTCTACTAAGAGCAAGAACATCATCATCACCGGCGGTGCGCGAGGCATCGGCCGCTGCACAGCACGACATTTGCTTTCGTTACCGACATCGCATCGCGTTTTCATCATCGATTTCGACAAAGACGAACTGGATTACGCTGTAAACACACATCTGGCCTCCTACGCACCACGCGTCAGCTCTTCGATAACCAACCTCCGCAATCCAGAGGAGATCCGCAGCGCAGTTGCCAAAGCCGCGGAATTCTTCGGCGGTCGCATAGATGTGCTTGTCAACAATGCAGGCGTAGCGCGAGGCTTCTTCAATGCAGGAAATGGGACCATGGAAGATGTCGCTACGGGAGAGCAATGGGAACAGTACATTGCTACTAATCTCAGCGCACCCTTCTATATGAGCCAAGCCGTCATTCCGTTCATGAAGAGCAAGAACACGCAGAAAGATGGTGCACCGGGTGTTGACCGGACGAAAGATTTGAAGCGTACGGACGAGTTCAATCAGTTGCCGCTGAATCTCCATGGCGATGACAAGTTCGACGAAGGAGGCTGCATCATCAACGTTGCTTCTTTCCGCGCTCATCAGTCGGACCCGGATTGCGAAGGCTATGCTGCGAGCAAGGGCGGTGTACTGGCTCTCACACAAGCCATGTCTGTCTCGTGCCAACGCTGGGGAATCCGTGTTATGGCGATCTCGCCGGGCTGGGTCAGCGTGCAGCACGAGTGCAAAGCTTATGATCTGCAGATCAAAGAGACGCAAAACGGATCGTACAAAGAGACTGCACCTCATGAGGAGGAAGCGATGAAGCTGAGGATGAAGGCCTGGGCGGATGATCTGGATGAGCTTTACCACAAGCAACATCCAGCCGGCAGAGTGGGCAGAGGAGAAGATCTCGCTGAGATGGTTGAGTATGTCATGGGTGCGGGCTTCTTGAGTGGTCAGGAGTTGATTCTGGATGGTGGTGCAAACCGGAGAAAGAACCCCAATATCTGAGAAGTCTGTAGGATCAACAAATAAATGAGCGAAGCCAACTCGTCGCTATGCATGTGCAACAAATGCGTGTATCCTGTCTGGTACTCCACCAACGCCATGCTTGCGGTCGTGTCAGAAAATCAACGCCAAAGTGAGCAAGAAGCAACTCTAGGAGAGGAAACAAGAACGCCGGGGTAATCTGTTGTATCCCAACTGGAAAACTAATCACTTGAAGAGAACTTCAACCATACACTTGTCATCAAGATCGCAGTCTTCCACAGTATCCATGGGCATTAGCCGCTCACCGTCAAACATAAGCGTGATTGGCTGACTTTTATCGATCTTTTGGCTGTTTTTGTAGGCACTTGCGATATGGGCGACGGTGGTCTCCTAATGACTAGTTAGCATTTGGACAAGGCTGATGAGGTTTGGCGTCGCACTTTTGTGCATACTCCAAAGGGACAGTCGACACATACCTGTTTGACTGTCAACCTGAACTCGGGTTTACCCTTCGCCTTGAGGATCAACCTGACCCGGTTGGAAGCGGGTTCAGGCTCGGGCTCTGGTGTTGGAGTTCTTTCTTTTGCCACGACAGGTGTTGCGGCGGCGATCTTTCTCGCCTCAGCTGCCGCAGCCTCATCCCTCTTCCACTGCCTATAGATTTCCTCTGTCCACGCTTCGACGTGAATCTTGGGGAGGTTGACGTCGTCATATATGTTGGAGTCTCCTTCGACGGAGATGTTGCCGTTGTCCACCTTTATGCCTAGGCGCTTTATCGACGTGCTGTCGAAGAGGCGTGTGCCCTTCCAAGTGAAGAAGACGTTGCGTGTTGTTTCCGGCGAGAACTTCTCTTTCTGACACCATGCCAGCCGTGGCTTCTCAATGGTGCTGTCTATCCTGACCTTGACCATCAATGGATTTGCGCCGGGTATTTGTGGGTCGATAAAGAGCTGCGTTATGGGTGCTTTCGGAGCGTCGCCGTTTGAGGCTGCTGCGGCTTGCGCCTTGGCCGCTGCAACGCGCGCTCGTGCCTTGGCCTGCAATGCAGCTAATATAGGATCCAGGTCTTCCTCATCTTCCTCGTCGTCGTCATCGTTGATCTCTATAGGAGGTGGCTTCGATGGTCGAACGGCTATGGGCTGTTTGTCGTTGGATCTCGGTGGCTTGTAGTCCAACTCAGACTTGTCATTGTGCGGCTTGGAAACATAGCCCGAGTCGTCGTCCAGGTCTGAATCGCCTAGGTCGATGATTGAAGACGCCTGTTGGGGCAATGAAACACTCGAGGAGGCGGATTTGGTGAGCGAGTCGTACCGTGCCGTGAGCGAGTCCGGCGGCGGATGCGACGGCGCGGGAGAGGGGGATACTTTGCTGCGCCTGAGCTATTGTTAGTACTAATATTGCGATGTAGGGCCTCATGTGTACACTTTGCTGGCGGTCCTACTCGCCCGTTCTCTGCTGGCTGAGCTACTTTTGGTAGGCACGGGCTCTTCGGTGTCGTTTGATATGCGACGGCGCTTCTGGTCGCGCGGCTCAGAGTGTTTGCGCTTCCTGGCTGCCTCGGCCTGCTTCTTCTCTTCTGCCCGGATCCTCGCTTGCTCGGCGACTATGTCATTGAACTCGTTGGAGTGGCTGAACATGTCCTCGCCATCTTTCTTGGGCGCATCCTGCCATGCCGCCCGCTTGAACAGGCTGCGTTTCTTGGGTGGTGCGACGCTTGCGGGTGTGTCGGTCATTGTTCGGGCGGTGCCATGGGCGGTCTGAGTGGACGGAGGAGGTGTCGTGCTACCCCGGGGTAGTGTGTAGGAAAGGGCAAGGCCGCTGTCGGGGCAGGCGCGGGTTGGTGCAGGTGGGGCTTCAACGCGCGCAGTCACGCTTCTCGCGATGAGGAAGAGACTGGGCCCGTGCACTCTGCCTTTCCACACCACCCAACATCGCCATCTCTCACGTCCGTATCATCGGCGACCGACTTCGAGAAATATCTGCTTACGCCTACTTAAGCATCAACGTAAGATTCATCTAGACGCTTCGTAACAAGTTGCTGACTGTTTGCTAGAAAATTCGGCATCACCACCACCATCGTCACCATGTCCACCAACGGTGAAAGCCCAGCACCCGACGCCGCCGGCGACTCAAGAGATCCTAGCGGTTTCCTCAGTGAAATCATCGGAGCTCCCGTCACCGTCAAGCTGAACTCTGGCATCATCTACAAAGGTAGCCCTTGACGTGCCTATGATGCACATCAATTACTAATCTCCGTGTAGGCGACCTTCAGTCAGTAGATGGCTACATGAACATTGCACTGGAGCGATGCAAGGAGGTGTCTGAGGGACGCGTCACCCGAAATTGGGGAGATGCTTTCGTCCGTGGTAACAATGGTATCCAACACACCACTTTGCTTTTCACTTCACTTCGTACTAACGGATGTGCAGTCACATACATCTGCGCAGACAAGGCATGAGAAGCCGCGGCTTTCCAGTCTAGAAGCAGGGTGAACGCAGCGACAAGCCACACGTGATGATCGATGACCCGTATCTTACACATACTCAGCGCCAATAGGAGCTTGGACGCCTGTCATGAGGTATACACCTGACGCTTCCACGAATGATTCAATATCAAAGCTGATTGTCGGGTGGTGCAAGTGACAGTCACGCAAACTTCTGAACCGCCCTTAAGTAACTGAGCGCCGTCCTCTGTATCAACTCACCGTCACCTCCACCCTGACATGGTCAACGGTGAAGACTATATACGTATTCCTCTCATTCCCGCTCTCCTTCACCATGTCGTCACTGTCTCCTAAATTTGCAATCCCTGTCCCAAGTCTGGTTCACCTACACTTTGCGCTGTCGCGACGCGCACTGCCCTGTTGGACCCTGCAAACATTGTGGACTTTTCTACGCGCAGCTACTGTTAGCATACACAACAACAAGCCGCGCCTCTACGTCTGATTTTGAATCGCTCTTTACAGATCTCACGCATTGCCGCACCCGCATCGCTCGTGCTATGAGTGGCAGGCACTAACCTTCTAATCTCATCCAACCCAGCTGCACGTATCGCGATGACTGTCCCGAAAGTCAAGCCTCGCGCGCAGCTCCGTACCCAGGCGAAGTCGCGTAGAACCAACAAGAAGTACCATGTCGAGAAGCCAAAAGCGAAGCAAACAAACAACGATGCGCAGAGCCCTACAAAAGCACCAAAAGGTAGACATCGTTGCTTCGAACGGTATATCAACCAAATGAATCCACTGACTGGCTCAGTGCACACGTCTTCTGCTGAATCCAACAACCCGATCTATGACGACAATAGCAACCCCGCTGATGATAACGGATCGTCCTTCGCCAGACGCCATGTACTAACTACTGACGATCAAGAGTCTGCCGGCGCCTTCAAAAGCGGTCTTCGAACCGTACTAATACGTGACAGAGCCCCTGTTACCACAGACAACTCGGAACTAGCCGATAGCGCTGCGGATGAGGATGACGACCCGCCCGCCTCTCTCCTGAACCTGGCGCCTCTTTGGTATCCTCAGCCAGACTGGTCTTGGCCGGAAGAAACTCTACCAGCGGCAACAGATACTACATTAGGTGACTCTCCTGTCGCCGAACATGCTACAGCGGGCCCTTTCCAAGTGTCAGAGGAGACTACAGCAGATGGACCATCAGGAGTGGCAGCTGCTATACCAGACTCACCGTCGACAGGGCCGGATACGACGGTCGCAGTATCATCCGCATCAACAGTAACTACAGCACATCCAGCATCAGCGGCAACAACCACTACGGAAAACCCATCTTCAGTGTCGACAGTTGCTCCAGCAATTCTGACTCCAGTTGTGGCCGTTACTGCAACAGATTGTACTCCAGCGGTAGCCATCACTGCAGCAACTTTGGCTCAGGTATCATCGGTAAGCTCAACAAAGCCCTCTCTTGGAGTATGGCACAAATGGGTCGTCGACCTCTTTGCCGGACGCAAACCAGTCTCGCCCATGCATAACGATGTCAACAATGTACCACCGCCCGTCTCGATCATATCCTGGATTAGAGAGGATCGCGACTCTCACGCAGCGCTTCCATTGCCTTCCCAACCCCACCTTGAATTGAGATATCTCATCCCTGCGACCTTTGACAAGCGGATGAGACTGAACTATCATTCCAACATTCATCCCGCGCCCCAACATGACTCTGTCGGCAAGGTCGCGACCCATGAAGACGCATCCCCCACGAACAACGTACAGCGCGGCTTCGTCGTAGCAAACCGGCCTGCTTCAGCCCCATCTCCACCACGCCGCGATGTTGATCATTACAGCAGTCTGCTAGCTCGCGACGATACCAACTGGGCGGAGTGGAACAAGTTGAATATTACTGCAGACGCCATGCCTTTCACGCGGTCGCAGTCGGACACCCAGTTGCTACATCCTCAGACCGGGAAGAAGATGGCACGGGCAAACGGTCACCTGACCAAGAGCCAGACTGGTCATGCTTTCCTAGAAGATGCCGGCCACCGATATCCGTTTGGTCAGGGACCGGGCTGGTAGTGATTGAGCAGTCAAGACATCTCTTGACCCGACTCAACATTGAAAACGTCCGCCCAGTGACGAAACCTGGGACTGGATCAATTCCCCAACGACTTGTATAACAAAAGTACGTACCACATCCTCCAGCGCAGCAACTAAAGCTAAAGACCAAAATCTAGACTGCTTCTTTTCTTCCCTTTTTCTGGTCTTGCGTCTGCAGCATTGGAGCGCGACTATTGTCCGCGCGAATGGCGTCTGCAGCATTGCCGTGTCGGCATGGCTAGGTGCAGCTTTGCTCCACATCCAACGTGTGACGTGGTCCGAATTGGAATGCTCTTAGCTACCGGCGGCGCGTACTAGGCGCGTCTTCAATCGGGCCGAGAACCGGCAGTGCTAGGAGGTGCTTTTCTTTTATCAGGGCTGCCCGGGGCGCTAGTAGGCGAGTTGTCGCTGAAAACGGTCGCGGTATTGGGATGGGTGGCGTTCAGCGGCTACATCGTGTCTTTTTTTGCTTTCTTTCTGGGAGATACCCTGCGTTCAATGTATATGTTTTAGAAGTTGGTGTGTCATGATATGCAATGTGATGTTATGAGTGATGGGATTGCGAGCATCACCCTGGCTGGCGAGCAGCTCAATGTAGCAGTAGGCGTCGTGATGATAAGGTGGCGTGTATTCATGTGTAGCAGTCGTTGTATCATGTACTCGTCTAGGAAATTCGTGCAGTCAGAAGAAAAGAAAGGAAAACAACGCCATTCCTGCATCGTCCGTTGCGTCATTGCTCTGCATATCCAGCAGCGAGCATCAACGTTGAATCATCCCATAGACCTCTTTCTCTAATTCGCTTCCCTGATCGGAGTGAAGACGACCTTAGCACTAGGCTTGGGTAAGATGGTCGACCGCCAAGTGAAGAGGCGCTTCGCAGTCGGGTTGACAAGCTCACAGTCGTAGTTCAAGATGACTTGTCCGAGGATGACCTTCATGACAGCTGAGGCGTAGAACCTTCCGGGGCTATAACGAATCGTTAGCAGTGTCTCCGGTAACAACAACCGAGATACAGCAAGAGACTTACCAGGCCATCCTGCCCGTTCCCCAGACGTGGAATGTCATGTCAAAGTCAGTCAGTTTCGTTGGCTTCTTCTGCATAATGTCGAAAGCGCCATCGGCATTCTCCAGGCTCTTAACGAGTTGTGGGTCAGCAAAGCGGAAACCGCTGAATGTCGTTGCTTCGGGGTAATCGACGGGGTTCGTCATGATGGCGCGGACGGGTGTGCAGAACCAATCTCCAATGTTGACATGTGTGCCGTCTTTGAGAGAGAAAGGTTGGAGCGCTGAGCGACGTGTGCTTTGCGACTCAACAGGTGTCAAGCGCGCAGACTCCTTGATGAAACTGTCGAGAAGCGGAAGTCCAACACCGCTTTGCTCGAAGGCGGCGTATTGGGACTCGCACTCCCTTCGTAGGGGTTCTACGTACTCAGGGTGGAGGCAGAGGTCGTGGATGGCGAAAGTTACGGTTGTGGAGACGGCGTGCACGGAGCCGAACCAGATGGCCATCAGCTCGTGGACGACACGCTGGGGTGTCCAGGGCGCGTTCTTGGGTGATGTCTCCATGATCCATTGGATGCAGTCGGCGTGTTGGGGCACTTTTTGGCCGAGCTTAGCTGCGTCTCGCTCGATGCATCGTTCTTCGGCGATAGGCAGGAGCCGGTTGAAGATGACAGCGTGCGACTTGAGCGTGCGAGCAATGATACCGCCGACGATGCTGTACGAATTAGTAAGGCGGGCTGATGTGGCTCGGCAATAGCACTTACGGAGTCATGAACCCGGGTAGCAAGCGAACGATCTCAGCGCAGATCAAAGTCTCCTCGATGTATGCGAGGGCGGAGACCATGAATTGCTCATCCTTTGCTGCCTTCGGTCAGTCATGCACGAAGTAATGAGCGAAGTGCATGGTACGAGACTCACCCAGATCCTTTCCAAAGAAAGATACTGCATTCGACAAGACGACTAACTTTACAGTCATGTGGTACACATCCGACTGCTTCTTTCCTATTGATCATTGTCAGCAGAGTTACATAGGTCATAGCTTGGCGTTTTATTACCGTTGATCACTGGGTGCCCAGCATGTAGCTCCTGGAACCTGGTGCGGATGATGCACGTAAGGTCAGGAAGGATCTTAGGCAGGTTGTTGGTCAAAAGTGTGCGAAGAGCGCGGATAAACCCAACACCCTCAGTACCACGTCGGTCAAACCAGTTGAAGCCGTGCCTGCGATTCGTTAGTAGGCCGAATGCACAAAGACTGACTTCGAGAAGCGCGAGGGTCGTCCTACATAGTGTAGAGGGGCTGTAGCATCTACAATTTGTCAATAATCGCCAAGAACGAAAGCTGCCGAAGAACTCACCTGCTTTGAGGCTGCCTGAAGTGACAGCACCGTATCTGGCGCATTGTCTAGCTCCTTGATCTGCTGAGGGTCGGAGACGAAGACATAGCGGTTATCCGGGGCGAAGAGCTCGAATGGCTTCCCTTTCGCCTCATCAAACGCTTTCTGGATAATTTCAGGGCCCCAGAAGAGATATTCCCATGCCTGGTACCGCTTGGTGATAGGTTTGAAGATGGTCTTCAAGATCCTTGATGGAGAAGAAGCCTGGTGAACAGGTCAGTGTGCACTCATAATGCATATGGAGGATGTGCATCCGGTACGTACCAGCTTCTTCGCAACCAATGCCTTGTAGCAAAAGAAAATCGATATCAAACCGAAGATGCTGCTTGCAGCATTGACCGCCAGTGGGCTGAGCGCTGGCAAATGTACGCTCTGCATCTCTAAAAAGTCCATGATGGCAGTAAAGTTTGGTTACGAAGTAAGACCTTGGATTGGGCTAATAGGCGCGGGGTGTCAAGCATTGGTACATATAGAAAGTTACCATATCGACGTTGCTCTAGTTACAAGTTTTGCTGCGCGGGCGAGCCGGTTGGAACGACCCGTTACATTACGTCTAAGCTTCTATGTAAGTGAACTAAAGTCATTGTCGGCTAGCTGAACTGTGCCACTGCACTGCAGCACGATCGATGTAATGTCAGGCCATCTGCATGCTACACAAGCTGCGTCGCTTGATGGACGCTCTCACCTATCGTGTGTTCCGCGGTTGATGAAAAGGCGAGCAACCCACCCTTCTCTAGCGCTATCACAACGTCTGCTGTCCTAGAAAGTAAGTAGACCCGATGCAACTACCGCGCAGAACACGAAGCGCCTCGTCCGTCATGCTGGAATGACCAACGGTCCGATCCATAAGGGTGTAGTGTGGGAATCGGGGAAAACGGTGAACGTCTGGACGAGTCCGAGGCTGCGGCTCTAATTCGAGGCTTGTGCGCAAACGCACGAACGCGTGGGCGAATCACAGCTGGATGAGGAAATGTTCCGTGCGCTAGATGACGGATGAGGCCCTTCAAGACCCCTGGCTATCGATACGGCTAGGTCAAGCCGCGACCCTTGATGGACTGCCGCCGACCAAGATGGCGAATAGGTGAGTGCACGGCAAGCTATCGATGTCGAAAAGTGACAGTTGCAAAGGCGCGCTTGGGCGGGTTTTGCCCCACATGGCACCACAACCAAGAGGTAGGACCGACCGCTCACGTCTGATTGGAGGACAAAAGCTCTGGTGGAGTGAAATCCGACGTCGGTCTTGTATCGCATCTGTACCTCGCTGCACCTAAGGAAGCGACTTCAAGGACAGAGCATACTTACCGCTGTATTCCCAGACCAGCAAAAGGACCTACCTCGGCCGTCCTTGTGCAAGCCGCCAGGTGACCTAACACGCCTTCATATCTTCCAGGGTCTCTCGAAGCAGAACAAGGTTTAATCGTCATTGCGTGCATACAGAGATATCGATAGCGGGAGACAAAGGTAACATCGCGGGTAGCATTGCCTGCAGGCAATGAGGTCCAAGGCCCGCTTCTCCATGGGTTCCTTTCTTTTTGATCATGCACACCTCTTCCCACGTGTCTGGATGCAGATGACGCGGACACACCCACTGGCCCGGCTTGGATCCTGGTAGCAATGCCTACGCACGTGCGGTTATGGATTGAAGCAGGCCATCGGTTCCAATTACACATCCGGAGTACGTTTGCGTTTTAACTGGAGATATACGAAGAGGCTTGCATGTCCTAGTACCCCATCAGGACGAGCTGGCGAAAAAAATCCTTCGTCCGGATATATTGTAGCTAGAGCCAGCGCTGCCATGGTACATCTTGGCGTATACGATCGACTCCAAGTAGATTTACCGGATGTCAACCGGATGATAGCGAGTAGTCGAGGTATTTTTTCCATGTGCAAACGAGCTCAGACCGACTTCGTATCCGGGCACCGCTCGAGAAGCGACCGACTAGCGCGCACATAGCATCCGCATACGTGTACACGGGGGAAGATGGCGACTGGCAACCAATATCTTTCTCCACTAGAATTCGAGATCCAGTCAAACATCTGTACAAATCGCGCCACATGACGCATCTCTTCGTGGTCGAGGTTGCTCGAGCGAACAATCGTGGTCGTAGTGGTGTGCTGCGACCAGTCGCAACTCTGCTACACTCTTGCGCGATCTTATAGCCGACGGTTCTGCTTCTGTTTCCACGCGATATCTTCAAGTTAAAGCTGTAATCCGACGTTGATCCTCCGGTCACACGCAAAACCAGATCAAGCCACTGGAAGACCAGACATTTGTGATATCGCTTTGAAAGACCCCACACCTATTCCTGATATGGAAGTCTGCCGACCCGAGCCGTGTGTGGAGCCGCGCGGTTGACGCACTGTCGAACAACCTTCCTCAAAAGATGGCAGCTACTGCAATGTGAGTAGTATGCTGTGGGTGCATTGCATGCTGCAATACCGGAGCAACTCCCTAGGTACTACCCTGAAAATCATGCCGTTCGATGACCCGCTCAGTCGCGCTAGCAACAGGTGTCGCGGGAGGCCTATCGATTGCAAATTCGAGCTTGCTGCTTTGCGATGATTGGCTCGGCCGTCTCGGTCAACGCCGCAATGAACAGTATATTCGGCAGAATGTACAGGCCGGTAGCCGCGTTTGCAACATCGACATCGATGCATGCAGAGCAGTCTGCTAGCTTGTTGGGAGGACCCGGCTGGTACCTACCTGCTGCATCAAATCCTTGCCTGTGTAAACAGCCCAATAGATGTACAGTCTAATGCAGAGGGCTTCCGGGGAGAGCTGAGGGGCGGGACGTTTTCTGTCGCTGACAGTCCATTGGAAACAGGATACATTAAGTGTTTGGAGTGTCGAGCGCTCCTCGTTCTTTCTATGCTCTGATTAGCTTAAGCATGGAGCTCATCATCACACCCACACAGGCCCTCGTGCCTTTGTCGGTTCTTTTCCTAGTTTACCACGCAATCCGAGCACTGTTCTTCGGAAAGCCAGAGTCCAAGCATTGGGAAGAGCTGCCAGTCGTGGGGCTCCAGAAAGGATGCTTCGAATGGGTGTGGGCGACGTTGAAGTCCATCCGGAAGACCCAGGACTGGGCGTTTGAAGGGTACCGCAAGGTATGGTAGTCTTCGATATCAGTAGAAATTTACTCATTCTTAATCTTCTAGTTTGCCAGCGTAAACAGCCCTTTCATCTTGCCTAGTATCGACAGGGGAGCGATGATCATTCTCCCGCCTCGTCTGATCAAGAAGGTTTACTCACTGCCAGAGTCCACTCTCGATATCCACGCGACGCAGAGTGAGACTATTCAAACGAAATGGACAGTCTGGGACAAAGAAGTAGCCGACAATGACTTCCAGATCAACGTCGTGCGTCATCAAATTACGCGCAATCTCGAGCATTTGACGCCGCTGATGGCGGAGGAACTTGATCGAGGCTTTGAGCGTTGGTGGGGTGGAAAAGGCGACACGGAGTGGAAAGAAGTCGCAGTATGGGATGCTTGCTTAAAGTTGATCGCTGGTGCAAGTAACGGCGCCTTTTGCGGCGCGCCGCTATGTAAGTCGCCCGTAGTGCCTGGTTGGAAGATGCGCAAGCGCTGATAGTGTCGCAGGCCGTGACGAACAGTTCTTGAACGATCTTAGGGATCACGCAATGAGCATCTTTGCCGGCGCTATGCTTATCAACGCATCCCCCAAGCCGCTCAAGCCAGTGACTGGCTTTCTTGTAGGATCGACTTGCTGGTACTTGCGCAGAAAAGCAATGAAGGGCTGCTTGCCTTTTGTGACTGAGAGATTGAACGCTACTGCCCGTTTCAAGGCTGACCCGAAGTGCGGGTGGACACCACCGGTAGGATTCCGTCCCTTGCATTAACGAGCTGCGCATCAACATACTTACCCGGTCCCAGAAAGATGGTCTCCAATGGCTTATCGATGAGTGCTACGCCGCAGCCGCAAAGGGAGATGCAGGGCAGTTGGAGCCGAAGCGAGTGGCGCATCGGCTCTTGTTGGTCAATGATATATCCCTTCACTCGACCAGCTTCACTGTGCAGAACGTCATCCTCGACCTCTTCAGCTCGGATCCGGCAATGGGGTATGTTGATGCTCTGCGAGACGAAGCTGCATCCGTGCTCGCCAAGTCTGGTGGTGTATGGACGCGCGATGCGGTGCGGGATTTGAAGCTCATCGACTCAATGATCCGGGAATCAATGAGGCTTAATCCTTTTGCCATCGTCGGACTTCCGCGAACAGTATGCATGCCAAGAAGTATCAAATGACTGGTATTAACGAAGTGCAGGTCGTTCACCCCGAAGGCATTCGTCTTCCAGTTTCCAACGTTCATGTGCCTCAGGGTACCATGATCGCGGTTCCAATGGAGCCAATCCACTATGACGAGAGTATCTATCCCCAAGCGCGCAGCTTCAACGCGTTCCGGTTTGCAGACCCGAACAATGTGACTAGCATCGTCGACAACTTTGCAACCAAGGACGACCTTGAGGCTGCTAAAGCGGACACGAACGAGCGGAAGGGCAAGTCGACTGCCACGCTTGATGATGCTTTCCTCGGGTTCGGGTTTGGCCGACACGCCTGCCCTGGACGATTCTTTGCCTTGAATGAGATGAAGGTCTTCATTGCGCATATGCTGTTGAACTATGACGTTGAGCACATGGCGGTTAGGCCGAAACCGTTGGATACTGTGTGGCTAAAACTTCCGTTGCACGGTGGGAAGATCCGTGTGCGACGAAGGCCCTCAAGCGCGTAGATAGAATAAACACCTTATCTGTTGATCCTTATCCGGTGTAAATCCGACAGCCGTCGCTGTATTGGGTCAAGCCTTTGCTACAGACACCTGCCGGGCGAAACGTATGGTCTGCGCTTCGTGTTCGATCTAGGGTCGCGATCGTGATGACGGCTGTCTCTACGACAACGGCAGACATGCACGGCGCCTAAAGTATGGCTCGGTTACCAGTCTGTTCGTCAATTCGTAGGTCTCAAAGCCCTCGTTCCGGCAGATCGCGAGAGTGCTCAGTCGCTAGCTACTCTTCCTCGTCGCTGCTTGTCTGTTCGCGCTCGGGGGCGCAGGAAGCCCTCCTCACGTAGAATCGCTTATCGCAGGTCGGACGACTTAGGATACGGGTGCAGGAGGGATTCTTGTGTTCCTCATGAGCAGTGATCCGAATGACACCTAGGGCTGATAGTTAGCTGAATCGGCCCAGCAGCATGTAGTGCTGAAAGAAACCGGTAGTGCGTGGAGCGCTTGCAGAGGGGAGTTAGCGACGGATCTCTACACAGATCTCACAATCCGTGGCGTCGTGCTTGCTACGATGTTGCTGTTTGCGCGACTGCGGTACCTCCCAGAGACGCATGAGGCTAATACCCTGGACAGTTTTGGCATGCTGTTCAGTCTTGGTCGCTACTTCCTGCTATCGTAGCTGATTTACCCAAGACAGACGTCGCTTCCTAGACGGAAACCTACAACTTGGTGCGGACCTTCGAACAAGTCGGGTAACACCATCGCTGTCATCGTGTTAAATAGTTCCTTTGATCAAAACCTTTGATTGAACACGTCGCCATCGGTGCGCGCGCAACTGCGGAGTGAATGGGCACACGGCTTCGCGAGCCAGGCGGGCCTTGTGCGTGAGATCATCGCAACTGGCATGTGGACCAAGGTGACCGAGATGCGTCAGTGCCTTTACGAGTATAGTGGCTGGGATCAGCTTGAGGCATCGGTATTGGGTGTTGTCGATTGTTGTTGGAGGAAGCGTCCCAGTGCCGCCCCCTTAAGGGAAACCACGCTAAATTTGGAAGCCACATGAGGATGCACGTGAGAGCGAAAGAGATGACCGCACGACAGCGTAGTTGTATGTACAAATACTGCCCACAAGCCTTTGGGACTACTATGAGCTTCTCAAACACTCCTGTACCAATTGCACGCGAGCCTGGAGACTGACCACGTGATTGGGTACTAGCGTGTAATGGATGCCCCGACCGGCAAGCTGCTTTCGGAACGCGTCGTCGATGCGCATTTACGCCTCCGTCCCGTCTGGCATCAATCGCGTCCCGTCGTCGGCAAGCCAACTACAGCCAGCTTCGCATAGCACCACAACGCCCGCCTTCATGCGCCGCTCGAGTTCCTGCCACTTTGCCGATGCGAGCATCTCGCCTGCCGCTCCTTCGCCCACGAACAGTTGCGCGTATATGATAGGATCGAGACCGGAGCGATCGGAGATATACCATGTGGTCGGCGGCGTGTCAAGACCGATGGCAGCCTGTTCGGCTTCGAATTGCGCGTCGAGGATGTGCTTCTGCAGTTGCAAGGATCGGGATGGCGATGCAGTGATGTCCTCGCGGCTGAAATGCTTGTCGTGTAACACTGTGCGCGCGACCTCTCGGATGATCACCGGCCTCGAGGCTACCTCTGTAACCGGAAGGGCTGTACCACCTTGATAGAACGCCTCTTCGAGTGCGTTCACGAGTGTCGTCTTGCCAGTACATTGGGCGCCGATAATGTAAAGACAGCGACTGAGAGCTGCCTCATTCGCCATTTTGTCTGTGGTGAGTGCTGGGGAAGAGACAGAAGTCAAGGCAGACGCCGCTCTTATGGTGAGTCTCGTCTTGCCGCTTTGGGTAGTTCGGTGTAACGTCGCACAAGCAAACGCAATCCTTCACGAATCACGAAGACTTTCGTCTGTGTACACCCCGCATCAAGCCACTCTCCTTCTGCAACACTGCGGCGCACTCCTCTCCACCACAACAATGAGCAATTTGCGAGCTTTTCGCGCTATTCTCTCGCGTGACTTCGATCCAGAGGTCACGTCATGGAATTACACCGTTGCCAACCTCCCGCAGGCCCGGCAGACAAACGCGGCTGGACTTGTCAAGTGCTTTTCCCTTGTTTCTTCGGGAACCGTGCAGGAGATGGTTCTGCGGTTTGAAAGCGCGCCCTCCAACCGTGTTACCCGCAAAGAGCCTTTGGACAGACTCCTCCTCGTTTCGCTGGCGGACTTCCGCTTGCGTTGGCCTTCAAAATCGCCAGATGACCCACCACGCGTAGCCACTGGCAGAGAAAACGGCGATTACGTCACAAGACTACTCACCACTGGCGTTGTACTCAATGGGATTCACTACCACTTCTTCGGTCATTCCAACAGCCAAACGAAGTCCAGATCATGTTTCATGTATGGCGCATCGAAAGCAGACATCTCTGTCAAAATCGAAGCTATGGGTGATCTTTCAAAACTCAAGTCCGTAGGCAAGAAAGCAAAACGAATTGGGCTGCTTTTCTCCAGCGCAGAGGCCGCGCTTGATCTCTTCCCGGAACGCTGCAGAGACATCGACGATGTCAAACGCGATGATTATGTTTTCACTGACGGATGTGGTCTGATATCTCTTCAACTTGCTCGACAACTGGCCCAGAGACGCAACATAATATATCGCAACCAGCGCTACCTACCGTCCGTATTCCAAATTGGATATCGTGGATACAAGGGCGTATTGACCTTGGACCCTGACCTCCAGGGCAAGGAAGAGGTACAGTTTCGAGAATCTATGAGGAAGTTCAAGGATGCGTCCGATCACAGTTTCGCGGTCGTAGACTATTCCAAGGTTAGATCTCCAAATCATCTCTTGGTTTACTGAGCTGACTAGACTTAGCCTTACGCCTTTGGTAGCCTAAACGATGAGGTGGTGGTGCTCTTGCATACGTTAGGTATCTCGGCAGATATCCTTCTCGACAAGCAGCAGCAGCACCTGCAATTCCTCAATAACGTTGGTCAAGGTAACCCAGGGGCAGCCTTCCAGTACCTTTCATATAGTGGCAGACTCGATCTAGCAGAGAAACTTCTATTAGAAGGCATTGGGTCTGTCCACAAGCTCTTGGGAAGGATGGTTCGAGAAGAGTACACGAAGATGCTGAACAAAAGAGACGAACAGCGATGTCGGATTCTGATCCGCCGCTCACGACTTCTCTTTGGTATTTGCGACCCAAGGAGCAAGAATGGTCACCCGGGAAAGCTCAGAGAAGGAGAATGCTTCGTGCGAATAACTGATGTTGACGGGCGAGCGCATACCATCATTAACACCGAGGTGATGGTAACGAGAAATCCATGCATGCATCCTGGCGATCTCCAGAAATTCAAGGCAGTAGATATCCCGGAGTTTGCTCATCTAGTCGACTGCATCGTGTTCTCAACGGAAGGGAGCAGGCCAAGCGCTGATCTCATGTCAGGTGGTGACCTCGATGGGGACAAATGTAAACCGCTCGTATGCATCTGCCTCGAACTCGCTGACATCTTTTCAGTCTTTGTGACTTGGGATCCAGATATCATTCCACGAACAATGGCACAGCCCGCCCAGTACCCAGGAGGCAAAGAGCTTGTAACTTTCGGCGAAGTGACCGGTGACGCCCGAGCGGAGTACTTTGCCCGATACACCAGTGCGTCCCTGGGGAAAGTCAAGAATCTCTACATGAGATGGGCGCGCCTTGGTAATGCCATGAGCCCTCAATGTCAACAACTCAATCGGCTGTTTTCTCAATGCGTCGATGGAAATCACATCCGGGTTCCTGACGACCTCAAGGAATTCACGAAGTTAGAGGATCCGCCTCAACCTAAACCCGCTGTCGCTCCCTTCATCTTGGATGTTCTGCATGATGCATGCACCCAGCTCATTCTCCAGGCTGACAACACACGACCTAACGACTGCGATGAAGTCGACGTGATGGAGCTCTTCCTCGCACGAGACAAGATGGCGATGTCTGAATTCGAATTACTGCATCTTCTACTACGCTGGTGTAAGCATAGCGGTGCAGACATCCTCGAATACAGCCACCATCTCGATTTCAGTGCTCTGAGCGATGAGCAGCAAATATGGTTTCTTAGCTGCCTTCCACCGTCTGCAACTGCGCCGAGTTTGGTACGGAACGGGCTTCTCCAGTCAGAACTCGTGACGCCTGACGAGTTGAGCAAGTTTCGCCTAGATCAGCCGCACCTGCACTGGAAGCCGGTCTTCAGATCGTCCACCGACCGTATGCAAAGATTCTTGCCTACCGTCTCTCAGGCCTTGGAAATCTTCCACAAGAAACTCATCATCTTGACGGTGGATGAACGTCTGAGCGTTGCGATATACGTACCAAAAAAGATTGAAAGAGCAAGCGAAGTTCAAGTCGACACCAGCGTCGTAGTCTTCGCTTTTCCCCACTCACAAGGCCTACATTCACCAAACTACAAGATGCTACCAACCAAGGTCAACTACAGGCTGTTTTGCGATGAGCATATGTTTCAATTGTACGAACGTCAGCGAAGTAACACATGGATCTTTCTGAGGCGTCCTCAGGCTGACGATTCGCTCTACCGAAATGAGAAAAACAAAGGAGACAAACGCAGAGCACGCGAGACTACTGTGCGCGACGGAGTCAACTTTGACTGCAAAGCTAGCATTGCTTTGGACAAAGTCGGTCGAGGAGTCCAGCAGCATATCGGCAAGGTGCAGCAAAACGGGGTATTGGGTGCGGTAGGTTGACGCTCTCTATGCCGGACTTCTACAGTTGCCGTGATACTGATAACATTTAGGAAATATATGTCATCAGCAACAGAGACATCAACTCGATGCGGGTACTTGACGAGTGGCTTACCTTCGTCGACACTGATGAAGTCTTACCGCTGTTTGAGAAACCGAATAAGAACTACGATATTCCTAGATTGGGTTCTAAAGACTGGACAGACTACCCCGAGACAGTAGTTGCCGTGGTTCGCGACAAGGACTTTGCTCACCTCCAAAAACTGAAGTCTGTGTCAGACCTGTCCACCATTCTTGGTTTGCTCAATGACCATGGTGAAAAGAAGATGCTTTTGGACACGTTTGCTCATATTCTTGCTTTCGAAGCAAGCTTGGCCCTCTCGCTAGATCGGACGAACGTAGCGTCGACTCTACTCGACTTCCTACCGAATGCGGTGTACCTGATACCCGCATTCTTCCAATCTCAAACGTGGGAGACTCACAGTTCCTCGTTGGAAGAACACCTCACCCACCTGGCCTTTACCCTACTGAGGCACCTTGTCCTGTTGTCGGAGGAGATGGGTACTCTCATCCGGCGTCCAATCCAGATCCTGTTGCAAGAACTGAAGTGCATCTCGTTGAGAGAATTCGCCGAGATCGTGGAGCTCATATCGCTCACGGTCCGCTCTTCCGAAACGGCCTTGGATCTTCTTCTTGGGGTGTTAGAGCCTGAAAGCTCACGGCTTCTGGTAGGACGACCGGCTGCAATTCGGCAATTCACGTCATCGTTGTTCGGCATCGCGCTTGACCATGTAGATGAATCATCTAGCGCTCGTGAGCAAAAGTCGCAAGAGTTTCTCGAGCTGCGCCTGGATGGCCATAGCGACATCTGTGCAATGGTCAAGGGCACACTTCGTATTGACTCTTCCTTGAATGGATTGCTCAAGGCTGGCGATCATGTTCGGCTTACAGCATCCGATCCACCGCAGAATGATGTTATCGCAAGGCTTTTCTCGATGGATGCTGTTGTGTCATCAGCTGAACCAGCCAAGGTTGCATTTCGGTGCCTTCATCATCCGCCGTCGTACCTTGACAAGTGCGCCTGGAGTGTTACACAGTGTGGGTCTTTTGTTACGAGCAAGACCTCGTTCGACGCTGTAACTGCTTTCTACACGGAGCGCGAAGCCTGTAGTACCATCTACCCGATGCTTCTCGGTCTTCCTCCGTCAAAACAAGATAAGTCGATTGGCATCGAGCTACCGGTGACCGTCGCCTCATCACTGAACGGAAGTCAGAATGCAGCGCTCACAGCTTCGATGAAACATTCATTGACGTTCATTTGGGGCCCTCCGGGTACAGGAAAGACTCACACAATTGTCGTCATTATTACCCAGCTGCTGGAAAAACTGCGCAAATTACGATTCCTTGTTACTGCGCCAACACATAATGCAGTGGATAACATGCTGAGGAGGTTCGTGGCTTACCCTGAAGCGAATAATGGTGGCATTGTCCCTGTTCGTGTATCGACGCAGGTAAGTGCGGTCACCTCACACACAGTTAGTAATTGTACTCACATCATAGCAAGCTTTCCAAAGTCGCTCAGGACTTACGTACGTACACATGTGACGCCATGGTCGGCAAAGACCTAAGCGCGAACTTCCCAGCTCGCCGTAAGGCGCAAAAGCGGATCAAAGAGGCTCAGCTCGTGTTTACTACGTGCACTGGAGCTGCCTTAGGTTTGCTTCGTAACGAGGCTTTCGATGTCGTTATCATTGACGAAGCCTCACAGCTTACTGAGCCCGCAACCCTAGTGCCTCTTGTCAAGGGGTGTTCGCGTGCGATATTAGTTGGAGATCATGTCCAGCTTCGCGCCACGGTTCAACAAACTGCTGTAGTAACCGGTTATGACGTCTCACTCTTTGAACGCCATTATAATTTAGCACCAAGAGAAGGCGTCGCAAAAGTCATGCTCGACATGCAGTATCGCATGCACCGCTCCATCTGCGATTTCAGCTCCTCCGAGTTCTACGACAGTAAACTTCATACTGCTGTTGCTGACAACGCGCGTCCACTGCCTCCTTCACTCTTTCCTTGGCCCAAGACAAATCGTATGGTTTGGGTTGAATGCGCTGCACCTGAAGACCTTTTCCAGCAATCAAAGTCGAATGCTGGCCAAGGCGACGTCTGCAAACGTATCATCCAGCTTCTGAAGGCATCACCGGCATCTAGTGGCTCGACTGCAACCCCAAAGGACTCCATCGCAACCCCTACTATCGCAATATTGACACCCTATACTCGTCAGAAGACTCTGCTTACAACAATAATTCCGAACGCTGAAGTCTACTCCATCGATAGCTTTCAAGGTCGTGAGGCTGACGTCATTGTGTTTGTCACGGTTCGGTGCAATGCTCATCACGCTTTGGGATTTCTGGACGACATGCGACGGCTGAATGTGGTCATGACAAGAGCGAAAGCTGGTGTTGAGTTGGTTGGGCACAAGAACACGTTGACAGCTGTAGGGGCCGCGGAGACTGTAGATGAGAGCAAGCTGGTTTGGAGGAGATTGCTAGATCGGTGCGAGGTTGTGGAGTTACCAGCTCAGGCCGAGGACAGTGGTTCCACTTACTGATGTGCTGTGTCGCACATCACTTTCTTCTCCATATCGAAAGCCTCGGTCTCAGATCATAGCCGCCGACCGCTATCCTCGGGACTGTTACCTGTTAAGTTGCGAATGTTCATGACTTGCACGCGATGCAGCAATGCACTTCTAATGCATCTATTACATAAGGCAATTCGAGACGACCCACAATGGCAGCCGGGAACCCGACGCGGCATCGGCAATCATGCCGGCCAAACAAGCCGTTCCATTCCCATTGCCGCAACCAAGTTCACCCGTGTTGCAATGACCACCTTATCCCCGTGCCGCGCCTCAACGTGGAGCCTCATGCTTCGCTGTGCCTGCACTTTGTTCAAGCATGCGAATCCTCCCAAGTGTTCACCCGGCTTGTCTTTGCAAGGTCCCAGTCCCGACGGGACGAATCATCATGTTACTACCAAGGTCCCCATGTTACTTCTATCTTCGTATGTTACAAGGACTATAACTCGGCCTCGTCTGCTCGGTGGCATCCTCGTACTCGACTGTCAAGTGTTGCGTTCGCGTAATGCCAGAATTTGTCTCCACCTTACTCTCCTCGCTACCATTCCGAAAACCCGGGCTCAAGATACTGTCCTGGCTATCGTGGCCCAGGGTGGTTTCAGATACGCCCGACTTCCCATGTTGCTTGGCTGACCGAAGAGTCTTGCTCCCGATTGTAGCGAGCTTCACACCCGACCGACTACGCGATCTGTATCCACTTGGACCTTGCTCACCGCGTGAGCTACCAAATATTCCCCGGCCAAAGATGCGGTCGAACAATGGCTGCAAAGTCGGTATGCAGGCGCCGATGATGATAGAGTTTCCCTCGATACTGGTCCAGATAGTGATGTCGGCCGTATCGTCTGTATTGCGTTATTAGCATGGCTGATGAAAACACCGAATGCGGGTCTACTCACAGCTGAAGTCAGGGCTCGCAAGCGCTGGAAGTCGAGTCGACTTGTACACAGCTACGGCTGCCGCACTGTTCCAAGTGTGAGCGGAAGTTCCAAGACGACCATACGCAAGCTTACATAGAACCCAGTCCCAGCGCAGCACTCAAGGCTATCTTTTTCTTGAGGTTGATTTGTAGTCCATACAGAACAACGGCGGGATATATCGCGAGGTAAAGGTCCACGATGGCGGAGATGGCTTCGCGACGGTCAGTCATGTACTAGGGTTACTGGCTGTGAACTTACTTCCAGCTACGATGGCGTAGTAGATCAGAATCCATGGGCTCCAGCAAGTACCATGGACGGAGAAGTCCCACTGCGACCGAGACGGCGTACACTGTGCGAAGATGATGATGACACAGCCAAACAGAATCAACAAACAACCACCGGTCATAGCCCACAGGAATACCCTATGTTTCCGGCTAGGGTTGGTGATTCTCGTCAGGAGAGCGACTACGGCCAGCTTGGGGATTCCGAAAGAGAATATACCGGGAGGGAAGCCCGCAAGGGTGTACAATATAGCACCGGACTTTTGCTCGTCGCTGAGCACGGAGAAATGTCGTCCATTTCCAGCTTGTACAGCTGCTATCGTGAGGCCAAGCATGATGTAGCCACATATCTACACGACGCGTCAGCATGCTGAGCCAGTGAGAGCATTATGAAGAGAGGACTCACCATCGACACTATGATCAGCCAGTCGTCGAGTCCCAGTCTTGATAAGATTTTGACTCTAACATAGAGTCTGGCCGCAACGAAAACAGTGGCAATCGTCGTCAACGAGATGCATACTGCCAAAACCGTTGGACCCTTGGTTTGTTGGGCAAATCCTTCGGGAAGATCTTGCGGTACTGCCATATTGTAACAAGGCTAGGTGTAGGACCAAATGATGAGGGAAAAGTTACAGTGCTGGAGCCTAGGTTCAGTTTGATATAAGCTCGACTGGATATCAGACTCTCTGCTTATCCCCTGCGCATGCCTGCAAAAGCATTATCGCCCTCTGACCACCAACACCAGGGGTAGCAAGAGTTCGTGCGCAGTTTCGTCATGTAGCGATGCGGCTTAGACCTGGGAGCTTTCAGAAGTTCGTACCGCCCCTGGTACCGGGCATGCTTTCCGGAACGACAGTACTTTTTCAGAAAGATGACGATCGTGTGTCAGTCTACGGACTATCTTCTGAACTGGGAAATGCGAGAGTAATCATTTCCATGCAGCGCGGGCGACGCCAGGCCCACACGTGCTCGCACGTACATCGGATGCATAGGCCCGTCAAAAGAATCGACTGAACGGGTGGCCCAACCCAATCATAGCCATTCCGGTCAGAAACATCTTCTAATAGACTGCATACAGCCTTGAAGTAAGGTCTACGAAAGCAGTTCAGATATGCAGTCGCGCATGGGTCTATCTGACTTTCGGTGAACAAGGTACCTGCTCCTGTCGCCAACTTGCTCAGCCAGCAGTAAGCAGACGTCCTGCCAATGACAGGGGTGAAGGACGTTGTCAGGCAGCCCGCTCGGCTCATCGATTGATCAACGGGCGTCCCGTCTGCGGGAGTCGATAACATGATCTTGGGAAGCGACAAGAGAAGCAACTAATATGGCAATCTGTGTTGCCTCGGGGTTTCCGATCTTTTCATTCTATACTCATGAAGGCTACGCCACATCTGCCCACATACATCCTTCAAATCCTTCTACAGGGTGTGTCTCACAGCAGCTGTAAGATCATCGATGGAGTGACTATTTGTGGTGCCTGGATGAGCTGATTGGTGTCCACTTAGCGACGGTTGCGTTGCCGATGCCGCACTAATGTGGCTGTTTAGCCGGCTTGCCGCTCAGCCGCTCTTTCGGGTCCAAAGCCACGGGCCGTGTGGGGGTTTCGGCCTGCCACTGACTCTTTTCGAGCCCCATTCCCCACACTCACACCACTCGCGACAACGATTCCCCTTTACAAGGAATCGCGACATTCTATTGGTGTTCGTCTCGTTCCATTTTGGAGCTCATGGAATGATCAGAACCTTCCAATGAGTGAGTCGAGCGATGGGAGACTAAATTGCAACTGCAAGCCTGCTCTATTTACGAAGGATCACCTTTACAGATGTTGATTATAGCTGATCAGAGGTCCTTCATGTAGGGGCTGTTCTCTAGCAGGCCATCATTCGAGTGCCAAGACGGACTATGGTATTGAAGTGGAAGTCAGGCCCACCGACTTGGGTGTGAATGCTCCGCGGATTCATCGTCCTTCAGTTGAAGCTTGTCATGCTGCGCCGTTTTCCGCCTCAGGGTATTCTTCTCGCCTGCTGTTGCCAAAACATCCTTCCCGTCTGATAACACGCTGCCATGAGTCGCAAGCCGCTGACCACACCGGCAATGCTGCTGTCCATCTCTGTGGAGACTCGGGAGTTGGACTGAAGGAATTGACTTGCAGTTATAAGGAAGCAACGTATCAGCTGTACATCCAGCAGTGCCGTGAATCCTTTCACCTTCAACCCGTTTTACCGCCCAATTACTTTCCTCTTACCCCTTGCTCGTTACTTTTGAACGTGTCAGAACTTTGCAAACATGTTAGTCGATCTCGGCATTGCAGTACGTGCGAACGACCCAAGCGCCGTTCCATGCCTACTGGAGAAGCTGTCGGAATTCGGGGGTAAACCCTCTGTTGATCACAATGACACTCGCATGGCAATGCTTTCGCAGGCTAAAGCGCTCGTCAGAGCGCTGCAGACTCCCCGTGAGACCATGATCGAGCAGAACTGGGCCCAGGTATGTGCTAGATCTTTGAAGAGGTTTCTGTATCTAAGTGGTGTCACTAGCCCGGCTGCCATACCGCCATCACCACCTGCTATAATGCAGGTGTGTTTGGTGTACTTGGGGACAAACCAATGAAGGTGGACGACATTGCGAACAAGCTTGGAAAGCCTCGCGAACTGTTGGGTAAGCTTGCATAATAGCGACTCGTTCCGCGACCTCGCTTACACTGGTAGCTCGCTTGATGAGGCACATTGCAGCCATGGGTTACATCACCGAGACCGACAGTGATGAATACATGGCGACAAACTTCTCGAAGGCCTTAACTATTCCTATAATCGGAGATGGCTATCCAGCCCTGTAAGTTTTCTCGGTGCTTGAGACGTTGCTAAACCGAGTCCTGTGCTGATCAAATTAGTGGCGGTGGAGCCCACCAGTCTTGCAGCAAGTTCTCGGAGTACTTGCAGAAGAACGACTACCAGCTCACCTCAGACATAACCAATGGGCCGTATCAGTATGCTTTCAATACTGAGCTTGACATGTTCCGGTATCTGGATACACATCCGCCCCTGGGTCAGCAATTCAACAACCATATGGGTGGCTATCGTCAGGGTCGACCAAGTTGGATGGACTCGAACTTCTACCCTGTGCAGGAGCAGCTGATAGACGGCATGGCCAACTCTAAAGACGCCGTCCTGTTGGTAGACATTGGCGGCGGGTACGGTCAGGACATCCAAGAATTCAGGTATGCTGCTACAAGGCCTAGTCCAGATTCGTATGCTTACGAAACATTTAGATCGAAATATCCTCAGGTACCCGGTCGGCTTGTACTGCAGGATAGACCTTCCGTTATCGATGGAATCGAGCGACTGGATCCCAGCATCGAACGTATGCAGTATGACTTTCATACTGAGCAACCATTGAAAGGTACGTCTAGGAGCTGCAGAGTTCCCCGTCAGATGCTAATCGATTCCCAGCGGCGAAGGCATACTACATGCACTCGGTGTTACACGACTGGCCCGACGACGTGTGCAAGAGCATCTTGAAGCAAGTTGCTGGCGCCATGAAGAGAGGCTACAGCAAACTGCTTATCAACGAAAACGTCATTCCAGACAAGGGCGCGGACTGGCAAGCCACTGCTTTGGATATGATGATGATCACCCTTTTTTCTTCGAAGGAGCGGACGTATTCGCAATGGAGTCAGCTGCTGGAGTCACCTGAGCTCGGATTGAAGATCGTCCGTGTCTGGACCGTTAAGCACTCGCAAGAGAGCTTGATCGAATGCGAGCTAGTCTGAGCCCTTATCGGCGGAAGTTAGAACGCTTCAGAAGCTTGTAGAAAGAATAAAAGTTGTATACATTCTTCCTTCCATTGGGTTTCGTTGCTTTAAGCTTGTCGACTTAGGTCATTGTTCTTACGCGCAGGTTGCGCCTTCTTCCTCCACTGAGGTTATGTTACCTGCACAAGTCCGTTCGAAATAGCGCAGATCTAGATTGGTGAGAAGATTAGTTATTGGTGATACAGCGCCAGATAAGCGAATGGGTAGTGCAGGTGCAAAGTGTGAAAGCAGTGACATATCGACTTTTTGAGGGGCAACTTCAACGGGTATACCGCCACTTCTTCATATCTGGAGATAAACAACACGCCCCATACACCAAGTGTAGAGTCCGACTCTCCAGATCGTTGGCTTCACTGCAATTTACCTTCGATTCCTCACCTTGACAACCAACGACTTCACCATGGCGTGCGGAGGAGGTTGCTGTGGTCCCAAGGACGCGGCCACAACACCCACCGCGAATTCAGATGTCGCTTCTGCAGTTACCGTCGAGCAGTCGACAGACACGTCGAGCAGCGCGATGACGACTACCCAGCCCGGAGTGAATGCAACACTCGTTTCTTCTAGTTCTGAGCCTATTGCCTCTCGCGCTAGCGTCAACAACCTCGTGGATGCAACAACAAAGCCAAAGACTTCGTGCTGCTCATATTCAACAACTCCGCAATCGAAAGGAGCGAAAGCGCCTTGTGCTTCGACACAGCCAGCGGAAGAAGCCAAGCCGGGCATGTCGTGCTGCTCAACATCGGCACATGAGAACACAACGCCGTCCAGCTCATACTGTGAACCATCAGCTCTTCAAGATTCGAAAGCATCCCAGTCTTGCTGCTCTTCATCAGCACCCGAAGAGCAAAAGCCGACAGACTCCTGCGGTTCATCATCGGAAATTATAGCCTCGAAGCCGAAAGGCTCATGTTGCTCATCGTCGGCACCCGCGAAGCCGAAGCCGACGACCTCATGCTGTACATCGTCTACGCCGGTGAACTCCGAGACGAGAGGGTGTGGCAGCAGCAGCTCGAACAAAACGATTGCACCAACTTCCTGCATTGGCAAGACCAAGGCTGACTGCTGCGCAAATGATAGCAAAAGCATCTCTGGAGAAACCTGTACCAGCAGCTGTTGCGCAATCGATAACACTGACGGTGTGAAGACCGCCATATCCCCATCAAAGTCCTCCTGCTGCACATCGGCACCGAAGGAGTGTTCAACCCCCCAACCAGCATCTTGCTGTCCCCCGAAAGACGCGTTGAAATGTTGCAGCAACAAGAAAGCGGCTGCGGTGAACACCACCGAGATAGCAGGCGACAACATCGACATCGAAAAAGGCGGCGTCGCACGCGAACACATCGCCATCAGCGTCTCAGGCATGACCTGCACAGGATGCGAAACAAAGCTCCAGCGAACCCTCGGCAGTCTGAACTACATCAGCAAACTGCAAACCAGCCTCGTCCTCGCGCGCGTCGAGCTAGACATCAACACCAACCTCGCGACCGCCGACGATGTCGTCAAACACCTGCACCGCACCACCGAATTCAAATGCGAGATCGTGTCGAATCAAGGCTGTAGTCTGGATCTCGTCTGCTCGGGCGACCTTTCAGCTTTGATCAATGGACAGTGGCCGGAGGGAGTGCTGGATGTGCGTCGCCTGGGCAAACAGACTATACGCGCGGACTACGATGCGAAGATAATAGGAGCGAGGGACTTGATGAGCGACGACTGGAGCCAATCGCTGCAACTTGCACCACCGTGTCCCGATTCTTCCTTGGAAGCTGGTAGCAGACACGTCCGCAACATGGGCTTGCTGACATTGCTTTCTGCCATCTTGACCATTCCCGTGTTAGTCATGGCATGGGCTCCTCTTCCAGAGCGCGAGATCGCGTATGGCTCCGCGTCGCTTGCACTTGCAACTATCGTTCAAGTTGTAATCGCTGGACCTTTCTATCCCAAGGCTCTCAAGGCTTTGGTCTTCTCAAAGGTCATTGAGATGGATCTGCTCATCGTCCTGAGTACAAGCGCCGCGTATATCTTTTCGGTTGTTTCCTTTGGCTTCTTGGTCAGTGGAAAACCTCTATTGACGGGCGAGTTCTTCGAGACGAGTACACTGCTGGTCACTCTTATCATGGTCGGTCGTTGGGTGGCATCGCTGGCGCGCCAAAAGGCGGCAGAGTCCATCAGCATCCGTTCCCTGCAAACTCCTACTGCCTTGCTAGTCGACGATGCAGAAGAGCGAGAGATCGATGCCAGGCTGCTGCAATACGGAGATACTTTCAAGATCGCACCAGACTCGCGCATCCCCACGGACGGTACCGTCGTCTCCGGCTCTTCTGAGATCGACGAGTCGATGTTGACGGGAGAAGCCCAACCCGTAGAGAAGCACGCCAGGTCCCCCGTCATCGCTGGTACAATCAACGGAAGCGGAACGCTCACCGTACGCCTTACTCGATTGCCCGGTGACAACACCATTACGACTATCGCAGGCATGGTTGACGAAGCAAAGCTTTCCAAGCCCAAGATCCAAGAGATTGCCGATACCGTGGCCAGCTACTTCGTTCCCGTTGTAGTCGCCTTGACAATCATCACGTTCGTCATCTGGGTCGCCATTGGCGTCGCTATACGGCATCAATCAGGCTCCGAAGCAACCATCGAAGCCATCACATATGCCATCACCGTCTTGATCGTCTCATGCCCCTGCGCCATCGGCCTCGCGGTCCCCATGGTCATCGTCGTCGCATCCGGTGTCGCGGCGAAACGCGGTGTAGTCTTCAAGACGGCGGGCAGCATCGAAGTCGCATACAAAACCACGGATGTAGTATTCGACAAGACTGGTACTTTGACGGCAGGGAAGCTGGCAGTGGTGCGGGAGGAGTATGCGGAGGTGGGCGGGGAAGCGAAGCGTCTCTTGCTGGGTCTGCTGCAGAACATTAAACATCCCGTCTCGGCAGCCATCGCCACACATCTCGCGTCGCAGGGAGTGTCTGCTTTAGCGGTATCAGATGCTAAAGTTGTGACTGGTAAAGGTGTTGAAGGAACGGTTGATGGCCAGAAGCTGCGCGCCGGTAACTCGAGATGGCTCGAGCTGTCCGACGATCCGCGCGTCCGTTCCATGCTATCCGAAGGCCTCACCACGGTTTGCTTCACCGTCGACAACGCGCTCGTAGCAGTTTTCGGTCTGCAAGACACGCTACGACCCGATGCAGCCTCTACTATCGACCATCTCCGACGCAGCGGTATCAGTGTTCACATTCTTTCTGGCGATGACGGCGGCGCTGTTAAAGCCATTGCCGCGCAGCTCAATGTCTTAGATGAAACTGTCCGTTCTCGTTGTTCGCCTGCAGACAAGCAAACGTATATCAAGGATCTGCTCGCAGCACCCTCAACAGCTTCCTCGAATGGCAAGTCTCGTAAGCCCATCGTAATGTTCGTAGGCGATGGGACGAACGATGCCGTTGCTCTTGCTCAAGCCACTATCGGCGTCCATGTCTCAAGCGGAACTGACATCGCGCAATCCGCTGCTGATGTCGTCCTTGTCCGTCCCAGCCTTTCGGGTGTGCTAACTATCATCAATGTGAGTAGGAAGGCGATACACAGAGTTGCATTCAACTTCGGATGGAGCTTCGTTTACAATACTTTCGCTGTTTTATTAGGTGCGGGCGCGTTCGTGCATGCGAGAATACCGCCGGAGTTTGCTGGTTTGGGAGAGCTGGTCAGTGTACTGCCGGTAGTGTTGGCGGCAGTCTTGTTGAAATGGTCGAAAGTATGAGGATGGGCTCATGCATTCAATAGGAAAGCTTAACAATATGGCATTGTCAGTGTTCGTTGTCCTCGCTCATGGTACATGGCGGCAAGGTTTTGCAGTTGGTGCGTTGAACACCTACGTAGTCTTCAGGGCACGTGTCCAGTCTGTGCGTTGAATTACCTCGGGAGATGCTTCAACTTCAAGCGGCGAAAGATAGCTAGAGAACAGTTCAACTCAAAGTTGCTCAGCCTGCTCCGTACTGTGGTTGAGCGTGGTCGATTGTGGAGCCGAGCGAACAGTGCAGCCAATGTTGAAAAGGGCGCACACGCCTGGTTGACTCAAAAGGTTTGAGTGTAACATGTGCACGTCAACCCAATAAAACAATGAACACCCTAGAGCCTACGTTGAGGTTAGTCACACACTTTGCGGGTTTTTGTCTTCACGTAGTCGGCAGACGTGTTTAGTTTTGTCGTGTATGAGGTGTCCCATGGGTTGGGTAGCGCCGGAGACTAACGCCGATCATGCCCAGGTGGCTGAAGCCTGGGACCCGCAGCTGTGGTCCCCTCACCTGCGTGGCCCTATAGAAATATTCCCGTTTCAATCCTACTCGATGAGCCTTTTTGGCATTGATTTATTAACAGTGAAGGTGATTTAATGACCACGTTTGCAAGGGCTATGCCTCGATACTGAACCATGGTTGTAGTGGTGAGTCTGTAGGTAGCGTTGGCCCGTGGCGCACTTCCGCATCGCCTAAATCTTGGGAGAGTATATAGCTTGTGCACGCCCGTCCGGTAATCTCACCCAGAACATCTCTCACCCAACATCCAATCAACAACAAGACATCATCATCACAACGCCAAAATGTCTTACAACAACTACTCCAGGACCAGCACTGGCCGCCCAGAGCCAATTCAGCAACAGCAGACAATGGCGAAACCCGCCAGGAAATACAACTTGGTTGTTGAACAGCAACCGATCCGAGCCCGCATGTGCGGCTTTGGTGACAAGGATCGAAGGCCGATCACACCCCCGCCTTGCGTCCGCTTGGTCGTCTACGACACCCACACGGGACAAGAGGTCCCCTTCAACGACATCGACAGCACCTACTTCGTGCTCATGGTCGACCTCTACGACGCGCAGGGAGCCAATGCCGTCAACCTGGTGAGACACAGTAGCGCGGCGCCGACCGTGTCGATATCAAGTAGCACCACTACTTCTTACCCTCCGCCGCCCGAGCGAACACACCACATGTTCTCAGCTCAAGTTCAGTACGACTCCCGTGGCATGCCGCAGCAGCACATGGTCCCCTACGGTGGCAACCCCGTTCCGGGCCAAAATGGATACTGGCAGGCGCAAACACCGGGCTACCCCATCCCGCAACAAATGTACGGGCAGCCCCCTGTGCAAATGACCAACACAATGATTCCTGCAACACCCCTGGGATCAAACCACACCCGCAATCTCATTGGCATGAACGCTGTCAATGCATGCCGTCTTCAAGATCTCGAGCAAAAACCTGGCTTTTGGTTCGTACTACAGGATTTGAGTGTGCGCACCGAGGGCACCTTCCGGCTGAAGCTCAGCCTTTTTGACATTGGCTCCAACGACGGCACCAACGGCACGATTCACATGAACGACGGCAGCAAAGGTAAAGGCCCATGCCTTGCCTACGACTTCACCGAGCCCTTCACGGTCTACTCCGCCAAGAAGTTTCCCGGTGTCATTGAAAGCACCAAGCTCAGCAAGTGCTTTGCGCAGCAGGGTATCAAGATCCCCATTCGCAAAGATGGCCCCAAGGTGCCTAACCAGGCTGAGTTTGATGAGGAGTGAGAGCTGGTGAGAGGCATACGGGTTGACGGCATGGTCGTTGGCAGGTTACGGATTATGGATGCATGTTTTGGGTTGGCGTTTTGGAATTTTGGCCTTCTTGGGGGTTTCTATCAATACGTTGTGAGCGGTTTTCTGTAGGTATCGCATGTGAACAAATCTCTATCTCACAAATTTCTTTACTATTGCTCATGTGAGTGTTCTGTCAAATGAAGTGATGTATAATACACGGTGCTCTCGAATGACGATACACAACCTACAACATATTGAATACCTTCAGGCTATGCTATCAGTGAACCCACCTTATGCAAGGAGGAAATTCAACAGGCGCATTAAAGTCTACATCACTTCGACAACGAACAAGGACGAAGTACCAAGGCAATGTAGATATTTGGATTATTTACTTAGATCAGGTGCTCTACATTCTACCCGCTAACCCCACTGGAAGAGTGTCTGCTTCTTGCCCTTGTTACCCTTCTTCTTCCCTGCCACTCCTGCATCCTCCAAAGCCGGTGTTGATGTACCGCTGTTCGTGCCGGATGGGCCAGCCCAAGGGTTACTCACTGGAGTGTTGCGTCCGCTGTTGTCGCGTCGTAGACCGTGGCCAGTGTAGCCGGGGCTGAAGATTGTGCTGGTGGGTTTGGCTGCTGCGGGGAGAGCTGGGAAGGCGTCTGCGGCAGCAGGCTTCTTGTTTACGTTTGTTGATGATGCGACTCGCGATGGCATGGGCGAGGGGCGCGCGCTCGTTGCGGCAGATGAGGAGGCCCAAGGCGTTTGTCCGGGCTTCGCACCGACACGACCCGAAGGTGCTGGCAAAGCTGGGAATGGGTTGCTCGACGATGCGTTCGACCAACTGGCCTGCTGATTGGCCGTGGATCGAGACGATTGCGCTGTTGAGCTCTTCAGCTTCAGTACCCGTGAACCTCCTCGCGCAGTCGATCCGCCGTTCAAGCCTGTCGCAGAGCCAGGCAATGATGGATAGTCCTCATTGATAGCCTTCCAATCATTCCAAGCCTTCAATAGAGCTTCACGCTTCCCTGGCATCTCAAAAATGTCTGCCAATTCTTTGATCAGCTTCCCCATCTCTTTCGAGTTAGCGTCGAATAGCGCAAAGAACCCGTCGATGAGCTGTGGCGCGGATACCTTGGAGTTGCGATAGGCCGATACCGCGGCTCTGAACTCTTGCAGCTTGATCTCGCTACCTCGAAGCATGTTTGTGGCCCGTTCCGTGACTGCGTTGTGACGCAACAGTCTAGCCTGGTCCTGGGGTGTCTGTGGAACTGGGTTGGGTGGTTGGGTGTCCATGCTTAGTTGTGCGACACCATTTGTGATATTGTTGGCAGCCGCTGGGGTTGGGCGCGACGCAGTAACGGTAGGAGGCTCTGAGGCGCTTGGAGGAGGTCTAGCAGCGAACGCCTCGCCTGGAGTTGGCGCAGAGAGCTGGCCCCCAAAAGTTCTTCCTGTTACTGAATGAGTGTTTTGAGCCTCCCTCTGCCGCTGGTAAGCAAGCTCTGCTCTGCTCAAGGGCTGCGCAGACGACGCAGGTACTGGCTCAGCGTTCGGATCCCGTCCGCGTCCACGGCCTCTGCCGCCCTCGCGTCTGCGCTCGTCTCGCCTGTTGTTACCCTGACCTTGCTCGTGAGGCGCCCTGATTTGGAAGCCAGACATGTCGACTCTCCGGGCATCCCGTAAAGCGTCCTTGGAAAGACCGTTGGGATGCACCTCCAACTGGTGCGCCTTGAGGTCCATCTCAGAATCGAACACGACGAACTTTTTCTCTAGACACTCTCGGTCTGGGCAGAGAAAATGGTCTTTCCGAAAGTGCACCTCGAGCGAATCGTAGTTGACGTAGTATTGTTGTTTCCTGCTTCCTCCCTCCCGGCGGTCGCAAATGTGGCAGCGCTCGTGCTTATCTCTGCAATGGGTGTATAGTTCGTCGTCGCCGTAGAAACGCTGGTTGCAGAAACCGCACTCCGGGTGCCCTTTGAATCCGCTTTGATCTATTGCTCCAGGATTATCGTCGCCAAACTTCTGGTGCCGTCGTAGCTCGGCCATCGTGAATAGGACGTGCTCGTGGGTAAAGACCTTTTTGTTCCGCGTACAGAGGTCACTTTATCATGTTAGCCAGTATCATTTGTTCAGAACGGCAGAGTACACACCACATGACTTTTCCATGCGCCGTCTTGACATGACGATGCAGGTCTGGCCAACCTAGACAGGCTACATCGCACTCGCCGTCGGGGCAGTTGTACTGTAGCAGCAATCGCGCGTCTTCAAACACGCCAGAGTTCTCAAAGTGTATGCCCAGGGTATCGTCGGATTTGAAAAACTCGGCGGTGGAGAAGTCCTCGTAGTTCTTCTCGGCGTCGTCTGTGAGGATAACGTGGTCCGACTCGGTTCGACAATGTGCACAGGCCTTTGTTTTATACAAGGCCCGCATTCGGATGGAGCAGATGTGACATGTGCGGTGGTTGCAAGGAGCGACGGCTGTGTGTTGAACGGGCGAGGCGCAAATGAAGCAGACTTCGGCATCGTCGTCTTCGTTGTCCGATTGCTGAAGGTTGGGCTTGACGAGAGTCGGTGGAGCATGTCCGCTCTCTTCTGTGTCTATGGCAGGCGCCTTGCCCTTCTCCGGCGCGTGTCCACCGCGAGTGCCCGCGCCGTCTCTGTTGCCGCGACCTCGCCCGCGGCTCTGGAAGCCGCCCCGTCCACGGCCTCGCCCTCCAAAGTTCTCGTGGCCATCTTCTCCACCGTGTGCACCTCTGCCGCGCCCACGCCCTCTCCCCCCTCTCCGTTGCGGGCTTGCAGGAACTTGCGGGGTTTCTGGGGCGCCTGTCGAGGCCATCGCGGGGTATTGTTATTGGTTTAGGGGGTCGGTATAGAGAATTGGCGGTGTGGACGATTCCGGACAGTTGTGCGAAATTGAATGGTCAGGCAGAAGCAGGCGGCCGAGGCCTCTTTGTACGGTAGGCCTTTGTTGGTGGTTTGGCGAAAGCTACTTGCGATGACGCCCTTCACAAGCGAAAGCTGTTAGCCCTGGAGATGGCCCATGCTCAAACATGACTCAAGTACTCCCAGACCGAACATGGCGCAGCAGTCGCTCGGATGAGTCGAGATGATTGTACTCTATATTGTCTGTATGGCCGTAATTATGCCATACCGCTATACGTGCACAGACATACTGTAGCCTACTCTATGGCTACTCCGAAAATTCACGCCACAGACTTCCCGATCCTCTATACGTGATGTCTCACAATTCACGTAAGCCTAGCTCCTCCTCATCAAACTCATCCTGATAGAAGGACCTCAGTGTCTGCAGATAGTCATCCCCTCCGCTGCCACCATACATAATCTGCTTGAGCCAGCCCTGCATGGCGTAAATCTGATCGGTAAACTTCTCAGCATCAAGATGAGCCTGCTGAGTTTCGGCGGCTTTCTTCTCCATCTCGACGGGGTCTTGCTCGCTGTACGCGGCTAGCTCAGTTCTGAGCTTCTCGAGGTCTCTGGTGAGGTCGGAATGCTTCGTAATCAGTGTCTTGCGGTCGCCACCTGCGAGTGATGAGCATGAGTGCAACACATGGTAGGTTGGTAATTACCTGTCTCCATGAGCATCTCCTCGTCATCAGCGCGAGCTGCACCTGCATCATCCACTTTCGCCTGAAGTTCGGCTACAGTAGCGGTGGCCTTGTCAAACTCCTCTTGGGCCTTCTTGAGAGCAGCATCTTTGGCTTTATTTTCGTCGGCTGGAAAGCTCCAGTACCAGTTGCCGCTGCCAATCTTCTCGACACGAATCTTGTTGTCGTCTGAGAGTGCTTGGAGGTAGTCCTTGACCTGCATGCCGTTGATGGAGGAGACTTGTGGCAGCGTCTTTTCGAGGTCCTTGATGCTATGAGCCTGTGCCGTCTTATGGAACCAGGCAAGAATGGATGCCGCCTTCTGCGGGTTGGGCTGAGTTTTGGGTGCCTGCTAGTGTTAGTGAGTGCTTGAGTGGGAATCATGTCTGAACTGACCATTTTCGGCCGACTAAGAAGACAAATGCTCTTGCAGCGGGAGTGAAGTAGCAAGAAAGAACGAGAAACGATGACCGCGACGATTGTGTGTAAGACTAAGGCCGCGAGATACGAGCGCGCTTTTGATCGCGTCTTCCCGCTTGAAGGAAGGCACGCTAGGCTCCCGGCTGTGGTAGGAGGCAGGCACGACCTCAGCCCAGCTAGAACCTCGATCGCATCAACACTATTGTCACTCGTCTACGACACCCAGTAATCTCCTCTCTGCAGTAGAACTCGAACATTACGGCGTGAAGATCAGAGATGTGCGTTCAAACGGGCCTACAAGGCGGTGATACACATATGGCATCATCTTTGACCCATCAAGTCCTCCTTGCGAATCTTTTGGCTCCAGGTCGAAATGATAACTTTTCACTCCTGAATTTCGCCATTCCACGTATTGTGATACTCAATCCAGATCCTCTTCAAAGTCGTCCGACTCCTCTGAGTCATCAAACGACGACGTCGAGGACGACTCCTCATCGGATGAAACCCACGTCACATGCTTCCCTGTCTTCTTTTCAACCGGCTGCTTCTCTTTATCGACACTTGGCTGCTCCTTCTCTTTACCGGTACCCTGTTTCTGCGCACCACTCTTCTTCGCCCTCTTCGCCTTCTTCAGACTCGTGAGAATCTCATGTTCATGTTCCTCAGCTGCTTCGGTAAAAGCCAAATCTCCCGTCTCACCCAGTGCATCGCGCGCCGTTTCTTCCATCAGGATGCACAGAGCAATGAGCGCGGTTTCGTTCAGGCCTCTCCACGTCCTTCGCATGAGCTTGCGCGAGAAGCGGCGGCGTCGTCCAGTTTTGGCCCACAGCCTCTCGATGTAGGCTTTCATTGCGGTGGCCAGATCTCCACTGGGCAGCTTTTGGTCTGGAGGTAACTTGTTGTGAGCGGGATAATAGTCATCTTCCTCGTATCGGATGGGCGCATTCTTTCGCTTGAAGAGTACCTCGTCTGGCCGAAGTGGTTTCCTGGATGCCTTGGGATCAGAGATGTTGTGAATCAGACCAGTTCGGGCGACTCTGCCTAGGTATCTTTAGATCAACTGTCTTAATGGTGAACTTGGGCGTCTCTTACGTTTAACGGCATCGTAGACGGTAGATCGGCGCTTGCGAAATTTCGTGCGTTTAATCTTGAGCTTTTTCTTGACAGCAGCCATGCAAGATAGCTCCGGAATGTTTCTCGTTGTTTTTGTGCTAAGGTAAGGCGGAGTGCAAAGGTATGCGGCTCGCTTGCAAGGATTGAGCGCCCGTTGGTGAATGTCTCGCGACTGCAGATCCCTGTCGCGTGTGGACGCCAGGCTGCAACGTCATAACCTTGGAACCCTCTGCGCCTTCCAAGGTTCTTCTTTCCCTCGCTCCAACACACACGAAGCATGTAGTCGCATATGAACGCCCAACACGTGCTCGACCGCGCGTACGGCTTCATTCCCAACCATGTCCTTAAGCGCGCCTACGCCTCCCGTCTTGTCTACGCGCTGCAACCGACTTCCGCCGTGACCTTCAGTCAGCACCTACCTGCTCCCGACAACCCACGCGAGCGCATACCGGCGCATATATCCGGAGTAAACTCGCTGACAATCGACAAGTTCGAGGGGCGATATCTGCTTTCTGGAGGTGCCGACAGCTCCATCGCGGTATGGGATCTCGAGGCGCAGACCACGGCAACCGAGGCAGGAGAGACACATCTGCCTTTGACGGCGGTGAACAAGACGAGCGAAGAGCACAAGCTGGGCATTACGCAGATACAATTCTATCCCTTCGATTCTCTGGCCTTCCTCACGTCCTCGTACGATCACACCGTCAAGCTCTACTCCAGCGAAACACTTGCGACGTCGGCGTCTTTCGATCTCGACTCGGTCGTGTACAACATCGCCCTGTCGCCTATCGCATCGCACCTTCTCGTCGCATGCGCCACCCAACACCCCAACGTCCGTCTCGTTGACCTGCGTTCCGGCGCAACCACACACAGTCTAGCGGGCCACTCTGGCGCAATCCTCTCTACAGCATGGAGCCCTGTGCGCGAACACATTCTCGTGAGTGGCGCTACAGACGGCAGTGTACGCTTCTGGGATGTACGCCGCAGCGTCGGTGAGCTGGGCGTACTGGATCTCGAGGACTCAGTCGGCATACTAGGGAAGCCCGCGTCGTTTACACGCAACTCTACCAACGCACAAGCGCACAGAGACGCCGTGAACGGGCTCGTCTGGACAGAAGACGGTAAACACCTAGTCTCCTGCGGCCACGATGCGCGAATACGCGTCTGGGACACGGATACCGGCGCCAATACCCTCGCAAACTTCGGCCCCATGGTCAAGAACTCTGGGCTTGCACCGCGTATCCCCGTACTTGCACCCACGCAGAACCTCCAGCCAGGTGCCGATCTCATGTTCTACCCCAACGAGCACGAGACACTTAGCTACGAGCTCTTTGACGGCAAGCTGATCCGCCGTCTGCGCCGCTCACAGCAGCCCCAGACGAACAACCCACCTAGCACGTCTGGTGCAACAGCAAAGGGACAACGCAATATCAAGGATAGAATCACAAGTCTAGCGTGGCGGCCACATCATGTAGAGATGTATTCTGCGCATGCCGATGGCGGTATAGCGGCATGGATGCCGCGAACGGAAGAAGACGCTGAAGCAGACGAGGATGAGCAATTGGAGCGGGAAGAGAAGGAGGTGGATAAGAAAAGGAAGAGAGGCGTGCTAGATGAGATATACCAAGGGTTGACCAAGAAGCAGATTACATTTGGCAACATGGGCTTTTAGCCAACCGATAGTAATATTGACAAGATGAATTGAATCGAATCGCTCAGACCGTTATATTACAACACATGCTACGCGCTGCGTCTCTTCATGTTCCCGTTATATATCATCATAACAGTACAATATATGCCTTCTTATAGCAATCCCCGTCTATCTCTTCATCTATTCCAGTGTCTATCCAGACCCAAAATGCGGTAACCTAGCCGGAACAAATGGCTCTTGACCAACTCCCCCTCTTCCGTCTTCCTCTCTCACCTCGTCTTTAATAGACAGTGGCCGATTGGGCGTAACAGCCTTACTCGAGTAATCGCTCTCATCCACATAGAACGCACTACTATCCGGCATCGTCTGCGTATCTACGAAACTCGGGAAAGGAATCGCATCGCTCTGGTCGATTGACGGCGCAGTCTCGCCAGCGGGCGTGCGTACAAGTGGCGATACAGTCGAGTCTACCGTTGTCATAAATCGCGCTGGCGACGCCGAACGAGGTGTACTAGATTTGGTGAGAGGTTGATCGGGCGCTAGCCCGCGCTTGACGGCGAGTTGTTGCGCTTCCTGCCGTTTGCGACTGACTTCCCTCTCCTCTTCTAAACGAAGACGTTCCTCTTCTTTCGAGAGTTCGTCGAGCGTGGGGGGAACTTGTTCGATTGTTTCGGAGACGGAGCGCGCGGAGAGGGGCGGTTTGTCCGAGTTGCTTGTGTTGCGGGAGGAGAGCGTGCGCGTGGATACGCGGGATGCGGAGGGGCGCTTGCTCTTGCTTGAGCGGGCTTTGTTGCTGCTGGGCGTGTCTTCGTTCCATTGCCCTGTTGTGCGGCGCTCGAGGGCGATGGTGAATTCGTCGTCGAGGGGCACGGCGTCTTCGAGCTCGTCTTCGCTCGGGAAGATGTCGCCTCGCGAGCTGAGGGAGTCGGTTGTGTGGCCCGATGTGTGCGTGTTGCTTCGCTGTCGGCGGTGGCCTTTGTTCTCGGGCCCGTCGAGCGCATCCTCGTCGCTATCCTCTATCAGTGGCTCTTCCTCCTCACGGTTTCTTCTTGTCGCGCCTGGGTGCTCTATGAGGTCTGCGGCCGAGGGCTTGTATCGCAGTCCTCTGCCGCCAATCTTGAAAGGCAAGCGTCCCAAGAAGCCAAAGTACGAGGAACTCGGGATGAGAGTCGGGTCTTGGGCACCATCTCGTGGCAACGTCGTGCTTTTCCGGCGCGGTGTATTATATCTTGGGTCGCGATTTCGCTGCCCATAACTCATGCCGCTCTGTCGGCCAGGCTGCGATGTTGCGCCATAATTGGAAGCGCCGCCGAGGAAGCGGTCGAGGTTGTCGCTGCCCCAGCCCAGGAGGCCGTCGTTCTCATCGTCCTCCCAGTCGTCGTAGAAGTCAAAGCTGACTTCTGCCCGGCCTCGTGACCGCCCGCGATTGCGCCGGCGGTCGTTGTGCGCTGGGAAGCATGGCGCCGTGCACGCGTTGACGCATTGGGTTATCGACGAGAAGCACGGATTAACATAGCGCTGCGTGAAGCCGTAGATGTTCTCCTGCGCCGATTCGTTTGCGTGCTCGAGGTTCTCGGTGATCTGATGGAGCGTGCGATTCCACCGCGGGTCGCTGCGACGGTACATGGTGACGATGACGACGACGGTGACTAGCACTCAGTGGAAGCGGGTGGGTATTGCGTGGAGCAGCAGAGTGCTGCGATGCGACAGCGCATTGGCTTCAACAGGACAGCAGGCGCATTCACGCTGACACACTGAGGTATGACGACGTGGTCGATGAGATGCGGCTCGGTTGGCGCTCTAGGTTCAGATTCCCCAGCCCTGCGCCAGCCGTCCCAGCACCCCACATCAATCCAGCCTTTCACCCCCACAGTCTTGCTGCTTTCGGCACGCCCCTTCCGACCAATCCTACAATGAACCATGCGATACGTCCGCTTCCTCAAAAGTCCCCGCGTAGTCGCTGAAAAGGGCACGTTGAGAAAGCAAGTCCACTGTCTGATTACCATTACTTCAGACCTTGGAGATTCTTTTCTCCCTTACGACATCCAGCTAGCAGCAGAGTTGTCAGCAACTACAGATGGGTCAGAAGAAAGCGTGATAGTATGGTCGACCGTGCAATGGACAGCCGGCATGCGCAGTCTGCCCATCACTTTCCCGCTCCCTAAATCTCAAGCTTCTCACTCCAGTTTGCGAGTAAGAGTGGGTGGGGAGCCGAAACGAACATACGATGACTTTGCAGCCATAGCAGAAAAAGGTGCTCGGGGTGTTGTATCTGCCTGGAGCCCACCATTCGCATCAGACCAAGATGCTCTGAAATTGGTCGAAAGACGGTTCAAGCTGCCAGATGGACCCATCACTACTATCTGGGAGGAGACGGGAGAAAGCATAGCGAGGCACCTATGGTATGCATCTTCATATCGCAATACAGTCTATTCGAGGTACTGATTATATATCTAGGGACGCTGGTATCACACTGTCATGTCAAATGACAGCTCTGCATAATCCAAGATCCAGCTTGACAGAAGCTGTATTACCATATGGTATTGCATCCGAACCTCATCTGAATGTGCTCGAACTTGGCACTGGCTGCGGGATGGTCGGCATTGCAATCGCTCAGACCGTCTCCAACTCGAAAGTTCTCTTGACCGACCTTCCGGAGGCTAGAGAGATCGTTGAGCGTAACATCGACTCGGCGGTCAAAGCACCAGGTGCATCACTCGCGTTCATGGAACTGGACTGGGATGCAGAGTTACCTGGTGAAATACAGACCAGCTCAGAACCTCTCGATCTTGTTCTCGCTGCTGATTGCACCTACAACCCAGACAGCAGGTATGCTTCCTCTCACCCACTTCACATGCCTGGACTACTGCTAACTTGCAACTACAGCCCCGCACTAGTCAAAACGCTTGCACGACTCTCCAGAGCAAACCCTAGAGTCAGGATTGCCATCGCAATGAAAATGCGCCACTCAAGCGAAGAGGTATTCTTCAAACTAATGTCCGATGCAGGATTCCTAGAGACAGACAAGATGGGATTTCCATTGCCAGGAGATGCTCAAGTTGGCGAGGAGACTGTGTACTTGCACGTCTACTATAGGATGTTCTTTGGTCCTACCTAGCCAGGACGTCATCTGCCTTGGGTATCGGTAGATTCTTTTCCCAATTCGATGAGCAACTCACTCATTCATTTGCCATCACCTGTCACATATAGCAAAAGAGGCGCATACAAGCTATTGGTCAAGATGTCTTGCACGCTTACAAGGCTGCTGCAAGGTAGCTAGCCTGCCCGTATCGTATGACACCAACCCCAGAACAAGGCACGCCAAGTCTGTGGAAGCCAGACAAAACCTACCATTCTACAGCGTCTACAGAAATCAGGCAAAAACTGAGTATCAAAGGAATCAACATGCACCCCCATTCCACTTGTACAAGACAACCCTCCACCGCATCGATCATCCCACACCCTCATACCCACTCTCAGCCTCGCCCATTCCAAACCCAACACATATTCCCACCGCCCCCACACCCTTTCCCCTCTAACCCTCCACCCCCCTCCCAGGCCATTCCCACTCCCCCGAAAGCTGACCACCCCAAACCTACCCTAAGTAGCAAGTTCGGCGTGGGGTCCGTCGAACCCAGCACTAACAGCCACTAACGCTCATGCTGGTAAGCACTTCGAGCGCTAGCGCTTTCCGCAAGGACTACGCCGCTACGCCGCAGTAAACTAGTCACTCCGCTAGCCAGATGGATGGAACGAGCGGCTTTCCCGAAGGTGCTGATTGTGGCGTGATAGTGCAGGTGCTTCGAGTACTAGCTAATGTATCATGCGCGGCTTTGCTGGAGTAGAGTATGGCTACACATATTACGGATTAGGTGGTACACACGTGAGGCCAGTGGTGTGGAGGTCGAGGCTCAAAACCCATTTTGTTGTATGATTATTGTAACGATTTCCATCTTGTATATACAGTCTTGTCATGCTATGTACAGTTGATTATCAAGTCCTGGCAACAATTATAGTACGAGGTTGCGCTGGTGACCCGTTCAAGCATGTGTTGATTCCACCCGTTCGTCGCTACATAAAGTCTTCAGGGCGATATTTTGTATGTCAGGCGACGCGATTTGGTTATGAAGGAGTTGATGGCTTCGGTTAGGGCGTTGGAGGGTCTTGTGCTTGCCTGAAGAAGACCGTTAGCGTCGTTGTATTGGGTCTGGGGTGGAGAGTGCTTACATCGGGTTCTCCGTCTGGCGTAGCGGCGCGGTTCACAATGGCTTTTTCGGGTTCGGTTAGGAAGTTTTTGATTGAGCTGTTGGCGGACACGCGGGTTATGTTGCCGTAGCCATCGTATTCTTCGATGTCTTTGACGGGGCTTCCAGCGGCTTGTTGTCGGGCTGCTTGTGCGCGCCTTCTGTTCGATCGCATTATCAAGATTACACCGATGGCGAGAAGGATCGTAACGAAGCCTGTGTTCATGTTAGATTCGTCCTGTAAGGATGTGATGCAGTACTCACCCAGTACACCGAACAGAATGAACAGTGTCCTTGCTAGGGGTGTCAAGCCGTGCTGTGGCTCGACACTAACGGCGGTGGCTAGACTGGATGGTAGCGCTGATCCGGAAGCTAGGGACAATGTTCGAAGCCCCGAGGATGAGGATTGTCGTGTGGTGACAGCTTGTGGCGCCATGATAGTTTGAGTGGATGGCCGGATGTCTTCTTTGCCTTCTGCTGTCCGCGTGATGGTGACAAAAGTGAGAACTGGAGGTAGCGATGAAGGCTTTGTCGTTGTCGAAGACGCTGTCGGGGATGAAGTCGAGATGACCAGTGTCGGCGGCTGAGAGAAAGAACTCGTAGAGAAATCAGTGGCTGTACTCACTGCCGACAAAGACGACATAGTTGACATAGCCGTTGGACGGGAGTCGCTCAGAATCATGAAAGACACGGCAGAAACATCCATTGTAGGGTTCGGTTGATTCTTTCCAGGCATAGGCTTTCCTACTGTCATCGCCGAAGTTGCAGATGGAGTCGAACTCTCAGGGGTTGGGAGAGGTGTCACTACAGGTGTAGTCAACAGTACAGGAGTTTCTAAAGAGATGAAAGTCAACACTCTATGCACATCTCCAAGGCGCGTTCTTCATCAAGAGCTTACCTTGGTTCATTCCAGGTACTGTCTCCAATGACGGGTCGTCTTGATTGACACCGGGAAGCGCTGCGATTTCATCCTGTACGAAAGAGTCCGCTAGAAGTCCTGGGACTGCAGTTGAAGCAGGTTGAATGGTCATGGCCTCGTTCATCGCGATAGCATCTGCTTGCACAGTAAGGGTTGGCCGGATGGTAGATGCTACAAAGTTAAGAGAGAAGGTCGAGGTGGCATTCATCGATGACGAAGGTGCGGTAAAAGCTTGAAGTGTTGATCCCTGGCCATCGGTAGGCGTTGGTACGGCCAGTGTTGAGAGCTGTCCGGACTGCGATGGGAGTACACCCTGTGTACCCATGAGAGAGTCCAGGGACTGTGACGATGGCATCGGTGGTGGGCCTTCAGGAAGTTCGTTCTTGCTCGCATCCGCTTGTTCAAATCTCGTCCAGCCTTTCCCCGAGTTCGTGTCCATATTCTCCTCATTCTTGCCCTCGACTACGATGGGCGTAGCTGCCATCCTTGGATCATTACGGCGTACCAGCACCGGTGGGGTATCATATGGTCTGCTCGGTGCAGCCATTGCGAGGTAAGATTCCCATAGAGGCGAGGAAAATTCACAGCACGCGAGGATGTTGAAATGGCAGTAACGCGGGTGCCATACCCCAGCCGGCTAAGAGTGGTTCCATACAAAAAGTACCAGATGCCAAAAACGTGCTGAAGCGGGTGAACGTTTCGGTGTGGGCTGCTACCATGAGATGCGGTTGGTCGAGAGAACGCCCACTGCGACCTTTCCGTACCAAACATGACCAGCACGATCCCTGTACCAGGGAGATCTGTCGCCTATTTGAGACCATGTGGTGCACCAGCTACGGTTTTCGGGGTATTGTATCCGCTTCATGGGGTTCCTCCAAACGTGCACTTGTTTCGCAGAGGACGCCAAAGTTTGTGTCGACACTCGAAACGTAGCGCATGCGGCGGGAACTTCGAGACCGGTCTGAACAATGGATGCCACTGCGATGGCCGCGTGGTACGTATCTAGTTGATGGAGGCCGTCCGGTTGATGATACAAGAAAAGGAACGGTAGCCCTGCCGACAGCTCATGTAGGTCAGATCTATAGATAACTTGTACTCTGGATAAAACAGCAGCGCATTGTTCATTCTTGCCATGGAGAGTGTTCTGAAATATTCGTCTTTTGCTCGCGACCAGAAACAGTAATGATGGCCTTCTTCATTATGGAATTGTCGCGACATTTTCGGCGGTGCCAATGTGAGGCATGCTCAGCTCCGACTCGGCAGACTCATGCAACGAGCGTGGCTGTGCCTGGCTTCGGCACTCGTATCCGGCCTCACGCAACGAGGTGTAATTCAGCGGTATTCTCGCATCCGGAATGGGGTTGTAGAGCAGAGGACCACTGGGTGTTTAGCTCGCGGTTGCATCGGAACCAGCCTCTGAGGCCTGGGGCGCGGCGAAGTGGATCAATCCAGCAGCCGTCCGAGTCGATGATGCTTGCCGTGCGCCACCTCAGTCTAGGTCGATATTCCCTTGTCGCATACTTATCGTCCGTATTCTGGCATTTCTGCAACATGATAATCGCGTGTCCATAGCCGCTGTCGTCGTTCTTTTCGCACGTGTACCCCCCGAATGGCCGCACGCGACACGCCCGAGCGCGCGGTGCCGGAAACCATCGACCTCGAGCATGGGACCAAACGCGACCCTTCCCGCGACCGCGTCGCACCGAATAGTCAGAACTTAGAAGTCGTCGCACCGCACCGCCAGGCCAGTCATACCCCGCAATGGAGGAAAAGGTTCAGCGCACGCACGCCGGCGCCCGTCGCTCGCTGGAGCCGCAAGGTTGTCGACTGGGTCAAAGGGCCGAAGCCGCCGGGCAGATATACGATTACGCCTTTTCTTGAGCGCTGGCAGACGCTGCCTGTGCGTCTGCTCGCGCGGCTGCCAGAATGGATGCGCATCTGCGTGTATGCGGCGACATGCATCGTGTGGATCGTTGTCTTCGCGGTAATCATCAGTGACGGCGGGCTTCCGTCTGACATTGGAGGGTTCGGGGCGCCTGTCAAGCTGTCGTGTGTCAACAACCTGTGGTAGGGCCTCTCCTCTTGTACGCGAAGCCGTGATGACTGTACTGATCGTCGCCAGGCCTTCTCCAGAGAGCTGCGGACCCGACGGCCGCAACTGCTTCCCCTTCTCCAACGCCTCGTTCGCCTTCGTCTGCCCCGCCGGTTGCTCGAGCGCCCAAGTCCTGAACCCTCGCGCAATCGGTCCGCAGGTTATAAACTATCGATCCCTGGTGGTTGGCGGCACGCCGGATGCCCAGGACGATGGGCTTGTGTATCGCGGGGACTCGTTCATATGCTCAGCGGCCATCCACGCTGGAGTAATCAGCGATGGCAGCGGCGGTTGCGGTGTTCTCTCGTTGGTGGGAGAGCGCGACAGCTTCGGCGCTGTGACACAACATGGCATCAGCAGCATTGGCTTCGACTCGCACTTTCCAATGTCCTTTACCTTTGGCGAGGCTTCGGCCAAATGCGAAGACCCGCGCTGGAATCTGCTGATCCTCTCGACTATCTTCACTGCTCTGTTCGGCATCTTCACCACGAGCCCTGCGACGTTCTTTGCCCCCGTCTTTACGATTCTGTTCTTCCAGACCGGCATGGCATCAGACCCGCCCTCGTACTCAAACTACGCTTCCTTGGCCTCTACAACACTTGGCCGCTTCTTGCCTGCGGCGTTGGCTGCTGCCCTCTTCTATCAGTTCAGTGTTCGCAAGTCTCTGCGTAATTGCAGGGCGCAAATCGAAAAGACCATACTCTGGGTAGGCGGTGCCTGGGTTGGCGCACTGGGTAATTATACATTTGAGCGTATACCCATACAGCGGCTTACAGGAAACGATATCCGACAACAGCCCGGTGCTATCACAGCATTAGTGATTATCGTGCTGATTTTGTTTGCCGTCGTTTTGTACCAAGCATGGTGTTTCCGTAAGGAAGGGCGACTGCCACGCTATCTTGCACTATACGCTACATTAGGCCTGGGGCTGGGTATCCTTGCAGCTATGCCGAAGCTTACACTTAGGATACACCACTACATAATCGCTCTCCTACTCCTTCCAGGTACTGCGCTGCAGACACGCGTGAGCTTGCTGTGTCAAGGCCTGCTCGTTGGACTCTTCGTCAACGGTATTGCACGATGGGATTTCGACTCTATACTGCAGACAGCAGCGGCGCTGAGAGGGGATGGCCAGCTCGGATCTGGTATCCCAGCTATTCTGGAGCCAATCGTGAATGGTTCGAGCATCACATTCGCATGGGAGAGTCTACTCCGCGGATATCAAGGCGTCAGCGTGGTGGTCAACGATGTGGAAAGGCACCGGGGCTCTGGTGGAAGCGACACAGGAAACTACACCTGGAGTCGTTCGGATGACGGGAAAGATGAGTACTTCAGGTTTGGCTTCATCAGTTATCAACTGTTTGGCAACGTAGCATATAGCGACTTTACGAGAGCGGGTACGTGGTTCTCGAATGGGACCTGGTCTGGAATCCCGCCAGGCCGTACATGATAGAACCCGAATGAAATCATTCTCGGGTGCTAGAGACCTGTTTAATCCCTTCATTGTAAACCTCCGTTCCTGCAGACGTGACCAATGAGCTACTAGCGCGTTTACGTCACCGTTCAATACATGGAAACCTGGGCTTCAGGACAATCGATCGACAGGTGGAAGCGGTGATCCAACGGTTATACAGGCACATCTTGGCCAACCGCGGCAGCCATCATGCCCTCTCCTGCGACAAATCAGGTCTGGCTCACATTGTTCCTTCTGCTTTGGGTGCGGGGGTAGTCCGAACACGGCAGTGGACATGACGTCACACCAACAGAGCCGAGTTGCTCCAGGGCTTGGATGACCGCGCCTGCACTAGGTCATTTTCCACAAACACGATGCATTCTCTCCCTCGGATTCTCTACTCCCTCTGACCTTACCCCTCTACCTTCCGGAGCCTCAAAGGCATGGATTCACCCCCGAGACGTGAAGCGCCGGCTGCTTCCAAGCGAAAACCTGTCCCCTCGCCGACTGCACCTGGGCCTTCGCTTGAGCCAGAACGCAAACGCGAGCTTACCAGTAGACTAATACCGGATGCCTTTCTCACTGCCACTCTTTTGGCAGCCCTTACTCTCTCCTGGCCGCTACGCTGGGTTATCTCTGGAGCGCCCATACTTGTCTACGCCATCTTACTAGGTGAGGCTTATGGCCATCGTATCTTACCCTTCGTTCCCGTCTGGACCATATTTGCAACTGTCAACTTCATCTACGCAGTATGCGCCACATCATGGCTTCTGTACTGGGTATTCTGGTCCCTCTGCTGGCCTGTACTCTTCATCACCTGCCTCTTCCAATTCGAAGCACCTGCTGCACTGGCGCGTCGCACGCTACGAAAGACTTTCCTACGAGACCTACACTTTATCAACGATCAGATAGCCTTCTTCGACCTGCCTGCTCTTGAGATTGACACTGAAGTCAAGGGACTTTTCGTCGTCCGAGGAGTCACGCTCTCACTGTCCACGATGACACTTGTTGCTCATGGAGTTGAAGCCGGGATAAAGCTAGCTGACGACATTGAACTCGGCATTCAAGTTGACAAAGTCGTCGTACCCCTCTTCCGCGAGATAACCGTCGACGATGTGTATGCGAATGTGAAGGGTGGGGATTGGGAAGTCACCTTTGGAGACGTACAGTACGGCGTTCCAGAACCAGATGACGACGAATCTGTAGTCGTCACCAACACTGCCATTCTCAGAGCGGCAACGATGAAAGGCAACGCCAACGGCCGTCCGGCTGATATGGTCAGAAACCTGACTGCGGGGAAAATACCGACTGAGGCTGAAGACACCAAATCCGCATTCTCATCCGTCAAGAAGATCTCACCAGATGAGGAGCGCGCCCACACAAAGTACAAAGAGCTGGTTCGCTATATCAACGACACGAGCGCCATTACAAAAGCAAAGGAGATGCTGATAGAGGCCTCGAAGGCACGAGCGGAGGCTGGCTTGACCGATGACGAAAAGGACACCAAAAACACGAAGAAGTCAAAAGAAGAACCGGGAGTGCGCTTGGATATCGAAAACCTCGATGATTTCCGGGCAGCGATTTGTACCCAGATCCACGGGCAACCCTCGATACCTCACCCACCGACCAAATCGATCAGAGTCTCCACTCTTCGCAAAACATCGTACCCAAATGTAAAGAAGTTCTTACATCGGCTACCCTTCCTCTACCGCTTGATGCTCAGCCCCATCTGCTACTTCCATCCTGTCAAGTTCAAGTCCGTCACTGCAGCTGGCTCAGGAAAGTGGTTCACTGTCTTGATGCAAAAATACTTCTTCAAGCATTACTCAGCCCAAGATGCCGAGATTCGTAGATTGGAAGCGCGGATATCAGCCTGGTGCGCAGATGCCAATTTCGCTGTGGAATTGGGCCCGATTGCTAGCGAAGCCCACTTCCCCATCAACACCAATTACAACATCACGACCCACTTCAAGATCTCCGATGTCATGGCTTACAGGATTCTTCCGGATGCCGTCGAACTTAAGCAAGTTGTACGATTAGGAGGTGCGGATGCTGTTCTCACGATTCCCACATTCCTGTTTCCCCACCATGAGCACATCTTCCCGGAGAAGAAGAGCGACTTCGACCTGCTTGAGATGGAATCTGCCATAAAAGAAGCCGAGCCTACCCCGAAGCAGGTGCGGGATCTTAAAGAGCTCGGGAAGCTGAAGAGAGACGAGGCTTCTATGCATGTCAACGCACATGCCCATCTCCCGGCACAGTTCCACCAAGACCTTCTTAACTTTGTCGCCGCAATTGTTAAAGCCACCAAAGTCATCGAGTCGGATAAGGACTTTGAGGAGGCCAAGGTCCTCCGCGAGCTGAGACGTGTCACCACGTCTGATAGCGAAGCTAGTAGTCTTGCATCAGTCAACACCAACAGCAGCGAAGTTTCAGGGACCACACTGAACGCCAATGACGACAATGGCTTCAAGGCATTCCTAAAGAAGGTGGACTCTGGCTTCAAGGATGCGTCGAACAAGACCATGGTGGGCATGCGCAAAGCTGGCCAGAACACGGTACACGCCATGGCCAACGATCGTTGGATCGCTCGGCTTGTCGGCAAAGTGACTAGGAAGTTGGAGAAGGCGCAGGGCGAGCTGGGCTACAGTGGAGAGGTTCCGATCGCTCTGGCTAAGTACCGCGAGCGACATGAGTTTGAGCAAAAGCTTTTGCCTTGAACTAGAGAGATTTGGTGTTGGGGAGACAGTTGATGAGTTGCATGATACCCCCTTGAACTCCACGTGTTTGAGTAGTTTACTTCAGTACTGGATTACGAATTAATGTCTGCCTAAGACCTGAGCATCATGACTAATGATGACTTCATGCTAATAGTATATCTTGTCGTTGCAGCTATGATGATTGACAGCCTTCAGGATGCTTGGTGTTTTGCATATTAAAAGAAAATACGTAAAGTTAAAGTCTGTTAGTATAAAATGAGGCATACTAAAACCCCTATAGCTTTCATGGTATATCTTTTGCGCAACTAAAGGTAGACTCTAACTTCTTTTAAAGAGACTTTACTGTCTAGTTGTCTCTAGATCGGACCGTGTCTTTTGTTAGTTCAGCAGCACAGTTGTTACTGTCCCGACAGCTTTTCCTAGTTCCTCTTCGGCTGAGAATCCTTGGTAGCATTTGGCACCACATGGATGTGTCAGTGAGATGCGTGACCTTACCGCAGACAGCAGGCATTACGTAAGCTCTTGTGTTGACGATACTTCTCTTTTCGAGAGGACCTGATTGAATGGGTATATATGGATTTCGGAAGTTGTGAGTCGCTCGTCTGCGTCGCGTTACTGCAGTACTATAGAGGTTTAGAGAGTCGCGGGATAGCTAGCTAAATTAAATAGAACATACCGTGCAACATATTATCGTATGGGTGATGATGGCTGCAGGTGAGACACAAGGGAGGCATGAGGTAGTATACTAAACCTAGAATATACGTGCTTCTTTGGGTAGAATGTCATTTCCGCAGTATGGCTAACAGGGATATACGGCGTCTCGTTGCGGTTACCACGAGGTTCGTAGACAGCACGCCTGTATTGCCATTTTGTAAACAGCGTTCCTACTCGGTGTTGTGCCCGCATACATCAACATCACCATATTTGTCAAATTAATATTCCGTCTCCCATAGCTTAGGTTCTACATGACAAAATATCAATGAAATTTGTCAATCGAGAGGGAATGCCATGAAGCATTAACTGTCAGGGTAATTAGAACATGCTATTTCTTGTTTGTATGTAAGATGAGACGTCTATCTACTGGATACTACATACGAATGAGTACCCGTGAATTAGGCTAAATCTATGTAGTGTGTCTTCCAAGCACGACGCTTGAAACTCAAGCTCAGTCCTGGATAGAGCGTGCACACACGGATCCTGATGAACTCCTCACAAGAATCCCATTCCAACTGCCATCGTTTCCAGACTCTGATGATAGGCGTCGCGGAAATCCCCTTCCAGTGCCTCACCTTGGGTCCAGCTGATGTAGCAAAACGTTTCCTTCGGTTGTTGGGTAGGGCAGATGCCATCGTGTGGAGCTTACAGTAGTATCATCTGCAACTATGTTGGAGACAGTTTTCCGACGTCTAGAATGATACGGAAGGTGATGATACATAGCATCAAGGTTGCTGGTTGAGACGTCGAGACGTATCGGATCTGTTGAGAGATCGTCGTACTTAGGACGGAGAATCCACGACGATGATCTCGTAGTGTGAATGGCGCAAGTACTCCACTCCGATATCGATGCACCGGTGGACATCGTGTAGTGTTGTACTACCCATGTCCGGGCATACGACAGAACGGTGCGAAGTTCACTTGGTCTGTGATGAGACGGGCGGAGTACTGTTCGTACGCAAGTCGAGATCCGCATGTCAACCCGTCGGGTATAGACTGCCACTTCACCCAATATTATGCTTGTCCATCTCTTCATCGATCCAGCTCCCCCGCTTGACTCTAACCCGCCTCCTCCACTTATCCTGATCTTCCTGCTGCCCTCGCGTCTCCCACCCAGTCTCGCCATTCACCGGTTCCGCATGCGTAACGTTCGGGCTGATGCGTCGGGGATCCACAAAGTCGGGGTATTGCGATCCGCCAAAGTCGTGCGTGAGCAGGCTGCCGTTGAGTCTCGCCGATGCGCCCACACTCGCTGTACCACTTTGTGTCTTTTCCAGCGTCAGGGTGTTCCGGCGTTCGAAGCTGTTACCGCGTGCGTAGGCGTTGTTCATGCTCTGATCGGATTCGGCTCGGACGCGCACGAGTTGGATGAGTTTCCCCAGGACGGCAAATTCGAGTTTGAGTTTGATGGAGTATACGACGCCTTTCAGGGTGGTCTCGATGAGGTACAGGTTGGCGAATTCGACGCTGAGCAAGGCGATATCCATGGCAATGATTAGTACGTTGATAGTGAGGAGCTGGTACATTGTCTTTCGAACGTTTGTGTTCTTGAGGTGCCCGTTCGATTGGTTGCCAGCGCTGTCGTCGAAACTGCGCACGTCGTCTTGTACAGTTTCCGAGAGTTTCAGTAGTCGCACCGTCTCCTTGATGTATACTATGGACAGGATGGTTTCTTGCACGAAGAAGCACACCATCTGCACTTTCTCCATTATCGAGTATCCGCGAACGAAGCGACGCAGCGTAGCATCGGAAAGCGAGTTCGAATTGGAACCGAAGGTCAAGACGGTCGTAACTGAGTGGAGCAGTACGCCATTGGTGATTATCATGTAGAGAGTCCAGCGAAGGACTCGGCGCGAGTTTGTAACGAGATGGAGGCGCGACCATAAAACGACTGATTGCCCTAGACATTGTTAGTAGCCGCATGCTGGGTGCCTCCAGCGTTGACCGAACTTACCAGTGATCATGGGATACCATCCAAGCGTGAGTAAGACGACGCCGACATATCCAGCATTTGCCGCAGGGTCCAACAAGCGGAAGAACTTGATGATGAAGCCCAGCGAGTATGGTATGATGCCGAATGCGCTGATGACGAGCGACCAGAAGTACAACCCATGGTAGCGCTGGAAAGTAACGAAAGCGAGAACAATGAGTTCGATGGCGTTGTAGAGCGAAAGACCGAGCAGAAACGCGATGATGATCTTAAGGGGAAGAGAATCGCCGGTGTAGCCTACAAAGGCATCAGTACAGGACAATCGCGTTGCTCAGACACAGCTAGAAACTTACCTCCAGTGATTCCAGCGCCGGCGGACTCGAGTGTCCCCAGCGCCGGTGTCGACTCCGCCGCGAAAACAGACGATGTGCCGCTAGAAGCAAGGTTGACAGAGAGCGACGCCATTCCGAGCCTTCCGTCTCAAACTGGTCAAAACGCAGCTCCTCCGTGCAACAACGAACCAGGCACAAAGAGGCAGAATTGCGACGCCATCAGTTCGAAGAGGAGACGGGTACCGTAACGCACAGCAGGGCGACAGAAATGACAGGAGAAACGGGCCGGTAGGAAGCGACATCGAGTAAGGGCTTATTTCTATCGAGGCGGGGATTTTCCGTGTACGAGCGTCAACGGTGCGCGTGCACTAATTGACCACGCGCGGCTTGCATTGCAAACCAACAGGACGGGGCGTCCGAGTGACGCTGCCTTTCTCCACTTGCTAACGGGTTGCAGTTTAGGAGTGCAGGCAGTCCGGGGTAGATCGGCACTACCGAGTCGCGCATTAGGCCATCTGCCATGGCAGTTGGCAGTTTGCCCATGTCTCGGAAAATTATGACGACTGTGCTTTATTGCTTCCTATTGCGGCTTGCACCGTGCTTCTCTGTGGTAAGAACGGAGAGCTATGTAATCAACTGTTTCCCTATCTTCATCCTCACGGATGCTGGTCCTACAACTCATTAAGTGATGTTTTTGCCCATGCTCTTCTTGCCCTTTTGCTGCGCCGACTCGTGCTTCTTCAGGTCTTCAGGTACCTTACTTATCTCACTCTTCATGAGGATCTGCTTGAGATCGTATAGCACATCCGCATCTTCATTACCCCAGAAAGTGATTGCAACACCGGGCTTGTCAGAGTCCGCTCCCAAACGACCAGTACGACCAATACGATGCGTGTACGTTTCGATACTCGGTGGCATGTTGAAGTTGACAACCAGGGAAACGTCTGGAATGTCAATACCACGACCGAGCACGTCTGTGGCGACGAGCACCTGGATCTGCCCATTCTTGAGGGATGCAAGAGCAGCCTCACGCTGATCCTGGGTTTTTCCACCGTGGATTGTAGCCGATGCGAAGCCCATATGTTTGATGTCGCGAGCGATCGCATCGCAATTCTTTTTGATGTTGACAAAGACGATGATCGGTGGGGCGAATTCGCGAGTATTCAAGATTTCTTGGAGACGCCTCTTCCGCTTCTCCTCTCCCTGGACGAACTCGACACGCTGCTCGACAGTGTCGGAAGCCTCGCCCTGGTTACCGATTGTAACGATGGCAGGACGACGTGTATACTTTTTCGCGATTCTCTCTACAGCTGGCGGCATAGTAGCTGTGTACATCATGGTTTGACGGTACATTCCTGCTTTCATGGCAGTGGGGTCTTCAGCAATCTCGCTATCAGGCTTCTCGTTGTTGACAGGTAAAGCGTCGAGAATCTTATTAACGGGCTCTTCAAAACCCATGTCAATCATCCTGTCAGCTTCGTCCATGATGACATAAGTGCATTGGCTAAGAACAAGGACTCGACGCTCAATGCAGTCAACCAGACGACCGGGCGTGGCAATGATAATCTCGGCTCCGTCACGCATCTGGAACGATTGTTCCTCGATGGAGTGACCACCGATGAGGACAGCCGTCTTGAAACCTAGTGGTAATGCGAACTTGCGAGTCTCCACTTCGATCTGCTGAGCAAGTTCGCGAGTCGGTGCAAGGACGAGGGCATACGGGCCATCGTGTCGGTTGAACGCGTCGAGAGGAGGTAGCTGTGAGATGTAGGCAAGCAGTGGCAGGACGAAGGAGGCGGTTTTACCCGAACCCGTTGCAGCAACTCCGATCAGGTCGCGACACTGCAGAGCAATAGGTATAGCCGCACGTTGAATAGGTGAGGGCTCAAAGTAGCCGACCTCGTCCACGATGCGCAAGAGCTTCTCCGGAAGCCCTGACTCACCCCAGTTGCGCATAGGGTTCGGTATTGCGCCTCCTTTGGTAGCAATGCTGAAGTCTTCCTTGAAGATGCGCCAGTCGCGCTCTCGCATGTTCTCCAGCTTCTTCTTGCTCCAGTGCATGTCCAACTGTGCGCGACCGCCCCTGTCTTTCCGCCGTCGCTCCATTTCAAGTAGCTGCTCAGCTCGTTCTCTGCCATGTTCCGGGTCTCGCTCGATAATCGCATCGATCATCTTCTTTGTCGCTGCGCTGGTGACTTCCTCGGAGAAGCCGCCTAGTCGGCCGCGCCCAAAGAAGCTTGCTTCAGCTTTCTGCTGGTAGATAGGATTGTAATCGTGGCTCGTGTCCTCCTCCTCGTTCCACTCGAAATTGAACTTCTTTTCCGTCGTCCTCTTGCGCTTTTTCTTGGCCGAGAACGTCGACTGATTTTGTTCCGCGCCCATGTATCTTTGCCTTATCAAGGCCGCCTCGGTGTCGTCAGCAGGGCGCTTGTTGCCCTTCTTGTCCGGCGGTGGTGGAGGCGCCATATCTCCATTTCTGCGATCGTTTCGCATGGACGACGGTCCAGTCGGCGCATCGCGCATCGAGCGCGGCCCAGTGGGTACGAACGAGGACGAGCCGTTGTGGCTGTTGTGGCCATTTGTGCGGTTGTTGTCTTGCGAATGTCGCCATGCGTCGCTGTCTCCGTTGGAGGCCTCTCGCCTTTTTTGCGCCTCTTCAACTTCTTTCTGGCGCTTCTCAAGCGCGATGCGCTCTCTCTCGGCCTTTGGTATGAACTTCGGCTTTGCGGCAGCCGCTTCTTTCTCGCGCTTGGCCTTGAGGATGTCGTCGATACTCGGTGGCTGCTTGCGAGCAGCTGGGGGCGAAACGGCGGCAGTCATCTTCGTTTCGCAGGGGTCACGGTCTGTGGACTTGCGGAGGAGGATTCGCGCGGACTATAAGGCGCATGCACGCTAAGGCGACACCAGATCACGTGTGTGGCTGCTATCGATAGTACCCTGGCCCCACTGCATGATGTGGTTCCCTAGATGATACCTGGGAACCACCTTGGAACAGTGTCACACACACTAGGTAGATCTCGATACGTAAGGGTAGAGCCAGTCCAACGTGTAGTCCGATGTTGGGTACTGTTATCTTCGGGCTTCCAAGCCCGAGGAAGGAGCTGTACCATGGGTGATTATATGTGGACTTGGAGATACTTTGATTCAGAGGCCAAGTCTAGCCGTCTACTGTTCAGATTGGCGTATCTGGGGTGCTTCCGCGTACGTATCATAAGATAGTTTGGTCGTTCCCATTATCCTGTCACAGCCTGGAGGCAGACCCCCGGCGGCCTGTAGCATTCCTCATAGCTCATAAACATGATTATATGCCACCACGTGCCATACAACACCTCAGTCCTGCCTGCCCTTGAGTAACCGCTTTGTGACCTTGTCCTTCTCAATGATGTATACGTGTGCGCCCCAGCCTGAAAGTGCGTCTCGGTCGACAGCGTTGAGCAGCGCCTGTGAGATTGTCTCGAAGAGGTCCTCGGGGCCCTATTATGATGTTAGCCTAGCCCGATACCACGCACTGATACAACCCACTAGATCAGGCTCCCACAGTCCCTCACATGTACCGAACAGCTGATCGCTGGCTGTTCCGCTAACAATGAAATCCTTCGCAAAGTCGATGCACCCAATACTGTCGAAGCCGCAGATGAAGGGCTTCCCGCTTGTCTGGTTGATACCGGCGATTACGGGGCTGATGAAGTAGGGTCCGAAGCGCTTCTCATACAGACTTGAGCTGACGAGGTTCGCCATGGTCTGGGGGCTGATGTTGCGCTCTTCGCGGAGGCGGTACATGTTGACCTTGTAGCGGAACAGATCTGATACGGTGGATACGTCGGTGGCGAGGCCGGTCAGACCTAGGAAGACGTCGCCGTACTGGAAGATCTTGGGGAAGTTGTTGGACACGGTGAGGGCTTGCATGCCGAGACGCAGGTCGCATGCGATGGCTACGCAGTCCTTGCCCACCATGGCCACGCAGGCGCCACCGTCTATTCAAGTTATTAGAAGAGCATGCGGGGTGGTCTCGGTGGAGGCGTACTTATTGAGAATGGTGACGACTGTTGCGATTAGCTATGGACTCCAAGTTGACTGCGGGCAGCTTACCATGGCTGTGTGTGTGATGCGGAATGACCCTCGATTGGCAACTACAATAACAGACGGGGACGTAGAGCTCTGCGGTGTATGTGGGAAACGGTGGTGTTGTGGGCGCTTGTGATGTACTCACCTGGGCAGGCAGCTCACAGTGTTACGCGGAGGCGCGAGCTCCCCGGGCCGCCCTGGACACTCGTACCTAGCTCGAAACCGCCTTCTTGGCACCGAACTTTTGAGATGCACCAACAGACACGCCCACATCGAGCGCAACCCACAAGATACCCACCATGAGCGCCCAAACGTCTGTCGAAATCGCAAAGTCGCTGCCCCCGCGGTTACTGCGCTTCTTCCAAAAGTACCCGCCACCATCGCTCTTCCCCAGTCTCTCATCTCAACTTGCATCACCGACTTCACACGCAACCCCAAGCACAATATCGACAACCCCACCAACCAACCCCAATGCCTCCGTGACCGAGACGTCCGCGCCGGAGGCCATCGCAAGACCCGCAAATGCGCCCTCAAATTCAAACATACCACCAGAAGCACACGACCTGCCCTACCCAAATCCATTCCTCCCACACAAGAACTTCGCAACCGGACGGTGGCACTCCCCCGCGTATGGTCTACGGAAACAAGCCGATCTTGTTAAGCTTGCCTCGGAACATGGTGTCGTCGACCTACTGCCGTGGACTGTCAAGAAGCCTGGCGAGAAGGAAAGGCGGAGGGTAGAAAGAGGATTGCAAGTCAAGGGCACAGGCGAGGGACAGAAGGTCAAGGGAAAGCTTTGGGAGCGAACACTGAAGGGACGCTTGGAGATGAGGAGACAGGCTATGCTGAACATGCCGGCTTTGATCCAGGAATGGAAGCAGAAGGGCCACGGAAGAGGTTGGAAGAAGTGGCCCAGTGGAAAGGCGAAGAAATAGAGTATCCCGCTCAAATGTACAATATCATGGACACTGTTCTCTTCTTCCATGTAACGAGGTTTAAACATGGCTCGATTGGTGTATCACAAAGTAGTGATGTATGGGTATCCTACTGACTGAACTATCTCATCCTTGACAGACCTCCCACGTGACTGTGCGTGTGTACAACTAGTTCTGGGTATAATATAGGAAATTCGATATGCACATATGCATGCACACGCTTAACAATCCATCCTGAGCTATCCTTGAGGCCCGGCACAACGAGAGGACGCTTCACATGACCATCTCCTCGTCGCCATAACCACCCTGCAGCCCATACTCTCGTGCATATGCGTATGCTCCGTAAGTGTTCTCCATGTCAGCTACGCTGCCCACATTCTTCTGCCAGAGGCCGTTGCTGCCAGTGTTGTTGTAGACTGGATCGGTGGCCTGGTTGTACTTGGTCGACTCCTTCAACGCATTCTCGCCTCTGCATGACTCCTCGTATTCGCGTCTAGCCATCATCTCGTAGCCTGATGCCATGTATGGTTCAGCGCTTGCTGCCGCCATGCTCTGATCCAACTGCTGCTGGTGCTGCTGGATAGCCTCTTGCTGGGCGGACTCCGCTTGTTGTCTCTCATATCTCAGCTTAGCCATGGCCTCCTCCTGTGCGAGACTGGTAGGTGGCCAATCGTAGAGCTGTCGGGACATGTTGTAATCCACGCCTGCTGGATGTTCTTGACGACCTGATGGAGGGGATATACGCCAGAGCTCGAGGAGACGTAGCCGCTGATCGTCGTCTGCATTCTGGAAGAGATCGATCTGGGAAGGGAACAGAAGAGAAGGATCAATACTGTTCCTCAAAAGTACGGCAGCGAGGTCCGAAGATTCGATGTGTGTCTTCAAGGCTGGCTCGGAGGTACTGCGGGTAGGTACATGATATGAATGAGTGTAGTGTTGAGAAGCGTAGACGATCTGCTTGGGAGCCTCTTCCTGCTGTTGCTGTTGTTGCGCTGGTTGTTCCTGTTGCATCTGTGGTTGCATGGGCTGTGGGTTGCCTTGAGACAAGTTCATGTTGGCTGAGAACAGCCGAGTAAGTTCATCTTGTTGCATGTTTGCGTCTTCTGCTGCTTTCCCCTGAACGTTGATGCCCGTAGATATTGTGCCGCACTATGACGTAACGTTAGTGTTTACCAGCGCCGAAGACGAACGAGCTTACGTTTGCGCAAGAAATGTTCTGAGAAAAGGCGTAAGGACTGAATGAGATGGGCGTGTCGTGAGTGCAGTCGCAGTGGTGCAGGAGCATGGGCTGCATGTCCTCTAGGGTCTCAACAGCAAGCGGATGAGGGGCAAGTTCTGGAAAACAGAGGTTCAAGTATTGTATTAGGCGGGGAGTCGACAAAGGCGCATACAGTGATGGACTATATCGTTGAAAGACCTTGTAGACTCGAGCTCAGAATTCGCCGTTGGCTAGTATATGGAAACTTGGAATCGTACTTGTCCGCGCTTGCGTTGGGCGCTGACGACAATCGGCGGGGGATGACAAAGGGTGCCTTTGTGAGTCAAGAACAAACGGAAAGGTGTTCAAATATACTTGGACCAAGTCAGCAGTGAAGAGGGGGCAAGAAGAAAATTAGCAGCAGCGTGATGGTGGTTCTTTATGTACCGTTGAGTATAGCGTGCTGTCGGGGTCATGCGTGTAGGCGGGATGATTCTGATAATTTTGTCGCCCACGTCCAATTAGTGACGAAGCTGAAACCCAACCTGTCCGGCTAGTCTGCTGGCAGCCAATGATGTGTCTTGAGAGCTTGCAAATAGTGGTCGATTTGGGACGACAACTCATCAAATGTGTATGGGCGTATGCACTTTTGGATGTGAGGTGCGGGCAATTGGAGGCCCAGACGGAAGAAGCCGGGACAGCAGGCAGCGAACACACCAGTAGCGCCAGCAACGAGGAGGCGGATCGCGCCAACAGTTCTGGACGAAGCAAGGAGGACCGAGAGTTGCAATGCTCGCGAGTTGCTGTTCACGTACGCGGGTTGATGCCTCTAGGTGTCGGCCTTGGCACGCACGCGCGCTAGTGAGCTACCTGGAGCTTGCGCAGATACACCATTGCCTAGAATCATCAACACCGAGACACACGACTGCCAACCTTTGACAATCCCGTAATTGCTTCCCTAGAATCTGCGGTCCATTTGATCGCCCGGAACACACAAAGCGCCCTTCTCAGTCTCCACACCGCCCACCATGGTAAACACCCCACCGTAACAGCTGAAGCACCCCAGTCGATCTAACCATGGCGTAGACGTCAATAGGTACAGGTTACGACCTGTCCAACTCGGTCTTCTCGCCCGACGGTCGAAACTTCCAGGTCGAATACGCGGTCAAGGCAGTAGAGAACGGTGGCACAGCGGTCGGCATCAAGTGCAAGGATGGCGTCGTACTCGCTCTGGAGAAGCTCGTCAGCAGCAAGTTGCTCAAGCCCGGCGCGAACAAGCGGATAGCAACTGTGGACCGCAACATGGGCATTGTGTCTTCCGGTCTCCTCCCCGATGGTCGCCACTTCGTCTCCCGTGCCCGCGATGAGGCAGCCCAATGGCGGCAGCTTTACAAGGCACCCATCCCCTCTTCGTCTCTCGCCGACCGCATGGGAAGCTATGCCCAAGCGTATACTCTCTACTCGAGTGTCCGTCCTTTTGGTATAACCGCCATCCTTGCAGGCTGGGACTCCGAGGCCGAGCTACCAGTAGATGGTCAAGTCGGATCAGGGCCTACTGTTGGCTCAGGAGGCAAGAAAGAAGGCGCAAAGCACGGTGGGCCATCGCTCTACATGATTGAGCCAAGCGGTCTATACTGGGTATGAAGACCCTTTTGACCTAAATATGTTCAAGAACTAACGTGTACAGGGCTACTACGGTGCCGCTACAGGCAAGGGCCGCCAGGTCGCCAAGTCAGAGCTCGAGAAACTCAATCTCTCCGAGGGAAATCTTTCACTGGAGGAGGGTGTCAAGGAGGCAGCACGCATCATCTACGTCGCACACGATGACAACAAGGACAAGGAGTTTGAGCTTGAGATGACATGGATCAGCAGTCTCGACGGTCCTACCAAGGGCAGGCACGAGGAAGTGCCCAAGGACATCCGGGAAGAAGCTGAGAAGCTGGCAAAGAAGGCGCTGGAAGGAGACGACGATGATGACGAGGAGGAGGAGAAAATGGAAGAGTAGACGACGACTGCACAACACCGCGTAGACGGTCTACATGCATAACGAGCGGCTCTCACTGCCTTTCACGATCAATGAACAACATTTACGAAAGTCAAGCACTAGCACTATCATCTTCTTGTTCGGCCCGCTTCTCAAGCTTGCTTCGTCGCTCCTGCCAATTCTGGATTGACAGTTGACTGCGTCATCGACGATTCCAGATTCGCCATGCAGGTACATCCGCCCCACTAGCGCGTCACCCTGCAATCCGATTTTGAAAACCATTCAACAATTCCATCCATAAGTATCTTACGTCACGCGTCTATCCCACCATCCAAATACACTCTTCTTATCCAATTGTAATATATCATCATGCCGCCAACGCTCATACTCATTCGCCACGCTCAGGCACAACACAATGCCACCAGCGACTGGTCTATCAGGGACCCTCCACTTACTGAGCTGGGCGAGCAGCAATGTCGCGAGCTACATGAGAGTCTGAAAGAGAGCAAGATCGGCAATGAAGTTGAACTCATCGTTGTCAGCGCTCAAAGGCGGACGCTCCAGACTGCCACTATCGGGCTGGACTGGCTTATCAAGAAAGGCACCAAGGGTAAGAGCAATGTCACTGAGCAAGACACATTATGTATATGTGACTAATACTGATATGTACTGCAGTGATACCTGACGCGAATTGGCAAGAAAACGCAGACAAGCCGTGTGATACTGGAACACCTATCGACGAAATCTCTAAGGAATTCCCTCAGTACGACTTCTCCGTCGTAGACCCTTCGTTCCCAGACAAGACAACTGGCGGATCCAAGAACCCGTATGCTTTCACCGAAAAGGCCATCCTAGCACGTGGACAGAGGTGTCTCAAGGATCTCTACTCCCGCCCCGAGAAAGTCATTGCTGTTGTCTCGCATTCGGGCTTCCTGCGCACGGGTGTATGCAACCGCATGTTCTTCAATGCCGACTGGCGTGTGTTTGAGTTCGACGATGAAGAGATGAAGAAGAACCCTGGGTTCTTTGTGTTGAAGGAGAGCGAGGAGACGGAGAAGAAGGGTGGCGGTATGGGTCGTAGTGATGTTGGAGTCTTTGGTATCGTACCTGGTGACTTCCCGCCTGAGGTTGAAGAGGAGATTGCTACGAATAAGGCGCAAGTTGATGATGAGGCTACTAAGCAGAACCCCAGTGCTTGAGCTGAGTGATTTGTAGTTTGATCTAAGAGTCGCGTTTTGCCGGACTACATGGCATTGGAAATTTGCGATCACTTAGAGGATAGACATTGCGTAGACCATAGAATTTAGTGAATGTCAATGAAGACCATCAGTCTATATCCAGTAATATGGTCTGAGCATATTTGATCCCTTCATGTGCATGAGCATGATGCTTTAATGCAATACCAAGTGGCACATAGAATGCCCACATCAGGTCCCTCGGAATATCTGTTCAATCCCCCAACCTTTTCTTTGACCGACTTTTTCAACACCCGGTACAGCCATATCTTCGGGAACCTTATGGACCCGCCCAAGAGGCTGGGAGATAGGGCTGATACTGTGCATGCCTCCCCTCATACGCTTCTCTGAACCCAGACAGGGCCGCTTCTTCTGTCGCCCCTGTGATCGCCAGACCGATAGCCTGCCCGAAGAGTAGGTACAACTCCCTTTTTGCCTGGTCCAGTCCGCGGAGACCAGTATATGACGCGTAATTGGCGTAAAGATGCTGGAACTTGACCTTGACGATCAGAAGACCTGGCTGTCGCTGATCAGGCGGTGGTGGCTCCACGGTCCCGCGCGCGGCTTTCTTTGGTGACGCTAGCCGACGAAACTGAAGCAGAGGTGTCATCCATTTCTCTCGCAGGCTGATCTTTCGAGGGCCATGATGAAGCTCTACACAGACCTCAAGTTCGCGTAAGCCAGTAAGCTGTTTCGAGGCGGCCTCGCAAGCTCGCTGCCTGAAAGTGGACATGGCGTTAGTTACTTCTGCGTGTAGCATACCGGACAACGTCCAAGTCCGTCATTATCGCAACCATACTTACCAACTTTGATGATGCTTCTCTTGCCAAACCACGTCCACGGTCTTGTTTGGATTTCCATAAGTACTGTAGTGGAGATGCAACCTGGTAATGTTTCCCAAGTGGATGGACGAGGCATATTTGAAGAAGTTTGTCATCCGCTTTGGCGCATCGAAGACGAAAGTCGTGTTTTGGTAGAGCAACTTCACTGTCTCTGCGTAGACTTGCTTGCAAACAAGACTTAGCGCACATAGCGAGCCTGGCCAGTTCGTTCGCAGGCCCTGAACAGCTTTGTATTTGCCAAGTGATCTCGAGAAGCGAATCACAACAGGAGGAGTCGCGTTCATCTCAGGATCAGGCGCAGGAGTCGTGCTATTTGTAGCGATTACATTTGATGACAACTTGACAGTCTGTGGCTTCCGCTGCGTGAATTTGGATCCTTTGCTGGCGATCTCACAGCGACGCTCCGAGTCGAAGTAGTAACCGTATATTTGGTTTCTGATCTCACCGGGTAAGGCGAGGAAGCCGCGCATCTTCTTGGGCGGAGACCCTCTCGGCTTGTGAGCGCGGGAGAAGAGACTGGTACCAGTCATGACCGCCGGGCTGACAAGCTTGAAAGCTTGTAAGACAATGTGTTGCTGTGCTAGTGAATTAGCCGGAAATATTTGTTAGCAAGTATCAAGATGCCACCGAGCTGGTGAAAGTCTGTGTCTGTATTGGAACCAAGGAACATTGGAGGTGGAGCCTGGGTGCCTGGGCCCTGATATCGTACGTGGACGCTAGTCGCGTTTGGGCTAGTGATCAGAGCAACTGCGGGCAGCCACGACAGTCGCCCCTGCTGCATACCGCCATGTTAACCATCATGTCTTCGCTAATCTCGCGCCAACGTATCCTCCTTCGCCAGCCTCAATTTCTTGCAGCTCGCGCCTTCTCCTCCTCCAGGATAAACGCATCTCGCCTCCGTCAACCCGGCGAACCAACCGGCCCGAACGAAGTGAGTAGAGATGATACAAAATACATGCGACGCATACACTGACCTCTTATCTCAACCTCTGCAGCCTCCGACACACATCCGAACACCTCCCTCGAAATCCCCACTCAAAGTCTGGCCCATCCTCGCGATATTGGGACTAGGCACATACCTGTTCAACGCGATAATTGATCAGCGAAAAGGCGAGGGATACCAACCCAAAGGACCTATTCAAGGCCATTCCCCCAGCGGCAAAGGACAAGTGAAGCCTTCACATCCCCACTAGAAAGATGCCTGCCATTGAAAAGACTGCTGCGGGCTCGCGCGAGTCTCCCCGCTGGTCCAGCGACGAAGTGACCGTCCTTTTCGTCCTTGGTGGCCCCGGTGCCGGAAAGGGTACGCAATGTACGAAGCTCGTCAGTGACTATGGCTTCAAGCATCTCTCTGCTGGTGATCTGCTGCGCGAAGAGCAGAACCGCGAGGGCAGCGAGTTCGGCGAGATGATCAAGACGTACATCAAGGAAGGCACTATTGTGCCCATGGAGGTTACCGTTCAGCTGTTGGAGAACGCAATGGAGGCCAGCATGGAGAGCGGAGAGAACCACGGAAAACTGTTCTTGATTGATGGTATGATGACCCATGCAGCTTCTTTCCAGTCCATGGTCTAACATGATAGGCTTCCCACGCAAACTCGACCAGGCCCACGCTTTCGAACGCTCCGTCTGCCCTTCCAAGTTCACCATCTTCTTCGAATGCTCCGAAGCTGTTATGGAGAAGCGACTTCTCGTCCGCGGCGAGACATCGGGACGCGCTGATGACAACCTCGAGAGTATCAAGAAGCGCTTCAGGACATTCGTGGAGACAAGCATGCCCGTGGTCAATGAATTCGAGTCGCAGGATAGGGTTGTCAAGATCAACGCAGAGCAGGAGCCTGACCAGGTCTACCGGGACGTTGTGGAGAAGCTCAAGGAGCGTGGCGTGAAGCCCATCAACATCACCTTTGTGCAGACACAGGCTTCATAGTCTATAGGGAGACGCTCAAGAATCAATATATCTGAATTGCATTGTCTATCATGCAGCTCGAGGGCTGCTGTTCATGAACCTGAAAAGCCTCATAATGCATCCGTCCCAAGCCGACACCTTTTGAAAGAAGGAAACGCGCACCAAGACGACGTAACCACTTAGTCCATATCGTCATCAATGGCTCTCTGCTGCTTCCTCTGTCCGCCCCTTCCGCCGAACCGCGACGCCATATCGGCCTTCTGGTCGGCCTTGTTTGCTTCCTCCTCCTTCTCCTGTGCGAACCTCTGCTTCTCCTGCTGGATGACCTGCAGAACACCCTGCAGACTGTTTCGCCACAAATCTAACCTTGAGGCTACCTCTCTCCACTGGTTGTCGCCGAAGACGCGGTATGTTGAGCGGTGGATCAGGAAGGTCTGGTTGAGCTGGCTGAGCTTGCCCTCGACGAGACCAGCGCGGATCACGTCAATGACCCACATCTCGACGTCTTCGGATGGTACTTGTAGTGCTTTTGCAATCCTCTCGTAAGGTAGCGACCTGGCTTGGCCCGCTGAAGCAGCCATGGACGCAAGGGTGAGGAGGCGCATCTTGCGGTTCAAGGCACCGGCGTCAAGGCCGGACTCCTCAACCCAGCCATCGTGCTCGTCCTTGAAGTCGTTGTAGTCATCTAGAAGATCGGAGTTGAAGATTTCAAGGAGCTGGAAGTATATGGGGTCGGAGTTACGGAGGGCCTGGATCGAGTCGAGATCGGTGAGATCTTGGAAATCGAAATGAGTCGGGTGTGTGAGGGCCGACTTGAGGGCGCGAAGAGAGAGCTCGCGAGCCTCTGGGGACGAAGCCTGCTCTGAAGGGAATGTCCTGAGTGCGCGTAGCAGATATGTGTATGCCTGCTCCTCCTCGCCTGCGTCCGATGCGACGTCGCTCACAGCAAGGTAGAGCTTGCGCGAATCCTCCTCCCCGGTCTTCCATGCGGCTATCCAGCTGTCGAGCTGCTTGAGTTGTGGTCGCAGTGTCTCGAAGTTTGATGTGGCGCGAATGACACGGAGAATGGCAAGGAGCACGTGGTAGCGCGTCTCGCTGTCCGGCTGGGTGGTGTTGAAGATGGTGCTGAGGATGGAGAGCGCAAGACCACCACCGTTCAGAGGCGACGAGGAGATGGGCGTGCTCAGGTTCTGGCACATCTTGGGGATGAAGATGGAGACATTTGGCGACTGGTTTACGAGGTGGATGAGCAGGTTGTAGGCCGCGATAAACTCTGCGCACTCATTGTTAGCCCGGTGTTTTCTCCATCAGAACGACCCCTCGAGTCATTGCGGCAGCCGTACCCTTCTCTGGCGCCTGGTTCAGCGCCTGGCTGCCGACGACGAGCTTCTTGAGCACATCGTCCTTCTTGTTCTCCTTGAGCAGGTCCGCGCTCTCGCCCTGGAGGTTGGCGCTCTCGTCGCCCTGGGATTTTTTGAGGCTGTCGATGTATTGTGCGAACTCGTCGGTAAGCTCCTCGAAGGTGCCCTCGATGAGCAGCGTGGTCTTGGCGCCCGGCATGGTGAGAATAGCAGAGACTGGTATCGGGGCAGTGTGTAGGCGGCGGGCGCAGGGGCGGGGCTGGTGGATTGTCGACAATGGGAGCGGCGTTGGTGGGATGCCAAGATTGGAGTTGGATTTTTGGGAAGTCGCTATCGATAGCCGCACAGACAAACAACACCAACAGCCAGAACCACTTGCTGCCTTGGACCATGTCACACTTCTTGAGTTTACTGTGTACAACTTTAAATCCTTGGAAGCCTCACAAAGTTCAGTTCGATACCGGTCAGCGTCCTCAAGGAAGCAGTGCCTTGTCCTGAACTGTGTCAACATCAAAGCCCGGCCGCTCGAAGGAAAGCACTTACCATCATACAGCGCAATCTCATACACACCACCTTCAGCTTCCGGGTGCACAGCTACGAAAGACCTTTCCGTTAGCGCACTCCCATCTCTAACATCAAGGACGTTGTTATCCAAGATGAAGACCCCCCACTCCGCCAACTCTCCCTCAAGCACGCCGGTCGAACCCGGACGCAGTACATCGCTCATGTATAGGAGTTCACTAGACTGATTTCGACTATGCAACACCACCTGTCGATCCCCATCCTCGGCCGCATGAAGCTCCCACGTGTTCGTTGCATTGTACTTCACGAGATAGAACTTGCTAGCGGCATCCTGTTTGTCGCTGAGTACGTAGGTGCGTATGTCCAAAGAACTGACTGGCAGAGACACCCATTGGCTGTCCAGGGACGGATCGTCGCTGTGTTCGATATTCAGCGATTCAATATAGAATATTCCAAAGGATTAGACGTACGACGAGGACCGCAGCTGATAGAATTGGGTACCCGAAGCTGGGACATCAAGTTGGACTCGTCTATCATGTGACCACGCCAAAGCCGTGTCAGACAAGCCTATAGCAAGAGCGAGGAAGAACTTCATCCCGAGATTCAACACTGGAAAATTGCTTGCGACGGAAAGGAAGACACTCAAGTCAAGTGCCGATAACACGTATGTATAGTTTGCGGGGGCGACAGGGGTCGGAATGAAGGCCCCTTCAGCCTGCAACATATCAGATTCGCTTAGATTCAAGCCTCATCTATAAACATCCTGCCTTTCTAAATTTCTCTTGGCCTGTACTCAACATGTTGCAGAGCACCCGCATGTCGATAGCATGGCTGTAGTGGAGCCGCCAGACCAAATCATGCCACAGTGGGGCCTTTATGATGTTGTTCGTCGACTGCTCTCAGAAAATCACCGTCTGAGACCCTGATATCCATCACTCCTACTAAAAACGTGTCAAAATGAAGTTCACGACCATTGTATCTTCGCTGGTCCTCGCTGCGTCGGCCACCGCGCAGACAACGCCCTCGGGCTTCACTCCTGCCACCAATGCAACGCTGGATGTCTACTACGGGACCCAGTACATCAGTCCCGGTCTCGTTGTTAGGAAATCAAGTATGAACCCGATGTGCAAAGAATGATGTGCCATACTGATGTAAAACAGCAACGGCAAAGGCTCCTGTCATTGGTCTCACCAACACAACACTCAGCGGAAAGTACCTGCTTGCAATGATCGGTATGTCCCCTTTTCATTATCGAAAACGCACCACACTGACACTGCTCAGACATCGACGTCACCCAAAACGGCCGTGCATCAACCGTCCTGCATGCCCTTCTGCAGGATTACACGCCATCCGGCACCAAGCAGAACGGCACATCAGTCCTCACTACGACAGCCACAACACCTTCGTCGTACTTTGGTCCTGCACCACCCGCTGGCGCGCCTCCCACTCATCGTTACGTATTCTTGCTGCATGAGCAGCCGGCAAACTTCGCGGTCCCGGCTGCGCATCAACAGGCTGTTAGCAGCAGGTTCGGCATTGACTGGCCAAAGTTCATTGTGGATGCTGGGCTCAAAGCCCCGATTGCTGGGAATTACTTGCAGGTGAAGAGTGGAGATAACACGAAGAGGTGGGAAGCGTAGGAAGAAGCTTGTCCCTCTATCTCGAAGCGCAACATATCCCATTCAAAATGTACCTTCGCGTTCAATAGTCTGCAAATGCAAATCCAAGTCCCCACCCCCCGAAGTTCAATGCCGATCCCTTCCTCCTCACTACCTAAACTCCACACCTAAATCATACTGTGCAGTTCAGGTTGTTTCCCAAAGTAGTCCGGAACACATCCAAAAGACACTGATGCGCGCGATCCCCATCTTCACTCAGTATCTCGCTGCTGTCGATAACGTATGCGCCTGCCGGAACGACGATGCCGTTGTAGTACACGACGGTATCTACCGTACGAGCTTTGCATGCTATGAATGCCAACAGTCAGTAGTCAATCAACAACTGATGGGATATGACACGCTGCGTACCTTCCTTCTCGTTCGACCACATCCACCCAATACTATACATGGTCTGGTCGTAATGCAGAATGCTCTTCGTGGTATCGTATACGACCCGCCGTCTTCTCATGTTGTTTTCCGTCCAGGCCTCATCGGTGACGGCGTAGGCAATGCAGCTGGAAGATGAGCGGCCGATTTTGTCGATGGCTGTTACGCTGGTGATGGCGGTTGCGAGGATGGCGATGAGGCTTGCTTTGCGCATCGTGAGGACTTTGCTTGTGCGTTTAGACGGAGGTGGCTGGAGGGGTAGGAAGGAGAAGTATTTTGCATGTCTTGTTGATATGCTGGCCTGGTAAGGGGTCCGGTTGGTAGGGCTACGGGCTGGGGGATCCGGTGTTGGAACCGTGGTACTTGGTTAGGGGACTTGACACCAACACCGAAATATTATCTCATCACTTCACCGCATGCATGCCATATGTGTGCTTGGGACCTGTGCAAGTTGAAGTAAAGCAATGTATTCGTCGCGTCGCGAGAAGCGACATATCAAGCGCAACTAAGATATCCACATGAAAAGAACCTACTCGCCAGGCTCATGTCATCCATACATGAAAACCTCTGATTAGTGACCAAAGGCTTGTGAATTGCCTGCATTAATCTTTGCAAACTCCCTGTTCTCTTTCTGCCATTTCCTCGCATATCTGACGCCAAATCCGTGTTCGAACACTTCGCGGATGGCCTCGAGTGGCATTCCCTTGACTTCAGGGAAGCAGAAGATAACGAATAGCCAGCCGACGAAGCAGATGCCTGCGTAGAAGCCGAAGGCCCCTGATGGGGTGATGCCTTTCATCATGGAAAGGAAAGTCGAGGCGATGATGATGTTGGTACTCCAGCATGTGACCGTATTCAACATCGTTCCAACAGCTCTGACCTCCATAGGAATCAGCTCGGTCCCGATCCATGCCACGGTAGCCACACCACTAGCTGATTGAAGTTAGCACTGGTCTAGTGATAGCGGAAGGGAAGACAAAAACGACTTCAGCATAGTGAGGGTACTTACAGTAGAAGCCAACAAAGATGATGATCGTGGCAATGAGGACATAACCTGGCCAGCCAATCTCTTCGCTCTGAACAGCCAATGTGCGGAGATCAATCGGGATGTAAGAGAAGCTGACGGCAGCGATGACAAGGCAGACGCTCATCCCCAGGATCGTTACTAAGAGAATGCGACGGCGGCCGAACTTGTCGACAATGACAAGGTTGACGAGCGAGAAGATGAAGTTCGTAGCGGAAACGGTAATGGCGACAGCGGTCGCGTTGTTGAAGCCGACAATCTTGAAGAGCGTCGCTGAGTAATACATGAGTGTGTTGAAGCCCGACAGTTGCGAAATGGCCATGATCGTGCATGCTGTAAAAACGGCGCGGAAAGTGGACGCTGTGGTGAAGATACGGGCCAAAGTCTTGAACACCGAATCATCCACCATAGTCTGTGTGGCTTCGTTGATGCTCATCTCAATGCTCATGATCTTCGCGCGTCGCTGCTCTTCGGTCGATGTTGGGTAGATGCGCGTGAGGACAATACTGGCTTGGTCCACGTTCCCGTGTGCGACTAGTTGGCGGGGAGACTCGGGGCAGAGAGTCAGAAGACCGGCAAGGAGGATGGCGGGTGCCGCACCGATGCCAACTGTTGCTCTCCAGGCTTGCGAGTTGGCGCCTCCGACTTGTGCGAAGCCGGCACCGATGGATGACGCAAGAAACTGGCCAAAGGTGACGCTCATGTTGTTGAAGGCGATCATCCGGCCGCGATACTTGGCTGGCGCCAGTTCGGATATGTAGAGAGGAACTATCATAGCCGCCGAGCCAACACCCAGGCCTACGACGAAGCGGCCTACCGCGAACTGTGGGAGGTGATACGCAGCCGTCTGGAGTATGGTGCCGATAACGAAGACGCCGCATGCCAGAAATATTGGCAGCTTGCGACCATATTTGTCGGCAATCATACCGGCAATGACGGCTCCCACGAGGGCACCTCCAGAGGTGAGTGATGTGACGAGCTCCTGCTCGGAGGACGTGAGTTCGTGGCCGAGAGATGAGCCAATAGTCACGAGCACCGAAGAGATGTAGCCAGTATCGTAACCTCGACAAAGTCAGCAAGGTCGGATCTCAGAATCCAACTTAGGAATAGAGTTACGCACCGAAAAGGAGGCCACCGAGAGAAACAGTCATGGAGATTAGCCAAGCAGCCTTCGAAGCAGCTGTAGCTTCGATGCCAGAGAGATTTGCGATCTGATCCGCATGTTCGCGTGCAGTCGTGATATCTTCAATCTTGTCGATGCTGGAAGTCCGTTCGTTGAAGACATCAGCCTTCTTCAAGTCTTGAGCCATATTGACCTGTAATTGGCAGTGGTGAGGAGTTTGGACAATGTTCCAGATGTGATGATCAGAGTCAACAATGTGATAATGACAGACGAGGCTCGAGAGCTTGCGATACTTCAAGCCATACTCCAGGAGATATCGCGTGCTACTTATGCTACTCGTGTAGCCTCAAGGTCGCGCTCCGACAATGGCCGACACGACGCGCAACCAAGCTCGATGCGAAATGCTCTCGCAGGCTGACCTGGATTGCCACGTTGGGATCCGTCGCACCATACTGGCAACACCTTCCCCAGGTTTTCACTCGCATGTCTCCGCAAACCTATCGGGTATGCGTCATTCTTCGCTTCGCAATGCTGGGGTGCATGGGGAAATGCGGGGGAGGAGCCTAGAGAACAGGGTAGACCGGCGTGTTGGAACCGCTTGACAGCTCAATCGGATGCTGCACATTGGTTGACGCGGGCATTGCGGATCGAGAACGCTGGTCGCGCGTGCGGCTGAGGATTGTCGGGGATAGGAAGTTTGCGGCATAGACTTCTACGTTGGGCGCCAAGGCTCGGGGTCAAAAGGCCGTGTCCTGCGGGCCTGCCATTTTCAACATTGCGATCGGATGGATATCGCCCGACCCATCCTATGGGAAAACCACAAAGCCGATAGAAGGTTACCGAAGTCCAGGCGGCTTTTGACAAACTTGTTTGATTCGCGAATCTTGCGATGTGACGTGACGAAACAAGTCGGGGTAGCGGAAGCAACAACTTTCTCAATTGGAGCCAGAGCTTCTCCACGTGTGTAACTCTGCGTGATTTAGGGCGTTGGCGTGTCATTCGTGCTCATGCAATCGTTGATTGATAATGCTACTCAAACACCATCAGATCGGCATAATCGTTCATCAATGACAGTGTTGGGATGAGCGAGCGCTTCTTGGTATTACATTAACATTAGATATTGCTATAAGGTTCTCGCTGTAACGAGGAGATCTATCATACCAAAATGACCCGCAGGTCCAAAAAGTGAGGGCCTGAGAAGCTAGTTGGCTGTCTTTAACCAATGATCTGCCATATCTCGTCTTGTCTCCTCAAGGAAATCTATAAAACTCATGAACTCCCCCAGGAAGTGATATCGTGAATCGTCTACTCTTTCTTGGCGTGCTTGATGGGGTTGCCCTGCTCATCCACTAAGCCCTTCGCACGCATGACCTTGAGCGCATCGTGAATAGGGTCCAGCTCTGGCTGCGGCGCCCTGTGAGAGCCGAAGTAGGTGTCGGCCCAGGTGAAGTACTGTCCGTAGTTGACTGTGAAGTACATGTGATGCAGTGTGTGATGGGCGGGGCTGTTGAGCCACTTCTCTGTCCAATGGCCAGTAATCATATCGCCATCGTGAATGAAGATGGTCCAAATTTGGACAGCAACAAAGAGGACCATGTACAGATGCCTCTGCATGGGGCAGATGAAAACGAAGATGCTTTTGAGATTTAGCAATGAGGTTTTGAGGAAATGGTCTAGAGAATACTCACTGGTATGGCAAGGATTGGACGAACCCATCAAGCGGGTGGAAAGCTAGCGCAGCCCATGGTGTAGGAACTGTTAAAATTAGCATTGGTATTGAGACCGACAAAAATGCAAGACATCTGAAAGAGACCGAGGACACTTACCAATCCATTTGTGGTGTGGCTTGTGGATGTACTTGTATACGCTAGGGTGGTGTTCTAGGCGATGAATCCAGTAAATGGCAAAATCATTGAAAGCCATGTACAGAGCGGCCGAAGCCACCAGCCAGGGCCAGCCATATTCGCTTGTGTTGGTATAGATCAAGCTGTGGCCGCGCACTTCAGCGAGGAAAATAGGCAGGGTACAAAGGTTGATGAAGGGGATGGCGAAGAGCGATGATTTGATCTCTTGGGAGACTTGGTTCTTCAAGAAGCGTGGATGGTACTCGAGCCGGCGATCAAAGACAAGGTAGTAGGATAGAGAGCTGAAAAAGAGGTAGAGAGAAGTTGCGCCGAGCTGAGTAATGACGAGAATCGATAGAATTTGACGGTAAATGTTGTCGCGTGGCCATTGGGACGCAGGCGCTGTGCTAGCGGCCGAAAAGTCTGAAAACGAAGAGTTCCCTACGCTGAAGCCGGGCGAGGGGAGAGCCCATGCGTAGGCTTTGTCCAGGACAAGAGGATCCAGGAGTTCCAGAGCGACATCCATTGTTGACTGCTATGCAAAGAGAGGTATGAAAATTTGAGGTGTGAGCAAAAGGTGGCGGAATAACTGGCGCACAAGCTGCCGTTGGGGCGCGGATGGGCTCTGCCCGTGTTGCTTGGCTTGGCAGGGGTAAATTGGTAAAAGTGGGGAGGCCCTCCCTTCGTACGAACGCGCTATGGTAAACAGCATCTCAACCGAAATCACCCCCAAACATCCGCCTTCCATTTGCCCCTCTTCTTCAGCCCGTCAGCCCACGCTTTGACGTCGGCCTCGGTCTTACCCTGCGCACCCTGGACAGCTTCTCCCAGCCTCATATCCACCTCCCGGGCCATGCTTGCCTTGCCGCAGATGTACATGTTGGCCCCTCCTTCCAGCATGCCCAGCATCTTGCCAGCGTGCTCGGCCACCCGGTCCTGCACATACACTCTGCGCTGCCCTTGCATTCGCGAGAATGCAGTCACGATCTCTAGCTTCTCCCCGAGCTGTTCCTGCATCTTTGCCAGCTCGTCATGGTAGATGTAGTCCTCCTGGTTCCGACATCCGAAGAACAGCAACATCTTGCCAATCGGCTTACCAATCGCATGCAATTTGGCGCGCTCCTGGAGAAACGCACGGAAAGGAGCGAAACCGGTACCAGCGCTGACCATGATCAATTGAGTCGAAGCTGTGATGGGCAGCTTGAACTTCGACTTCCTCACGTGCGCGAGAACCGTTTGGCCCTGGATGTCTCCACTTCCGACTGAGCGGTGATAGGTGGGAATTGGCGTATTTCCGGCCGGGCGAAGATTGGATGCCGATAAGAGGTAATTGGACGTCAGGCCAGGAATTGTGGTTCTTGACTGGTCTTCAGTCGTGATCGTCTTATTGACTACCAGTGCGGTGATCGCGATGCGCCGGGGAGACGTTACGGAACTTGAAGAGATGGAGTAGTATCTCGGCTGGAGTGGCAGCAAGTTATCGATAACGAAGGCGAGCGGTATCGAGGTCCACGCAGCACCAGGGATGGCAAGCTCGAGCAGCCGAGCGAACGTGACGTGTGCAGAAGACGTGAACCGCTCGTAACACCCACGGTCCTGCCCAATGCCGAGGAGCTTCGATTTGGCTTGAGGGGTGGGCGCAAACTGAGCAAGTTCGAGCACAGCCTTCCGAGCCACAGGCGCGCAAACCTCTAGATGATTGCGGAAAGCTATCTCGAGCGTGCACGGCGACGGTATCTTTGACTTGTCGGAACTGCTCTTCGGTGCTACGGTGAGGCAGTCGTGTCTACGGTCTTGCAAGCCGAGTATGTCGAGCAGTCGGTTGACTTCCTCCTCAGGGTTGACGGGCCAGATGCCGATATGATCCCCAGTCTTGTACACGATGTCCGTATTGCCCAGATCCACTTCCAAGTGCACGCAGTTGCGATCCCCCGACACGAACAACTCGCGAGAGTGTTTAATGGTCAAAGGAACTATGGCTGAGTTCAAGGCAGATCGTTGGTGGTGTACCGAGGTGGCGGAATTTGCTTCGGGACCAGGGCTCACGGCGGCGAGATCAACCCCCATCGTCGGCTCGTAAGTGACAGCCTTCTCTTCGAACCCCATCTGAGCAAGCAGAGTGAAGACATCATCTTTCCATGCTTGGTAGTCCTCCTCTGTGCCACCATTGGCATCGTCGGCTCTCTGCCGTGGCATCAGCGCAGTAGCGCCTGCAGCATCTAGGGCATCGGCGACGACATCGAGGACCCTGTTGTAGTATTTGTAGTTGCTATTACCGAGACCGAACGCCAGGTATCGCAAGCTCTCAAGCCGAATATTGTCGTCGCCTACCCGCTTGATCCAATCCCAAAGGCCGGTAGTGTTATCGCTCGGATCGCCTTCGCCATATGTGCTCAGGATGAAGATGGCGAAGTACTTGTTCTGGATCTTCGCAATACTCTCGGCATCGTAATCGGATAGGTCTGCGACCAAGGTATTCACTCCGTAGCGCGCGCCGCACTCTCGACCCAAGTTTTCGGCGAGGCGCTCCGATGTACCAGACTGTGAGCCCCAAAAGATGACGCAATGGTAGCCGCCCTCATCGAGGCGTTGGCAAACGTTGCGCGTAGAAGTGGTCTTCCCGTCTGAAAAGCCCTCTGCGACCTGTGGTCTCTCAAAATACACCTATAATAACAGCACGGTCAGTAATGCTGCGACATCAAGGATGCAAAGTCACGGGGAAGTAGTCTCCTTACATGGTAGTTCGGGTCTGGCTTGTCCCAAATGCGACCACGAGTGATATACCCGAGCGATGTAAGAAGAAATAGAAATGCAGCTAGTCCGTCTGCTGCAGTCGAGGGCTTCAAACTGCTGAACACCGGTGTTGTGCTGAGTGCTTGCAGAAGAGGATTGAGTTGTGACCTCAACTCTGACATGTCAAGTGGTAGACCAAGTGAATCCATGATAACAGAAGGAAGCAAAGTAGCCTACAAAGGTTTGACAGGCTGAGGCGACGATATAGCCAGGGAGAAGCAAATGGTATCTCTCAACTAGTCAAGAGCACGTGGGCCACTGATGACAGCCGCACAAGTACTTGCACCAACCCATCGTTCTCGGGCATGACTGCCAGGCCTGAATTGTTGATAACAACCAGACTTTTCAGGGCGCAACGCTTTCGGTAGTCCGTGGAGATGCTTAAACGCTCATGGCAGTGAGGATCATGACGCGAGTAAACTATGGCATCCCCGCGTTACCCCACACTTTAGCTGTCAGTTGGTGTCCACGCGTAGTTCCCGATTTAACTTTGCAAGCCCGCATATACCGTTCATAGCAATGCATTCCGCAATAGGCCGTCATTCTCCGAAGCATACCCTTCTTGGTAAACTTGGGATGCAGTCATTCACTTTTGCGGCTGCGTCAACGGGCATTGAGATACCGCGACAAGCACTTAAGTAAACTTTCAATCGCACAATCCATACTACCACTACGCAAAGCTGCTGATGAGATTAATTTCAACGTCGCTGTTGTATTGATCACGACCCAAGATGTCTACAGCGGTCATTTCCATTCCGTATGCTGCTGCGCTAGGCGCATGCGCTCTCTTCTACTTTGTTATTTATCCTGTAGTCGTTTACTTCCGGGATGCGAATGGTATGTCAGCCATCAAGTACAATAATAATATCAACTGACATCTCAGGTCTTCGGCGTTACCCGAACATGCACCCGCTATCGGGCATATCTTCGATCCCGTTCATGGTGCTTGCGCACGGCGGAGCGCGATCCACATACCTTGAGAAACTACATCGAAAGCATCCAGTAATCCGTGTGGGCCCCAACTTCCTGTCGTACGGCGATCTTCGAGCCGTGAAAGACATCTACGGCCATAACACTCCCTGTACCAAGGACGGATCGTACGTTGTTACTGCAGGCTCACATTACCATCTTGCCGATGCCATTGACAAACATGATCATGCGCGGAAGAGGAAGTTGATGAGCTCTGCGTATGCAATCAAGAATCTGGAGGGCTGGGAGCACAAGGTAGCCGACAAGACGCAGAAGCTACTAAATCACTTTGACGAGTGCTGCACCTCACCATTGTCTCCTGGACAGCTACCGAAGCCTGAGGACGTGAACCTCGACTATCGGAAGTGGACAAACTTCTTCACACTAGACGCTATCGCCGATATTGGACTTTCCGACAAGCTTGGATTTCTCGATCGGGGCCACGACAGGGTTACTGGACGGAGGACAGACGGCTCGACATACGAATGTGATTTCAGACCAGCACTTTACAACACAGCTCGGAAGCAGTCGTTGTTGATCTGGCCATACGACTGGTATCCGCTCATCAACAAACTCTCGAACGTCATCCCCTTCTACAAGCGCATGAGCGACTATGCGAACGAATGGGAGGGCGTACCGGTTCAACTCGCCCACAAGCGCCTGGAGCGGTACAGGGCAGGGGAGAAGCTCGACGACTTCTTCCAAACGCTGATGGAAGACAAGAACGGCCATCCGAACAACCTGGAATGGGGCGAGATCGTCGCGGAAGTGAGCATCATGATGAACGCCGGGTCTGCTACGACAGCGATTGCGATGGCCAATGTCATGTACCAATTGATCAAGCATCCGGATATCAAGATGAAGTTGGTGCAAGAGATCGATTCGGCACTGGAAGACGATGAAGAGGAAGGCGATGGGGTGGTCGCTTACGACAGGGTAAAACACCTACCATACCTCCGTGCATGCCTCGACGAATCGCTCCGGCTCTTCCCACCAACACCCCATGGACTCCCGCGACAGACGCCAGCCGAGGGCGTCAACATCCTTGGTGACTACATTCCGGGCGGAGTCTCCGTCGCCATGTCTGCATATGTTGCGCATCGGCAGGAGTCCGTGTTCCCGCACGCCGACAAGTTTGTACCGGAGCGCTGGTTGGGTGAAGAAGGCAAGGCCTTACAGCCCTACTTCCTGGCCTTTTCGGCAGGTGCAAGAGGCTGCATCGGACGCAACATCTCGTACCTGGAGCAGACGGTGGTGTTGGCGAGTGTGTTGAGGCGGTATGATTTTGCGCTGAGTAGTCCGAATTGGGAGCTTCAGCGGCTGGAGACGATGAACTGGATCCTGGGGGAGATGCCTGTGAAGATTTGGCGACGGGAGCGGATGTCGGCCAGGTAAGAGTAGAGGTGTTTGGAGCTTCATAGATTTGCGAAAATCGTCAAATGCAACGGGTCATCGCAAATTGTCCACATCGCAACGGAGAAGCCCATATTACTGAGTGTATTTAGTGCCCAGGTGTCACAGTGACGATGCGCAAATCTCGATCAGGCGTGCGCCGCGACCGTTCCTTTGCTCCACCCGCGCATAAACACCGAGATAGCGCCTGAGCTGATTGGCCCCCACACACATACTATTACTCCGCTGTGCAGCATACATAAACGGTTCTACATACCCTAGTCATCGCAATCAGATTCATCTCCATCTCGAATCGAGAGCGAATCGAGAAACCATCATCGCTTATGTCGCAGCCGCCAGTACCAACTCAGCCACCTTTGGTGCCTTCGGCGACCGTGTCTGAATCCTCGCCAGCCCAGCCTCGCCCTGCGCGGTCAAAAAACGGCTGCAATGCGTGCAGGTACGCGGAAATTCTTCGTTACTCTGCACCAACGCTCATCGACATAGGAGGCGGAAAGTGCGATGTAATGAGCAGAGGCCCAGATGTGGACACTGCGAAAGACTGAATCTCGATTGCACTTGGAACCGCACGCCGGCTCGTAGCACTACCAATCCATCCCATTCCTTCAACACTGGCCAGCATCAGCCCTTCTTTTCTGGTCCACTACCCTTGGAAGGGTACGGGTTTGGTTTTGACCTATCTGGGCCATTGAGCTTGGGCACCTGGGACGAAGCTATGCTGTTGAGTCCCAGCTCATGGCCAACTGACACTGGGTCTTTCGCGAGCGTAGCAACACATTCGGACCCGGTCTCGCAGTCCATTCACCAGTCCCGGCCGACTCATAGATCTTCAAGTCAGACCCTGGGAGTAACGTCTTCTGCGAGCAATGAAGTGCATGAGCTGCCAGAGCGTAGACTTCACCAGCCTGATCCAGCTTCGACCTCGCCGTTCTCCACCGAGGGCGCGTCGACTGGACCGAACGAAGATTACCTCTTGCACACATTTCTCCAGATGCTCATGCCACCCATCCTGACGCCGGTAGAAACTGGTCCCAAATGGGCATCTACCCGGGCATTCTTTGCCACTCTGGCTGCAGAGTCACCCATCGTCAAGAGTGCCATCATGGCTTTCGCCGCGATGCAGATGCAGCGCAGTGGGCTGGGTAACGACATGGCCAAGGCAGACTGGAGGCCTTTGTATGAGACCGCATCCAGACAGGTAGCGAATTGCCTAGCAAAGACGCGAGTAGTCGAGGACAGTGACCTCAGACACATGCTCGCTGCCCTTTTCCTGCTGACTTATACCGATCTTCTTACGGAAATGCTGCCACGAGCCCACACGAACCTACGCGAAGCCTATACACTTATTAAGAGTGCCAGCAAGACCACCTTCTCAGCACCGGAACGCCGACTCATCTCATGGATGCGCCTACTTGACGCGCGCGCTGTGTCAACAGCAGGTGGAGAAGGACTCTTCTTGGCTGACACAGACGAGACCATCTTTGATGCGTCGCCTGCGGCCAATCCCGGGTCAGATCCGGACACGTCGGATACCGAAATCGAGGAAATTCTGTTTGACGTGTTATATCATCCCGGTATCATGTTCTATCAAAAGGTGCAGTCCTTCGCCGGTCGCATCACACGCATTGACCCGTGGCGTCGTACACGCGGCACGGTTCAGGATGAGACTGAAGTGATGGCCATCGCAGCACAGATCTCCAAGGATCTACATGCACTTTACGGCCAGCGACCAGCATTGATGGATCATGCGGTTGCTGGAAACCTCACCGAAAAACACATAGCCAAAAACTTAGCAGGCGCACTCACACGGAGTTTCCGGACCTATCTCGCAAACTACTACGCATCGTTCATACACTTGCATCGCGTTGCGTACGTGCAGTACCCAAAAACCAAGGATGTAATAAATGCCATAATGAATATAAAGCGTCTGACACATCTGATGGCGCAGGCAGACGAGTCGCTGCCGGTCAATGTCTTGTGGCCACTGATGATGTGGGGGTGCGAAGAAGACGACTTGGAGGAACGAAGATGGATCATTGAAGCCATTCGCAGTCTCGAGAGCATCGCTACCAACGCGAAAGCTACCGCAGACCTGTTGGAAGAAGTGCAAAGACGGCAGGATGAAGGCAAGCGAAGAGTCGACGTGCGTTTGGTCAGCCAGGAGTATTTCGCATCATCAAACCATTTCGCAATCGTGTAATGTTCAGCCCAGCTCCAACACGCACATTGAAGCTCACCAGAAACACGTGGCCGAGTGCCAGTCGCAATTCTGTTAGTTTTTTGCAGGTATCGAGCGACAATTTCGGCGTAAGAGAATACGGGAAGCCTTGCCATTTACAGGTCAATGCGCGTATACTTGTCATTTCCGGCTCAGACCTATACCAATCAAACTGCGCATTACGTTCCAAGCTTTCCTCCATCGGAAGATGCCCCGCAAGCTTCCAGACTTAGGACGTTGCATGCGAAGCGGGCGGGGTAAGTGACCCGAAAGGAAAACCGACAAGATGGGATCGATTTCCCGGCTCAACGTAGCAACTCCATCGTTCACAGTCCTCGGGCCTCCGACCTCACGATGAGACAGAGAAGCGGATGGTTAGTCAAAGCCGCGGGATTGCCCGCATGTAGAATTTTGCTGATTGCTGAACAGCAAAGCTTGTCGTGAGCGTCACATCAAATGTACGGGCTCTTACAATTCAATGCCATCCAAACGCTTAATGTAGGAATTTATAGGCGTGAAGCTACGTGACTCGGAAAAATGCAAATACTGCACCGAGCGCAAAAAGCCATGCATTCGCGGCAATGCTTTTCGCTTCCGACCTGTCACGGCGGTCAAGTTCAACGCCGGCGAAGACATAGGATCCGCTGAACAGTCCCTTGAGTTCCAAGTGGGACAGCAGTGGGTTGACATTCCAAGCTCATGTGCGTAGAAAACTATTCATAAATAGCGACAATCGCTGATGAAACGTGGTGTAGTGCACTTTGTTGAGCCGAACAAGGACAGCGGTGACGAAGAAGAGTACGAAGCTGGGCCGGAAAGCGAAGCGAATCCCGAAAGCACGCCCAACACTCTCGACGTTGCATCAAAAGCCCGGCGGCAAAACTCAAATTTGAACAGAGTGTCTAGCGAAAGCCAACTGGCGTCGACGTACGGTGACCTAACCTCGTTCGTGGACCTTCCAACCTCGGACCTCAACGACACTAGCGAGTTACCTTCCATCCACGAGGTCCTGAACACTCAGGTCCCACCGTCTCTAATCGGTATCACGAGCTGTACCAGTAATAGTGCGCCGCAAAGCATTCGCGCCGTGTCTTCGATAAGTCAAATAGTGAACACAAACTGGCAAGCAAGCCCCGGATCACTTCAACGTCTGTCACAGTCCCCGAGTCTATCGAAGAAGAGTCCTTTCGGATCGATCAACAATAATCACTCTCCTTATAACTCCACAGCATTCAGTCCTTCCTCAGCGCCGACACTCAGGTGGCCCGTGAACAACGCACACGAAGCCCGTCTCCTCCATCATTACCTCTTCTTTTGCACCTCGTGGATCGATGTGTGTGACTCACGGCGGCACTTTGCTACTGAGGTACCAAAACGCGCAGCCCACTTCCCCGTCATTCTCAATGGCATACTGGGTGTTGCTGCAAGACACTCCTGGCTGATGGGCAAGGCCGTAGAAGACGTGTCGCAGCCTTATGTAGATCAGTGCTTACAGGCGCTAATCGTAGCACTTGAGGACCCGCTGGCACATTGGGATGAGAACTTCCTCATAGCCGTTATCCTGCTTCGGCTTCACGAAGAGATGGGCGATGCCGACGAACACTGCCACCACCTCGTACGTTCTCTCGCCCTTGAGCTTGACTGTGTATTTTTCCTGACCACATGATGATTACAGGGTACCGCCCGTATACTAAACAGTATCTCCTCCTTCGCCGCAGACGGTGGCCTCCGCGAATCAGCATCCTGGGTTTCTCTCCGCCAACACATCTACGTCTCTCTTACGACCCAAAAACCTCTCAACCTAAGCCTCGACAACTACCGCCACTCAGCTGTCTTCAGCGAGTTTGACGACGAAAGCTGGGCGAATCGCATCATATTCCTGTTCGCCGTCGTCCTGCAAACTGTCTTCGGAGGCACAAACAATGGCAGCGAAAACATCAGCCGCGAAACATGGAAAGAATTGAACGATGAAGTCGAGGAGTGGGAGCGGACGAAGCCCTGGACGTTCTCGGCCTTCCACGTCGAACCCGATGCGGGCGACAAGTTTGAGGGAAGCTGGCCCGAACTGCTCTGTCCGCAGGGGATCGTGGCAGTCGGGCTGCAGTATTACCACCTTTGCAAGATACTGCTCACGATATACTCGCCTAACGCCTCATTAGTCGGGCTAGCGGGTGTTCGGGCTAGGAAATCTACCGACGCGGCTGTTCGCAAACACATGAGAATAACGATAGGGTATGGCGTGAGTAATAGTCATTGTGGTAACGCTATGTTCCAGGGTAGTCACATTCTGAGTGCATGTGGAGCTTATATCATCGATCCGCGGGAGCAGCAAGCTTGTGTGGAGTATCTGGAACAGTTGCAGAGACTGATAGGGTGGAGGACGGATGGCGTCTTGAGGGATCTTCGAGAGCAATGGGCGTTTTGAGGTGACGACACAACGATTGAGAGAAGGGCTTTGTCGGCGCCACGAAGACTTCAGATGTCCGAAGGGAAGCACTTTGTCATTTCAATTCTTCATTGCGAAGCAGCATTCTATAGCGATGCTTCCAGCTCATCAAGACCTGACACCTGGTTCACGACCCATTTCCTCTTCTCCTCATCTGTGTATCGTGGGTAAGGCCTACGGCAGTCCGCGCTGCTCTCCGGGTATCCCCTCTTATGCGCAACGACGTACTTGGTGCCGTTGATGCCGCCCTTCCCGAAACCCCATTCTGTGACCGAGAGCTTGATCTGAAGGGCTGACGCTTCGTCGTGCTTACCCGATTGGTAAAGATTAAACAGGTGTATGCAGGACTGATCTGTTAGCTTCCAAACACGCAAAACGTTGGCGATAGTACACACCTTGGGGTACAAGTTCGCAACACCAGTAATGGTGCCGATTCCACCCACACTCAGCGCGGGTACAAGCCAATCGCTTTGGCCGGCCAGCGCCACAAACTCCGACTTGTCGAACGCAGCACTGATCCTCGCAACTTTTGCGATGCCTCCGCACGTGAGCTTGACGGCTACAATGTTTTTGTGCTTTCCGAGGATATCCAGCATCTCGGAGTTGATGTCGAGGCCGGCCACGACGTTGGGGAAGTTGTACAGGACGATGGGGACGGGGGATGCGTCGGCTAGCTCTTGGAAGTAGGCTACGATGGCATCCTGGTTCATGGAGAAGTGGAAGTAGGAGGGTACCAGTGCGAGGTAGTATGATGCGCCTGCTTCCTTTGCCTCAGTAGTCTGCTGTATCGCGTCGCGCGTGCAGCCTGCTACGCCTCCAATTGTGATGGGTAGATCTCCGCGACCGAGGCGCTGTGCCGTCTTGCGAGCAGTTTGGACGAGTTGCGTCTTCTCGGCTGAGGATAATGTTGCTGCTTCACCATTTGTTCCTGCGATGACGATGCCGTGCAGACCGTTGGAAATCAAGAACTCGAAATGCTTTCCTTGGACATCCCAATCGATCTCTTGCTTGGTGTCATTCTTGAACCAGGTCAATGAGGGGACATGGATTCCCGGTGGGAAGGAGTATGTTGTTGTGCCGTTGGTGCCGTTTGCGGAAGGCATTTTGTGAGGATGTCAAGAGATGAGCAGGTACAGAGGGGAATCGAATGTGGAGGACATCTCTGCAGCAGAGCGAAACCGCCGCATTTTGGCATCCACGACTGCGCGACGCGTCCCGGTAGTACGATGGAGCATGCGAGAAGACGCGCTTCGGCGTGGAGACGTGTGGATGTTCCATCGGCTCCCAAGGCGCGCGATTCGCCGTCGGCTACGACCGCGACGGTGACGTTGGGCTGCCGACGCTCGCATCGCCAGCTTCGCGTGTCGGCTGCACTAGGCCCACGAGATCCCACACCACGCCACCGAACCCACGCGACGAGAGTGCGCCATCTTTGGAGACTCCACTGGGGAAGGTCGTGGTCGGATGTGGCAACCTGGTTGTCCGTCCCGGAATGGCCTGGGTGTTTTGTGGGGAAGCGCGTTTGGTTCAAAAGAACGTGGGAGCCCCAGGTTTGGGATCGGCATCAAGACTACTGCAGAACTTTGCAGCTTCAACATCCGTCCGGTAACTTGAACATTGTTTGTTCTGGTGGATAGTCATTATGGGTGGTTTTGCTCGCGCCCCCGAAGACAGGCCAACGCCTCCGGAAGTTGTAAGTTCTTGTGCTAACCGATGGTGAGATGATAAGGTGCTAATGTAGTCTATAGTACAACTGGAGGGTCTACATGGCCGCGCTCGTCATCTCAATGGGCGTTTTGGCCTATGGTTACGACTCTGCCTTTATCGGCACTACCATTGCCCAGGAGTCCTTCCAACGAGACTTTGGCATCAATGCATCGAACAAGAACGAGATCACCAGCAACATCACCTCCATATATTCGGCTGGAGGACTCGTAGGAGCGCTGCTTATGTACCCATTCCTTGAGCTCCTTGGTCGCCGTGCGACAGTCATTATCTCCGATGCCATCTTCATCGTTGGCGCGATCATGTGCACTGGTAAGAAACCTTTATCGATATGATATCTGTTCCAGTACTAACCGTGTCTCTCAGTCCCCAAGAACCAATTAAGTCTCGTCCTCGCCGGGCGGTTCTTCACTGGCATGGGTGTAGGAGGAATAGCCGCTGTGTCGCCCATCTACATCGCCGAGATCTCGCCTCCTGCTATTCGTGGACGCCTCACTGGGTTCTTCGAATCTTTCTACCAAACGGGTGCCGTTATCGGATTCTGGATCAACTACGGCATTGTACACAATATGGACCGCTCAAAGTCCATCGCTTGGAGAGTGCCTATGGCTGTTCAGCTCATCCCTGCTGGACTGCTAGCTCTCATGATACCGGTTCTGAAGGAGTCTCCTACCTGGCTGCTGAAACGCGGTCGCGAGGCTGAGGCCTTGAAGTCGTGGAGCTACTTCCGTAACCTACCCGAAGACCATCCATACATTGCCCAGGATGTTCAATACGTGCGAAATGAGATTGCGAAAGAGCGTGCCGCACTTCTACATGGCGAGGCGCATGCTAGCTTCCTCACAACGATCAAAGCCGCAGCACGCGAAGGAGCCATGCCAGGAATGCGGAACAGATTCCTCTTGGTATTCCTCATGTTCATGTGGCAAGCTTGGAGTGGTGCCGCGGCAATCAACTACTACTCTCCAACCATCTTTACATCCATCGGATTGTCCGACGTAACTCTCTGGACAGGTATCTACGGAATCATCAAAGCTGGAGGTTCCATCATCTTCTTCACCTGGTTCATCGACATGTTTGGACGCAAGTGGCCTTGGATCATCTCTTCCTTGATCTGTGCTTTCTGCCAGTACTACCTCGCCGTCTACATCGCACTAGGAAAGCCGACAGTGGGCGAGCCCATGTCCGAGTCTACAGTCGCTGGCGGCAAAGCTGCAACCGCTATGATCATGATCTTTGGTGCTGCCTGGTCATTCGGTGCGAACGGCCTTCCGTGGATCATCTCTAGCGAAATCTTCCCCGCATCTATGCGCTCTATATCGGGACCATGGGCAGCAGCATCCGTATGGATATGGACTCTGGTAGTCACCAAGGTAAGCACCTATCAGTCGCACGTAATAGATATACTAATCTAGTTTTAGGCCTTGCCGCAAATGTACACCTCGATGGAATGGGGCGTATACGTCTTCTTCGCCACCGCGCTTATTTGCGCTAGTATCTACGCCTTCTTCTTCATCCACGACACCAAAGGACTGCGCATGGATCAGATGGATCAGTTGTTTGGTTTTGAGAAGCGCGAAGAGTTCATTGTGCAGGCAGATGGGAAGAACGCCGATTACGAGAGTGAGCACCACGAGAAGGCGCCTGTGCAGCGGACTGAGGCTGTTTAATTGTAAGAAGTATTCTAGTGATATCCATGTATTCAAAGCGTTGTACGTCTACGGCAGACGTTCAAGTCATTTTCTGTACGTAATGAGTGAAGCACAAATTCCTCTCGCGCTCCATCCCCAACACAACTATACAGCCCGGTCTATCGATTTTCAAAGCAGTCTAAGAGATCAGCAATTGTCGTTTCGGTTCGTGCAACGTAAGCAATATACGATGCGCGTTGACTTATATCGTGGGAAGCGCGTGTCACATAGGCTAAATCCTGCCTTACTTTCGAACAGTCTGTCGGGTCGTTGAAACCCAGGCTGAGCCCTGACCTAACCCGTTTTGACAGCGATCCTAGCGGCTCGTTGGATATAGCTCCTATATGTAGGCAAGTGTAATGCCAATTGCAGCATGGTACTACATATTGGGATCTGACCTGACGGCTCCTTCAGCCGCAACCGAAGAATTGATGTCGAAGTGCAACGATCACGGCAAGAAAAGGCGGTATTTGGTCTACTAGGCAGGAAAAGGATGGTTGAAGAAGAGCATAAGACGTGCAAGTTTCCGGTCTAATGTGTTCCTCTCTGTAGTCTCAACACACCATGCTGTCACTCATCCTCGCGTTCCTGCTCACTCTCTTCATCACACTCACCGCAGCCGCCCTCCCACCCAAAGGCGCCGTCTCCCTAACAAGCCTGGACATCGACCTCGATGGAAGTGGCTGCAGGCCCGGCGACGCCAGCGTGATGCTCGCCTCCGACAACTCCGCTTTGACCATCATCTTCGACAACTTCGCCGCTTCCGACGGACCAAAAGCAGGGACTGCAAAGACACGCGCCTTCTGCAGAGTGAATATAGGCATGAACTCGCCGGGGTGGGCGTTCGATGTCAGCTCGGCTGATTTCCGAGGCTATGTGTATATTGAGAAGGGTGTTGAGGCTAGTTTGGTTAGCCGGTGGAAGTGGATTGATGTGAATGGCGTGGATATGAAGGGCAAGGTACGTGGTTATGGTGGCTGAAGAGTTGTTAGAGGTACTGACTTGAAGGATAGGGCAACATTCATAAGATTGTAACAGGGCCATTCGAGGAAGACTTTCTTTTGCACAAGGACGGTGAGATATCAGATACGGAGGCGTCGGTGTGCCAGAAGAAGGATGCGAGAATTCAGATTAGTCTCTCTGCGACGGTGGATTCGGGTACGTCGAACAAAAACGGTTACGTGCAAGGGAGCTCGGTGGATGCTGGGTTCGGCCAGATACTCAATCTGTCGTGGAAGAAATGCTGAGGTAATATGTTTAATTTGGGGTATCAATTTAAGGGCCAAGAGAGAAAGGTGTCCGTCTCCATCATTGCATCACAGCACTTCTTGCTGCTCCGTGAGAAGATCGGACCGACGTAGTCCTACTACGCCTTGGTGTATGCCGGCAGGTCTTCAGACTGTGCCTTGGCAGCAGCCCTCGCCTTCCTCCTCTCCCTGCGGTCCATCTCCCTTGCCACCGCCTTGGCCAGCTTCCTGCGCTCCTCGCGCTCCTTCTGCTTCAGGATATCGCCCTTGCCCTTGCCCGACCACACCTTCTTGAACTCCTTGCGGAACTTCTGGTTGAAGGTAAGGTACTTGTCGGCCTCCTCTTCCGCCTTGGCCTTGGTGTGCTCCTCCTCGTCGTCGGTGTCGTAGAAGTCGGACTCTTCGTCGGCCTCGTCAGAGACTAAGCGGTTGGTTTCTCCGTTGGAGGACTCGAGGCTGACTGCACGCTGGTTGCGCGCTTTGTCCCACGTCTTGGTGCGCGAGTAGGCGACGCAGCCGGTGATGCTGAGGACCGTGAGGAAGGGAAAGGAGAGGAAGAGCAGCATTACGATGCCGAACGCGATGAGGTCTTCGTCCATGATTGCGGTCTGAAGGTTTATGTGTATGTGGATGTAGGTGTATAGTTTGAGTGCTGGAGGTGGAGAGTGTGGAGAAGAGAGGCATGTCTTAAGGGGAGCGTGGTTTGCCACCCGGAGTGTGGCGCAGCCGGTCCGGAACCGTACGTCACACGCCCGAGTCATGCACAGCATGTGATTGTGCGTCTGAACACAGTTTCCCTTCCTCTGGACCTGGAACGCTTCAACACACAGACATCATAAGGAGGGTAGTATTTGTTTGCTAACCGCAGTAGACATGAACTTTGGTCGAGCTATCAGTCGCATTGCCACCATCTACTAGCATGCTGCGATGTGATCCCCGGGCTCGTGCAACCCTAACTTATCTTCTCCCGAGGTCGCGTCAACCCACAGAATTCAGAAGCGCACTCCCTACTCTATTCCAAATATAGCTTCTCCAGCTCCTTGAGCTCTCCCATCAACCAATCTTCATGCCTCTGCTCATACCTCTCCGCCTTAAGCCTCTTCTTCGTCAGCTTCGTCTCCGCAGCATACTTCTGCATAGCCTTTGTGCCCACGCTCAAGATCTTCTTCGAATGTCGCTGGAAGGCTTCTTCTTCCTTGCCTAGTACATCCGCCCATGTCAACCCTTTGCGCTCCATCGCCGCATCGACAGTCTCGTGCCACGCCTTCATTGCACTCGCCGCAACTTCAAATCGCAATCCCTCCGTACCCTTGGTTTGTGACACTTCATCGGCGTACTTCGCAAGTGTGCCCAGCGGCTTGATGGCCTGGACCTCGTCGACGAAGATATCGGTGTGTGGCTGCCAAGGCATGTCGCCCTGAATCATTCCGTACTGCACGCCGGAGATATCGAGCGACGTCTGTTTTCCCGTGGGTCCGTGGGTGACGCGCATGCACCAGTGGATGTACACAGTAGGGTTTGGGTTTTCGAAATCGAAAGGCTCGTCCGTAGCTGTGATGGCTTTTTCTTTGGGCGGCTTGAGGCGGACTTTGACTTCGTCGATGTCTACATCGAGGCCTGGTTATCTATTGGTTAACATTCTCCGTCTGATCTAAATGATCCATGGGTCTTACCTGCGAACAGCTGCTCAATGAGCTTCTTCAGGACGCCAATGTCGTGACACGGCGAAATCACCAGCACCTTGCTCTTGGCCTCAGGATTGCCAACGAAGTACTGCTGAGGGAAGTCTGCAAACCAGCCGTTCTTCCGCCCGAGCTTCTTTGGGTCGTCTGTGATGATGGTGAGGCCGTCATAGAATGTTGGAAGGGAGATTTTGGCGTAGAACCGGCTCCATGTAACTTCGCGGTAGGCGTAGAAGATCTGCTGGAGGATGCGGGAGGCGCGATGGATTCGAAACCCGGGTGAGGACACCGGGCTCGCTCTCAAAACGGCCAGGTAGTCTCTCAGCATACCGATCAAGCGGTGTCGATGTTCGGCATATCGTTCGTCGATCACCCGCTTGCCTCCGGGCAGCAACAATTGTCGCGGTATCTTGGACATGATAATTGATTTCTGTGCGGTTGGTAGTGGTAGCTGAGGTGGTGGTTACGGCGCGACTTTACTCTTGCTGTTGCCTCTGCCTTCACCATGGCGACGGAAATCTCTGACTACAAACAGCGAGAAATATGACGACACTTCATTATCAGATAACACTGCAAACGAACGACGAGTTCAGAACGGGTAATCGGATGTTTAATAAGATCAGATCATTTGCATTAGAATTTAAGAGGAAGAGAGACAGGCGCAGGGTACCCCAGTCATCTTACCGCAGTAAAGACGTCTCCGAATTACAGGCAATACTTGATGGCGATAGACCAGAGTGCTCGAAATCTGCGTCCAGGACGAACCCGCCCTCCGGCAGTGTTTTGAACCTCGTATTCTCAGGCCATGGCTGATGTTTGTGCCACTCTTTAGTATTCACCGTCAGTTGAGGTCCCCCACGAGACCTTTTTGGTACATCCTTTCTCGTAGATTGACGCAGATCTGCGTCCATCGCTTGATCAGGTGCTTTGCGGGTCTCTTTAGATACGACGACCTTTGGCGGCTGGACCGGGCCCCGCGAAGTCTGGTCATCAAACTCTACGCGCCGTTCCCTTTTCACACGTTGGTGAGCGCCAAGGCGATGATCGATTCTCAGCTGTACAGTGACACCTTCCTTATCCTCTTGGTACTTCTCATTCGAGCCGATGAAGAAGTCTATGCGTTCGTCGTCGTATACGGTAGCCTTACCGCACGGACAAGAAATAGCGAACTCGAGACGACCTTTCTTCAAGACACTCCGCTGTGTCCTCCCGCACGCGCGGCATAGTCGACAGTAGGGGACCAATTTACCGGTCGCTGAAGAGGGCTCTTGAAACGCTACCAGATCTGATGATTGAACTCGTGTAAGGACCGCCGAGCTAGAACATTCCGGGCAGAAGATGTGATCGCACCTCGTGCATTCCAGACGGTTAAACGGGAACGCGCCTTGACGATGTGTTACAAGGTTTTCGTTATCAGCGTGGCCCTTACAACATAGCCACACGCCGTCTTCCTTGTGTCTTCGCCAGCCAGCTACAGGCTCGTAAGGCTTGTCAGGGGACTTCGGGACAATGTCATGGTAAATCTGGCCTGTCCAACCTTGTTTGCGCACTATCTTGAATGCGCCGTCGCCCAACGATTTGGATCGCTCGCGGTTCGTCATCTTTCTTTTGTCTGTTTATAGCCCTTGATGGTTCTAAACTCTCTTGTGAGGCTATATTGGGAGCGGCGCATGAAGTTATATAGATTCAGTCGAGCCTTCAATAGACGTTGTTTGCCATGTGTTTCACAGTGTCTGGTGATCTCTTTGGGATGCAGTCATGCGTTGGGTATCGCCTGACTCTGAGGTCTGTGTTGCCGATGTATAAGGGAGCTGTGTATATACGAATATTAGCTGTGCTGGCCGGCGCGCAGTGTAGAGCTACACATTCCGTCTTATTTCTTGCAATCACGAAACATAGAGAAGATGTGAGTGACAGGTATATTAGTAGACGCTGCTCGATAGCAGGACAACTGTGGACGAGAGAACGGATGCACGAACCTAGCATCACGCGCTCCGTCCGCTCAATCTGGAAACCACGAGACATTGACGGGGACGTCCCAATCTGAATCTGGCTTCAACACATAAGCTGTAGCTCCACCTACTCGTCGCTTGGGGCGTTTATTACGCTTGGTCTCCGGCTTTGAAGCGTCTCGGACGTGAGTTGGTCTTCCCTTATCGAGTGCTAGACGAAACTTCTCAATCTCACCAGGGGAGGAAGGAACCCAATCGGCGAGAGGAATTCTGTTACTCTTACACCGTTGGGATGCTTCTAGTCTTTGCGTGAGGCGGACATCTACCGTGATGGCATCGGCATCGTTCTGATACGCAGAGTTGTCGCCAATATAGAAGTACATTGGCTCTTCGCTAGAGATCTGGCCGCAGACGCATGGCATTGTTGGAAACTCAATGCGACCTTTGCTGATTTTACCACGATGTGTAAGACCGCATGCTCGACAAAGTTGGCAGTATCTGCTCTCCTTTGATCTCCTCTGCCCTTCGAAACGCTCCTCGTAAACCTCCAACTCCAGTGAAGGTACCGGAGTCAAGATCTCGGAGGTACGATCATCGGGACACAGTATGCGTTCGCAATGACATTTGACATACCTGAAGGGATGTGGTCCTGCGAAATGGTATAGTTTCATGTCGTGGCCACAGCTAGGGGCCCAGACACCATCTGCGATATGGTCGTATTGGAAGTGGACATCCTTGTTGAGATGTCTATGTGGGCTTCGCTTCGAGAGCCTGAAAGGGTTGACGGCTTTGACAGCCTTTGCGACTCTCTCTAATGAGAGTCTCCGCATGGAAATCGTTGTGAAATGGTTCAATCTCATTGTATCTTGGGCTGTTGTGAAAGCGAGTAAATATTCGGGTTGTTGGTAGGCTGCATGCCCGGCCATGGAAGTAACAATGCAACAAAGAAATAGTTGTGCTGCTGTTACACTCTATCATCACTATGGTCGGCTGCGCATCACTGTAAGTATATAGACGATAGATTTGACATATATAACGAAGTACCGGGAAATGTGATGGATCAGTACTCTCTATATGTACACAATGAGATATGAGATAGTAATAGTAAGACGACTTACTTGAGACAGTATCAGTAGATAAAGTAAACATCACTTGCATGTCTCTCAACGCATCGCTGTCTTATGCGTATGGCAATGGTTCAGATCAAAGCTCACGAAGGCAGCCATGGACGTGATGGGATTCTCGTCTCCTCCAATGCTATTCAGCCAGTCGTGAACATCATCCTGGATTCCTGCAACTCAGTCCCGATGATGGCGCATCCTCGTTCGCAATGATCCACCGAAAAGTAAGCCTCGTCGCATCATCAGCTCTTGCATCGATGAGTTTGACAAAGCTCGCATCCGGATCCCTCCTATACGGCTCGTTGTTACCGATATGGTAGCGTGGCCAGTCACCGTATGAAGTGCTCCCGCAAGCCGCACACTTGACACCATAAAAGTCTAGGGTCGTACCTTCCATCTCGGCGCGATGACTCAGTCCGCAGGTAGTGCAGATGTGGAAATAACGAACTTCGCGATCGAGGCGTGGCCGTGGTGCTTGAATCATGCCGTACGGTAGAGGTGATAGGATCTCGGATGAGTGACACTGAGAACACAGTATCTCGTTGCAGCGACTGCATACCAGATGTTTGAAAGGAAACGCGCCTTTGTAGTGCGTAACGACGTTCTCATGACGACAGTGACAGCATCTCCATATTCCGTCCCCGATCTCTGCATCGCTACGCAAGGCCCGCAGAGCAGGATACTTGTTCTCCTGTATTATATAATACTCGGTGGGCGCTTCTGCAGGGATCGCGGAGTCGAGATCTTCCTGTACGCTTCCTGGCCTAGAGCTGTCCTTTGAGTGTCGTTCGGCTATCGGCGAGAGGAGATGATGCGCTGTTGTCGTGGTGCCTTTTCTCGAATCGGCCTTTTCGAAGACGCTGGTCAGTGTCGATGTAAATGCTTTCGACAGTCGCTTGGCGCGGAAGATGCTGCTCTGACGCTTCATACCGAGCTATTTTCGGAACCGTGGTAGTCGCGCGTGGGGTTAGTGTAGCTGCGGGGACGAGACTGGAATTGGTTGCAGTGAAGGTCTAGATGTTCAGTTGCTTGTTTGGGTGCTCGCTCAGAGTGTAACGAAATTACGTTCAGTCACGCCTTGCGCCTTCCTCTCACCGCGCAGCTACGAAGGCAAGCGCGTTGGGGCTCACCTCGAACGGCTACTTCTGCAGTCTTCCTGACAGTGATGAATGACTGAAGTCATAGATGTAGAATCCATTCCTCTATTCAGACCCGTTGAGCGAGGGTGGTTCACGCATGTTATTTTGGTCCTGCTGGCGTAAACAGCAAGGCCTGAGCTAAGGTGGCATTATCTTGTAGAGCAACGTGTCGAGCAAACGCGCGCGCGTGAAGGCGTATCATCTTGGGATGCATTCGTGACTGTCGCCAAGTGATATAGCGTGTCGTCGTGGCACGAAATCATAGAAAGAAAGACTAGAAGGGGTATACATTTGTTCTGGGAGAGGGCGCTCAGAGAAAGATAGGATGGAAGAGAAGAACAATACCTAGCCCTGTGACGTACTGTGGTTGAACCCTGTCTGGCGCTAGCCCTGGAGTGCTGACGCGGAACATTGAACATGTATCTGTCCTCGCGCGTCTGCCTGCAACCAACATTCACCACCACCGCCATGATCCAGGCAATCCTTCAGGTTAGTGCGCACGCAAATCAACTGAGGCTACCATGACTAACACGACGCAGCGCCTGGGCCGCTGGCTCGACCGGCCGCTCTTTCCATGGAAGCGCCTCGTTGTTGGCTTCTCGCTCGCAGAGTTCGCCCTGGAGAACTGGCTTCTCTTCCGCCAGTACCGTGTCCTCCAACGCACCACCGTCCCCAAGGCTCTCGATAAGGAAATTGAAAGGGAGACCTTCGATAAATCCCAGGTACGCGCACAATTGCAGCAACCCCGCCATGCTTACCAGCGCTGACTTGAAGACAGGAATATGGCCGCGCCAAAGCCAAGTTCAGCTTCTTCTCCGCTCTCTTCAACCAGGTCAAATCCCTCGCCGTCCTCTACTTCAACGTATACCCGCTCGTCTGGGCCGCCGCCGGCACTGTCGTCGCTCGTTATGCGCCCGTCCGCTTCTCTGGTGAAATTCCCCAGTCGCTCTTGTTCATGTACATGTTGGGGTGGATCGATCTGATCACCGGCCTGGGCTTCTCCTACTACCACAGCTTCGTGCTGGAGGAGAAGTTTGGTTTCAATAAGATGACGGTCAAGCTCTGGCTCACGGACATGATCAAGGGTCAGGCTCTCGCTATTGCCTTCGGTATTCCCATTGGAAGCGCCTTCTTGGCCATCATCAAGAAGACAGGCCAGGGTTTCTTCTACTACCTGTGGATGTTCATGCTGGTTATTCAGATCACTGGCATGACCATCTACCCGATCCTCATTGTGCCCATGTTCAACAAGCTGGAGCCGCTCAAGCCCGGCAAGCTCAAGGAGTCTGTCGAGGCGCTTGCGTCTAAGCTCAACTTCCCGCTCTCGGAACTACAGGTCATCGACGGCAGCAAGCGCAGCGCCCATAGCAACGCATACTTCACTGGACTACCTTGGATCGGCAAGAAGAAGATTGTCATCTACGACACACTGCTAGAGAAGAGCACGGAGAAGGAAGTTGAGGCTGTCCTGGCACACGAACTTGGACACTGGAAGATGAACCACACTTCGCGACTCCTTTTCATTAGCCAGGCGCATCTATTCTACATGTTCGCCCTGTTCTCCGTCTTCATCGACAACCGCTCGCTTTACGCCGACTTTGGTTTCCACAGGGAGCAGCCGACGATTGTTGGCTTCATGCTCTTCAACGAGATCTTGTCGCCCACGGACTCCATCATCAAGCTCCTTCTCAACATCTGGACTCGCAGCATGGAGTACGAAGCTGGTATGTATCCTGGTCCCAATCCATGTCTCAGCCAATGCTAACAACACCCAGATGCCTTCGCCGTCAAGCTCGGATATGCGCGCGAACTCGGTGCCTCATTGATCAAGCTTCAGATCCAGAACCTGTCAAGCATGGATGCCGACTGGTTCTACTCCAGCTTCCACCACTCCCACCCCATCCTGACGGAGCGCCTCAAGGCTATGAACTGGACTGACGACAAGAAGGTCTCGGAGGACAAGGCGGCGGACGAGGAGAAGCCTATCAAGGCAGCGGATCGGGAACTCTAGGCGTGGATCTCGATCGGATTTTGTACAATATTGGGTATAAAAGGTCATGGGAACTTGACCGGGCAGGGTCGCAAGTGCGACGAAAAGTTCGTAGAATACAGCCCAAATGCAATGGCCGAGGCGTCCGTCAAAGTCGTTCCCACCATGTATCTTTTCCAAATCGTGAGATGTGACACCTTTACTCTTTTGACTTGCCCTTCGCGGCCTTTTCCTTCTTCCTCTGCTGGTCTCGTTCTTTCTTCGCCCTCTTCCTGGCTTCCTTGTCTATGGCGCCATCCGCGGGCTCCTGCTCCTCCACCTGTGCATTCGTCCGCTTCTTGTCTTTGCCCTTGGTAGACTGTACCGGAGGCTCTTCACCACCCTCCTGCACAACATTCGTCCTGTCGCCAATCTCTCCGATCTCAATATCTCCCTGCTCGGCCTGGTACTCAGCCAGGTCCTGCCATTCTCCCTCGGCAACCGCTGCAAACTGGCTGGTCTTCTTGAGGCCGCCCTTGCGACCAGTCTTGACAGTGACATCCGTGGTTGCGTTTTGTTGGTCGTCTTCCTCGTCTAGCGCTCGTTCTGGTTCTTGGTACTCGCCGCGCATACCCGCTGCGACACGGCGCAAGTGGTGCATGATTGGGTTGCCCATAGCGCCGCCTTGCGCATTGAATGCGACGCCTTCTGGCGTGATAGTCGCATCGGGATGGAGATGCGGGTACGTTTCCGAGTTCGAGAGGTACTTTTCGAGGATGGCCGACGCATCGTCGAGAGAGATGGGCGCGCTGGAGACGTGGCGGCGGGGAGGAGGTGCTTCGAGCATCATTTTGGCAGTATTTGGGCGCGAAATAGAGGGTTGGGTGGGTAGTTGCTATCGTGGAAATGGTGGAGTTGTTGGCTAGGATTTTGGGAGGACGGCCAACTTTTTGCGCACGGACGACAAGGAATGTGTTAGCTCTGCGGACTTCGCGACGGGCATGCCAGACTGCACGCTCGCATCGACAAATCGGGACCACGCCGCCACGGAGACGATACAACGGGCGAAGAGAGGACAATTGCGGTCGACATACACATCATGAACGCCTTCCGGTGCCTACGGGTCGTCGCGCGCCCTTCAACCAGCGCATCCACACTCCTCCGACCACGCATAGCACCACCACACTCGTACCTATCCTTCCTCCAAGCCCCTTCTCCACACCTCTAACCCATCCTCCAGACTATCCATACCCTCGTCCACCCGCCAAATATCGCTCCTCACCCCCCGACGCCCCATGCTGCCCCGCACAAACGCCCTCCCGCCCGCGGGCACCACCTCTCTGGTCCCCTCAAGCTCTGAGACGCTGGACCTCGCCTCCAAAATCTCGTCACATCCTGGTCTGGGCAGCATGCAGATTCGGTGCGGTCCGCGTGATACGTATAATCCGAGCCATCTGGTGCGCAAGAGGAGACATGGGTTTTTGAGCAGGATTAGGACGAAGAAGGGGCGGAAGATGATTATGCGGAGGTTGAAGAAGGGGAGGTGGAATATCAGTCATTAGAGCAGCAAGTGTTTGTCTATTCAACGGGCAAGCATGTGTTGGACTCGGAGGCCTCTGGCTGGGAGATGGGGCGCTTGTGTATATTGAATGTACAGTATGCGTAATGTGCATGTAGAGACATGTACTATATAAGACAGGGAAACATGCATCTTCTGGAGTAGTAAATACTTACACAGAGTCTCTATCTGACTGGTAATCCTCCTGCTCCAGCCTCTTTGGGTTTGAACGCATCAACCAGCCCACGAACGTAGTTCCTCCCCATGTTGTTGATTGCGTTGGGAAGTGGACTAGAGATCCATCCTTGTGGATACGGCGTTGGAAGGTGTTGTCGGTTCCAGAGACGATGTCTAGAGAGCTGCATGGGACTCTCCTGGTAACCCCGAATGCTTCTCTCACACTGGCGCTGATAGGGGGTACATAAGCCGACGTCCAACCGACAATCATATGGAGAGCTCTGTGGTATCCGATGACCACAATGGCCATCGCATCACTTTGGCGTCGAAGGCTTTCCCTCTCCAGCCTTTCCCTCCTCTTCCGCCCCTTGCGTGCCGTCCTCCAACGCTTCCACAAGCTTAAGCTCCTCATCAATCTTATCAATTTGCTTCAAAATGAACGCAATCGTAGCATCCCTTGCTTTGTCCACCCTCGTCAGCGCGTCCATAGTCATCTTCCCATAATCCTGCATCTTCTGCGGCGTCGGCGGCGCAGGCTCCTCATCCTGCAACTGCGCCTTTTTCTGACTCAACAACTTCCTCAGCGCAAAGATGTTGTAATCCCTTTCCTGTAGGTTCTTAATCAGCTCTTCCCGCTTAGCTTCTTCATCGACTCTTTGCTTCTTGGTGGCCTGCTCTTGCTTGATCTCCGTATCGGCGACTTTCCACTTCCAAATCGCTTCCTTGGCGCTGTTTTCAATATGCGTGAAACGTATGGGACCGATGTTTTGCCCGCCGTACCAGCGCGCAACTACTACAACACCCTCGGTCTGCGTGTCTCGTAGTACATTGCTGAGTCGTCCTCCGGCCCACTTTTCGCCGTCATCATCGTGGCCAAGATCATACAAAGTGCGGGATTCTGGCATCAAAGACTTTTGCCGTGATGGTTTTCTCCATGCTGCGATTTTGTGGGTGGCAGTCCGGAATTCGGGGAGTGTTTGTAAGGCTTTGGTGGATAGGTTAGGAGAGAACGCGGCTTTGAATGTTGATGTCTGCTCTTGTATTGCTGACGAGAGATAGATTTCAGTTGTGGGTTTCGGAGATGGTGAGCGCTCCCTTTTCATGGCCATCTCTTTTCATGCGCTTGTTGCACTGGATGTTGTGTGGTCCAAGTTGGAGAAGGGATGGGAGGTTGGTAACGTGCAGGGAAGGCGCATGCGGAAGCGCGACTTTAGCGCGGATGCCGAAAGAAGTCGCGAAGCTTGTCAGCGCTGCTTCCACGAAACATCATCTTTGAACATCAAGCTTCCATCGATTTTGCGTCCACTAGCAGTTATCTCAGACTTAGTCGTTCTAGTTACCACGGCTGAATTTTGTCATCTGTTTACAACATTCTCTTCCAAGACCATGAACAATTCCTGCGTCACTTGTGCACGTACTCTTCTTGAAAGATACGATGCGCATCCCTCCTGTCCAGACAAGAAATCTCATCAAGCAAATACGTAGGATCCGTTTCTGAGGACGTATCGTCATTACCCAGGCGGTCAAGCTAGAAATTCTGATGTGGTCAAGGCTGTCATTTCTCTCACTAGGTTTCTTGAACCAATTGTTGCTCAGGTATATAACTCATAGCCACCGTCCTCTTCGTATATATAGCTTTGCTCTCTCTTATACTTACATGATCACTTGCCAAAAATCAACAACTTGGCTGTCTACCTCCCTTACCGACAGCACCGAGGGTACCCGGGGGTGTCTCAAATCTTTCACTTCTCAATTCTACGAACACGTCACATCAAGCGCACGAGACCACATCTCGGGATATATACCCCACTTACCTGTCATTGGACGACCTTGCTAAGACTCAAGATTCGCAGCAGGCAACGGGCCGTTACTGCTAGCGCATACAAGAGTATATAGGTAGCGATATCTGATCTCCAACACTGATCCTCTACCACTTACTCGCCGCTACAACTTCAGTAGTATTTGGCGCGATCAAAGCGATTCTTCGCGGCGACTCAAGGTAAGTTCGTGCGATTTGTTCGGCGCAGACGCCTCGTCCTTCAGTGCGACGCGACTTTGATCTGCTGAGGCGATCCTCTTGCTCCAGCCTTCCAATCTAGACTTGACGCCAAACCTCTTGCTAACCTCTACAGCTCAGATAACTGCCTCAACGCTCCGGCGGCAGTTTGTTCATCAAGCTCAAGCTCTTCAAGTCCACTGTCCATACGGACCAGCTATCACCATGGGCCGATTCGAAACCCTCAACGATGACACCAAGGACCTGGTGAATTGTCTTCTGCCCGCCCTGGCAGCTTCCTTTGGTCTCGCCGAGAGCCTGGACATCATCCCTGAGGACATTCGCATGCGCGCCTGGGATTGCGAGCGCCGCGACCATATCAAGGACGAGACCGAGAACGACCCTCGCAACTGGGGTGTACAGTTCCTCAAAGATCTGATGTCTATTTCTCGTCTCACGAATGGAGACCTAGCTCGGTTCCAAGCTGATCTGCGTGCTAAGGTCGCTCTTCATGAGCCCAAGCATCCCTGGGCTCGTCTGGCCGATATCAGAGACATCAAGGATGAGTACGAGCACCCAGAGCGCAAGAACCAGGTCGTCATCCCGGAGTCCTCTGAAGAATCTTCCGATGACTCCTACTTCGAAGAGCTTGTCGAGCCAGATCAACCCAAGGGCGCTAAGAGGCGTCGTGGTAACCACGAGGTCTACGAAGCACGCATTGCAGAGAAGCGCCGCAAACGTAAGTCAACCCCTCTGTCATACCGAAAGTCGTTCAACAGATACATCAGCGACGACTTTGAAACTTCGAACGTCGAACAATGTTATTGACATTGAGTAGGTGCTCCTAACCGTCTCCGCCGTGCCGAGGATGGTGGCTTCGAGCGTCACGACAAGCGGGCCAAGAAGCGTGAGCGCTCTGTCCGTACCAGCACCACTCCCAGTGGTCGCGGAATCGCTACTCGCCGCTCCAGGACCATCGTCACCGAAGACGATGAAGACTATACTAGCTCTCACGGTACCCAGTCCCTCCTCACCCACCGGACTCCTGTCTTCTCCGTCTCTCCAGGTCCCCAAGATGCGCGCATGTACCCTGTCGAGACTGTAGATACCGTGGATACGTCTGGCCAGCCTCTTGCTGTCCAAAAGATGCAGGCGGAGTTGGAAGTTGCCGAGGCGGAGCTCAAGGCTGCCCGTGTAAGGTGGCAGTACCTCCAGGCCAAGGAGCAGGCTGAGCAGGAAGCTATGTATGGTGGTAACGGTACTCCGGAGATGCCTCACAGGTTCGATTAAGTAGTTCTGGTTGGTGTGATTGGAGGATTTCATGCATATTTGCGGTGGCTTCGGCAGCCTTTCTATAGTACGATACATGCGTGAATGGTTAAAGCCAACTTCAGAATTTAAGACTGTTCCGTCTTCTTCTCCCTGACCAGGCGTTCTTCTTTCATGGTCAGTCGCATTCTGAGTGACCTGTCCACACTGTTGCCGTGTCTAGGCTGTGCGCGGGGGAGTGGACCTTGATCAATGTCGCCCAACTCAGCTCTCTTCTCGATCTCGCTTTGAAGATTTTTTACATCTTCTTTCCTTTGCTGAAGCGCATTTCGCGCGTCTCGCGGTTTGGGCTCGGGTGGGTATGATGTGTAGAAAAAGTCCTCAGCAAGAGGTCGCTTCCGCTCCCAAAGCTTCTTCTCCGCCTTCTTTCCAGAGGCAATCTCCTCCCTCCACTGATTGGCCTCATGCCAGTTAGTATACTACATGATGTTAGATTATATTGCTTTCACTAATACTGTTATACATACCGCCTCCATCCACTCATCTGGCCCCACCGCCTTGTTCATGGCCATGTCGGCCAGCAGGATACTACGTAGAGCCTGCTGGAGGGGTGTTGCGGTCCGCTGAAACATGTTGAGGAATACGTAGATTTTTGTAGTGTGTTTGAGTGGAGGTAGTGTTGCAATGTAGGCTGCAGGGACAACTGTGGTGTGGTGGTTGTAGTGGTGGTGTCGCGTTGTAGGCCGCAAAGACAGTCAAGGCAACGACGATATGAGACCACCAAAACCGTTTGCCGCATACAGCGGTGACGGTGAGGGCGCACAATCTTCATCTCTGGGCTCATGGTGACGCGTCTTTCCTGTGTAACCTCGCAGTGAAAGTGAAGGTGAGAGCGGATCGACCCCCGAGCTCGCGTTTGTTTTTTACCTATTCCACCACAATCTCTATGTACCCCACTTCTTTATCCACTCTTATATCTGTATATATGTTCGTTAATTCCGAAATACTCCATCAAACCATTCTACCTCAAAACCGGGATGGCGGCTGGAACAAAAAGAGGACACTGTCCAAGCAAAAAAGATACACAACATAGCCAGTCGTGACAAATCCGCCACAAGAAGCAATAAAAGGGTTTCAGATGTCCAAAGATTACGGAGGTGGTCATCTCTTTTTGCTCTAAGGTCGAAACTGTGTTGTGACAGCTCTGCGCACTCTTTTTTGCCCGCTTTTTTGCCCGCGGTAAGTGTCGGGAACATAGATATCTTTGCTGCATACATAGAATTGTTTCTCGTAGCTGTGAACGTTAAGCAAGCAACGAAGCAGGCAAAGAGGTCTTACCAGCAGCTCCTCAAATCCCAGTCGTGCACAGAGTACCTCCAGCCCTTCTCATGCTCATCACTCTTAGCAAACCTACACAGTTCTTGGAGAATACACAAGCAGCGCAATCCTCTATTTGGGCAATGCTGTTAGACACATGTAGAGCATCATATGTAGGCCGGTCTTCACATGCCAGGATATGTAAGCTGACATGCAGTCGACCCCACAATTGTTCCGTCCGACTCAGGTACGCATTTTTAGACTATGCAATGTCATTCCTAGACCTTTCGGCGCGCCTTCTACGCCACTCGCACCTGCCTGTTTCGCCGTTCGATCAAACCCAGTCTGCAGGTGGACCAATTAGGAACTACGCTCCGCTAGCGCGTCTCCGCAGTCCTTCCCCAGATCGCCTGATCATCCCGACACCGAGGCTCTACAAAAACATTATGCACACAGCAGGACCCATTATGAACATGGAACAACCATCCCAGAAACGAGTATCGAAAGCATGCGACGCGTGCAAGAGGAGGAAAGTGCGTTGTAACGGCCAAGCACGGTGTCAACAGTGCGCGCATCTCGGCTTGCGGTGCATCTACTCACCCTCCGGCAAGCAAAGGTCTCAGGGCAAGCGAGGCCATATCATCTCCGAGTTCAGAAGCCAAACGTCCAATTTGCCTGCAATATCGCCGCCCATACTGCCTGCTCATTCAGCAGCAGCTAGCTTTCAGACACCGTACAGTCCCATCTCGCCGATACTTGACCGTAATGGAGGCACACCAAGTATGTCACCCTGGCAATCTCTACTCAAATTTGGGGTGCTACTGCTGACTCCGGGCAGCATCTCCTTCGTCATCTTTCACATCACAGTACCCCAAGGCTTTCTTTCTCGACCTCATCCCGGATTACGTTGCTGGGGTGTATCCAGTTCATCCGGTCATTGCCGAACATGAGCTCCGACAGTACATCGAGGTCATGGACAGCGACCCAGATGTCCGCTCATTCATCTACGCATTCGGAGGCTGCACGCTGAACTTGACCCGGTATGGTGACCGCCGAACAGAAGAAATCGTCCAAACCATCGAAAACCTCATGGACTACTCGATCGATACCATGAGGCGAACCCACAAGCATTGCCATTTCTCGGTCATGCGAGCCGTGCAGTCAATGTTCATACACAACTGCCTCATGAGTCTGCAAGGTAGCGACAGCGCATTCTACTACATGCGAGACGCCATTACGATCATCCAGCTGCTGCAGATCGACAAGCCGGAGAACGTGGCCCAGCTGTCTCCTCCCGAACGATCCCGAAGACAGCGGCTCTACTGGCAAGCGTACATACACGAGCGATTCATAGCTATCCTGGATTACCGGCGTGCCATTCTCCCTCCACTCTACACATTGCCGGAAGACGACCCTACACTACCGATACAGGTCCACGAGGGCTTCAATCAGATCATCAAGCTTTTCCGCATGCTTGATACGGAGTTCCTTGATAGCTGGCTTGACACGCAAGGAGGCAACGTCACCAGCACGTGGGTCGAGGCCAAGTCGCGCGAGCTTGAAGGCGACCCTGAGGCTGACGCACGGGAGTTGGCCATGTTGTCCATGATGCAACGAGCCGATCTGTGCATCACGCGTGAATGGCTGCGCACTCTGGTCTGGCGCTTAGCTATGAGCCAAACCCTCTTGTCTTCTCGATCTTCGAAAGATTGCCTGTCGCTCTTATTCCCGGTAAGGCTGTCACAGACATTACGGCAACAATTATCCAGTATGTCGCGCCACGACATCGAAGTACACGGAAGCAGCATCACTCAGAAACTTTTCGAGATCACAGATACGATTGCCGATGTTCTTATCCACGTTCCCGCCGCGACTATCGATGAAACGGCACTGAGGATTGACGATTTCCTCTTCATCCTAGACTTTGTCCTGCTGATTCCACACCTTGATCAGACGCGTCGAAGCATACTGCTCGAGAAGCTAGAGCGCCTCCAAACGATGTTCCCTGAGGCACTCAGCAATGCCAGTTCGCCGAACCTACCACACGATGTGAATAGTCCGGGTGGGGTGAACGACCCTTGGTATCAAGTCACGCAATCAAAGACAGCTGCAGGGCTAGAGGATATGGCGGACGGATTGGTGCAGGTTCAAGCCCAAGAAATTCCAAGATCAGAGGCGAGAAGTGGACATTTGGCCACATGGAACAATATTTCACAACGCTTGTCCATGCAGGTCGCTCATGTAGCTCAGTAAAATCTAACTTCAAGCAATGATTTTGTCCATGCGACACTATCTAGGCAAGTAAATAGATTCTGCCTTCATAAGCAGCCAGTTTCTTCTCCTCACAGTCATCCACACTGCTTACAAGCAGTTCCATCTTTTCGCTCTTCACACTTTCTGGGAAGGCCAGATCCTTCTTCTGGTCCGTGAAGTTGCAAATGCACACGGCCCTCTTCTCATTCCATGTCTTGCTGAAGACAAAGAATTCTGGGCTTTCCACATCTAGATCGTCGTACTGGCCATGCACAAGGAGATCGTTGTGTTGCTTGCGTACTTGCAGCATGCGCTTCCAGAAAGCGAGCACGGAATCTTTATCGCCTTTTTGTTGCGCAACATTGCAGACCTTTGCGTCCTCAAGAGGTCGCATCCACGGTTCCGCGGTAGCGTCAGGCGGCGAGAAGCCGTTGTGCGTTGCGGTCGACCAGCTCATCGGCACACGAGCATGGTCTCTAGCGAGATGCTGAAGCGACTTATGCGCAGCTTCAAGAGCCTTGGGGTCTTCTTTTGTCCGTGCAGCTACCATCTTGTAGTAGTTTGTCGAGTCCACGTCCTTGTACTCGCTCATATCCCAGGTCAGAGGAAAGTTCGTCATGCCAATCTCTTGGCCTTGGTAGATGAACAACGTGCCGCTGAGTGCTGCCATCATCAATGCGAGCATTTTACCGCCTGCGACACGGTGCTCGGGCGCATCGGAAGTAAAGCGTGTGATTGATCGACTTTGGTCGTGATTCTCTAGGAAGACGGTGGTCCAGCCATCTGAGGGGGCGCGAATGAGGTCTTGTGTGCGGGCCATGGCACGTTTGAACTGTGGGAGTGTCCAGTTCTTCGGTGTAGTTTGGAACTTGTAGGGGCCTTGGCCGACGTCGACGACATCCTGTGCTTCTAGTTAGTACTGCCGATCTCTTGCTTTTGCGCTTTTCGGGCTTGCTCACAAATTGGAAGACCATGTTCAGTTGCTTCTCTTTAGCACTAACATACTCCAACACTCTCTTCATGTCTGGTGTATGGGGGCACTCGCCGACGGTCATAGCATCGTACTTCTCCAAGATTTGGTTCATCTCGTTCAGGAATTCGGCCATCCTTGGGCCGTTGCAGTACTGGTATCCAGCAAACTGCCATTCCGAACCAGGATCGGTGATCGGTGCGTCAAGCATCTCACCTTTGCTGTACATGTTGACGGTATCAACGCGGAATCCATCGACTCCGCGCTGTAGCCAAAACTCCATGGCGGATTTGTAGATGGCTTGTCGTGTTTCTGGGTTCTCCCAGTTAAGGTCAGGTTGCTCGGGGCAAAAGAGATGTAGATAGTATTCTTGGGTATGCTCATCCCACTCCCACACACTACCTGTAAAGTTGCCGACCCAGTTGTTGGGAGCTTTGCGCTCGCCGTTGACATAACGAGCTGGTCTCCAGATGTACCAGTCTCTCTTGGGGTTGTCTTTCGATGATCGTGATTCTAAGAACCATTTGTGCTTGGAGAAGTCAGTTTTGCAAGGTTGTGCCGAGCTACACCTTCAAGACTTACCTGATCAGATGTATGGTTGACCACCAGATCCAGTATAATCTTCATGCCTCGCGAATGTGTCTCGGCGATCAGCTTCTCCATGTCTTGGACAGTACCATACGGCCTGTACACATCCTCATAGTCACGGATGTCGTATCCCACTGTCGGCGTGGAGGGTCAATATACATCCCACGTGCAATTTGTATAGAGGTAATGCTTACTGTCTACTTGGGGTGAATCGTACATGGGACAGATCCAAATGACGTCAACACCAATGGAACGGATGTAGTCCAACTCTGAAATGATGCCATTGAGATCACCAATGCCGTCGCCATTGGAGTCTTTGAAGGAAGCGGGGTAAATTTGGTATACAACACCATCTTTCCACCATGGTCTTTGAGGGACGGTCATGGTGTTGCTGCTGGATATCCGTGCTCTTTGGGGCAATTTTGAACACCCTGGTATCATAGATGGTGTATAGTGTCGAAGAGGTCAAGCGTTTCTTTGGTGGCTTGCAATGGCACCAGTGGCTTTCTTATAAGCGTCTTGCAATAGGATCTTATCAGATGGAGGGTAGTCGTTGAGATCTGGTCACTGTGTTTGGACCGCACGTGGAGGTTCCCCCCACCGGAAAGTTTCTCGGTACAATGACGATTGGCTCAAAGCCGGATCGTGTCTGCACATGGCGATCCCCACACAACCCAGCAACAGTCTTCCCCACAGATGTCTTCCATCGCATGGTGTTTCAACGTTCTTTCCCGCGTGTCCGATATTGCGGGATTTAAGCGAGGATGCATGCGGGGAGATGGTGGGCGCGACAGGCTATCGATTCATGCTCTCGGTCCGAGATGAAAGGCAAAGCGCGTTAGCGGGAACGCTCAGTCGCATTTCCGTGCCACACGTGATGGTCGCTTCGGCTTTTGGGGCTCGTGCACGCAACCTTGAAATCTCGGTCCGGCATCTTGTCGAATCACGACCTTCACTCCTGCTCCGAGTTTTCGATGGCACACCCGTGTCGGCGGGCCTCACCAGCAACAGCCTAGCCTTTCAAGCCATAGTGCTGCGCGATGAAGATGGCCTCACAGCTGCAAGAGTGGCGTCCTCCCCGCATCCCTTGACTGCCTCCACCATCCCCGGTTTCTGACTTGGCACGAGCGCTGTCTATGCATGGGTATCGCGTGTCTGGGGTCGTGAAGTTGTATAAGTAGAACGACGGTATCCACCACGAGAGATCACCATCCAGCTTCGAGTCCCACCAGCTCCACGTTTAGGAGAGGTCTGGGTCTGACCCACAGCATCCTACTTCATCCTTTGGACATACCCACATTTGTCAAGCCACCTGGACATCGTCTCATCCTCGGACACGACCATCATGTCTCGCCGCAACAGCAGTGTCGTCGCTATCGACGCCGAACAGGCACGCCGCCTTTCACTCGCCGTCACGGACATCAAACAAGTCGCCCACGATGCCGGCAACGCGACTCGATCAGAGCAGCAGATGACCCTGCGCCAGGGTATCAAGTTATACCCAAAGGCCATCGCCTGGTCTGTCCTGCTCTCCGCAGCCATCATCATGGAAGGCTTCGACAAAGTCTTGATCGCCAACTTGATGGCGGTTCCTGCCTTTAAGCAAAAGTTTGGCGAACAACTTGCAGATGGTTCCTTCGAACTCACCGCTGCGTGGCAAGCGGGCCTCACGAACGGTGCATACGTTGGAGAGTTCACAGGTCTGCTCCTGAACGGTCTTATCGCGGATCGTTTCGGCTACAAGAAGACAATGATCGGCGCGCTCTTCGCGGTGAATTTCTTCATCTTCATCGTCTTCTTCGCGCAGAACATCACCATGCTTCTATGCGGTCTCATCTTGTGCGGTATCCCATGGGGTGTATTCCAGACCCTGACTTGCACCTATGCCGCCGAAGTCGTACCGGTGCCGCTTCGTCCAATTCTTACAACATACGTCAACCTCTGCTGGGTCATCGGTCAATTCCTCGCCTCTGGCGTTTTGAAGGGTGTAGCCGAGCGCCCCGACCAATGGGCATACCGCATCCCATACGCCCTGCAGTGGCTCTGGCCTCTCCCGTTGATGATTGGCATCTCATTCGCACCTGAATCTCCCTGGTGGCTTGTACGGAAAGACCGATGCGAAGAAGCAAAGAAGATGTTGATGCGCCTCACATCACCCGAAAAGCTGCCCGACTTCAACGCCGATGAGACAATTGCTATGATGCGCCACACCAATGCCATGGAGATGGCGGTCTCTGAAGGTACTTCGTACTTGGACTGTTTCAAGGGTACCGATCTCCGCCGAACTGAAATCGCCGCCATGGCATGGTTTACGCAGGCCTTCTGCGGAGCAGGTCTTATCGGTTATTCGACATACTTTTTCCAGCAAGCAGGCCTTAGCGACGCGGATGCCTTCTCCATGAGTCTAGGACAATACGCAATTGGTGGCGTTGGTGTTTTCATGGCCTGGATTCTCATCCAACGTGTAGGACGCCGCACATTGTACGTGTATGGCGATCTCGCCATGGTTATGTTGTTGTGTATCATCGGAGGTCTCGGTTTCATTCCAGCCGGCAACGTTGGCGCGCAGTGGGGTATCGGCGCCATGCTCCTGCTTTTTGCAGCCGCATACAACTGCACGGTCGGACCTGTCTGTTACTCCATCGTCGCAGAGATCCCATCCACTCGTCTTCGCCAAAAGACTGTGGTCTTGGCCAGGAACTTCTACAACATCGGTTCTATCATCGGCAATGTTATTACTCCACGCATGCTCAATCCCGGTGCTTGGAATTGGGGCGCAAAGAGTGGTCTTTTCTACGCCGGAACGTGCTTTTGCTGCTTTATCTGGGCGTTCTTCCGTCTTCCCGAGCCAAAGGGCAGGACTTACGGAGAGCTCGATATCCTCTTCGAGAAGCGTGTTCCGGCTAGGAAGTTTAGCAGCACGGTCGTTGACAGCTTCCATTCCAGCGATACCGAGAGCGATTATACCGAGAAAAAGGGTGTCTCGGCCCATCTTGAGCAGGTCAACTCTAGGGATGCTATTTGAGCTGTGAGATCCGCCTCGGAGGCTTTATGATTTGTAAATATTATGTGTGACGAATTATCGACTTGTCGTAAATAGAGGATGTATCTTTCATCGTAATAGAATATGTTTCTGCAGATGCTAGTGTGCTGTGATCTTACGCGGCCTCAAGCTTTGGTGCGGCAGCAAGCGACATGCGATTGTTGAGTCTACTGTGAGATTAAAGCAAGGGGGGCTCGCCACAATTGCCCATTTGCGGTCCGGCCTAGTCACGATTCAATAGTGGGGTACATAGGCCCGGGAGCGGTTCTTGCATTCCTTGCTGCTCGCTTACTTTCCCCAAACACAAACGTGGCGTTCCCTTCTTTCCATCATCGATGTAGGTGAGAACTTAGCAGTGCGGGTCCGGACTGCGTCGTATCACCACCGGGCAATTAGTCATCATTTCTCGAAATGCCCAATGTTGGCAGACCTTCTCCAGGTTGCAAGACATGTAGGGACCGCAGGATCAAAGTATGTAATGCACGCGTGAGTAGATACTTGGGCCACTAATCAGCTGTTCCAGTGTGACCAGAAGCGGCCTTCCTGCTCGCAATGTCTCCGCGCAGGCAAAGAATGCCATGGATACCGCGACGTGGCTTCCCTAATGTTCAAGAATGAGAGTCGCGTCGTGGCAAAGAAGGCGGAGCAGCGTTACGAAGAGCTTGCCAAATCAAAAGAACCAAGAACACCTTTAGGACGTAGAGAACCCAACAGGATCAGAAGCATACAGCGGATCTATCCGGTGCAGAGTCCACCCAAGGCTGAGATCATGGCCTTGCAACCCACGCCGAATATCGACGCTCAAGCGCAAGGCTTCTTCCTCGCCAACTATGCAGGCGCTGCCGACTTCCCTCAAGGAGGCCAATTCGAATGGATTCCCCAGCTGCTGTCACGGCCGAATATCGAGGGTACGCTTCGTGAGAGCTTCCGCGCCCTAAGTCTAGCAATCTTCGCCAATGCAGCGAAGTCTCCTGCCGTCATGCGAAAAGCGCGTGTCGCATACGGTTCTGCATTGGAGGAAACAAACAGAGCGCTCATGTCGCACGAAGCCGCGGTCAAAGATAGCACTTTGGTTTCGGTCATCCTACTTGGCATGTACGAGGGCACGGTATACACAGATAAGAGTTCCATCGATAGGTGGTCAAAGCACGTCAGCGGTGCTTACACCCTCTTCATGTTACGCGGCAAGTCGCAATTCGAGACAGAACTCGGACGGCGAATATTCCAGCAGTCATACGGCGTCGCTCTATTCTTCACGCTTGAACTAGGGACGGGTATTCCAAGTTAGTCACACCCCTCGGCGGACTGCATGTAATACACGAACTAACATCGCATACCAAAATCTAGAGCACTTGCAAGAGCTGTATGACAGCTTCCCCCTGGAATCGGGATTCAACGAGCTTGTAAAAAAATTCATGATCGGCATTTTGCACGTCATGGACGCAGTCGTCAAACTCGGTCAAGACAAAAGCCGAGATCCTGTGGAAACAATCAACCGTGCGAGAAAACTCAGTCAAGAGCTAGAGGATATCAAGGCTCTTTTACCTGCAGCCTGGCATCCAACAAGGGTTCATCTTGATGTACCTTCAGTCCATTACTGTGGAAACACATACAGCATCTGCCTCTTTCCCGTCCTGGCGCAGTTGTGGAATTACACCCGGTTTATTGGAATTCAAGTGCACGATATTATCAGAGCAAACCTGATGAGGGTTCGTGAGGAACAAACTTCCCCGCTCTACGACGCTGCCAGTTTGAAAGCATGCATACAGCATGAGGAGAATGTGCTACGAGGTAACGTTGCCGCAATCATTGCCTCAGTACCCCAGACCATCGGCATGGTGCCATCCCCGGTGTTCTCTGCTGCTGGAATGGACCCCGAAGATGAAACAAAAGATGGACCTATCATGAGAGAACCGGGGACCTTTATCGATTCAGTCATCTCACCGAGACTAATGCAGCTCGTCCAGCCACTGTATGCAGTGGGTACGTGTCTGCTTATTTCGCATCAAATGCGGCAATGGGTCATTGGCATTCTCCATTTTGTTGCATTGAAGATTGGATCAAGACAGGCAGTCGTGCTCGCAGCTGAGTTGCAAAGGCTTCAAGAGTCAGCACCGAGTGTAGCACACGGCTGGCAAGACATAGCCGAGTGGCTTGCGCTGGGTCCTGGGGTAATATAGGAGTAAGATCAGAGTACAGCCAAGCAATGATCTCAACACCACGGATCGCGACTGGCGATGATGAACAGGCAAGCGGAAGAAAATATGATCTCGCACCGAACAACTCTTTTGCGCTCATACGCTCGTAATGAGACATGTAGTAGGACTTCTTCTTCAAGGCCTACAAGTCCTTCTTGTTATTCCTTGAGGCTTCACCAAATCCCACCCCTGCCATGAATGCTAGTCTGACCAACCCTGCAAACGCCGTAATGCCTATACTTCCCCAATCCTCCGCCCGCCAGGTGCCCACGCTTAGTCTGCCCTGCTTTGCCAACACCTCCCAGACTGCCCAATAGTACGCCAGATCGACAACGAAGCACGAAAACTGGACAATGCGCCAGACGTTCATGTCGTTTGTGTATCGTAGCAGGACAGCAGACATGATGCCGAAATTTAGCATGCCCCCGCCACGTTGCTTGAGTATCATGACGTGGCCGATGTCTGGGGTGGGGGAGGGGATGTGTGAAGAGAGGACGACAGTGGGCATGAAGAAGTCCATGGTTGCGCCCCAAGCGCAGATGATGGGGTCGAGGTATGTAAAGAATATGCGATAGAATGCAGGTATAGAGGGTGCCGTGGGCTGAGACATGATTGCCGCTCGGTTGCAATGAATAGCTCTAATTCGATGAAGAGATGCGAACAGTCTATCGAGTAACGATAATCTGCGTGATGGTGTGGATGGTATGTGTGATGCGTGTCCTCGGTGCTTGAGCAGATGTCAGCTTTGGACCCCGCGCCAGTGGGTCTAGCTGCTTCTGTGCTGCATTGATGGCACAGAAGACTAGGTCGCTTGTGACTAGGCTCGTATACCAACAAACCCGTGCTGCAGACCTGCTGCACCTTAAATCCTTCAGCTTCGATCTTCTGTTGCGGTGACGCGTGAGGTCGACTACCACACCTGGGCGGTATCGCAACCTGCCGTCCGTGCCTGCCTGCTACCTGGATGTTCTCCATCGCATAGAGATGGCCCCATGTGCATGATACATCGCGTTAATTTGGGCGAGGCAGCAACAATCGATGCTTCCAACAACTTCTGATCGGAGTCGGTCCCGTGTGGTGGATTCCCAGGCTGCTAGCGCGGATCCCGAGTGTTGTGCCTGGGATCCACGGGCGCCGTCACGCCATGACCTAACACAACAGATGGAAGCCGTTGCAAATATCCACGCCTCGCAAACTTTCACCCACTCCAAGGATGAATACACTGCGCCGCTCGACTTTGGGGGCTTGTCTCAATCTGTGACAACACCTCGTACCTGTCAGATCTTCATTGTTGCTCGTCCGGGGCCGTTCCGTCTCTTGCACTCGCACGGCGGTTAGTCGAAACTGCTGAATGGACGCGTCCATGGCTCATGCAAGCGGCGCCCCATCGATTAAAAATATTCCCGAAAGCCATCCTGAGGACATGGAGCTTGTGATCGCATGGCAGAGTTCACGCCCTCGTCATAGCCCGCTGCGCGAACGGTGAGGCTGTGGGTGCCAGACGGGCTTCGCGACGCGACCTGACCCTCAACCCTCGGAACCATGATGGATGCACACGATGCATCCACCAGCGATGGCACGCGCTCGACACCTGGGCATTTCCACAGCCCCCAAAGCCGTCGCTACTGCTAGTGAATTACGTCGGTGTAACACAGTCTCGAGCGCTACCTGGCAACCTAGGTTGTTGATGCGCGGCCCAAGGCATCCTCAACAAAGTGGACATCATCAGAATGTGCCACGCACGAAATAGATGTTTATGCGGTCAGAAGCTTAACTCGAAGCGTATTACTCCTTTCATTCCAGTCAGCCTTATAACGGTTCGAGGTCCAGATATTGACTGGTAGTTACAGGGTTCGCGCGCGCCGTACATCATGGCTGAGTAACGTCAGTTCTCGCTACTCCACCACCACGGACCGATGCTGCCTACGACTTGAGCAAGTTCACCAGGCTTGCTATTACGTTAATTATCCCTGGCAGCGAAGCTTCTCGTGTACAGCGTGTCGGCACGGATTCGGGTTTGCATGGGAAGTAGCATTCCTGCTGCAAGCTGGATCACGAGCCTCGCCTCCGCTGCGGTGCGCCAACGCCGTGCCTTGCATTATCACTGCGACTCAGCCTGCGATAGCTGAGCTTGACCATTTAGCGGCATTTCTAAGATTAAGGTCCGGCGGCAAAACGAGATAATTCTCTGGAGAAGGCAATTCCTTGATCGTCGGCCGCCCCTAATTTAACCGCGTCGGGTTAAAGCTTTCATCGCTTCGCCTCAAGCAGACTGGGCATTCGGTCTACCGATGCAATGTTATTGGTGCACAACGAGGAATACTCGTGAACAAGTGGGTATTATGACAGTTATGCTGGCCAAAAGCAGATGATTGACGCGATAAAGACACCAACGTGCACGGAATCGCGGCAAATGTCCGTGGTCACCCTACCGCACTCGCTCTAGTAAGCCAGGCAGTACTGCGGCGTTGACAGATTTCCTGCCCTACTTTCGGTTCTCCCCGAGCAAGCCACATCCGCTTCACACGTACGAATGCCTTACGGCACGGAAGGCCTACTCGTTAAGCGCCGTCGTGAGATGGAGGACATGCTCTGCCTACACGATGGATCAACTAAGATGGTGGCGTGGAGCTGGGGGAGTTGGTTTGATATATAGCTCCTTACTGGGCTTTTAGTATGAAAGTACCCCATAACGAAGATTCTCCATGTCAGCAGAGCAATTCTCAAAGCTCTCTCTCGGAGAGGACATGGTTACCACTCGTGCCGGGGCCGCAAGGGCCGCAAGAGCTAGTACACAATCATCGGGGCATTCTGAGGAAGATCAGCCCATACCATCCGTCGAGTCCACCGTTTCCCCTACGCCTTCCCTGGTTATATCAACGAAGAACCTTCATTACAATGTCTCGGCCTTCGACACCGACCTACGAAGGCGGGCCAAAAGAGGACTGGAAGGTAGCGATATCAGGCTCAAGTACTGCGCAGTCTCGGAAGATGATTACAGCCCGAATGGCAGCCCAAAGAAGTTCTTCCATCTTGACGACGACATCATTGTGGCGATGGGTGGGAAGTTACAAAGACCTGAGTGTACGTGTGGCGCAAACGAAAAAGGTCTCGCGTGCAAGGTACGCTTTCGCATACACAACCATTGACGCATCACTAAAAGTAGCCCAAGCACATCTATTGGGTCGGAGACCAGATCATCTCAACTTCTCCAGACGATATGGTCAAGACGCCTCTTCACCTTTCTCCCGATGGCTCGAAGATCGAAGACGTCAAGCCTGCGGAACTACTGGACACCAAAGGCTTAGCCAATATCGCCAACGACCTGAAGTGGGTTTATCGGGATGACAATCTGCCTGAAGACGACGACTTGAAGGAGACAGTCATTGACATGTTTTCTTGCTACGAGCCACAAGATGCACTTCCTGGAGAGTTTCGACATCCCGAGTCGCCTCTTACTTCCGAACGGTCCAAGAAGTACCAGGAGTTGACAGAGCTCTTTACGCAGTACGCAAACTGGTATCCCAGCCTATATCTCCAAATGCGCAAGATCATCGACCCGGACTTCGAAAGCCGTGTCTTCTTCGAAAAGATCGACAGGCGCATTACTTCCACCTTCGACGCTTTGGATGAGTACATAGCCAAGGGACCATACAACCTCTCTCAAGGCCCCCCTCGGTTCGACGTCTCCAGTTGTGCACAGAAGTTGACATCACTAGTCAAAGCCATTGATGACTTCTATCATCGCCATGCTGACGTCGAGGACGTGGCCGTCCGAGCAGCGGCGGCTCTTGTTACGATTCTCGACCGTGTTACGGACCGCGATAAGAATGCATATGAAGGCGTCAAGTGGAGTGTGATGGAGGCCCTATCAGACCCTGTTCAAAGCAACCTATACGTTGCGCTGATTGGAGCAGCATCAGATGACGACCCGCCATTTGCTCTCGATGCACTCGGCTTATTGCCCCAGGAAGACGTATACCGTAATCATTGGGCAATGCTACAGGACATCGAACGCAAGCTAACAGATTCTCATGCGCCCACTCATTACATGGCTCTCTTCCGCAATGTCGTCTACGAGAATCGCAAGAGGTCGGGTTCGGAGGTACACGAACGAGAATCGAAGCGAGCGATGCAGTAATGTCGATCTGCAAGCGGACTACCTCGTGCTCGACACAACAGTTGAGTTGGTATGTAGTCGTCCCACTTTTCCTTTTGGTCTGGCGTTGGCGGCTTTTTGCACTTTTTCCATTCCTTTCTTTGTGACTTTTTGCACCTTTTAATACCTTCATGTCTTTCCTTACGACGTTACGGCTGTCCGCACGCTAGTTGAATTCTTCGTTTGGGTACGCAAGGTCGCCGGACTTCGGTCTGTATTCGCTGGCCTTTGTTTTGTTGCTTTCTGTCTTTCCTTCAGGCCACCCGATTTCGGTTCTTGGGTAACCGAATGATTCTATATATCTTCGATTCTTTCCTTTGCCTTTTCTTCGACCGGTTGCTTGCGGAGCTGTTGATGTTGCCGTGCTTTTAGCCGGGTACAATTGGTGTACCACTTTCTCTTCTCTACACTCCTTGTATCCATAGTTTACACAAACACATTTATATAGCGCTCCATCATCGGCGCCATACGCTGCAAATCCATCATCGTCCGCATAGTGCGAAGTAGAACGAGCTCACTCAAATTGAAAGGTCAACGCGTAATTGGTTTTAGCATAGTAAACACAAAAGCGGTGGAGTGCGCCCCCTAGACTGCAGGCCTCAGCTGATACCGGCTCCGCATTCACACAGTGCCAAGCTCCGATATGTAGAAAGATTCCGCGGAATTGGGAGCGTGGCCGACGGCTGACTGACTCAAGACGAGACCGGACCGAACGAAGTGGATCTGGCGCAGTTCGTAGCTGAGCTTCGCATGCTGTAGGCTCTCTCGCTTCGTCAAGCACAGGAGACAGACTGTCCCCATGCACAATGAGATCCATGTATCTATAACACTAAGTGCTAGACCAAGCTTCATCTCGGTGTGGATGTCGGGAATTTGCATCTTGTTGCATACAAGACAACAGGTCGGCACCGGAGGTCCACAGCAGCCAATCATGCATGGCCCAGTCACATGTCGTACAACGACTCTGTCATCTATACGTGTAACTGGCCGCTTATCCAAACGCTAAGTTCGTGGAACCCATCTGGCCTACACACGATGTGGCCCAAGTGGGTGTCGTTCATGTTGCGTGCATTTTGGGCTTCGAGATAGTGGGTGTTGCTCCGGTGTGGGAATCAAGAAATCCACACAAACTAGCGATAAACCTTCCCCTTCTGCTCGCGCTCACTGGAATGGCGCATATGACGCTTACTGTATATTCCCCGCAGTATGCGACGTCTTATGAAGGCTGCTTTTGTCAGAAGTTCCGCAGGCTCCGCACAACCTGGACCAGCATCCAGGACCCGGCACCCCACAGAGGGCGGTTGCATGTAGCAGACACCCGCTCCGGGAAGATTCCGAGCAGATGCGGACATGACACAGGCGCCGTTGGCTCAATCTGTGCAGAGCGAGTGCCATGACTATGTACATATGGACTTAGACATGTGAAGCACCCAAGTGGCAAGATAGCTCGTACCAAGCTCATGCTAGCTAGGAACTTACCGTGTCGGTGTTGATCGCGATAGTCGTTGTGGGCACTGAGAGTGGGTCAAAGGGCTCGACTGCGGGGAGTGCAGCGGCTAGGCTCGAGTTGCCCTCGAATGTGGTTGGATGTCAGATGAAAGGGCCACGCATCGTGCATCCACGTTCTGCGGGGAAGGGATTGGCGCTAAGCCGTTGACGGCCCTAGCGCAGATGGGCATCCTTTGGCAAGCGCAGCCAAGCCACCCAGTGTTGCTTCCATATTACTCTCCTGTCTATCATTCCTGCTCCTCTTCTTTTCGACCTTCTTCTCTTGTCTTGTTGCAACATCGGACACGTGTTCTGCTAGTTTATCCTATACTACGCGGTTTCCCTGCGGCCAACGTAAATCGCTTATCACGCCATCAACCCCCGCTGACTGACGTACTACACCCCGTCCGTGCGCCTAGCGACTTATCAACCATCCCACCCCTTGTTCTGTTTCTCTACACACCTCATCTTGATTTGCTCTACGCGCACGACCCCTCAACTCAATTGAGCACTTCATACAGACTTTGAGCCTCTCCTAAACCTCGTTGCCACATCCATCATGTCTTCCAATGACCGGAACTCTCCCCCGCTCGCCTCGCCGGACCCTCGCCGACGTGCTTCAGTGACCAGCCAGACGTTCCAGGATCTGTTCGGCCGGTCAAGCAGCTATGTAGGCCAGCAATCCGGAGGACAGGCTGCCACGGGCCCCATCACCACAGCTGCTGCCAACGCTCAGAGACGGCGGCTTTCGCTCACCACTATCGGTCTGGGTGCTTCGCCTGGCCAGACGTCCCCATTCCTCCAGACCCCGCGAACCCGAACCGAGAGCATCTCCAGCGCCAACTCTGGCTCGGTCGACGAGAGCCCCTTCGAAGATGACTACGCCCCTTCCACATCTGCTAGCAGCAGCAACCCAGCCACACCCTTTGCTCGACGGCTGAGCTTCGGAGCTCGTGCAATGCGGGATGTTAGGCAGAGCAACGGAGGCGTTGGGAACCCAAATGGTAGACCACCCATCCATAAAGCTTCCTCTCCCCCGACTGGTCGAGGTCGAGGTCTGTCTTCATTGTCACAGTCATTGCCCTCTTCCGCTACCCTGCTTCGTCCCTTTACCCATGCACACTCGCGGCGATCTACTTCCATATCACACATCTGGCCCTCCACCATTGCAGAGCAGTCCGAGAACATACTTGGAAACTACTCGCTAACGTCGTCTTCAACAGGCGAAGGTTACAATTTCGCTGAGAACCTCCGATCGCGAGCCGAGCGAGGCTCCATCTCCGGCCCCCCTCCCATGCTGAGCCCTTCCGGTCCGACGCACCAGCGTGCTAAGAGCGTTACTATCATGGAGCCACCCGTTCGTGAGATGCCCAAGCCTAGGGTGCCTGATGCCATGCAGGAGCGGATCCTCAAGGGCGATTTCTACATGGACTAGCTTCTCTACATGACTTGACATTTAGATCTCCGGTAGGTCATATCGTTCACATCCTTGCTTTGTAGTGGCTAATCTCCGCGATGTATAGGACATCTACCTCATAGATGAAACGTCAGACTCCTTCACAATCGTGTATCAGTACTCTACCGCATACGAAACGGAAACTTTCATACTCCAGAACAACATTATACCAGGCCTTCGTATCGCTCATGGCCATGAGCGATCGAAGGATTATAAAGACAGCTTTCGTGGAAACCAGGCACGTAACGGCGATTACTGCACCTGGCACCATAATAACTCAGAAAGCATCGTCATGTGCAACTATCACTACTGGAAGCATGCACTGCGATCGTTCTACCAACGTCTTTCTCTGCGGACTTGGGCAGATTGCATTCCACGACGTGGACTGTATGGCGTTTTCACCTGATTATCTCGAACTCGTATTTCATGTTCCATGAGTTCAGGCGTACGGTCACGATGAATGAACGAAACAAGATTGTCATGCTCACGCGATGAGGCTACATCAGTGCAGCAGGGGTTAGGAGTTTATGAAGCATATCACGCAGGATGGAGGTCAGCACATTTGGTATCAAACATGTACCAAGACAAATTGCAGATAGCAGAGCAGTTTAGTGCAGCATCATACAAAGAAATGAATAATTGACCAAACTGATGCTGGCATCCCTTGCGCTTAAAGGTGTGTTGGTATGCGTCATCAGTCCCACTTTATGTTTCAAGTATACTGATCGACGTTGGATCGTACGCGTTGAGGAATGTGGGATGTCGATCGTTGAGTCCACCTGAGCTGATAACGATTGGACGTGCAGCAGGTCTGGTTGTGAAACAACATGAGAAAGCGAGTGCAAGTCAAGATATCGCTCGCACAGCTCTACCAACGCTACCGGTCTCAAAGAGTTCAACTAAGCCAGCGCCTAGACATTCCTCCAAGACCCACTCAAACCTCATTCCGTAGAATGTCTTCCATCTCTTCGTTCGCCCAGGTAGTACGCCTGCAAACTCGCCCCTCAACTTCTTCCTCTCCGCTTTGATATCATGCGCCGCGACATTACCATCCCATCTCTCACGCAGGACATCAAGTGGCATCTCTCTATGCTTTGTCTTCTTCAGCAGAGTGAGTAGGTGATTCCGTGCATCGACCAGCAGCTTAATGTGTGTGCCCATGTTAGGCAGGGAGAAATTGTACTGTGCTGCTACAGATGGGCGCGATCCAGATAAAGCAGTGCCGCCGTGGATGTGCTGAGTTGCTTGCGTGCCGCCGACGGCGTCTAGAGAACCGGCTGCGTGGCGGGATCCGGATGTGGAGACGGCGAGGAGTGAGCTGGCGCCTGGAGAGGCGAAAAGCGAGGTGTTGGAAGGGTAGCTTGAGGCTGAGGTGAGGAAGCCAAAGGTTACTAGGGCGGATAGCTGGGGAGAGGTGAAGGTTGTGCCGGGGATGGATGTAGATGTCGGGTTGGCGTTCATGGCTGTTGTGTATTTTTCTGATTCTACTTTAGTGACAGACGATATAGTGGTTGGTGAATTCGATTACCTTTCAGATCTTCAGGTAGCTCAGCATGAGATTGCACGAGGTTCTGCCACTCTCTCACCGAAGCAATACCATCACCCACTGCAGCAGCACCAACCCCCCGATTGGGTATCGTCACCCTTCTCAGGATACCTGCTCTCGCTAGCTCAGCGATTTCTCGCTCAATTCGCGTTGACGAGGTGCTGAGTGCATCGATATGCGCTACCGTGACAAACGGTGGCAATCTTCTCCGAAAATTCAAAACCTCTGCTATCCTGGTCGAGTTCATACCGGCCTTCTCTGGCATGTCGCTAAACATCCTGTTGCGGATGTACTCCATGTACTGCGGGACATCGCGAAAGTTTAGGTCATCGGAAAGAGAGGCTATAACACCGGTATCATCTAGTTGCTCGTCATCATCAAAGGGAGTGGTAGTGTCGTTCGGTAGCGACCGCCTCTTTGAACTCGCTGCTGATGGTGATGAAGTTGTTCGTTTGAGACCCAGTGCTGCGACGGCACTTTTTCTTCTTGGCTTGGTGATGCGAGACGAGTGTGCTGCTGTAGCTTGGAAGGACATGTTTCAGGTCTCGCTCCCAAAAGGACGAAGTAACACGAACGGTCAGTCGGGAGAGAGATAATCTTTGCGCTTCAGTTGCACATAAGCAAAGAGCGTCATGGCAACGCAGTAAGAGCATGTCTTGATATTGACGAATCAGGAAGTGGCAAACATGTGAGACGCGGTGTCGAAGGCTTTGAGGCCGCGGTGGAGCATGCGCCACACCCTTGCGTGCTGGCTAGGTAGGAGCGAGCAGCTGGCATGGAGAAGGAACGACGGGGTCATAGAGAATCGCGTAATTTGTCTACGTCGAGCAGCCTGAATGGAAGCGACGGATTATCAGGGGCGTGTCCACGGGTACTTTGTAATTGATGGATCAAAATGTTGAGAGGTGGCTGTTGATGTTCCTGTTTGTCGGCTTCCTGGCGATGCCGGGCCGTGGAAGGAACCACGCAGCCACCTGGGTACGTCATTTCCACGCGCGGAATGTCAGGAAGGTCCAACGCACGCTATGCGCGCCAACAAAACCCAAAACATGCCCATTGCACCCACCCTGCGAAGCATCTCCCCCCAACTGCTCCCGTCCCAGCCCATCGCTAGCCATGTCGCTGAATCCCGAGCCCTCGGCGCCTGAAGAGCGGGCTGAGCACCATCTGCCACCCAAGTCGTACGCCGACGCCGCCGAAGAGGCCCTGGAGCCCCAGCAGCCACAATCACATGCCAACGGCACCGACGGCACCGCCGAACACCACGGGAAGAAGATACTGGGCAAGGCAAACGAGGTAAAGACCAATGGCATCAAGGTCCCCTCTGAAGAAGACAAGACATCGCTCGAAGGCCTGGGTCAGGAGCCCCGGAGTCCAACAGTGAAGGGCCATCGTCGCGTCTCATCGCGCGGCTCTCACGGGTCGCTCGGCCGCAAACAGGGCGAGCAGGCACAAAAAGACATGAACGGAGCACACACGAATGGAAATGGCAAGGGCAATGGCGACGTGCTGACGAGTGTGAAGCCGCAGCAGGAGTTCCAGGTCGCCAAAGCAGACCGCAGAACCGACCTCAAGCGCAGAAACTCGGAGCTCACCACAGGACGCCAGGCTGGCGCGGGATGGTCCCAGAGCAAGTAAGTTGTGCTCCTCATTCTAGGCGTACCATGCTGACCGTCGCAGAATACGCTTTGCGCCCATGAACGTTCCCCTCCAGCGCCGCCTCCAGACCCTCGCCGTCCTCATGCACACGCTCAGCATCGTCGGCGGCCTTGCCATCTTCTTCTTCCTATGCAGCATACCCCTGCTCTGGCCCATCCTCCTGCCGTATACCATCTACGTCCTCTTTTCCAACGCGGGCACGTCGGGCGAGCTGTCGTTCCGCAGCGACTGGTTCCGCCGTCTGCCCGTCTGGTCGCTCTTCGCTTCATACTACCCCGCCCGCCTACATCGCTCCCAGGAGCTGGAGCCTACTAGGAAGTACATCTTCGGCTACCACCCACATGGCATCATCTCCCATGGCGCCTTCGCTGCCTTTGCAACCGAAGCGCTTGGCTTTTCGCAGCTCTTCCCCGGCATCACCAACGCCCTGCTGACCCTCGATTCCAACTTCCGCTACCCCATCTACCGCGAATACGCCCTTCGTCTCGGCATGGCCTCCGTATCTCGCGAGTCCTGCGAAAACATCCTCTCCAAAGGCGGTTATAACAACGAAGGCATGGGTCGCGCCATCACCATCGTCGTAGGCGGCGCACGTGAATCCCTCGATGCGCGCCCCGGTTCCATAAAGCTCGTCCTCAACCGCCGCAAGGGCTTTGTCAAGATGGCCATACGCACCGGCGCCGACCTCGTCCCTGTCCTCGCCTTCGGCGAAAACGACGTCTACGACCAACTCGATACCGATTCGCATCCCTACATACACAAGTTCCAGATGCTCGTCAAGAAGTTCATGGGCTTTACGGTACCCATCTTCCACGCGAGGGGCGTCTTCAACTACGACGTAGGCATGATGCCGTACCGGAGACCCATCAACATCGTTGTCGGCCGCCCGATCAGGGTGATGCAGGACACGCACCCAGACAACGACTACATCAACGAGATACATCAACAATACGTCGACGAGCTGATGCGCATCTGGCACGAACACAAGGACACTTTTGCCAAGCACAGGACGGGCGAGCTGGAGATCGTCGAGTAAGCATAACTAAGCTGCTTTCCTTGTAATGGCTGTGACGATGCTGTTCTTTCCCTTCTATGTTGTATTGTGTATTGGATTGTAATTGGCTAGAGCCTGGAAGGCGCAGACACGAAAGAGCAGTCATAACCCTTTGAATAGCAATGATAGATCACCACCATCAGCATTCCCATTGATCCTTGGCATGGATCATGACAAACGAAGACTCGCCTCATATGAAGTCTTAGGCAATGTCACTATGCAAGTTGATCAGGTTGAGACATGAACATTTCTTGAACTTCTAAATCGATATTCCAGACTAATAGCTACAACGAAAAAGACCGCAAAGGAAAAGCACAACTGTGTACGATAAAAAAACACGAAATAAACGCCACCCAGCATTAAACATTTTCTGGGTATTGCATGTCCCAGTCGACTAACAGAGCTTCCGTGCTCAGTCTGTTGAGAAGTGGCTCATGCGCGCCGAAGGATGCGTGTCCTTCCTGTCCTCGTCGGTAGAGAACGCCTTCAACTTGTACTCCATAACCGTCGTGGAAACACCTTTGCCCTTGTCGTTGCTGGGGCGGCCGCTGCTCGGGGTGCTTCCATTGAGGGTGCTACCATCAGAGACACGGTTACCCATGCCGTTCTCCACATCACCGCCGTCCTTCTTGTCGTCCGCAGTGGCGTTGACAGCGCGGCCAGTGAAGAGGTCCTCCGGGAAGGGGAACAGTGTGCGACGTCTCGGTGGCGACTTCTTGGTTGCTGTCATCCACACCAAGGCCGTCATGTCTTTACCGAGGGCCTCGATGATGGGCGTGACGATGGGGAGGCAGGCGAAGAGCACACCGTAGGATGTTATGCCGACAATGGTTACGTTGATGCCGTAGCTGAAGCCGCGCTCGGCTAGTGCGACCATGAGCCAGGATCCGTAGGTCCAGAAAACGAGACCGTGGAGCAGGTAGATGGTGAAGACGTGGGGGAAGAGGACGAGGAAAGGAGGCGTGGACAGGACCCATTGTACCGCGGCGGAGAGTTCGACAATGGCTTGCATGCCGCCTGCGAAGAGCACACCGTTGAGACGCGGCGTGTAGTATGGCGGGTAGCCTGCCTGGTCTGTTTCCTGAATGGCTACACCAGTTACAGGATCGGGGTGGATGCCGCGCTCCGCAGTCGAGAAGTTAAAGTCCGTGTCGACCCAGTTAGGAATGACGTTGACGGCGAAACTGGCGCCAACGCAGGCCCAGAAGAAGGTGATGGTGGCGTAGTACGCTCCCGGTCGTGTGGCCAGGAATGCTTTCCACTTGTAGGTCACGTCGAGGTCGGTGAGGAGCAGACCGAGCCAGAGGTATGTGCCCCAGGACTGAGCGTACCAGTGGTTGATGAGGCAGAAGGCGTAGTAGCACATGCGCTTCCATGGTGTCTTGATCTCGTAGACGACGACAGCACCGAGAAGGACGAGCCAGGAACCTTGGAGTTGCACGGCGATGGTCCAGAGGACACCGGTGCAGTAGTGCAGAGTGATTTGCGGGACGGCGTTGGGGACAAGGAACATGAGTTCGAGAACTTCAGAGATGTACTGGCCGAAGTTGTTGTAGCGGCTCACGTAGGGCCAGGTCGACCAGGTCAGGGAAGGAATGTATTGTAAGAACTTGGTCGCGCCAACGTCGATGAAGAAGTACTCCAGTAGGGCCATAGAAGCGACAGGAATCATAAGACGGGGTGTTCGGCGTACGGCTGCCTTAGCGATCTCATCCATCTTGCCCTTGCGCAGATAAGGTGCTGTCAAGAAACGGACGGAGGTTGTGAAGAAGACACCAAGCCACATCTGATTGAGCAGGAACGGACCGATAATTCTCTGGGCCCATGGCTCAGATGCGTTGTGTGCATCTGCACCAGGTGTGACGATGGCAGGGACGAAGGTAAGACCAAAATGCATCAGGGTGACCACGAGAGAGCAGAGCGCCGTCAGACCAGCAAGATGGTCGATACGTTGTCGCTGAGGCAGAGGCTGGGGGCGCATACGAGGAGCTGGTAGGGCGGACTCGGTGACGGTCTCCATTGTGATCTTGTCATGGGGAGCGATCATGGGAACGGATGGGGTCATGGTGGCGCGCGGGTCCATCAAAGTGAGCATGGAGTTGCGATCTCTTGAGATGGCTGTGCCTGGAGTTCCTGGAGTCATCATCGATGCGTGAGGATCGACCATAGTCAACATAGAGTCGCCTCCCCTCGACACTGCCGTTCCTGGCATCGGTGGCATAGGTACGTAGAGATCCTCGCGCGTAGTGTTGAAGTTGCTGTTGAAAGGAGTTGGCCCACGGCTATCGAAGAATACCGAGTTAGGTCTGGAGAGACCATCCTTGGGTGTAGAGCCACCGAGAGTCGAGGTACCGGGGAGTCTCTCGATCGCCATGTCGTCGTCGTCTGAGTTGCGCTTTTCGGAAGCGGAGGGAGTTTTCTGGTCGGCACCACCACGAGAGAAGATCTCGTGCGAAGCCACTGTGAAGGTGCTGTCGCTGAATGGATTCTTCTTTTCGTCTTCGGACTCTTTTGGCTCCGTGGAGGAAGCTGGGGTAGGTTTCGGGGCTTCACTCTTGAGCTTGGGAGCGAGACGTCGGATGAGGGCGTGGATGATAAGGACGGTCGAGAATATGATGCATGATACGGAGAGCCAGAGTGCCGGCATGCGCCTGATGTCTTTGCCTTTGTACTGCTCCCATTTTTCTGTTGCGTCATCACCATATGGTGTGGAACCACGGAGTTCAATGTCGTCCATCGAGCACGCATCAGTCAACGGGCACCTCGCGACGAAATCCTCGCGAGCATCTACGCTCATTGTAGACGAGTTGAAGAACATGCGGATCCAGCCAACTTCGGCAACAGACTCTGTGCGTTCAGGTGGGCCACGCATGGAGTAGCGGTTACCGGTTGACCAATGCTTGAAGAACATGGCCGAGGGAACAGAAGGCATGCCACCGTTATTCTTCTGTAGGACCTGCCTAGTGAGGTTGCCACCGATGTAGAAGTTGATGTAGTCTGCAGTCCAATCGATCCTGTACTCGGTGAACTCCCATGGGTTGATGCTGCCATTGCTGAGGCCACCACCAAGGGTAGTATAGTTGCGGTTCGCAGCCGTGCTGTTGAGAAGCTGGCTGTAGTTCATTCCGAGGTTACGGGTAGTGAATTCGTTGTTGACAAAGGTACCCACCCATGGGTCTCGTCGGTTGTTCATGTTCATGACACTGAGCTCGGTGATCTCGGTCTCATTGTACTTCCACATCATGGACGCCGCCGTGCCCGCAGAATCCATGTCTGCAGACTTGAGTAGAGTGCGGAAAGAGCCATGCTGGATGTCGCGTCGCTTCGTCCGCAGACTAGCACCTCGAACGAGATGCTCGGCAGTCGAAGGTTCCACAACAAGCTGAAGAGAGTCGTTGTTGAATCTGAGATTGTCGGGAGAGGCGCCTTCGCGATAGACGGCATTCTGGGAAGCATTAGCTACTGGCTTTGAGGCATATTCACGGCAGACGGACCCAATCCTTTGCATACTTCTGAGCAAAGTCTTCGGCGATGAAGTCGATCGGTAATTGGGTAGTCTCGTTGAAGTAGACGATGATGGAGTCGGTAAAGAGCTCTGATGTCTGGGTGTCGTAGAAACCGCAGGTACAATTGTCCTGCCCACGCGTGACATCCGCAAGCGCAGGCAAGATATGCACAAGGGCAAGACCGAGCAAATGAGAGGAAAACATGCTGATGAGAGAGAGTGACTGAACAGAAACAGGGACAGATCCGCTGCTCAAGTCAGAAAGGCAGTATTTGTCTGCGACATATGCATGCAGCTAGCTGTGCAAGGCCTGTGTAAAGACCCCGGCCTAAGCTTGCAACACTGCTCTCCGGACGGGGAGGAGCCGCCTTGCTTCTCCGATCAGCATTGGCATCAGGTTGACGGCGTTGCAAAGTCCCCTATCTTGGACAAAGTCTTAGCCTGCTTCATGAGGGTCATGATCGGAGCGTTGCCTCAGCGGGGAGCGCGCGGCCCTGCAACAAGGCCAAAAAAGGTATGCAAGCTTTGCTTGGCAGGCCCGTACTTGATAGCAAGCAGAATGGACGTCGTGGCATGGGGCTAACTAGCCGCCGTAGGACGTGCAGACGAGAAGGTTGAGGAAGATGCCGTGCCCGCGCTGTCGGTGGGTCGGAAACGTGCGCCGCACTCCTGCCCGTGCATCGACGCTAGCACAGACGTTTCCTCCCAATGCATCCCGCGCTCGTTCTGCCTCAACAAACCCGACGAAACTTCATCACCATCCCAGTTTCGATCATTGATCTTCGTTGCCAGCATCGACCGATATCAGCCGTTTCCGGAAGGCGACAAGGGTCCGCATCACACTGCCAGTCCCAGCCGTGCTTCATGCGCTCAGCACGCCGCAGCGGGAACCCATTGTCGTGTCAATACCCAGTGCAGTGTCCCGTCTCTCAGCTTCTGCAGGCTCAGTGGCACCGTGGACACCGGATGCCAGAAAAATGCACCGCCAGATAGCGGCTGGCGTGTGTCCCTCCGATGTTCCTTCCCCAACCCGCCCGATTCTGCATGTTCGTTGACGCTGACCAAACTGCGGTCAACTGGTAAAAAGCACCTGGTTGGCCCGCCAGACTTGTGGACGTGGGTTTGACATGTGACTTGGCATATTCACCATTCCCGACCTGTAGAGCTGTACCGGGGTCGACATGGCCAACGTGCAGGCCGACCCACTCCAATCTCATTATCACAACTTGGCGCTGTTGATGCTAGGTAATGCTGATCTCAGTTGAGCACGAAGCTTGCATGGAGACCAGCTCCCACGGGCGGTAATCACGGTTTCGACATGAACCCTTCGGCGGTTTTGCCCCTTCTACAGTCGCTGCGTGTCGGCTACGGTGTTTACCATACGCACTAAGCAATTGTGCAATCAAGGGCCGAATATATGTTCTGTATCCGCTCCTTGTCAGTAGTCTCACCCCCTCCATCATAGTCACCATTCGCTTTGACTACCTCTTCCATCGTTACTGTCACATCATACACTCGTTTCAAGATGTCTGACACCACGAAGGACTGCGTAATTGAGGTCGGGGAGGTCACTTCTCCTACGGCCAACGAGAAGTCGGTCGCCAAAAATCCTTCCATCGCTACTGAGGCAATCGGTCGGACATCTTCCTGGATCTCTGAGTGGACGCCCTTCGGTCTGGTCGCCTCCTACTACGTCTTCTCGGTATGCCTCTACATGTACTGCAGCAACGGGCTGATTGCCATCTTCTGGTTCATATACATGTGCACCAACTTTTACATTGCCGGCACAACTGTCTTGGAGGCCTTCTTCAGTATCACGCCCTGCCGCGAGGCAAGAGCAATCGTCACGCAAGCGCAGGAGAAGCAGTGGCTGTTCCCCACGCCACACCACAAGCTACCCATCCTCGATCTTCTCATCGTCGCCTACCTACCCAATGAGCAGGACATCATCATGGACCGCGCTCTTTACGCGCTTGAACAGCTCGATTACCCCTCTGACAAGATCCGTATCGTCATCCTCTACAACACCCCCAAGCCAATCGAGCCATTGGAGACTGAGCTGCACCAACTCCCTATGCGCTTCCCCCATGCAAGGGTCATCAAGGTACCCAACTCGACTTCCAAGGCAGACAACCTCAACTACTACTTCACGCTGGACACTGGATCTGACATCATCGCCATCTACGATTGCGACCACTACCCTCACCCCAACTCACCACGATGGGCCGCTGAGCGATTCGTTGCCGAGAAGGATGTCGACATCGTCCAAGGCCGCTGCATCATCTTCAACTCCGACGACAGCTTCATGACCAACATGATCGCAGTCGAGTTCGACAAGATTTACGCTGTCTCTCATCCCGGTCGTTCTACTATGTGGGGATTCGGTCTCTTCTGTGGATCCAACGGTTATTGGCGCACATCGCTTCTTCGCAATCTGAAGATGGACGACACAATGCTTACTGAAGACATCGACTCTGCACTTCGCGCATTCTCCAAAGGTGCCAAGACCGTTCATGATCTCAATGTAACTTCCTACGAGTTGGCCCCCACAACCTTCAGCGCATTCTGGAAGCAACGTCTCCGGTGGGCTCAGGGCTGGGCTCAAGCGAGTATGCGACACATGAAGATGGTTTGGAATGGCGTCAAGGATCCGTTGCACGAAGAGCATGCCAAGCGCAGCTTCACTGCCCGCTTCGGTGTTTTGTCGCTATTACTCATCCGCGAGTCCTCGTACTATCTCGTCACACAGTACACGTGTTTAGTCGCATCATTCGTTATCGTCAAGTTCCCGACGTCCGGGGAGGAGCTCTGGAAGCTGGTCTATTTCCAGTACCCCGTATCACAGTGGCTTTTCATTATCAGGTTCGTACAGCCCTCGACGTAATCTTGTACTTCGCTAACGGTGTCGTGTCACAGTATTGTCTGCTTGATTGCTACTCTTTGGATCACCAACCAGGTCAAATCCGAGTACATCTCCAGAAGGATGATCATTCTCTTCTCGGTTCTGTACCCGTTTTACCTGGTTCTCAACGCCACAATCGGTCTTTACGGCCACGCTCGCCAGCTTGTCAAGTACAGCTCCTGGAACCCAACAGCCAGGAAGTAGGGTCATACCATATCATATTATCTTCTTAATTTTCTTTTTTGTCAATATCATAGGGAAGGGGCACAAGGCTTTGGATGCTCTCGTTTAGTTCGGGATGAAGCCCGCAAGCCATTAATGGCGGCTGAGGCTTTCATGAGTCACGCATCAGTATATAATACACGATTAATTACATCATAATTACTATTACTACATACTATTTCTGCACATTTTGACACGATGACCGTTGTCGCAAATAAGGTTCTTCGAGAGATGATGCGCTCTTCTCATTTACCAATGATCATTCATCGATTGACTCTGTTGTCCTGGCTCCTGAGTGGTCAACATGTGAAACTCGATCTATGAGATAACGCGCGGCATCACAGCGGAATGCAGAGCATCAGCCTTATCCCGGGCGACTCACGTCGGCGATACGATTTCCGATCTGTCACGCACAGTCTATCACGGAAGGTAAACTCAGAGATAAGTAAAATCCTAGCATGAAGCAGGGCCGAAGGGCAGCGCTTTACTGAAACGGACCCTGCACCCTGATGCGTTGCCAGAAAGCATCGGCCTAGCGACATGAAAAAGGAAATAATCAACAGCACCAGGGGTGGCCGGGACATTACAAGTCGACTATGCGGGCGATCGACACGCGCTCGCTAGCGCGTAGATCCACTTCGCAAGTGTGCGTTCCCTAGGCCGCGTGGGATGCTACCTACCACACTACACCTGGCGGGTAGCACAGCATCGTAGGCCGGCGGAACCATCCGCAAACTTGCTAGAAAAATTCGACACGGCGTTATCTTCGGTGAGTAGAATCTGTCTCAGCTGGCTTTTGCTCTCCGGGACGCGGACCTTCCTTTTTTGGTGTGAGCACACGAGTCAGCCCCTCGGATTTTGGAAAACGTGCGGATTTCACGACCCTTCGTGGCCTATCGCACGGATGTTCGGTATGAAAATCAACGTGCACGGACGGCCGCAGTTGACATGGCGGTCACTGACAGGTGTAGATGCCCAAGTAGGGCTGCCCCATGCGCCACACGTGGAAGGTTCTGAGGAAGGCCGTTGCCCGGCGGTACCTGGGTGTTGAGGGATCAGGGTGCTTTTCATCGAGCACGTCACGACGTGCGTCTGGGATGTGTATGATGAAGACGGCAACGTTACAAGTCGGCAGGCCGACATTTCAACATCCGAGATCAAGATAACGATCAACAGCCGCCCGCTTCGTGTAAGTGGTCCGGATGCCAGAAATGCGAACTATTGTATGCCGCCAAAGTTACCCGCTGCCAGCCTCAACTAGGGTCAACGCTTATCGAACAACTGCTCAGCGGGACGTAGAGAACGCCACAAAAAGCATAGCTGACCCTTGGCATGCATGCGCCTGAATTGTGCTCGGAAGCTTGCGTTGCAACTAAGCTCAACGCTTCCCGTGCTCGGTAGGCAGATGCTGTGCTAGTCACGGAAAGAAAAGTCGCCTTCAGGTACGTGGTCGTTCTGGTGGCCAAGGTGCTGATCTCGGGTCTCCCACGGGGGGTCTTTGGTACGGGACGTGGTGCCACTGCCGCAAGTAGTCGCCAAGGGTCGTGCTGGTTTTGTTGTCTGTGTGGAATCAGAAGTCGAGGGTAAATTGCCTTGCTTGTAAGCTACTCTTCCTCTTTATCACCGAGATTCTCATCTTTATCGCGGTATCGAACAAGATGTCTGCAACAATGGAGCCTACCCTTTCATCCAAGCTCAAGGCTGTCTTCCCCTCGTCGTCAACCGAGCAAGGAACGACAACCCTGTCGGCTGACCAGAACTACCTCATTGGGCTTCGTGGCCTGTTTGTATTCCAATCATTCCTCTACGTGTTCTTCCAGACCTTTCTTCCAGCCGCCCTTCCAGACTCGAAGAATGTTGATGGCCCGGCGTACCAGGTCGCACTTCGAAAGTCATTTTCAGTAATCTTCGCCAACGAGGCATTGATCTACTCATGGATCATCTTCCTCTCCGCACGAACTATCTGCTTGCCTTACCTCGCCAACAAGACGCGTGAGGTCGGCGCATCCAGTGTCTTCCGTCGTGGCATCAGACTATGGATTCCGACTTTCATCGCCTACTCTTTTGCGGCAGCGGCATTCAGCACAACCTCGACCGACTACATCTCCGACTTCTTGGCCTCTACTGGCAACATCTCCACCATCGCACCGACGCGGATCCAGAACTTCTTGATTTACTTCAACTCCCTTTTTGAGATCTTCTGGGTCAACAAGCGTTACGCTAGTCAGGCCGCCAACGATGTCTTCCCATCTGGTACGCTTTGGATAGTGTCCGTGCTCTTCCAGCAAAGTTATACCGTCTACATCACCATGGTCATTGTTCCGAATACACGCACCTCATGGCGAGTAAAGGCCATGCTAGCTTTCATCGTAGCAGCGTTCTGGGTACAGAGCTGGGCCTGGTACAGCGTTACTGGCCTCATCATTGCTGATGCGGTCCTCAACATGGACTTCAAGGCCCGGTCCCAACGAGGATTCAAGATCGGCAACTTCGGTATCCCAGTCTGGCCACTTTACGCTGCGATGGTCCTTACCGGTGTTGTGCTGCAGTTCGCCTTCATCTCCGGAAAACCAGACATGCGCGACAATGAGCTATGGGGTCACACCGCGCTGTACGATGACGGATTCTTGAACGAGAACGTAGATCTAGACCAGCCGATGGCGAGGGTCGACAACTACCTCATCATCCTTGGGTCGATGCTTCTGGTTGAGACGTTCGAATTGCCCCGGGCTATCCTTCGCGGAGGCTTCTTCGTTTCGCTAGGCAAGAGGAGCTTTAGTAAGTCGCAACTCTTCGACAAAGTCATGGAACAATTACTTACACATCCCAGGCTACTTCCTCGTCCAATCTATACTCATCTACACCGCCGGTATCAAGTTATACACGCACATGGCCGACGCCGGCATGAACGGTTCTCTGAGCACTTTTGTCTGCTTCTTGGTCTGCGCACCGCTGGTTGCTATAGTTGGAGAGATTTTCTACCGTGTTGTTGATTTGCCGAGCATTATTCTGGCTAGAGGATTTTGGGCGTTCATGACGAAATAGGTGGCGGCAACGGCGCGCTACCGGCACGTGTGTCGGGTCATCGTCAGCCACATCTCTTGACATCTCGCTTACCAGCCGCGCAGCTTCTCTCCTCATTCGCATTGCTCGGGGAAACATTATCCGTCACATCGCCCTTGCACAAGACATTTGGCGAGAAGCTCACTGGCCGACAAGCCTTTCTCCATAGCTCGGCATGCTCCTTGGAGATGTCCCCGCAGCATTGGTGATCCTTCGAAACTTCCCCGCAATGTGGAGAGACTTTAGCCTATGAACATTGGTTCGGGAAGATGTACAGTTGCTTGGACGTGGGCGTTACACTAGCTAGATCCTTCGGTGTTGTTAATCTGTATTCCATTTTCTGTTCGCATTCTTCTCCTGTTGCTGCCGTGAAAGCGCGTTCTACTGTGACTAGTCTGCTAACCAGCCACAATGGATAAGCCCAAGGCAACAGACACTGAACGCATCGAAAAGGCGATCACAATCGATGAGACGATCGATCAAGCCCTGGATAAGCGTCTGAATCGAAAGTTCGACCTCCGTATTCTGCCTTGGTTGTTCGGGATATGGTACTTTGCTCCTCCACACTGTTCACGGCGTATGCTGAGTAAGAATTCTAGGCTCTTCTCGTTCATAGACCGCAGCAACATCGGCAACGCAAGAATAGCCGGCCTGTCTGACGAACTTTCCATCACAACTGGTACACGGTTTAACATCGCCCTCCTCGTCTTCTACATCCCGTACATCCTGGTCGACGTACCGTCTAACCTACTCGTCAAGCGTTTGCGCGCCGGGATATATCTACCAGCTCTGATCACGGCATGGGGTCTAGTGTGTACGTTCATGGGCTTCGTGCAGTCATTTGCTGGGCTGGTGGCATGTAGACTGTTGCTGGGATTATGTGAAGGAGGCATTCTCGGTGGCGTGATCATCTACCTTGCCATGTTCTACAGGCGAGGCGAGATGCTGCTGAGAAGCGGTCTCTTTTATTGCGCCGCGCCTCTATCTGGGGCTTTTGGTGGATTGCTCGCTTCGGGACTGGCAACCATTGAGGTTGGGGGGTATCGAAGATGGCCCTGGATCTTCTTTAGTAAGTTCTCGCTAATGTTTCACGTTGTGGAGGTGTTGCGCTGACATGATCTCAGTCGAGGGCGCAATCACTGTCGTGTTCGGCATCGTATGCTTCTTTTTCATGCCGGATACCCCTGCCGCAGCAGGATTTTTGAGTGATGAAGAAAAGGAGTGGGCATTGCGACGCATGAGGCTTGATGCAGGAGGATCCACCGAAGTCGATGTCGACGATGAAAAGTTCAGTTGGTATTGGGTCAAGATGGCACTCAAAGCCCCGCAGACGTACCTTTCTGCTTTCATCTGGTTCTTCTTGTTGGTGCCGCTCTATGTAAGCTTTTTTGGATCTCAAACGCCAGAGACTATACTAAAGCTTGACAGAGCTTCTCGCTGTTCCTTCCTAGTATCATTGCCGGCATGGGCTATCAAAGCACCACCGCGCAGCTCTTCACGGTACCACCTAACATGGCTGCTTTCATCACAGTCATTGGCACGGCGTACGCCTCCGACAAGTTGAAGAATCGCTGTTGTTTCATCATAGGAGGCTGCGTGATAGGGATATGCGGTTACGTTATGTTGATAGTGGCGACGACGAATGCCGTGCGGTACGCCGGGACGTTCCTGGTCGCGATCGGTGTCTTCCAGGGTTCGCCCATGCTCATGGTAAGCTTCGCCTGCTCATCGAAATGCTTACTTTACTCATCCGTCATCAGGGATGGGCGTCCAACAATCTTGCGCCTCACTATGTCCGCGCAGTCGGAATCGGTATGGTAATCAGCATAGCGAACTGCTCTGCATTCATTGGCACGTTCATCTATCTTCAGCGCGATGCGCCGAAATATGTTCTAGGCCATTCTGTAAGCCTTGGTGCATTGGTAGTAACGATCGTACTCGCCGCCATACAGTGCTGGTACCTAGGCTGGGAGAACAGAAAGCGAGAGAGAGGTGAACGGGACGATAGACTGCTGCGAGCGGATGCGGATAGACTTGGCCATCAGCACCCTAGTTTCAGATTCACGTTGTAGTCGGGAGGACATGGTAGCCAAACTAAGCCTTGGTGGTGGTCCATGGTGGGAGCTGATAGGAACACTACATTAGTACGTCGTCTGAACGTAGAGAAATCTACCGCCTAAGACATTGTGACACTGAGTCACTTGGCTTTCTTGTTGTCTCTTCCCCCAATCATGCCCTTTTGCTTCGTAGTATTCTTCTTCCACGGTGTCAGACTGCCGCCTCCAGCCACCCAGCCGATTGCCATGACGATCAACGTGAATGGCACGGCTGTTAGGAAGTACCAACCATACGTCGTCTTCAATGCTGAAACACTCTCGTTCATGCTATACAGCCCGGATATGAACGTCAATGGGATGAAGATGGTCGCTAGCCATGTTATCCTCGCCATGTTATGGTTCTCCTCGAGCCCGCGGCGCGAATCTTCGATGGATATTTCCGATGTAACAATACTAGTCAGGCGGTCGACTCGCTCCTGCAATTCATTGACAGCGGCAAGGACGCGTTTGAAGTCAGGCACTATGTCCTCGAACCCATCGACGTTATCGTAATTTATGGTCAGGTTGTCGGAAAAGAGCGAGCGTACGGAAAGAGGTGATGTGGGCGCAGCGGAGGACTGAGTAGACGAGGTAGTAAGCCGCGCTGCAGCCGGAAGCGCATGTTCCAACGTTTCCGTTATCATCTCCCGAAACACAGGGATCTGCCGACGCCAGGTATGCAGACGCTTGAGCGAAGTATCAATGGCATCACCTTTCGAGCGGAAGAGGCGTGGCATCTCGAGTTCCCACTCTATCTGGCTGAGACGAGCTCTTACATAGTCGCACACTATGAGCCACTCTGCGCAGATGGTGTATATGGTGGGTTTGGCGAGGACTTGCGCGTTAATTTCGTTTCCCTCTTTCCGCTCAAACCAAGGAAAGGCAGTCGTCATTTGAACAATGTCTTCAAACCAGGATACTGAAGACTTGATTGATGGGTAGATTTTGGTGTCCATCTTGGGTGTTGGCAACCAATTACTACGATCATACCCTTTACAGTGTCAGTAAGGCAACTCGGTACTTCAGCTACTGTCGTGTTGCTAGTACTTACAGAGTGGCCGGCCTTGGCTAACAGTTGGATCTAGCAAGACGATACCGACGGTTCCATTACCACACTTCTTGTCCTTGCCGATCCACATCGAGGTACGCGTACGCATGATGGACACGACTGCTCCCTTTCCATCTTGGTAGTGCCAATGGTTCTCATCGTTGTCAGGCCGTCTGAGCACGTTCCAAGAGTTTGCTTCCAGCCTCGAGTTGAAGTAGTCCTCTTCTGTCTTGTGGTATCGTAACCTCATATTGCGCATCTTGAACCAGGGCCGATGCCTCATGCTTGAGACTAGGCTGGGTGGTGACGCCCATGGGTCACGAGTATTGTGCCACACGTAGTCATCGATCTGCTCTCGAAAGAACAATGGATCTATATCGAAACGCGCTCCCAGCAGCTCAATGACTTGTCGAGACAGGTCTTCTACTATGAAGAGGCGCAGGGGAGGTTCTTTCGTATGCTCAAGCGACAGAGCTTGAAGAGTTTCTTGAAGCATAGCAGGCGATTTAATCGCTGTAGCTTTTGGTGCAGTGGCAGGACGATACTCGACAAAGGTGACGTTTGTCTTATTCGCACGATTTTCGCGTTCCTCTGGGTTCTCTTTGATCTCATTCCAGCGTAGTGGGGTAGTGCTAACCTGCATCCAGTCCGCTAGATGTCGTAACGTCCTCCACGAAGTTGACAGCGATTTGATGTGCGCCAAATATGGCCGGCTCTTGCTGTTGCTGCATTGCTTGAGTCTTGACCTGGAGGACTATATCAATGCTGTGAACTTACGGGTCCGGTAATTCCCACTCGTCTGCGACTGGTATCCTCTCGTATGCATCTCCAATTAATTCATATGGATCCGGAAAATCTGCGCTGTGCGGAATATGTTTCGCAGACCAAAGTGCGGGAATCGTGCCTCTCTTGGACGGCTTGCCATTGCTGTTGTCGGAGTAAGTAGACATGATCGCTATGGACACTGACAACGCGCAACCATGCCAGAGCGGGTGGCGAGATGAATTTATAGATGGGCAGGCTGCAAGGCGATGTTGGGGGCTGAGGGCTGAGAAGGCTGAGACTCAAGCGCGACGATCTCTAGTTGCATCAGGGGGCTCGTACATACGCGAGGTTTCCAGCTATGTACACCCGCGCGCCTGTATGCGGGTGTGGAGAGCTAACAGATATGCCAGGCGGTCCATAATCTCTCTGCAGTCTTGATCGAGTAGATCAAGACGCGTCAAGAAGTCGTAGGGATATCGCGTTGGCTGAATCCTCGAATTTGGCGCGCCGTCAGCTGAAACGTGCAATATCCAATTTGGGCTAGACGTGAAGTTGGGTCCGACAGCTGCAGACAGCAACAGGGCTAAGCAAGTCACGCGTCTAATGCCAGCTCACATTGGACCTTTCCAGAGATGACTGCATTACGCGACAGGCTACTGCGTTGTCGGAATATCGTTGGACTGTGTGGTATGCGCCTGGGGTTGTGATGTTGACTGCTGCTGTCACGAAAGTTGAAGAGAGAATGACTCCACGGGAGTGGTTCCACCGCAGCAGCGCCGCCTGCCATTTCGGTCTCCGGTCATTTCATTCCTCAAGAAACCAACACCCTACATCAGAGCATTCCTTTCAGTTCATCACACGGCATTGCCCCACGTGAAAGGCTATAATGGGGCGTTTCTGGGCTTACTCGCGTACGCGACGTCAGGATCAAATGTGGAGAGAACGCGGGGCGCGCAGTACACCTCGGAAGCCCATAAGGGCCACAGAAACGCAACATTGGCGGGACACTTTTGCGTAGTCGCGCCCATGTGTCGATATCTTGCAGGAAATCATTAATACTCTGCAAAACCTTTTCATTGGAATCTCGATATGACATACGGCATCTTCAAACCTCACTGGTCCAGATACCTAGGCCCTGACGCTCCCGATCCTGCCAAAGACACGTATCGACCTCACGATGAGGCTGTATTCTCGTCGCCATTTGGACCCTTTCCACCGACACCGGATGATCTCAACATTCACGAACTCTGCTTTCCGCCGAACAATCCATTACCCGAAGATTACCCTCTATTCATCAATGCTATAACAGAAGAGGTCGTCACACTCCACAGCTTCTATGCTCGAGTATGTGCATTGGCGCGTGTCTTCCGGTATGACGGACCAAATCCATTGGGTTTAGACAAGAGTCCCATAGACGACAAGGAAGATGGCGAGATCCTAGCGCTATTCTCGCGAAACCACCTGCATTATCCGATGGTAGCGCACGCATGCTTTCGATCAGAATTGGTCTTCGGGGGTATCAGTCCGGCATGTACACCGTATGAGCTTTGGTGGGTGCTCAGGAAGATGCAAATTACCAGCATCATGTGCCATGAGACACTACTTCCAGTCTTGAGAGAGGCGCTCAAGCTAGGAACCGGTGAATTCGATGATTTGCCACTCAAGCTCAAGTTGAATCCCAACAAAGTCATCGTGCTTAGCGACAATTCTCAACTAGATACCGTGTCGGGATATCGTACGATCGAGTCGCTCGTGAGGGAGGGTTCAAAGCTGCCGGAGCAGCCGCGGAAGCTGCTTGGGGGAAACCGAATGGCATATCTATTCCAGTCTTCAGGAACTTCGGGTCTACCAAAGGCAATGATGATCACACACAGTAACGGTTACCACTCGGGAATACAGACGCTTATCACTGCCACGCAGGCCGCGCGCTTTGCAGGAGACGAACCGTTGACACCCGTTACTATGCTGGGCGTCATACCAATGTACCACTCATACGGTATGATCATCTGGATCCTTCGCGTCAATATGATCAAGCAGACGAGTATCATGCTGCCGAAATGGAACCTTGAGCTTGCTTTGAAAAGCATACAAAAGTACAAGATCACACATCTTCCACTAGTACCACCTCTAGTTCGCCAACTCGCCCAGAGCCCATTGACTGAGAAGTACGACCTGAGCTCTGTGATCGGCGCGTCGAGCGGCGCTGCATATCTGCCACCAGATGTCGCATACCAACTGGCCAAGAAGCTGCCTCAAGGTGTGGGGATGCCGGTGCCAAGTGGCTATGGTCTGAGCGAAGCAGCCAGTATCGCGAGCCCGGCTGCGCATGGCATATTTGGATTGGAGCCTGCACTACCCGGCATGATCGGTTATCTGCTACCGGGTATGCAAGCTCGGGTTGTAGACCCTGAGACACTCAACAATGTGCCCAAAGGCGAGAAGGGCGAGCTCTGGGCGCGCGGAGCAGTCGTCACCCCTGGATACTTCAAGGACCCGAAAGCTACTGCGGACATTTTCACTGAGCCTGGTTGGCTACGCACTGGCGATCTCGTGATGCGCGACGAGCGTGACCGTATCCACTATCTCGATCGCCTGAAGGAGATGATCAAAGTCAAAGGTCTCCAGGTCGCTGCTACGGAGGTTGAAGATACGCTACTCGACCATCCAGAAGGTCTGGTGCGTGATGCGTGCGTAGCGGGCGTTGATAACGGCCGGGGCGATGGCTCTCTGTTCGTCCGGGCGTGGATTGTGCTCACCACTGAGGGCCAGAAGCAAGGGGAAGAGGCTGTCTCAAAGAAGCTGCATCAGTGGATCGAGGGACGTCTGAGTCGACACAAGTGGCTGACTGGTGGCATTGAGGTTGTGGATTCGGTGAGTACTCACCCAACGTGAGCTGCTAGTGCTAACGACTTTTCCAGATTCCCAGAACCCCCTCGGGTAAGATGCTGAGAAGAGAGATGCGGGACCGATATCATGAAAGCGTGAAGAACAGTAGCAAGGCGAAGCTGTAATTGTCAGCATGGATCGACCAGCCTGTGGCTTTGCTATGGACATCAAGACCGAGCTTGTCTTCAGATACAATTAAAGCGTACCACGGTATGGTCTTCGTGCACACGCGCCAATCGCATGTCTACTGAATGCGATCGTGGAATATAGCTGGATTGCAGTCTTGACATGCTTTTCGACACGGGTATCGTCTATGTGTCTATGATTACTGCTTTGATAGCTGTGCTGTTGGAGGTTGGGAGGCTTGGCATCGGCTCTGGCGAGACGCGTCCACAGGTCCGTCCAGCATTCACGCCCACTCTTTACTCATCAACTCCCCAACACACGGCAATCACATCTTAAGTCCGCCACATGTCGCGACGCGGGCCGTCTGCTCCTTTAGGCACCGGCAAGATGATGGAGGGGCAAGAGTGGGGTTGAGATGCGGCGCTTTGCCCGAAGTTCGGTGGGCGTCATGACGTTGGAGCTCTGCAGCTCCAGCTACAAAGTCAATCGCCTGATGCCGCCAAGTGCTTCTCGTCGTTGAACCCAAAATCTCACCTTCAACTTAACAAGAGACTACGACAACGTCTATCTACACCATGTCGTCACCAAAGACCGTCCGCTGGGGCATCCTCGCTACTGGAGGCATCGCCGTCACCTTGTAACTACCCCGCGCTACACCCCGCGGAAGCTGTTTACTAATAGACAGACAGTACCAAGGATCTCCTCTGTGACCCTACTACACGTGGCGTTAAGCACCTAAAGCACACGGTCGTCGCTGCCGCCTCCTCGTCCTCCGAATCGCGTGCCAAAGACTTCTTGAAGGAGGTCGGCGCACCCTCCGACGCGAAGGCATATGGCTCCTACGAGGAGTTCGTAAAGAACCCGGACATCGACGTCGTATACATTGCCACACCACACTCGCACCACTACCAGAATGCTATGCTCTGCTTGGAGGCCGGCAAGAACGTGCTATGCGAGAAGGCGTTTACTGTCAATGCCGCTCAGGCGCGCAAGCTGGCGGAGGTCGCAAGGTCCAAGAACCTCTTTTTGATGGAGGCTGTATGGACACGCTACTTCCCGCTCTCCATCTACGTCCGCGAGCAAATCACCTCTGGTCGCATCGGACCCATCACACGCGTCATCTCGGACAACAGCATGGCACTCGACCCTGAGAACAACTTCCCAGACGGCAAGCACCGCATGGTCAACCCTGATTTGGCTGGTGGCGCCCTGCTTGACCTCGGTATCTATGCGCTTACCTGGGTCTTCCAGACCATCTACCACACCCAGCCCGAGAACTCGCGCCAGGCACCCAAGCTCCAGGCTTTTGTCAAGAACTACGAGCCAACTGGCAAGGCCGACGAGCACAGCACCGTGATCCTGCAGTTCCCCCGTTCAAAAGAGCAAGGCGGCGAGGTTCATGCCGTAGCGACATCCTCGCTTCGCGTCGCCACAGCGCCCGGAGGCAACATGGATCAACCCTTCGTCCGCATCCAAGGCCCCAAGGGCGAGATCCAAGTCTTCGGGCACTCCTTCCGTCCCCTCTCCACCAAGATCATCGGTTCAGACGGCAAGGTTGAGTCGAAAGAATTCCCCATTCCGGGCCCAGGTAAGGGAAGCGGTTGGTACAATGGCTTCGGTGGCTCACTGCAATCAGAAGGCGAGGGCCAGGGCATGTTCTGGGAAGCCGACGAGGCGGCAGATGCTATTATCAACGGCAGGAAAGAGGGTCGCTTCCTTGGCCTTGATGAGAGTGTGTTGATTATGGAGGCTATGGATGAGGTGCGGAAGCAGGGTGGGCTTGTGTACCCGGAGAAGATTGAGACTCTGGATTACCCCACACAGTTGTAGGTCTAGCTCTATGAGTGATGGCTGGAGAAGTATGCTATGAAAGAAATGTAATAGATGTCAGGCAGTCACTGAAACTGACCCAATTTCGCCGATTCCTGTGCTCTTTGACAGCTGTCGATACTTGTTCGTGATAGAGCGCGCCTATAAAGAACTATGAACTCGGAATCGATCGCGACAACAGCGCAAGGGCTCATTGCGTGGAAGTCTCTCGACATGGCGGCGAAAAGCATGTATGAGCAAACATGTAGGTAGACATACCAAAAAAAGATATGCTAAATAGTGGATAGGTGGCGGTAGATTCCTGGACGAAGTGCGAGACGCTTGTCTGGGAAGGTACCTCCGCTGAGGGTTATGGTCCCGTCGGCGAAGGAGACATGTCGCCATGACCGCGGCCCACGATCGCTCTTTTAGATTCAGCAGAGATGGTGGAGCCGACACGAACGGTTGCGAAGGCTCATGGCTCTTAACCCCAAGAAGCAAGTGAAGCATCGTCGTAGATGTTTCCCAAGAGTAACCGCAGGTATCAGCGCCATGTGTGTAGTAGCTAACACGTCGGGATGTTTGAGCTTTCTCGGAGATGGACATATGGATGGTGGGTTGGATAGCGGCGCTATAATAGTCCAGTTCATACGACAACGAACGAGAATCCATCCATTGCCACACCGTCTGCCCAAATTTGATCTCTTCTGCAAACTCTCGATGACGTGGTTACATTGAGGGATGTGATGCTCGTCGCGAGGCTTGCAACACAGTGTCGCAGCGTCTTGTTGTCATGCCATCGAGTGCACCTCAAGCTTTGATCCTGGCTTTGATCTTTACCTCGTTGACATGGGGGTTGGGATCTAACTACGGCCTCAGGGTTGGGGGCTGGGCTCCTCTGTCGAGCCGTTGGGCATCTCTTATCGATCAGGCAGTCGACTCCCGACCGGCCTGAATTGTCCGGTTGACGAGCTTGCGGCTTCTGCCTGAGGCACAACTTTCGTCTGGCCATCCACGAATCCTTGGTGGCTGTCTTCCGGATGCAGGGGCTGATTGGTATAAGGGCGCGCAGCAGGTTCGTGTGCTTAGCTATTGCTTGCGATGTCGAGTTTCTCTCTTGGTTTCGGTAGTTCGAGAGATAGCGCGATTCGAACGTCCGACCGAGAGAAGGTGATCGGAAGCATCGAGGGGTTGGGGATGGTTGATTGAGCTAAGCAGAATAACGGCACCGGCTGGGTCGAAGTTCGTAGACAATTATTGCGTTTATATATCCAATCCATGTTTCTGCAGACAGCATTGAACTACCGCTGCTTTCATGGCTGATCCGAAATGTCCATGTGAATTTGGTGGAAGGATGGGTTATTTTGACGAGGGTGTGCGTGGGATGGTCGTACAAGATGTGCAGCCGCCGAGGGACATGCATGAGCGACGGTGTTGAGAAACGACGTGTATTTTGGATTTAAAAGTATCAGCGTCCAACCATATCTCGTTTCGTGTTCGCTGAAGGGGTTGACTTTGCCATCTTCCAGGATTTGTCCCACTTCCACTCCCGCTGCCGTTCAATTTTGGGAATTTCGCATAACCTTTCGCCACCATTTTGGGCTGTTCTTTGCTAATTCTTTTCCATGCGCTTCCCTCTCTTTACATTCTCAGTCACTTTTACCACACCGTCGCTGAGCCTACCCGTTCTTCTCGTGCACGAGAGCCGTGGCAGAGTGTCGGACGACTGCGGGTCTGGCGATACCTCGAAGTAATACTTTTCGGGATACAGGGAGCGACAAGGTCAGGAAAGACACCGAAGATGTAGAGGAAGGATTGCGATTTTTTGAGGCGTTCCGTCAAGCTGTTGAATGAGGCTTCGAAGAGTATCGGCTGAAGAACCGACAGACAAGTGTCGCGTCAATAGTGTAATCACGATGTCGCTGCCACATCAGATGTTGCAGGCGAGTACGTATCTGTGCCTATCATTTCTTGTCCCATCCATGATGCTTTGCGATGCGCGGATGGTAAGTTTCATGCTCCTGGCTTCTTGGTCGAACGACGGAATGCTTGTGTCTATTTTCCAGCAAACACCACCAGTGGCCCAGGGTTGTGCCAACATTCGGTCAAGACCGTCGACGGATTCTAGTTGCTCAAAACATCAAGAGTGACGAGGACGACGAACTGTGTGGCGCAACTGACCACATCGTGCTGTTGCGGTTTGGCCGTCCAGTTTGGAAGAACCAAAGTGCGCTCTGGATCTCGTTACGAATCGTCGCCGCTATAGCATCTTAACTGTATAGGGCTCCTGAGATCGGAATTAGAGATCGAGCCAAGAGCGCGCCTCGGCCCGCAATGAGCGCAATCCATCGTGCATAACCAGTGATGGCGCCAATGCACGATTGGGGCGTGGTTGATTCGCTTGTCGAGCAAACGAGATCAACTTCAGCCCATGGAAGCTCGAACACAAATATTCCCATTCAGCTGCGCGACACCCCTCTCGCCCCAACACCATGAAACTCAGTCTACAGGCTGCGTGAGGGTATGACAGTACATCCATTGTCATTGTGATCGCTCGGGACTTTCCCGAATATGCCAAAGAGCTAGGAGTTTGAGTCTGCAGGATGCGAGCTGGAAAGAGGCTGCGCTGTGGTTTGATGGATGATCTGCGAAAGGGGGACATCCTTACGCGACGTTGACGCATCCCCTGGCAGGGAGTCCAGTGAGGTGAGTGCGCAAGGCTGGAAGAGGCGGTGCTACAGCGATAACGCGGGGATACAAGAGGATGTCTACACTGTACACGTCAGCCAAACTTCCGTTATGTGTCTTTAGAGACCTCGTATCTTCTGACCTACCTGTTCTTCGCGTACAACAACCTTGAACCAGGTTCAACTCCAGGGCTGGCTTCCTTGAGGTCTGACGTCATTGCCACCACGATCGCAGGCACCTCGACGATAACCCTTCGTCTTACCTTTCATGCCCACTTGCGCCTGCGCTAACGCGTACGGGGAAGTCTGTGCCAGCATGGGGACCCTATTGCGTAATTCGCCTGCTGCCACGACATGCGAAATTACTCTCTTGCAGTGTTGGTAGATACCATCTGGACCCGCGATATAAGGCCTGTCTACTATGCGGCGACCAGCGGACTAGCCAAGACGATTATTTTCCAAGAGGTCAAGAGGAGTTCACCACGACGCTTCGCGGTGCTGTTATCTGGGTCGCCGTTGGATGCTCGATCGCTAAGGCGATGATGTACACAGCCGTGCTTGTGGTATGCATTTCTACAAAAGAGAAAGTGGAGACACGGTGGTGAAGGGGGTGGATCCCAATATGCTGAACATGGCCGTGGTTCCTGAGCGGTGTTGGTGAGGTGGAAGCGTTTGTGGTACCGGCACAGGCGATAGGGCAGTGAAGCACAGGATTGCGACAAAATGCGGTCGTTCTAGTCGTCTTCGGCATGGGTGCCATGTGGGTCTCGCGATGGCTGGAACGCTGGATCTTTGCTAACTCGAATCAGTGGCAATGGCATTTGGCTGCACTGGGTCACACTGCCGAGTCATGCTTGTGGAGTAATCGGAAGTACCTGCACAACCCCATGAGGGAAGGTGAGCCAGCTGCCGCACGCTTGAACCAATCACAACCGGACAGTGACCGGCTCAGTCTGTCTTTCGACTTCGTGGCTACCAGATCGAGCAGCTCTGCTCTGGTCAATCTTGTTCAGGGAGAATGGGAGTCTCTAGCCATATCTCGAGAGGTACTCTAACACGGCCGAGATATGCTTGGTCGTATTCGGCGGCTGCTGTCCGTCTGTTAGCCGCATCAAGCGTACCTTACCTTGTACTGGCACCGATGAGGGGGCGCCATGACCAGGACCAGCATTCAGCTTGAAATGGTTCCCGCTTGATGGGTATTCAGCCATGGATTGCAGTGGGGCAACGACGGACGATTTCGATGATTTGGAAGAGGACGTGCCTGTGGTGTCCGCTTGAAGAAATGGTCAAGGCAGCTCGCCGGTTAGGCCCACCAGAGAGGAGACGGCAGCCTCAATTACCGATAGACCGGAGACCGCGATAGCGCAGGCAAGATCGGAGTCCCCTGCATCATCATCGTAAAGTTGCAGTCGCATCTTCCACCGGCACAAGAGCGTCTCAATGCGTTCGCAGCGCTCTCGCGACATGTGCGCCATGCTTCTTCTCCCTGCGCCTTGAAATCCGCCGCACCTACCCGTCCACGCCCATGTCGGCCTCCACACCCGCACCCACAAGTAGCAGCCATGCAAGTGCAAGCAGCTCGCGCCGCGTACCGCTGGACAAGCGGAAGCGCACCGAGACGAGCTGCGACAAGTGCAAGTCGCGCAAGCAGAAGTGCCGCAAGGAGCCCGGTCAGGAGGCGTGTCGCTACTGCATCGTGCACAACATCGAATGCCTGACGACGCAGCCGCGCAAGAAGCGCCTGTATGGCAGCGTCGAGGGCCTTGGCACCCGTCTGGCGCTGCTCGAGGCGCTGGTGAAGGGGCTGTTGCCGGAAGCCGATGTCTCGAGTACCGAGGCTCTGCGCCAGCTCGCGACGTCGCACGGCATCCCGCTGCCAGACGCGGCGGCCCACGACGCGCAGGGCGACCAGGACGACAGCGGCGAGGGTGAAGGCGACGACACCGTGTCGCTGCTCCCCGACCAGCAAGGCCAGGTGCAGTACATTGGGCCGGGCAGCTCGCTGTCGTTCCACATCAAGCTGCGCACGCTCGTGGGACGCGGCGCCCTACGCGAGTTTGTACTGTCAGTAACGCCCCTGCATGAAGCCTATGGCAACATCGACTGACTGCTCCACCTCTAGTTTTGGCAAGAACGCAGCCCAGGCATCGTCGCCCACCGGCAGCGACGACCAGCGCAGCCTGCCAGGCCCGACCGCCGCCCCGACCGCCCACAACTCCGTCGCTGTCCACGGCCGCCACCTGAATCCCAGCGAGCGCCCGAACCTCGAGCTGCTGATACGCGCCTTCTTCGAACACATACACCCGGACTTCCCCGTCCTGCATGAGCCCTCGTTCCGCGAGGCCTACGACGCATGGCTGGCCAACCCCAGGAGTGCAGACCCGGCATGGCTGTGCACCTTTACGTGTGTGCTGCTGCTCGGTCGACGGGTGGCGCGCATTCCCTTTCCAGAAGACCAGGAGCGGCTGTGGTGGCAGAGGACCCAGACGCTCCTTCCTGTTGTCATCTTCACCTCGAGCATCACGGCCATACAGGCCCTGCTACTGGCTGCGATACACCTCCACAACACGAACCACCGGGACGCCTGCTGGAACCTGACTGGTGCCGCCGTCCGTATAGCGCACGCCATCGGACTGCACCAGGACAAGGTGAACGCCGGCCAAACACCGCTGGCCAGGGAGTCGCGCAAGATACTGTGGTGGACGCTGTACGCTTTTGAGACGATGCAGGTATCCTCCTACGACCGGCCGAGTGCCATTGAGAATCCTGGCGCAAAGACGAGCCCCCCTAACGAGAAGCTTATCGGCGGCCCCCCAGAGTTCTTCGCATGCTCAACGCGCTTGTTCATACTGCTGGGTCTGACATGTCGCGCGCCCAAGACCGTCAAGTCCAACGCCAGCGATGAATCCTACGTTGGCCCCTTATCACCCGCCGCCGGCGTGCTCCGGGATCTAGTCCGATGGAAGGAGCAGTTGCCCCGGCATCTACAATACGAAGCCATAGAAGCTTCGCCCATGCAACGAGCCCTGATGCTGATGCACTGCGTATACCACTATACCACCATTGTCTTGTGCCGCTCAGCCCTGCTTGCCCGCGCTTCTACCCTGACCAAAACCGGCCAAGACTCTACAAACTCTGCGCTCACAGCCATGGCAGAAGCTTGCTCAGAGTCTGGCCGATCTCTGGCTAACATACTGCTGAGACTCGAATCTTTAGGCAAGTTCGATGCCGTCTTCTCGTGTGACATTTGGTACACGCTTGCATCGAGCTCGGTACTGGTCCTTGATCTGGTATGCTTGAACAAGCTGGGTGGTACGGACATGTCCGAGTCCAGGATTCTGTTGTCTCAACTCGCAGATCTGGCACAGCGACATAGGCGAAATCCATTCATGCCTGGTACCATTGAGAAATTTGCTTCCCTCGTCCCAGAGTTGCATTCCATGGCCGACTCCCTAGCTTCGCCCGTCAGATTTGCGGAACCGGAAATGGAGACCCACGACACCGGACCGCAGAGCTCACTCCCAGCGCAGCAACTGTCACAGCCAGACGCAGTACCGCACATGTACCATCAGTCACCACCCGGCGTGGGCACGTATATGTATGCGGATCCTATGCCAGGTCGTATATACCCAGACCAGGCCTACATGGCGCCCTCAATGCATCCTAATGCCCGGTTTGATAGAACGACGCAGATGCAGTTTATGGACTTTACCATCAACAACATCCATGAGTGGAATTGGGCGGATATTGGGACGATGATCGGTCCTGAGGGCGTTCCGAATATGCCTGGAAACCCTCATGTGCATGGGCCGCAACCGACGGGGCCGAATTAATCGCCGCCGACGAGGACGATGTAATCTTGAGAATATACCCCAAATGCGAGAGCGAATTCAACTAAACATGACTGGATATCCTGACCAATGTGATAACTGGCTTCGAATGTTTACTCTTCCGTATCTCAACCAAGATTACAACCACAGGGTCTACCATGAGTTGAGAACGATAGAAGGTGCTTCTTGTTTCGTCCGCAACTACTCGCAAGTCTAACCTGGTCAGTCGAAGAATGAATTTAGGACTGGTAGGGCTGAAAGCACGTGGCTTGGCAGGTCCGCACCAATCACATCTCTTGCTCGTACCCGCACTCGCACTCGTATCGCACCGTACTCGGACTTTGACATTGCCAAGAAGAAATGTAACAACGCGTACGAGACGGCGGAGCATACAGACGTACGCGTTGATGCAAGTACTAACAAGCAGAAAATGTATATTATGCTTGACGTACTTCATTGTACCATCTTACAACAACGAAGATCAAGTCTTGACGCCGACTACTACGATCAAAACTACGACCGAACTACGATACGACTTGTACGAGACATTGACGAACTCAACACCGTCTTCCTCACAACTTCAACATGGGAGTGTTCAACCTCCTTGACAAGCCCCTCTTTAGCAGCCGCTTCAAGTTTCCTATCCATATCGCTCAAGTCGTTCTCGTTATTCTCGCCATTGCCCTTACGCTTCCTCGTCTGTTCATTACCAATGTTCCGCGCACACGAGCAAGCACATACGCATTGGGCATGGTATGTTGATGTTTGCTGATCTAGCTGTATACAGTCCCGATGTTGTTGCTAACACTCGTATTCAGGGTGCCAAATCCCTCATCCTACTCATATACCTCATACTTTCGGAGCATAGTCCACGTTTCCAACGTTGGCACAGTTACAAAGCGCATGCCATAATCAGTTGTATTGAGGTTGTGTTCTGGAGTGTCGTTGCGGGGTTGATGTTTCAAACCAATCTCAGCTATTGCAAAGGGCCAACATGCGGTCTTAGTTGGGTCGTAGTCGTCATCGCCATCGTCATCGTGTGAGTTGGGTAACTTTCTCATCGACTCTTAAACTAACACATGACAGCAATTCTGAGATCATCGTCGCAGGAATCTGCATCAAAGAATTCCGCCAGTGGAAAAGTGCTGGAAAGCCAAAGTCAACGAGGCAGCAGCACACTCGTCGCCCCGCATTCGACGAGGAGGAAGTGGTTCAAAGCAGAGTCGAGCGCCCGAAAGAAGCGCCAGTCCAAGCCGCCCAACAAGCGTACTTCCAGTCTGAGCGACGACACTCACAGCGCAGTCACTCTAGGCATCACGGCGAGTCACTATGGGAGACTCAGCGTACTCCACGATCCCCCCGAAAGGAGCGTCAACACCGCTCTCATCGCTCCGAAGATCGTACGCGTGAGCTGGAAGAGCGTTCCATGCATGAGATGGAGGAGCCACGTTATGCTGAACATCAGCAATATACGCCGAGAGAGCCGCGGTACTAGTGTGAGCATTGTATACAAATGTCTTTCATCACGATGATAATCTAAAAGACATCACGAACAACATCCGGCGTTGGTCATGATTCTTGATGCTCTCTAGGTGTTTCCAAGGCGTTGGAGTGTATGGAAGGCTTGCAAACGGGTGTATAGGAGTAGAATGATCTGTACTAAAATTATCATGTATACGTCTTCATGTCGGTCTTTCTGGAACACAAGAGCAAGAGTAAACATTTCTATGTTGAAAAAAATAGAAGACGCATGAGATACCAATGGAAGCTTCCAGCGACGTGGGTTCTTGAACAAGTCCTCTCGATCTGAGTAGGGGTATATGATGAATACGCGGATTACGACACTGTCAAGCTGCTGCAAGGAAAATGCATGTCTTTGTCAAACCTCCTTAGAGTTGGACAGTCTCAGACGTAGATCAACAACTGTCGCATATCTCGCCGCTTTATCATGAACCATCTGTTCACCCATAGTATCATGTAGTCGCCCTGTCAAAGTCTTCCTCACCACTCTTTTCCATCCTACAGGCTTCATGTCCAAGTCTAACGCATGAAGGACATCTACTCCCTGTTTTCCCTACAGCTAGTCTACATCACCAAACACAAACTCAGCAACAGTGATTCAACAAACTTTGCCCGATCCGATGTCCCTGGCGTTCTCCTAGGCTCGTTGACAAGTGTGGCTCCATCGGCGTCCGTGTCTACGCCTGCTTCTTGCGACGTGAGCACGGCACGGCTAGGTGTTGAGATTGTGCTTTCGGACTGTGCTTTTTAAAGGTCAGCTGTGTAGTGGTTGTACCACAGAGCAAAGTGAGCCCCTCATACCAGAGCTTGCAGTAGGAAGGGGTGATGTCATAGCGAGATTGTACAGAAGTGTGTTTGGTCGGCAGAAAAGAGATGATTCAACTAATGTCAGACACCTACAGCGTGAGTTGATATGACAGCGATACGTATCAATCTTTTCGGCGACGAAAGTCCCAAGGCTGAGGATATTCGGCCCTCTAATCCGGCTGTGAATGCGAGATACGAGTTGGGATGACCGTGGCCAAGCAAGAGGCGCAAGGCCAGCGCGTGGCTTGGAAGAAGCGAGTTAGCAGGCTAAGACATAACTTGGTTATTGCACTCGATACGTAGCGAATGACCTCGTCTCCATGATACTATGTAAACGAATCGCGGCTTCTCATCATCCCACGTGCGCTGCTTCCTATCTCATTTACCGTACAGACTGCGCTTTCTTACGACGTGCGTGATGATTGTCTGGGTGGGATACGCGTGACGCTGTTCGACAAAAGCGTCAACCTTGGCCTGATGGTACACTTCTGGCGGTGATGCGATGCATGCTTCCAGTCCTCCGCAGGCGAACAACCCCGAGCGCCAAAGATACATTAGTTGTCCTCTTGTACTGGGCTGACAATCGAAAGCGACTGAATGCGCGTTGTCATGTACCGGTGATTGAAAACATCTGCTCACGCTCTTACCTTCACATTTCCTCAATCATCCAACAAGTCCAACCAAAGCACTTTCTGCTCTTTGAATGACTCATCCTCGATAACACCGCGGAACGCGACCTCGGCCTCCAGCAGGTCTGCTTCAACGTTTCTCTCTCCCATCTCTCCTTCCTGGTCACTACCACAGCTGTCGTTGCGCTTCTCTAATGCGTCAAGCATAGCCTCGCCCTTGGTCTCGAGCTCTTCAATGCGCTCATTAGACAACGCTAGTGCTTCTCTCAGCGAAGACTCGGTGTCTGCGGCGGCTTGTGTAGTGGCCGAGGTGCCCTGAGATGTGTACCTATGCAGCGTGGCCTTCAAGCTCAGATTGCGCTGCTGCACCTTGTCCTTGCTACGGTCGCTCTTCTTAAGACGGGCGATGGTACGCATGGCATCGTTAAGCTGATCGACAAGCTTGTCGTGCGCGGAGACGAGGACCTGGAAGCGCGAGTAGAGTTGCCCGCCAGCTGTCCTATCCTCTTCATGGCGGAAGCGGAGATTGGCGTTTTCCTGCTCGATCTCAGAGATAACGCACGTTTGGTGCTCAAGGTCTTGATGGACGGCCTTAAGGTCCTGTTCTTGCTTCAGAGCGAGCGAGCGCCAGTTGTCCCGGTCACGACGGAGCCGAGCTGTAAGTGATTGCGCCCAGGATAGTTCACTCAGTAGACCTTGCTTCGATCTCGAGGTTGTCTGTGGCGACTTTGGCGATGGGAGGGAGTGTTGGTAGCTGGTGGTGAAGCTTCCCTCACTTGGTAGGCGAAATTCCAGCGTCAATGGGCTCGTCGGCGCGGAGGCATGTCGCGTGAATGATCTGAAAAGGCGCGACTTTGGGTTTGCGGTGACGATATGCGCTTCAGATACAGCGGCTGGCATCTTTGGTGTGGTAGCGGCTGGTGTTCGGGTACCAAGGAGATGTGACGAGGGTTGCATATAATGGTGGTACTACAAAGAAGGTGAGACAAAGAGATGGTCTCAGGTGTGGACGTTAATATGTACAGCCAGCAAACGAGTGTGCTGTTTGAATGTGGGGTTCAACCCTGGGTGACTGTCTGCAGGTCGCGTGTTGTACGACGCGTGTCCACGTGCGAGCGCGATAAGATTGCCCGCTGCTTCCGCATTCGCCTCGAACATGTACAGTATGAAGCTGCGAGATACGCAAGTAGAAATGGAAATATCACCCGATGAATGTATGAGGACGTAGTTAGAAATAGGATGAAATTCAAATTACACGAATCATAGAAGACACGATGACAAAGATGCTGTTACTTACCAAGCGCTCTGATGCGACAGCGCAAGAGATTATCTACAACATCTCACAGAGCTACGGCTGCCGCGAGGATACCCGCAGCACCCATCATGACCATCGCAGTCGGGAGAGATCCAGCAGGTGCCAGACCAGTGCTCGGCGTCGAGGCGGCACCGGATTGAGACCTCGAAGGCGATGTCGCTCCTGTTCCTGATGCCGAGCCAGTAGGTGATGGCCCTCCAGTCGCTGAGGCTGATCCTGGAGAAGACGCACCAGTCGCGGTGACTAGTGCAACCACCTGATACGCCTCCATCTCCTGTATCTCGCTCTGCGACAAGACGCTTGTCGACGCGACCTGGTCGGCCTGGTCCGGGACGTATCCGCTCTGGGTAACGTCGCAGGTCAAGTCTGCCGTGGACATTGCGCCCTGCCAGCTGCAGGCCATATCCATTGTCCACGCGCCTGGAGTCGGGTCCGTGAGGTGCATCTCGTACGTCTCAGGGCCTTGTAGGATGGTATACGGCTCGCAGAAGGAGTAGTCCTCGTTGGAATCATCGTCCTGGCGGCGCATGCGAGGCGCGGGTGTAGGCGAGGGAGTCTCGGAGGGGTCGTCTGGGGTTGGTTCTGGCGGTGTTAGTGCAATCTCTCGCGACAGGTGCATGCCGTACGGAGATCAGACGGCACGACTGACACGCCGACTCCATCTGACGGACAGCTGTTCTCGTAGGTTGTTGCGCTCGCATCTGAACCGAGCACGGTGAGGGTGCTGTCGAATTGGAAGAAGTTGAGGATCGTCGCGGACTCTTGCGCAATGGCAGCGCCGGCGAGGAGCGGGATGTAGCTGGAGGGACGCATGTTGGATGACTGGCGACGGCTGATGGAGATGCACCGCTGTCACGGCGGACCAGGCTTGAAGTTATACATTTCCTACCTGTCGAAATCAATACTTCGTGGTGTTACCGACGCCACCATGCCTTGCAATGTTAGGCGACGAATCGCGGCCGCGGTGTGCCTGGCGGTGGTGATGATGCATCAGCAAATACGAGAGGCGGCGAGACGCGCTACCTGGATCTGTTGCTTCCTAAGCTCAGGGGCGCGCGTGGCTGAACTGTGATCGACTCATAATGACAGAGATGTTACGGTAGCATGGTGGCACTCTATCCGAGGAAAGACCAGACCCAGCCCTGGAGGTGTCTACATCGCTCCAGAATGTTGTTTGCTTCTTTTCCAGCCAATGTAGACTCTAGTGTAGTCGATTTGTTGCTTTTGGCATGAGGCGGTGGGAACAAGGGGAGTGTGATGATGAAGGGTGCCCAGGTGCGAGGTTGGGGTCGTGGCACGCATTAACCCGACTTCAACGCACCGCACTCATGTCACAACAGAGAAGATAGTGTGAGGGCTACGTAGCAGCTAAAATTTGGGCGTGCACGTGTGCAGTCATGTCGCAACATGTGTGGAAAAAGACGCCCACGTCCGTGAGGGGTGTCTTCATCGTTGGGCAAAAAGAAAGATATTTTGCAAATGGCAAAAAGAGACATTCCGACACCGGGAATAAACTTCCGGTACGAGAGGAGATCGAAGTTACAAGTGTTATATATCACCTACCAGTACTTCTTCACTCAGGTCGCTCAGTCACATTTCCACACACAGCGTTCACCCAGGCTGCTGGCACAGCAACGCCCGCAGCATGTGTCAAGATACCTCTTTATCCATAGCCATGAGTGTAAATCGGTAGAAGCATGGGTACATCTCGGCGAGGATATCGATGGCGGACTCAGTGCTGAGCACGTCGAGTACACGCTCTAGATCGTGGCTGGTAAGACTCGAGGCCGCCTCTTCTTTCCGGTACCTATATACTAACAATTCTCCGTCCTCCGCAACCCCGTATGAAAACGTCGATGCTGAAGCCCTGGAGAAACACCAGAGCTTTCTGCACCCTTCTAACCATCGCCCTGCCCTTTCCTACAAGCTCTGGAGAAACACCTTGCAATGGAGCAAGAAAAGGACAGGGCGATGGTTAGAAGGATGCAGACAGCTCTCTCTCTCGTTCCGTATCCTTAAGACATTGCCCAACACTAGCAACGATGGTGCTGTCAACAGCGAGCGAGTCGCTTTCGCCGCGCTCCGCGATAAGCTTACAAGGAAACAGCACGAGGTACATAACCGTGTCTTCGCGTACAACGTTGTTAGAAAAGAGAACGCTGGCTAAGAGGCGTTTCGGAGGCTCTTGAGTGAGGAGCAGCAAGCTGAACGTGGATGCTCATACGCGAGGATAGAGGCGACAAGGACGTTGCAAAGGGTACCCAAGTATGTGAAAAATGGAGGATACACCGGCGGGCTTACTGAATGCCGATATGCTCGCCTGTTTCTGGGTCGCGCTCCGCGCTATCGTGGTTTGATGTCGGACCGAGCATGTGAGAGGAGCTTACAGTGACAAGAGTACAGGTTTGCGGATGGGGCGGTACCTAGATAGTAAAGGATCAGGGCTGAATCACCGTGAAGGACGGAATAGACAAGGAGGTTAGCTTACAACAGATGTTCAGCTGTTGAACTCCGCCATCTTAGCATTGAAAGCTCCCGAGGTCGCGCAATGCGAAGTCCCCACTGTGAACCACACGGAGGTTTGCCTAGACATGAATTCAGTACCTACGATGAGGCGCCCTTCTTCTTGCCCTGTTGCGTCTTCTCAGCAACCTTGGGAGCAACACAGGGATGAGATTCTTGGTAGCCCCAGCGGCTCAGCGGCTGCTCTCGGGTCGACGTTGGTCATGACCGTTCCCTGAACCTCGATTTACTTCTCGGAATTCCGGGCAGAACTCGCCAGAAGGTTGATGCGTTTCGATGTTGCACTCCATCTCCTCAGCTTTTCGCAATTTCTCAGCTTGTTGCACCCTCTTTGGCGGTTTCTTGGCTCTTAGACCACGTTCTCGTTTGCGGGTGGAGGGTAGACTCTCTGGAGTTTGATTGTTGGCATTCTCTTGTCGATTGGAAGTAACAGTGGTCTATTAAGGTTGTACTTTCTTAACACTCCGGCATCTCGCGTTCGCCAGAGTGGAAGTTGCGGCAGCGACCGCATAATCGCCTGCGCTTTTCCCTCTTCTTCTTCTGCTTCATCCTCTCCTTCATCCCTTCTTTCTTCTTGCCAGTGTCCTCCTCGTCTGCGGATGCAGCTTCAGAAGGCGCTGGCGAAGGGTTCACACGCGTTGTCGCTTGATCTTTCTCGTAAATGCGGCGCAGGGCGCTCTTGATAGACAAGATCTCAGCCTTACCGACGCTCATGCATAGCGGAGCATGTTCGAAACCGCATGTCTACCAATAGGGATCGCCCTTTCCCTCCCATCGATGTAGCTCGTCGTCGTATGTTGTCTGCTCTTGTTGACCCTCCTCGTTGATTGTGGGCAGCGTAGACACTCATCTTCATTGCTTTGATGACTTAATCCTTGACCGCCTCGCTGCTGCTAACATCGAGTGTGTCGTCAATGTTGTTCCAAGCCTATTGAAAGGCGCGAGTAGTGGAGGAAAACATGTCGCTGACGTGTCGTGCAGTCGTATAGTTTGTGGTGCGGTTCGTTGCTGAGCAAAAGAGAAGAAAAATTGGTGCAACCTGAGACGGAGTATAGAGAAAGTGAAGGAGATCTGAAGATTGGCAAGCGATAGTGAGCCATCTCGTCGGTGGTCGTGGGAGTAAGTGCGCTAGTGATGGAGGCATTATACTATTAAAGTCCAGGCAGAGGCCATGTATCGTCCCCTTATAGAAAGTCATCGGAGCTCGCGGTGTTATGTATGCATCAGAAGAGTCGGGTCATCATCGAGCCACACGTACGGCCATGAAGTAGAGAGCGTCATGACACTGACGATTACCATGCGTCCATTGCTTTGTGTACATGTCAGTCATGAACCTGACGTGCAGTCGTATGCTGCATGATGAAGTCTTCCATTTCAACTGAACTTGAAGTGCACCCTGACTAACGTTACTTGGTGAATTGTCCGTCATGTCCACCTTCACCCCCATCGGCCGACCCTGATGTGTCTGTCTCCATCCTGCCCGCTGACTCTGATCGTTCTCCCTGCCCATAGTCCTCCCATTGATGTGTGTATCAGCGCCAGAGACGGCTAGAACATGCTTCGTGGCTGTGAGGTACGGTACGCGTGAGTCGCTAGAGAGAAGCGAGCCTCGTCGAAGATGCAGCCGCAGCGAGTAAATTGATCGAGGTAGGGCGCATGTAATTGGCGCCCTGAGCGGGTAAGAAGGAGCAAAGACGTAGTTCATGTTAGCGCTGCAAGGGAATGGAAGAGTGTTGAACGTACCAAAGGAGGCCTGCTACCGAGCTTCGCCATCTCAGCATCACAGCATGCTCAAAGCAGTGTGAAGTTCCCGCCATGAACCGCGCGGAGGTGTGGCTATGCTCACAGCTGGGTTTTTAACGAGGTTGGCCCATAGCCCCGGGTTATCAGCTTAGCGTTGCTGATTACCGTTGGCAGCGTCCCCATCCGGGGCCTTGCGCTTCTTGCCTTTCCCCTTCTGTGTGGAAGAGGACGCAGATGACTTGCCGAACATCTGGTTGAACATTTGCCCTGCTGCCTCCGCAGCCTTCGGGTCGGTCACTTGGCTAAACATAGCCTCGAACATCTCCAGGCGCTGCGGAGAGGGCTTGCATTTCTGCTGGGGGTAGTGCGACGTGCCGCACTTTTCACAGCTTGGCTTGTTGCACTCACCTATACAAAGTCAGTAAGTGTCTCATGCTCAGTCGTACGGGGATATCTCTCACCAAGATGAAACCCTTCGCACTTGTGGCAATAGGGTCGCTTGCCCTTACCCTTTGGCGCTGGCTCATCAGCTTCCGCTTCAGCCGGAGCCTCAGCGTCAGCAGGAACGCGGACCGCAGGAGTAGGAGCCCCAGCCGCCGAAGCAGCCGGACGGGGGGTTGCCGCAGGGACAGGCACAGGCTTGAGCTGCTCACGCTGGTAGGCAGCGAGCAGAGCTTGCTTGCACCGCCGAACCTCGTCTTCTCTCTTCGAGAGGCAAGCTCCCGCGTGTTTCTTCTGGCAGGTGGGGCAGGGTTTCCTACCCCCCTTGTCCCATGCGGCGAAGATAGCATCGTCACCTTCGCACTCAACTTTGCCTTCCGCGATGCGGTCAGCAAGGAGCGACCCCGGCTTCGATACTTTAGACCAGCTGATTTCACCCAGCACGGCCTTGTCTTTCAACAGTGCCTCAGTCTTGCGACCTCGGCGATTGGCAACTCGGACAGCCTTTTTAGGGGCGCCTTCGTTAGCCACTGTTGGGGGGTTTTGGCTGCCCTCCCCCTGGGGCTTTTCCGAGACGTCAGTCATTGTGAGATCCATTTTGTGCTATAGTGGTTAGCAAGCATGCCGCGGTCAAAGTAGAGCAAGATACGTACAATCTGAAAATTTGAGTTTCGGTGAAGAAGAAGTTCTGGGGTGCGCCTACCGTCAATGGACCTCGCTCCCACCCGCCAAGCCACGCTAAGCCTCCCGCGACACAACTTGCATCGTCATCACCGTCACCTGGGCCAGTTTCGCACTTTCGCACTCTTGACTCAAAGAACTGAGTGTCGTACTAGTGGAGGAGATGTGTCTAAATCTACACTCCTGGGCTGTATGTGGTGGGTACAACATGAGCGCCCCAACGCTTCATCGTAGAAGGAAATGATGTCACTGCATAAACATTGAAGTTGGGAAGGTCGCAGAAACACTTTATGAGAGTGTTTCGTTACTCAGAAGTATCAGAGAGGGATGACAGAGTTTGGTATACACTGACGTGCGGAGTGAAGAAGCGATGTGGATGAAATGCGATTTGTGTCCAGGCGTAACACCGCGTGGCGGACCCACACATCGTAACTGTGGAACTCCCTTACTCACCTTTGCCTGGATGTTGGCTCACTTTATTATGTTCAATATTATTCACTCTTCCACATACGACCATGCGAGCAATAGACCACTGTAGTGCAGTGGCCTATTAGGGTGATGCGAGTCCATGTAACTATAGGATAGTCATGGGATATGTTCGCGACGCAAGTCCATGAACTATAGGATAGTCATTGGATATGTTCGTTAGTAGCTTGGCCAGCGAACACTTACTGTTGTATGTTTTTGTTTTTGTTTTTGCTCTTATGTTGTAGGTGTCTGTTCGAGTCGTGGCTGTGATTTTGCTGTGTTTACCTTTTTGTCGGCTTCTCGTAGAGGCAAGAGCATATACCGTGTTTTTGTCTATCGCAATCGCACTCTAGCTAGGGATCTGTGTTGATCAAGGCTCTGTCGTCCGCACTCAGCCCGTTGTATTTGACCCCAGACTACGGCAACTCGTCCCTAAGACAGATGTTGCCGCTAATCTCGAATCTGTTCTTGTGCTTCTCGTCGCCCTAGTTCTTGTTGAAGCGCGTCGACGACACTACATCGCTCGAAGCATCGGAGCTATGGGAAGCGCTAGACATGTTCGAGGGTTAGGTAGGTCTGCAACACGTTGTTTGCATTGCCGAGTGAGTGGAAGTACCAGATATCTACAAGCTTCTTGGTGGATACGCAGTTGATCTAGGTCTTCTCGATGTGCTCGTTTCTGAACACCGGGGTACATGCAACTACTATCTTCTTCGCGCAGGCGTTCACGAAGGTCATAGAGCATCGAGAGAGTACGATGACAATTTTACCTATACCTTAAAGGACAGGACATTATGCGCGACAGTCACAGTCGCACTGGCATGCGTGACGACTACGGCAGCGGTATTTGCAACTACTGCAGCGGCTATAGCATGCCCGACACCTACAGCAAGATCGTACACGTATAAAAGCTCGATGTAGTAAGACCGTTAACTATCAGCCTCAAGAAGGAGGAAGAAGATGACGAAATGCCGAAAGATGTGGAGCCTACCAACCAATCCTGCATAGTCATTTGTAGGCTATCGTCAAATGCTGAGGGCGACGACAGTATCGATCGTCGCGTATCTGAAGGCACCACGATGGCAGATCGCCTGACGGCCAACTCCTCAACACCACACGTATTTGCTAAGGTATATTCGTTCTGCGGTGATTGAGCAAGCCGGGCGCGTACGAATCGGTTTAGAGAGAAAGATACGCTTAGTAAATGGCCACATGAGATGTGCGAGTGGTTCTGCGGTCGTACGAAGTCGCACATAACGATGCACATCCGGTTCGTTGACGATGGGCGTTATACAACTCAAGCAGGACCAATCAGATCGAACGGCCTTGTGTAGAAAGAGCCTTCGAAGGGCCTCGAGAGCGTAGACATGACTATAGTGATATCTACCGTCTCTTCGTCGTGGTTGCGAGGTTGTGCGTCATCTGGATGTCGTTGGGGACATTGCAACTTCCTCGGAGATGCATGGCACTAGTCTTTCAATCGGCTCTCACCGGATCTTCATTCGTCTCGCAAACACAATCTCGTGATCTCTCAATCCCAATAGCAAGACAATGAGGAAAACGTACATCAAAGCCCCCTCCGAATCCATTCACGATGCGCGGAGGCAAGCTCCTGCGCTTGCTTGCGGCTGGAGATGCCGGGCCCCTATTTGATAAAGATGCATCCGCTGTACTGGCTGCTGAAGAAGGCGACATCCAATCTTCAGTTGAGACTGAGCCGATGAATATATTCCGGGTTAGACTGCATGGCGATCTGGCGACTTGGCATCAAACAACAAGAGGTCGACCTCGAATACACCGATCGAGCCATACGTCAATCTGCCAGCGTGTCTAAGGGAGTGAACAAAATGGGTCGGATCTCATCGCAGACTTTGCTCATCTGGCAAGATATTTAAGCAGTAATCTCGTGGTCGTCCTGCACCCTCAGTAAGGGTCTCCATTTATAGGTATCGGTGCTAAAGCCGCCAATGGATCGGATGAGCGTTGACATGTGCGATTTTCGCATGAGCGCGATATCACCCGTGGACAACACCAGCCTGTTCATGTCATTCCCACCCGCTAAAACACGCTACTGAATTCATGGTGTGTTGCGGACTTGGTCGCAAGGGGTAGAGGGCTGGAAATGAGGACCACAAGTATAACTTCATGGATGCAAAAAGGTTCGACGAGTTCCGGTTTCTATTATGCGGCAAGAAGGTACATGTCACTACTATCGATGTTGACAGTGACCCAGATGCTGTGGCGCTCGAAGACGTAGCCGGAGATAAAGAATCGTACGCCAAACAGCTCGCCTGCTTCCGCTTCAATGTGTACGAGTTTGGAATTGGCATCCGCCTTCCGACGAGCTGTATTAAACAAGACGTACTCGAACCAGATGCTGTGTGGATCCAAGTCGGTAACGATCGTCAAGCAGGCTGACCACTCGTCCATGCGTTTAGCAGAGTAAGGAGCTACTGGGCAAGTATCGAGGGTGTCCTAGTTTGGCTGAGAAGGTACTGCGGCTGCTCGTACAGCCAATCATGTAATATCGACGGTTTGTTCGGCCGCGAAGGGTTCTATTCACCCAATCAGGCAAAAGACATCACTCTCGGGCTTTCCCGCACATCAAGCATGAACTTCACCCATGTCAGACAGTATCATCGATGTTGTCGCGCTCCGCGCGTATCCCAGCCAAACAACCCACCCGGAATCAGCGAGCCGGATCTTCAGCCTCCAGCGAGACATCGACGGGGCTGATGACAGGGCGAACGTTGGGTCTGCAAAACGGCTGTCGAGGCAACTCGCCAGTAGACGGGTCGTGCCTGCTGGCTATGGGAACAACAGATGAGTCAGAAGCATACCAGTCATCGTTGGTGGGGCAACGAGCAGAGAAGGGGGGTGGGAAGCTTTCTCAGAGCTTCGGTCGACTTCCTTCTGGACTCAAGCAGATAGAACACGGCTGCATGTAGTTCGACAGGACAAGCTGTGCGTACTACAGTGAAGTTCAGACGCCACTGTACATAACTAGTCACATTGGGGTAAGCACTTGGTAGGACCGACGGGATGATGCTTAGGCGCAGGGTGATCTGCCAACGTGTTGCGATCATTGTTACCTCTGATGGTAGCGTTGTGGATCGCAACATATTCGAGGATGCCGAGGAACTCTCTGTACTCCCGGCAAAAACATCCCACTGTTCAAACGGTTGAGAGATTCTCGAGATGAAAACTCAACATGTCCACCCAGGCGGTACTTCTGCTTCCGAGAGGACTTATTTAGATGCGTACTTATAGATTTTGGAAGTTGTGAGTCGCTCGTTGCACTGGGTTATCAGCAGTGCTATGCAATGAAGGTGACAGGACCAGAGTACGACTTCTTGCATACAGCGATGTGGCCAGACCTTGGATATCCGAGTCGATTTCAATTTGGAGGTATCGGTGCTGCTTGTGGCAAAATGCACAAAGGGCAAGTTACTAGACTCATGATGCTTAGCGGCTATTACTAGAGTCGACAGAAAGGTCGCTGCCTGGTTCAGGTACAGGACTATGTAGCTGCTTGGGTGGCGGTGATGTTGCGAATCCTCCAAACTCTGACCGCAAGATCAGGGCGATGAAAGATAGTACGAGCGAGGCGTACGATATCGGACCAGGAGATAGCAGTGGGCGTGGTACTTGTGATTTGCCATGTGCTCCGCCATGTGGCTAGACGTAATCTATTCTTCGGACGGGATGCTCGGTCTCGGGAGCGTTGCGTTCCAATGTAGAGCTGTCAACGATGCTCCTACTGCTAAGCCTCTGTTTGATCTTTTCAGGTATCGGAGCGGGGGTTCTAGGACCCGCCAGGGCAAAACAATCCGAAGCAGAGACAACAAAAGGGCTGCTACCGGGCTTGAGAATAGGCGACGCGACGTGGGTTGTCGTCATTGCTGGAGGGGGGAGAAGGCATGTCTTCTGGCGCAGGTGATGTCTTGGCAGAAGAGCGTCGCGAGGAGGATGGGGACATGTATGCGTGACGTGGAGCGAAGGATTTGCTCAGCTCAGGCAGCGGAGTGGGCTACCGAGAAAGAACTTTTGTTGAGGGCACGAGCATCGCGTCCAGCGTTCACGCCCTGCCGACATGCTTCCTTCAGTTTATGCTCCAGCCGTGCTATATCCGCTCTCGAAGCTGTTGTTGTACTCTCTCGCTTTGGGATAACGGTCGGTTCAGGGTCTTGACGAGGCGGTAATGCTTGCTCGTTCTGGTCGCCGTAGCAGCTCTCTCAAATCGGCGGGAGTAAGTCTTCTTCAGGTCTCCCTCCAAGAAGCGGAGGGTAGGCCCAACCGCTGGCAGTGGTGCTGGGGACCGTTTCGGCAGGGGGCCGCCTCGGCTTATGTCGACTTGCCTTTGGTGTCTTTCAAGTATATCCATCTCTACGGCCGTCCTCACACAAGCCGAAACTATGGTTGCCGCAGGAGCTATGTCGTTGAAAGGGAGCCAGCTGATCGTGCCACACTGCCACGACGTGTATGCGTTGCATCTCTAGCAGGATCGATACATCGGTCTGTCGATGCAAAGCGTCTGCGACATGATACAAAGCCTGACTGGTCCTTGAGTCCAACCCGGCCTTGTGTGACTGGAGATCAAGACCGTAGCAGTTACTTGTGATCGTGATAGCTTCGTATGAATGCAGCGTCTAGTAGAAACGTGGCAGTTGCGGGAGGTATGGCTCGTTGCGTAGATCATCACAGTACTACTGAGTGATTACAGGGTGTGCTTCCGAGTTGCGCGCCCATAGTGATATGCGGGAAAGGGAGCTGGATGGAGGGATCTTGTAGAATTGGTAGAAGCCGAGCTTCCGTGCGATACCGGTTGGACATGATATAGGCCGTGGTCTCATGATTGAAACTTCCGTATGCGGTCCTTCCTGTGCGAAGAGAACCACACCTTGAGGTCTTCTTGTGCGATGGCTCAAAGCTTGTGGTAGATCGCCGCTGCGAGTCGAGTAGCACGAGGTGTCGGTTCGATTGGTCTCGGGCCCGGGGCTGAATGAGTGTGTCAGTTCAAGGTCTGCAAATGTTAGCATGAGTACAGAATGTGGGCTACATCTAGCCAGCTTGCAAGACATACAGTATGTTGCATCTCGACGTCTATGTTATAAAGACCGTGGCGACTTCATGGCAGACATCTGAGAGAAGCATGCCGGTTTGTAGCGTAGTCGTCTGCTGACTGGTTGCCAGGCGTATGTGTTCATCTGCTTCTTCGACAACACGGCCATGAGCTATCCCAGTCTTAGCTATCGGCATTCGTCCGAGGTAATACAGGTCCATGGCTGTGTGCGTAGGGTCGTAGCCTGTGGTGAGCGATGTTGAGTGATGGCTGGATTAGACCCGCCGCGTCTTCCTCTACGGGTACGCCCGACTTGATTGTAAATGAGCAATTAGCAAAGGTGCAGAGTTGGGAGATGGAGATACTTCGTCTGTCTGGGAGACGAGATTGAGCGAGGCCCGCCCGACACACCTGTGTATCGGTCCTGTGTAGAACAGGCGCGTCATTCATCTCGGCGCTGTGGGTCGTGGAGGTATGGAGGTCCCCGGTTCCTCGTGGCATCCGCAACTGTTGCCGTTGGCGGCTTGCATAGTGGCTGGTGGTGGCGCAGTCGAGCGGACGTCTCTGGCAGCGAGTTGGCTACTTGCTCGATCCGAAGGGTGACGGGACTAGGATATGAGGCAGGGCATCGTAATGTTGGATGTGTCAATCAGAATCCTGCGGATCGTGCTTGATCCAATATGCAAAAGGCACGCTTGTTAGCAGAGGTTTCTGCAGGGACAGGAAGGTAGGGCTGCAGGGATGCGGATGCCCCACTTAGCCACGGGCGTGACCGCAAGCTCTGCGCTATGCGTGCTACCTGGTCGCAACGGCCACCTCAGAGTAGCTCGCCATGTCGCCATATCCTGCCACTGGATATCGCGTTCGTCGAATATCGCCTGCCATCAAGTATCGCCTACTATCGAGTATCGCCTACCATCGAGTATCGCCTGCCGTCGAACATCGCTTGCCATCGAACGTGAGTGTGGTACTCGCTCAGGAGGTCGGGAGAGAAAGCTGGTTGGGTTGAGGTTGCAATTCGGACTGTCTGACGTTGTGCAACATTAAAATAGTGTTAGCATGAGCATAGGAGCGTGCAGGAGCGTGTAGGAGGGAGGTCTGAAAGGGTACAAAGATGTCATTCTGATCGATTGTTGTGGGTCTGCGGAAGCTATGAAGGTGTGTATAGCATCGACCAGAGGCAAGCGTGAACGCAGCCAGCGGGTGAGCATCGATAGGCCAGCTAGGAAGGTGTGTAGCATCGACCAGAGGCAAGCGTGAACGCAGCCAGCGGGTGAGCATCGATAGGCCAGCTAGGAAGGTGTGTAGCATCGATCAGAGGCAAGCGTGAACGCAGCCAGCGGGTGAGCATCGATAGGCCCGCGAAAAGGCAGATGACAAGGAAGATCCTACCCAGCCCTCCTGAGGCCAGCGCGGACGCAGCCAGCAAGAGACCTGAGCATCGACGGATAAGAAGTAGGCGGAGATAAAGACAATCCTACCCAGCCCTCCTGAGGCCAGCGCGAACGCAGCCAGCAAGAGACCTGAGCATCGATGGATGAGAAGAGTGGAGGTAAGGACAATCCTACCCAGCCCTCCTGAGGCCAGCGCGAACGCAGCCAGCAAGAGACCTGAGCGTCGATGGATGAGAGTCTTCAGCGTCAACCCTGAGGCAAGCGGGAACGCAGCCAGCAGAATGAGCGTCGACGCACAAGAGATTTCGAAGGGCGGGTGTTACTCAAAGGCGAGCGGCATGTGGTGGTGGGAGAAGTCGTCATGGTGGCGGGGATGCAGGAGCTATGATGACATCGATGAGGTCGGCTTGAGCGTCGACAGAATGCCAGCGGCAGGAGCTATCCAACTTCGGTCATTCGAGACCTAGCACCGTGGGAGTTGTGGATGCAGGTGTGCTTGCCAAGGTTTACGAATGCCGCAATATTGAGTACTGCAGTGTCCAGCATATTCATCGACACTCTGCACTGATTTCTCCTAGACTGTAGAAGCATTTGGTCACTCCCGAGGTTCTGACGCATGATCCAAGCTACCTTCCGTGATGGGTATGCGCTATGAAGCCACGCAAGACACTACCGCTACAACAGTCTCAATTCCCATATGCAGCCCGCATGATGGGATATAAGAGTGTAGAAGGCGCGGTCCCGCATAGAGAGAGTTCTATGGAGACCTGACTTTGATAACGAATCTTGTGTTCGAGTGTTGTGGGTGGTCGTGCCTTCCCGTCCCAGCGTACTCCGTCATGCCACGCACCGCGCTAGCGCGTCGATGCCTTGAAGCACGATTGCGAGATGATTCCACTTCATCTACGCCTTTTTCGCCTTACAGCTAGGTATTGTCTGTCTACAGTTCACTGTAAGTATCTTGCATCACAATTACAGTTCGGAAGCTCATAACCTAGCAGGAAGCAAACTGCACTACAATGGCGAAAAGGAAGCGTGGAAAGCGGACGCCCAAGGCGCCAAAATCCGTTCGCGATGCGAAAAAGCGAGCTGACGCGCTTGCAGCTGAAAATGCCGGTTCCCGAGTTGGTAGCGATGCTGCCCGGGCTAGTGAGTCCCCAGGACCAGCTACCCAGGGAGACGACATACTTCCCTCAGTTGAGAACGGGCCTCTGACCGGGCTCGGGATCGAAGAGGAAGACGATTTGCTTTCGGGGCAAGAAGGAGCTCGCGGACCGGTGGAATGGACCGCGTCTCCTAGAGGCGATGACAGACTGTTGAACCAGACTGTCTCTCCTAGGTCTATCGCTGATCTCACGATCAATGAAGACAACATCGAGCGGGAAGAAGAAGAGGAAAACTCTTCGAGACAAGTCACATGGAGTCTCTCACCCAGTGAAACGGGCCGGTTCTTACCCTCGGATTCGCCATCGGAAGAAGGGGATGAAACCTTTCAACCGACTGGTGATTATTGTCTCGTCATCTGTCGCCAGTCTTCGCAGAAGCAGGAACCAGATCCAACGGGTAGAAGGTCCGCCCAACGAAGGTGGCGCGACTTTCGGCTACGTCGCGTGGTCGAGGGATACACCATGGCAGACCGCCTCGCACTCAACTGTCCAATGCCCGTTCAGTTCCTTGAGGTCGAGTCATACTGTGGAGTGTATCACAGCGAAACCAAGTTAAATTGGTTCAAGAAGGAGACGTCGGCTAGTGAATGGGTCAAGTCGATTCGCGGGTGGTTCCGCAATCACTCTGACAGCCATGTTACTTTGCTGATCCGTTCAGTGGATGGTAGGCAGACTTGCTCACGCGGACTATCCTGAGACATATGCTGACATCTTCATCTCTTAGGTCTGACCACCAACCATGACACCTTCCTGAGTTTCCTGGAAATGGTCGACCACTTCGGCGTGACTGCTGAGCTGGTATTCCAGATGAACAAGGTCTGCGATGAGATCAGACCAACGACATTGCTCCCGTTCCCTGGTCTCGGTAGTCTCGCGGAGTTTTCATCCCGGGACGTCCTTGACCACATGAAGGGTAACGTGTTTTTGCCGGAAGTGGAGAGGCTTCTTGACATCATCGTCTTCATCGGCAAAAGCAAGGCGCTATCGCAGGGCAATCAGGATCGCAATGAGCTCCCGGATGACGATTGCGAGTGTGCAGAAGAAGTCGAGCGCCTGGCAAGCGCCGCTGGTCGGAAGGGCAAGCCTCCAAAGGCGAAGCAGAAGAAAGGATAGGCTTGACAGCACGTTTGATCCGTCCTTCACCTGAAGATCAAGCTCATGGGTACGAGCGGCCGATGAAGCGAGACGTTGAAAAGTCCGTGGAGGCTCCCCTGGGACGAGTTCGCACCTTACCGCGATCCGGGGGTCCGGACAGAGCTCTGCTCTGTTCGCCAAGACGAACTCATTCACCTCAGGTATCTCCGCCTCTTTCCTCTCCCATCGTACTAACTTCGTTCTGCAGAGCCCTTGCGTTATATCAGCGTTACGAATTTGAGCTGCCGTTACCGCTCGTTTCACACCAGTCGCTTTCGGCATTATCTAACTCATGATCTAGATGCGGAGCTCATCGCGCCATTTGGTAGCCGTTACCTCCGCTGTGCTATCAGACATATAATGGGGCATGGCGGTATTCGGGAAGGTCGTCATTCGGGAAAGGCGTGACGGTTGTTGAGGCTGGACCTTGGTTGACGGGTTGATCAGAGCGTCTACGATACCATCATGTACCTTTTTGTCGCATACTAGCAACCGGGACTCGTCGAACTCGTTCGCATCGTTTAAACTGTTGCGCATTATGAAGACACTGATACAGTACCAGCCAGTAGGTTCTCCTTCTATCGGCAAAGCCTCATACTCCTCTTCTTTCTTCTCCCTCATGGTCCTCATTCACCCCTTGCGACAGTTACCCACCATGCTAACATGAGTCGATTCTCAGCGTCATCATACTGCTACTTTGCCGCAGTCCCTTAGCTAAGCACCTGCATTTCTCGTCCTGGAACGCGGCGGACGTCTCCATCACCCATGTCATCTTAGCACAATGGTTGTAGAGAGGCTTACTGGACGCATGCGACGAGGAGACATTGCCAATCAGTATGCACCGACCGTGCTATCTGTACCCGTCACACGGCTATCTTGTGGACGCAATCCTCGACGAGAAGGCGTTTGTATGCCAGTCAAAGCAGGGCATGGCGGACATTAACAGGCCGCGGCATCGACTTGAAGGAAGTTCTCAGCATGGAACTTGTCTTGCTTTCTCTCAGTGCCGCTTGCAGGCCGGCCGGCATTAACAGGCCACGGTATCGACTTGAAGAAAGTTCCCAGCCTGGAACTTGTCTTGCTTTCTCTCAGTGCCGCTTGCAGGCCGGCCGGCATTAACAGGCCACGGTATCGACTTGAAGAAAGTTCCCAGCATGGAACTTGCCTTGCTTTCTCTCAGTGCTGCTTGCAGGCCGGCCGGCATTAACAGGCCACAGTATCGACTTGAAGAAAGTTCCCAGCATGGAACTTGTCTTCCTTTCTCTCGTTGCTGCTCGCGGGCCGGCAGGCATCACACAGCCCGAACTGATCAACATCTTCATGGTCCCGCGAACGAAGAGGCGTCACATCCTTTCAGAGTGCGGGCCTCTTCTCTGCTCGCGGGCCGGCAGGCATCACACAGCCCGAACTGATCAACATCTTCATGGTCCCGCGAACGAAGAGGCGTCACATCCTTGCAGAGTGCGGGTCTCTTCTCTGCTCGCGGATCGGCAGGCATCACACAGCCCGAACTGATCAACGTCTTCCTGGGCCCTCTGCTCGCGGGTCGGCAGGCATCACACAGCCCGAACTGATCAACATCTTCCTGGGCCCTCTCCCATCTTTTTTCTTCCCTCATCTCCCCACAGGTCATCGAGGTCACTTTAGCAGCTCTTTCGCCTGCAAGTCTACCGTGGTCGTACGTCACGGCATCGCGAAGGATCGGCATCAGCGGAAATCTGTTTCACAACAATTCTAGACATATCGACTCCCAACCCTACCCAAACACAAGCGGAGACAACTACGACAGTATCCCCGCCGACCTCGATCTAACCGAACACAATATTCACAGCGCACAAGGCCATCCGTTCACCCGCCTCTATCCAACCGAACGGAACTATCACTACAGAAGGAAACGACCTCAAAAACCAAATAATACAGTATGTGCTCGTTTAGCATCGCGCACCACCTCGAGTATGATGCGCGAAGTTCCCACTCTGAACCGCGTGGAGGTAAAGCACTTTCAGAGCTGATTTTTTATCCAGGTTGACTCCTGCTGGGTGTTCATCCGGCGCCATTTTCTCTAGGACGATAGCAAACCAAGCCGAACTACCCACGACTCAGGCCCTCACTTTCGTCGCTTCTTTGGCTTTTCCAAAGGAGCAGGCGCATCCTTCGATTTGTTTTGCATTCTTTGTAGCAATGCCGCCGCATGAGGAGCGGCCGACGCATTGATTTGACTAGCAAATGCATTCCACAGACTCGGGTTCATACCTCCTTGTTCAGCGGCGGTACGGCCTTCGTCGAGGATCGGGACCCCATTCGCGGTCATCCGAGTATTCGGAGGGACGAAGGGTGCACCCGTACCAGGTGTCTCCGGTCGTCGGACCGTATCGACCTGGGGTGGTAGATATCCTACCTGTTCCCCAGAACCAACAGGAACGTCGAGTGTACGAGTCCTTAAGGTCAACTGGGTCTGCAAGGGAGACGGTTTCACCCAGTCAGCCTCGCCAGCCTTTTGTGAGGGAGACGGTTCCACCCGGTCAGCCTCACTGGCCTTTTGCATGCGTGCTCTGAGAGCTGCATTGTCGTTGACGTCGAGAGTGCCATCGTCGTCGTCGTCTGCCCACGATGTTGGCGGAATCATGATGGTGTAGGAGCTTCGTATTGTAGCGATACTACGGATCAGTGAGTGTGGGTTGAGATCAAGATCAAGAACAAGTATCGAGTGTTGATGGTAAAGGCCGCACGGCTAGCGTGGTGTCCGTGCACGTCAGCCTACCCAAGTATACACTGCAAACGGGCCTGGATATCCAAGACAACACTTTGAAGTATCGTTGGACAATGGCATACTTAGGAGCTTGGCGGTATGTTAGCAGGGCTCATCAACGGCGGAATGGTCGTTATCGATTCTCCATCCCCGGCTACGTCTTCGACCGCCACTGCATTAAGGTCATTGTTAACATTAACAGTATCAACATGCGCAAGTCCATCTTCGAGAGACACTAGTACGACCTCTACGGCATTACTAGACAGGTTAATAGCAGCAGCGCGCTTATTAGTCACAAGTACGTCGCCCGCACTCGGAGCAACAGCTCGAGATGGACGACCCAGACTACACTACTCAGCCCCATGCGTGCGCGACGGACAGTAGGAGGTTATCTGACCCGGCCTTGGTGAGGTGCTTGCAGGGCGCCCGCTCCGTCAGCGGCTCAGCACCGAGCCTGCCATTGATACCCTCGCCGAGATGTACCAACGCTTCTACGAGTGTATAGAGCAAATTGGCCGTAAGTGCCCTCTGCTGCGCTTTATGCTGTTGTCTGCCCCACTACAGCTCAAGCGGCCTTCTTCATACTGCGAGCGCGGCACCGGCAATTAACACTAACCGACTAAGAAGCTGTGGAAACCTGGAATCGTTTTGAAGATTGTTGAACAGGGTTGACATATGGAGCCGGCGAGCGCGTAAGCGGAGCAGATTGAGAGGACTGCTATCACCAGGGCTTCCTAGCGCAGCCTTCCTCAAATCCCCTGCAAGTCGGGGACAATACGCTAAATATTGTTCAGGTATGCAGTCGAGCGGCACTGTCATGTTCACATGAGACCGAATGAGGGTACCTAGGTAGTACGCGAAGCGAAGGAAGTAAACTGAGCAGGCACACATGATCTTTTGGTAGATTCGGAAGGCATCGTCTGGTCTCTTGAGGCCACTCTGCGAATCTGAGATGTCTCATAGGCTTCCTTGGCCAACCTTCGATTCGATCTTAGTGGCAGTACAGCAGCAGGGGCCATCAACAGCAGAACGCTCGCTAGCAACAACCTTCGATCCGATCTCAGCAGCACTTATCGCTCCCACTAGACCCGAGCCTCAACACTGGCCTTAGGTCTTTGCTACAACGGAGCCCTCCTGTAAATATCACAACTGCGTAGGCAGCAGCGAGCGCCAAAGGTACTGCGCCATACTTAGCTCTTCTCCATTCATCTCTCAGCTGCTTCAACTCTGGCATCGTGTCGCGGTCCTCCTGATTGCCCAGCAGAATCATCGGTGTCACGGACTAAGGTCGATACAAACGAAGACTTGGGAAAGAAATGAGAAGGATCATCGTCACCGCGTCCGGTTGGTGATATGAAGGAGCCACTCATTGAGCGTACAAATCAATAACCAGCGGCATAATAGCCAGGACATGACGGAATACTGCACTTCGCCGCCCTCGCCCGCGGCAGCTCGCCCCTTGCCGGCAGGCGTGGCCTTTACCGATGTCCCAGACGCAACCTCAAGTCAACAAGACCTCGAGGTCAATCGGTCTCGCCCCGTGGCCGCGGCGGCTCCCCCCTCACCCATGTACACACATGTGCGCCCAAGTTCGACAGTGTATTATACTTGAGATTTCTCTCATTCGTGAGAGTATCTTTTCGTCAAGGTCGTCGATGTTGCGGAAGTCGTGGCGTCATCGCAGTACCATGGGATGAAGTGGATGGCAACCAAGAGATGGAATCGCACACAGGTGTGAGTTCGATCTACACGACGACGACTCTTCTGGGCGGGCAGTTCATCTCCTCGGCTTTTCATAATTTCTCTGCCTGGCGCACTCTCTCTGGCGGCTTCTTGGCTCTTGGACCACGTCTTCGTCTGCGGGTGGAAGGCAAAACCCTTTGCCTGGTGCACTCTCTCTGAGACCCCAAGCCCAACCCGCAACGGCGACCCAGCCACTATGGATCGGTATCACCAGTACGGAACACGAGTCAAGTTAAAGGATGATGAGGCTCGGGGTCTGGGTGCCGATAAAGCATGGGCAAGCGCTCGCGGAGCGCGTGGCTTCTTGCCTATTGGACCACGTTTGCGTTTGCCAGTGGCAGGCGAGACCCCTTGAGTCTTCTGTTCTGGAGAGCCGCAGTGCGCGTCATCAAGTAGTCTTCGAATCAGAGACGCTGGTCCCCGTGGAGGCATTGCAGCAACGGCGGCTACACATCCGACATATTTAGTCTTCGTCAAGATTGGTGAAAGACATCAACATTCTTCCGATATCCGATAGCCACCTTCTCGATGCACGTCACTCAACCGACCACCATCTACCACCTTGCCTCTGAGAGCTCCATACTGTGTAGCGCCTGAATATCTTAGATCACCTAGCTGTCTCTGTAGCTTTCATGTTATAGTGAGCAATTATAAACTGTCTTCCATCGCTGTATACATATTCTTGCTTTGCGCCGTTCTGTGAACATAGGCGATCTGCGGCCCTGACTCCGACAGTTCCACATATTACTACACACCTTGGACATACAATGCTAAGAATGCTTCTCTCCTAACGATGTAATGATGTTCGCCACCAGCAGACAATCGTCTCAGTGCACTGGATTCCTCTCAGTAACTGTGCCGTGGAAGGCGCTAGGTCTGCAAGGAGCCTTTGACGGGCAAGACGCCCCTTCGATAAAACTGCCAACTGCTGAACGAGTTTATTAGATCATTGGTGCAGCGACCTTCTGTCGCGCATGGCACAAGTACTGGATACACTCGCTCTCCTCCACTGGTCGAGAGTCGTCCCCTGAATGCAGTAACGTGCTTCTTCATACTAGGATGTGCATTGTTCTGTCTATGCTCCTGTCAGTAGCGGTGTTCTAGCATCGCTTGCATCACCAACATTGACGTTAGTCCGAAAACATGCTTTGCGCAACGCTCGACAACTCCACTATTACAATGACATGACAGAGTTGCATTGCGTGCATATTACTCGCCGTATCTAATAGTATAATCGCGCAATTCGAACTGCTAAAATGAAAGCAGTGCAGTGTGCAGGATTGGCACACCGAAATTAGCACTGGGATTTGGGCGCATGGCCTGCAAGAAGCCTTGAGAGCAGCGAGATGGGATTTTGTACTGCCCACAGGCATCCCAAGACCTCGCTCGCAGTCATCGCAACTGTTCGAGTCACTACTGAACTCTGGTTGTCGACTGAATTTTCCATCCATCCCATGGTACCAGCCACCGCCCACCTATCCGAGAAGCAACATTGCAACACTGTACCACCGATTTTAACACCAAAAAAACGATTAGCAATCGCATATGATTCATATGACGAACGCGCAGCAAGATAAGTGCAAGAAGCCTTGGAGCTGCCTGGTGTTCGCGCCTCAAGATAGCGCGCGGTAATGCCGTCGCCACACAACACAACGTCGTCCTATGTAAAAAAAAAAAAGTGCGCGCGCAAACAAAAATTGTTGGATGCAGCTGTCTAAGCAAAAAGAACCGTTTTTCCGACACCGGGAATCTGAAACGTTATTAGTGGTGATCGAACTGAGGGGTAATGATGCGCCTACCGAACCCGGGCCTTGCCGGCACTGCGCTGCAACAGCGAGCTTACTCTGCGATGAGAGCGGCAAATCCTAGCCACTAGACCATATCGGACCTTGATGGAAGCAGAAGACAATCAGACATATATATCTTTGGCAAAACTTTTCCGACGAAAATCGAGGGGTTTGAAGTTTGCCGGACACGAAAAGTTTGCAGACCGACACGAGCTAGACAGCCAGTCATCCATCGTTGAGTCATCATAGTATGGGCTAGAGAAAAATCGATCATCATTCATTACGTCGTTATCAAGCAGCAGCGCAGTGGACAGCCCAGAAATGCCCAAGTAGCCTGAAGGTCAACAGCGTCGACGACAATCCCATAGCAATCCGAACCACGCATTGACAATTTGGACACGAAAGAACCATCCCATCATCCCATCACCGGCGTATCCGCCCTCTCCGGCAATGACTGCGCGATCGGCGCCAGTCCCAGCAGCTTCATCCCATTCTCCAACACAACCGCAGTCGCTTCGTAGAGCGCCGCCAGACCGGAGGTAACCTTCGCATCCTGATCACCCTCAGCATCCTCCGAAAGACATTCAGCAAGCTGCTCAGTCACACTAGCGAGATAAGTAACGACACCAGCCGGCTCGAGCGAATGGTAGGTCGCATTCACGACCTCCGGGTACTGAGCCAGAATGCGCAGAAGATTGGCCGGATCTTCTTCAGCCAACACTTCGTAATCTTCATCCGAGAGTTCAGCGGCATCAGCACCTTTGAGCAATCGGCGGAGCTTAGCCAGCCAGTACTGCAGATCCGGGCCCGACCCAAGCTTGAAGGAAGCCATCGCACCGGTGTCGTAGGCATGTGTTGTGGTCAGACGGGTGGAGAGCTCTTGCACGAGAAGTGACGATGTCGCTAGTCCTTCCTTGACGTTGTCCAACCCACCTACCACTTCAAGCTTCTCGGCATCGGCTTCCGACAACGCAGTCATCGCTTCCTCGCATGCGTCCAATATACCCTGCGGCTTGTACCCTTTACCAAGTGTCGCCGCCATTCTCGATACCTCGCTGAACTTTACGTGTTGAAGCTTGTCGGCGAGCTCCTTCATGTCCATCGCTTCCAAGACCTTGGTGAGTTGAGTAAAGTGGACGCTATTGTCGCTGGCAACCACGTAGATCATTTTGTCGAACGAGTGTTTCCTCGATCTTTCCAACACCGCGGCGAGGTCTCGGAGAAGGTATGTACTGCCACCCGAGCGGTCGCGAATGATGGCTGTACCAGCCTTCGCACCGATGTTCTGCATATGGATGATCTGAGATCCTCCACTCTCTTCCGAGATACCCTTTTCCTTCAGCATTTGCTCAACTTCCACCATAGTCTCAGGCTTGATCTGCGATTCGCCAGAGTACTCATCGAAGCGCACACCAAGTCGCTCGTAGAACTTGGTGTAGTTGTCGATGTTCACATCTCGCACACGCTTCCAAAAGGCCACAAGCTTCTCGTCATCCTCTTCCAGCTTCTTGAAAGCTTCGTTACGTTCTGCAAAGATGCCCTTGCTTTCAATCTCGGCCTGCGCTTCGCCTTTATCTTCGCCTTCCTTCGCTACTTCGTCGCGCGCCGCCTTGCTCGCCGCCTGTTCCGGTTTGAAGTCTTCTTCAATCTTGTGGTAGACCTCCAGGAGGTGTCCGACCGGATCCGCCTCATACGCCTCCTCCGAGCCGTACCTTGACCACCCAACATACAACAAGGCAATAGGCTTGCCCCAGTCGCCGAGGTAGTTGATGCGCATCACATCCCATCCCATCGCCTCGTATAACCGGCCGATGCATGCGCCGATGATTGTGCTCCGCAGGTGCTTTCCTTGGAACTCGCTGGTGATGTTCGGGGAGGAGAGCTCGACGACGAGCCTTCTCGACTCATTGGATGTAGCAGAGCCATAGTTACCCCTTGAGGTGTAAGGAAGTAGAAGACGCGGTACAGAACTAGGCTTTAATTGGACGCGGAAATGCACACCATCCACAAAGGGAAAAAGGAAGAGTGGGTCGTCTTTCGGGAACTAAGCTGTCTTAGACAAAGGTCTACATATCCGTGAGCGTCGAGGTGGACGTACCTTTCCCAAAATCTCGAACGCTATTTCGTCGGCTTTGGAGCCTGGCCGAAGCTTCGGAAGAACAACAGCCAAATCTCCGTTAAAGATGTTGTTTGGCCATTGTATTGACTTGTAGGCAGCGTCGATGCTGCAATCCAGCGCACTCGCTAAGACCTTTGCTAAGTGTACACGACAGAGATCCAGTGGGTTGGCGAGCACATCTGCTGATGCCACACTTGGCAAAGGGCTGGTCAGACTCAGCGCGACTAGGCACCCTTCAAGCGTTTCCGTCTCAAGCATTTGGATCGCTGTTTGTTGGGTTGTAGGTGTGTTGGCGCCGACACTTTGGCAAGATCAGAGCTATCCACAAGGCTGTGCTGACTCCAAGGCTGAGCAAGGGCGACACCAGGTCATTTGACACCTGCAAGTGCGAGTGTGAACAAGACGCCCATCCTATCGCACGAACCTCCTTAAGTGCTCACCCATTCATATTTCAGCCTCATCCAAGAGTATGCCACGTCGGTCAGGCAGTAAGTAGTCGTGGTCATCTGCAATTGGCTGTGCTCCTCTGCAGCCGCGGCAAGAACTATCGAAGAGGGCGCGAATTGCCACAGTACCACCAATACGCAGAATCATTCGTTCGTTGCATATTTTTGATCAAGCCGACTGCCGGCACGTTCACTATGTGCTTGCAGACTTGCAGCTTCACTTTGCGAATCGCTGCGCCTCCATCATCATCATCATCATCATCGCGTAAAGACTCAATTCTTGAAAGGATGTACTGTGATCGGTAAGAGCACGTCTTAAATATGATTGGATTGGAGAAGATAAAGAGAATACGGTGATCCATGAAACCAAAAGCTATGATGACCGAAGAACCATATATGTGGTGATCTAGCAATCTCGATGTGTCTCGCATGCCCTAAACATCCTCAAGAATCCCTGGCAAGATCTGTGTGCGTGTATCTGCGCCGTAAAACCCTTTCACCGTTCTCGTTGAGGACAGTGAGACCCCTATCGCCGCGACATGCCGCTCGGGCCCTCCTTGAAATTGTGTCCAACCAAGGCTGTCGGCGGTGCCAGCCTCCGTTCAGGACCAATAAAATTTGCAGAGACAACATCCCGATCGCAGTCGTGACCAAAAAAGAAAGAGAGTTTCGTTTGTAGGAAAGAACAGGCCCAGGGATGGCGAAAATGCTAGCCACGATGACGATCGGGGATACAATTAATATCGTGAACTCGTTGATGTGACTAACCTGTCGGGTCAGGCCAAACTCCAAACGTCGCGCAAGCTTTTCGCAACGCTCTTCAATCCTTTGTAGTTTTGCCTGCAAAGAATTCATCTTGTCAAAAGTTTGATCGAGTAACTCCAGTAGTTCCTCGATGTGCGCTCTTGTATGAACAGAGGAGTGTTGGTGGCGATCTCGGAAATACTCGATGTCTTTTCCAGAACGTGCAAAACATGTCCAGCTTTCTGTCGCTTCAGAGAAGCTGGAAATCAAATGCTGTACTAACAACAGCATCTCTTCGTTCCAATCCAGTAGAGAAGAGTTATTGTTGCCGCCCACACGGGAGAATTGTCGGCCTAGTACTCGTCGTCTGTAAGATGCTTCTACAACGCGCACCAGATCCCTCGCCTCTTGAAACATATTCTCAGCCCTAATCTGATATATATGCAGGAAGTATTCTCGCGGATCCCAGATAATCTTATCTGCGTCAAGATGTCCCATGGAAATCTCATCAGATCGCCGCTCCGGCAACCGAAAATCGTCACCACGATCTGGATCGAAAATCTTTGTTTCGAGAGCGTACGCGGTCCAGCGGGAATTGTCAGTCCCACAAATAGTGAGGGAGAAGTGGGCTAGGTGCATACCCATAACACCCTCCTTAACGTTCTCGGCCAGGAATGATAAATCCTTCCAATCAGAATAAGTAGCTTTTCCTTTGACTCTGCTCAAGCCTTCTGCCGGAGTTTCTCTTAATGCAAAACACGGAAGATGGACTCCAAGGTGGAAGACTGGATAGCCACGAACTGGAATGTTGACTTCCAATGATATCTGTCGATCGATGAATTGCCATAGCAGTCCCAACAACGAGCTCTTCTGATATTGCCGTGCAGTATCGGTCAATGCCAGTATGTAGCAGGGATCAGGGTCAGTAATGTAGAGTAATCTGCGATCAGCGTCTTCGAAGTAGTCATGGTCGAAGCGCTTTTCACGCAAATGCGCATAAAGGGCTCCTGGGGTCAAGCTTTCCATGTAAAGCCTTGGTAAGGGAGCAGTCAATGTATGTTTGGGAGAAGCTCTAGCTGGTTGGTTTGTTCTGATTTCGATCTCTCGGCCTGCGTCTGGTAGGACACCAAGCCCCTGTCCTGTCGGGTTGATGGTGACACAGTCTGGCGTAGGCAAGACAATACCCGAGCCGCATGGTGCTGTATTGCCGGCAAGCTCCGACACAGGCGGTTTTGAGCGATCATCGAGCCATGCTGTGCCCTTGTTTGACGTGAGCATACGATGTCGGCTGACTTTACGGCAAAACTGGGAAACGACCTCAACGGGGAAAAATGTCTTGTCATGTTCGTACTGCTGGGAGAAAAGCCGGACTCCGTGGTTGACAGGGTCATGCTCGTTCAAAGAGTCGACAAAGGGACGGTCATCTTTTGGCTTCCGGGATTCAAAGAACTTGCGTGGCCATTGCCTGTATACACGTCCTTGAGACGATAGCGAAAACATCTACAGCGTTCAGGATCTTCAATCTCTAATTGCAACTCATTAGATACGTCGATATCAGGCTACCGATGGTAACATATGGCGACCTTCCTATCAAAACGAATGGAAGAGACTTACAATCCGAAGATCCAAGGTGCAAGGACCCCGATGATGAGACACCTTTCTGTGATCCGACACAAAGCGGCGTTGGCTGGAATGAAGTCGATTGGCTTGTAGAGGGAGCATGATGCAGCCAGGTGGCCTCTTCGTGGAAAGGTTCTGGAAGCTCGAAGCGTCTGGAGTGTCACGCCAGTACGACTCTACGATTATACAGATGCAATCGCACTAGAGGGGCATTGCGTCTAGTTATTTGTGATTCAAGGTGGCGAACCCTTCAGCCGCAGCATGCGTGGTAGTATGCGTCAACTTTGGGTGTACCAACGAGAAGTCCGGACAGATATCACGACCTCATGTTGTACCTCGAAACCGAAGTGCATTAGTCGTGACACGTATTCAGGCGTTTTAGCCAAATAAACAAGGCGTTTCACAAGGCTTCGTCTGCCTTCTTTAACGCCCTTGGTTATCACCAATGGAGGACACATCAAAGTACTAGGAGATGTCTATTGGCGATTGATAAGGTACGAGATACGGATATCCGCGCTCCGGGTCAGTAGTGGTAGGGCTATCACATGCTGTGCGCCATAGGTGTTGCGCAGAGTCTCTTGTCTATTACGACGTTGGGCAGCAGTGATTCCATCCCGTCTTACCGCATGAAGGACCTTGCAAAACATAGTGATCCAATGGAAAGCATTTCGCCAAGACATCTCCCCGATTTCCATCATGTAGCTGCTCAAATGACCAGATGCTCGTTGTTGATGTTGTTTGGCGTCGTTAGCTTCGTTGCGACCGGTCATGGGACCGAAGACTCGACGGAGTTTGGATGAATGATCTGGGCGATTGGTGGAACAGACATCAACGCCGTGACGCAAGAGGTTGCAGCGTATGACAATCAGGGCTTGTCTTCCTGGCCTGTAACAATATTCGCGACATATTATGCCCACCAATATGGTCCATGCGATTGCCGCCGGTGCTGCAAGACAAAGCTGCATCCCAGAGTCCGGGATAGACGATGTGGTAATTGGTGGGTGGAATCCGATAGCAGCATTTGAAGGTAAGGACCGTAAGGTAGCAAGCGTCACTGATGCCAAGCAACAATGGTGATTGCAGACGATACCCAGTCATCTTTGATTGTATACCCCATAGTCTTGTTCGCGCGCTCGAGTGTCTGGCCGCGGCCAGAATCGTTGTATTCGTCTCGGTGGTAGGAACTGTGCAACGAATGAGCAAAGGAAGAGTAAATGGGGCTTCATAGGAAGAGGAATAAACGAGTGTACGACTAGAATAGTCTTGCTCGAGGTACGTACATTTATCTTCGTAGTAGTAGCTCCAGATCTATTGGTGAAGTGAGGTCCGGAGCTGCTGCTTGAACGTGCTCGGTTTGTGTGGCAACCGTCTATGGTCGTTGTTACCACTTCCTTTGACGCCTTCGGTCTGCAAGAGCATGACGCGAGAGCCGAGGCTCTCCATGATGCGGATATTGTGCTTGTGTCTCTGGAACATGGTATGCTTCCGTCTCAGATCGATCCTCAAGGGTATTGCTGATGTCGCCCTGTAACGGTTGCATCGCCCGCACCTGTACTCGGGTCGTAGTGCAGTATGCACATCTGCCATAGCCGCATCCTGGGCAGCCTGCGCTAGATATGGGAATATTTGAAGTAGCGCAGTAGCACTGTATCAGTTAACTATATGTTCTCGAAGCTCAAGAGTAGGGTTCATTTACACATTGCCAGATGAAGACCTGGCGCTTTTTCGCCTGAAAGTATGAGCTCGCGCATTTTGTTCCCCGTTTTGTAACTCACGAGCTTCTGTCTGGGTGGTACGCAGGAGCTACAGTAAATAAGATAACAATAAGAATAACGATTCAGAGTGATCTCTTACTGGTGACTTCCATGCCTATCATGACTCTCCATTGACTCTGCATTGAGCAACTTGAGCTTTTGGATTCGGTTCGGGACGAGAGTAGAAGTAAATTTTCAAAAATGTTGTGAATGCAGAACGCCTAGCGAGCGGTCAAAGCTTGCCATATATGCATTCGCCAGTTGCGCATTAGGCTCGATCAACACTCTGAAAGCGGTCTTACAAGGAAATTAGTTGTACGACCCTTGGATAGTGTGGTGACTGCGAGCACAGCCTTAGCACATGTATGCTGCGATATCTGCGTGTCCTTGAGTCTCTCATAATGTCATTTCGTTCGGCTGAGTAAATGTCTAGGGTCTTACCCGGTTGGATTATCCGGAATTTGTTTTTCAAGGATTGGGATGAGTATTGATGTGCTATCTTTCGTGAGCAGGGAAAGTCCATTGTTAGAGTGAGTCTCGTCCAGAGTTTCGATGGCCAGTTCAATGCCAAATCCTGGCACAGATACTGCAAAATTCAGGCGTAGTCGATAGAAGAAAAGAGATAAAGACTGAGGGAGGATGACGACGTGTGGGGTTCCGATACCAGGTGTTTGGATGAGTGGCGTGCCAGCTCGCCAAGTAACGCCTCTGTCAAGGTCTGAGCGGTTTCTCACAACACCTTCGGTTAGCCGACGAATCGCGGCGAGTCTGGCGTATTCTGCCGTGTTCGTGCTTTGCATTGAAACTGCGGTTTAAACTTAATAGGGTTGCGGGAACAAGCCCCTGCAAGGTAGGTAAGCGGGAACATCGGAGCATTGGGGGTTCAGCCCGTGCCCCTCAAATATTGACTTTGAAGGATCACCGGCTCTAGTCTCTGGAAGAAGTATTCCCTGGGTGACAAGGTACCATGTGGTGATGTAATAACAGACTAAAACCAATTTTGAAGAGCTAATACACGTGGATGGACCCTATTGGGGACCCCTCCAACGGGTCAGACCGGCTGCATAACCTCCAACTCCATGCGGTCTTCGGAAGTTAGTTTTGGGTGCAGTCCAATAACGGAAGGCTCTTACCTTGCTCCTCTGGAGACGAAGGTCGAGGTTCTTCGCTTCGACAATTCGACTTCTTCCATGAGACTATTCTGAGAAGAGAATGCGCATGCTCAAACAGCATAGCGAAGAGCCGAAGTACAAGCATCAGCACGATTGATACCAACACGAAAGACTTTGGATTTCGACTGAACGCAAATATGTCCTTCTCGGAGCCGAAGTACTGGAGGACCATCTGTAATGGCGTTGTGAATAGAAGCAGCTGAAGATGTGTTAAAGAATCGATGTGTGGGCTGGACTTGGAGACTTACCTCGACGTTCACACGTGTGCTATTGCTCGTCTTCGCAGCAGCAGCTTGGTTCGCCAGCGCTGCTTTCATGCTCAATTCGTTAATTTCGCGCATCTTGTCGCTAAGGACACTTGTTCGTTGGTTCAATTTGTGCGTCCGCTCACTCAGATCGTGATTGTCCATATTGATCCGGTTGCTGTCTTTGTTAAGCAGGTTGCTCTCCAGATTGAGCTGGTTGCTCTCTTTGTTCAATCTGTGGCTCTCCATGTTCAGCTCATTGCTCTTAATTGTCAACTTGTGGCTCTCCACATTCAGCTTGTTGGTTTCTCTGCTCAGTTGAATGCTCTCGAAGGTCAATCGGTTAGCCTCAAGATCCAGTATACGGCCAAGCTTCGTCATCGTTAGCCGCTGTAGTTCGAGTCGTAAGTCAACTCACATGATCCGAAACATGTCTACAAGAAGCACTGAGAGATCCCAATCTCAGGTAGAGGTCTCCAAGCTTCTGGAAATGTTCCTTGATATCATTGCGAAGAGCAATAACACTTGGCCCGGTCAAATCGGAGAAGTAGCACTTATCACCGCCGGGCTCGTCAAACCTTCTGTATGCGCGAAGTGTCATCGATAGAGAATCTCGAAGAGTGCGCAGAAGTTGCATCGCCTGAATCGTTTGGTCCAACGACTTTCGTATGGCTCTTGGATCTATGCTGGACCCACTCAAACTGTCAAGGCAAAAATCGCCAGATTTCTGGCAATACAATAAGCTGAGTAGTCTTGAGGCTTGGCACAGAACTTACCCATGCGTCGATGGCATCTTCCACTGTACGGACTAGATACTGCCACTCTTTCCACACCAGTTGGCAGCGAACTGAGAGAACTCTCAACCAATATTTGCGCGCATCCCACTCTGGATTGTTTGCGTTGAGGACATAGTCCAGGCCGTCTTCAGCTGCCAGAAAGTCTTGTTGAGGCATATCTTCGGTCTCTTCCTCAGAATCGGTATCTTCTTCTTCCTCCGCCTCGACACGGGTATTGGCGAAAGCATATCCAGTCCATTGAGTGTTACTCCACCCACATACCACAACGCTAACATTGGCTTCTTCGATAACGTGCGCCGTAGAGACTGAGTCGGAAGACGACTGTAAATCAAGCCACGTCAGGTCGACCAATGACGTGTTCGACGGCTTGTGCTCAGCTGCTTCAGCGTTTTCATTTGGAGATGGATCGACTTCGCGTAGTACAAGATAGGCTAAGTGAAATTCTAGACAAAACGTTGGTCGGCCATGCATCTGTTCCACGTGTGAGGGTAGCTCTTTGTGAATGCTCAAGGATCGACAGCTAACACATACCGAAGGTTGCGCTCGAATTGACGTTTCCATTGCAATGTGTCTGCAAATTGCATCACGTAAAGGGGTAATTTGATGACCCCAGGCGGAGACGGCAAGAGCTCGAACGAAACTCGGGGTAAGCTTCGAGACATAGCTATCAAGAGATAAGCTGTTTGTAAAGCGAAGTTTACGTGGATGGACTGTGCGTTGACTCACATCAACCGTCGATCGACATCGGGAACATCATGCACATCAAAACGCTGTACTTGTCAGTGAGTTACGTTCAGAGCGATGGTGGGAATTACTTCTTGTCTCAAGGCAGCACATAGATCGATGGCGCCCATTCTGCTTACGTGGTTCCTTTTGTTACCAGTGCAGTATTCGCGATCGTCCAACCAAGCCCATGCCGCGTCGTCAGCTTTGGCGAATGCGTTGTTGTTGTCTTCACATGAGAAGAAGTTCCTCACGACTTTTGCCTCCCATGAAGTGATCGATCCGTCCCAGTCACTGAGGAACATGTGGCTAAGCTGTTTGTCAAACAAGAGCTTGATCTCTTTTCCTCGATATCGCTGCAAACTGGTAGCTGTATTGGTGTTGCTGATGGTGACACCTGCGGTTGTCATTGCGTCATCTGTAATTATGTTATCCTCAGTCGTCTTCTCCTCTTCGCCGTAGATCTCGTCACTATGCCCGCCGCCTTGCGGATTGTCGTTCCGGCTGTTCTCATTGCCTTCAACTTCGCCGACGAAGATTCTGCGGCATTGTTCTACGAGCGGGTCGTCGCCAGAGAAGCGACGCTCGAAGAATATCGGATACCAATATTTCCCATGCTGTGAAGGTCCATTCCGTCTGTAGCTCTTCCGCGTCGCGATGCTGGAACTTCGCGTGTTGCGCGCAGACGATTTGTGCCTTGGAGACATCGAGCCTCGTGATTGGGACAATGATCTGGGATGATGTCCAATCTTGTGGCAAAATCGTGGGTTGCGTCGTGAAGAGAGCGACGGTCTTTAATAAGACACCGGTGTAGCTCAGTCGACAGTGAACGTCTAAAGCACAAGGAGTTGAATCATATGTTGGCTCAGCCTGATAAGTGTCACAGAGAATATTGTGTCGAAGAAACAAACTCCTAAGCAACGGACGAAGGCGACGACGCTGGCGAGTACTGTTATACCCAAGATTTCAGCCACGAAGCGCGCCGAGATGCACACGAGACATCCCATAATCCCAACAATGTAGATCTTGCCAGCGCTTCGCAGTGCGTAGCTCTGTGGGTAGGCTCGGTTTCAGGCTTTCTCAGCCAGCCGCGCGGTTATTGGATAGGACATCATCAAAATCTGGGCCGACGAATGCAGGACGCCTGCGGTAAGGCAGAATCTGCAGCACGTTAGCCTCAGGCATGTGAACCAAAGGTGACTCAGAATGGAAGCCGATATCTGCTGGTATGAGACAATCGATGATCTTCGCGAAAAGGTGCGTACGCGCGGTTTGGAGCAGGGCTACAGAGATGTGCAACAACTTCGACGTACGATACTTACCATCTCTTCAATACCACAGTCCTCTTAGTTGCCTATGCTCATTGATTGTTGGTGGGAGAGCTCCTGTTGCCGTTTCCTGTCATCGGCAAGGCAGTCATGGCTCTCGAACGAAACGCTGCACACAAGAGCTGGTCACCCATGTTCACACTAATTTCTGGAGACCAGCTGGGCGCAGTCAATGAAGCAACAGGCAAGAGTCTACCGCAGTGCGCGAAGTCAGTACTTCTCGAAGAGGAGTTGGTGGTGGAGAGAAGGCGTAGTGCGTCTACCGAAAAGGTGAGGTCGGCGATCGTCATAGGCGGGTAGCGAAACTCGGAACTTGTAGAAGCTTGAGCTCCCAAGCACCGAGCTGGCCATTCCTCCTTAACCCAACACATTCCGCAGTTGAGGCAAGAGCTGCCCTTTAAAGCTCAACATGATACTTCAAACCCTGTCGATTCTCCCTCTGGCCATCGGCGCCCTTGCCGCCCTGAAAGTACCTCAAACAGCTCTTGAGGCGCCCACCCTCGGCTCCTCCACATCGAAAGACCTGCTATACCTCCATCGTAAACTCGTCGAGATTGAGTCTATATCCGGGAATGAGAAAAACGTCGGCGATTGGCTTACCGAATACCTCCGCGCGCATGATTGGACCGTCGAGAAGCAAGAAGCATCCAAAGACCGATACAACCTCTTGGCCTACGGCAGCAAGCGCGAAACAACTATACTGCTATCCTCGCATATCGATGCCGTACCCCCCTACTGGCCGTACTACTACAATGAGACGACCGACGTAATCGGCGGCAGAGGTAGTGTGGATGCGAAAGGCAGCGTCGCGCCCATGATCATCGCCGCACAGGGAATACGAGAGCACCTACAAGACGACATATCCCTGCTCTTCGTCGTCGGCGAAGAAACAGGCGGCGACGGCATGCGCGCGTTCAGCAACTGGGACAAACGCCCATCCTCCCACGAAATCGTGATCTTCGGCGAACCCACCGAGGCGAAACTAGTCTGTGGACACAAGGGCATGCTAGGCTTCGAAGTCAAAGCAACAGGCAAAGCGGCACATTCAGGATACCCATGGTTGGGCGTCAGCGCAAACGACATCATGGTACAAGCACTGGGCGAGCTCTTGAAGCTACGAGAGCACCTCCCATGGAGCACGAAATACGGCAACACGACCATGAACTTCGGGCGCATCCAAGGCGGAGTCGCAGCCAACGTCGTCGCCGAAACCGCAACCGCGAACATCGCGACGCGCATCGCAGCCGGCACCCCCGATGTCATTCGCGGACAAATCCTCGACGCGCTCAAGGACGTCAAAGCCTTTGCGCAGAAGGAAGGTGGCGATCTGGACGTACAATGGGGTGGCGAGGCCTACGGTGTGGTGAACATAAACTGTGATATCGAAGGCTTCGAGACATTGACTGTCAATTACGGAACGGATGTGCCACACCTCTCTGGTGACCACAAGAGGTACCTGTACGGTCCCGGCTCCATCTTCGTCGCGCATTCAGATCACGAGGCGTTGAAGAGGAAGGAGCTGGAACAGGCTGTTCTAGACTACCGTCGCCTTATTCTCAAGGCGACAGAGGTGAGGGAGAAGGAGCAGCAGATGCAGGATGGGGAGCAGCTAGAGTTATGAACTTGGGTGAAGAGACGGATGTAAATTGTACATAATTAGATACCCAAACACAACGAGTGTTTCCCTCTGCGACAGTTAAAGCCACTTTGATGTACCCCCACATTTAGTCTACCAGGAGAAGAGTCTCGCTCGATACAGGTAGGTCTGAAAGCAGGTGCTCAATGCCCCTTCCCGAGCTCCACTCGTCGACGTTTTACGGCCAAAGAGCAGACTGGGTAGATGGCACAAAGATTATTCTGGCGCATAATCCCTCATATTTGAAGGGACAGAGCGAACCAGCAACGGGAGAGAATGCATGGTCCGTCTGGGTTCTGTTCGTTGCGCTGGTGAAAGGGACTGAGAGTAACGCGTAGAGAGATGCTTTGGCCGACGCACGGAGCGGCAGAAGGTATGACCGGCGACGATAAGATAGACAGCAGCCAGAAGTGAGATGAGATGGCAAAGGAGGAAGGAGCGATGACACCACGCTATGCATTCAACTTACCAACGCCGATGATGCTAGCGTCTCATACCTCATATCATACATTTACTTATACAATCATAAAACCGTCAATCAACATTCTCAGCTCGCGATAGCCGGCACGTCGTCCTCCTTTTGTGCAATGCCTTCAGCTTCCTCAGCAGCCTTGGCAGTCTCCGACATACCCAGGTCCCTGAACTGCCAGCCATCGTTCTCTTTGACCCAGTCTTTCCGCTCGCCCAAGATAGCTACACTGCTATCGGCGCCCTTGACGAGGAACTGGTCGGCGACGGCTTGTACCTGCTCAGCTGTGACGTCGAGGAGGCGTTCGCGACGCGTCTGCAGCATATCATCTGTGACGCCAGACAGGAACAGCCTCATTCCCTCGCGACTGACACTTTGCGGCGCATCGTATCCTTGGAATGCACTCAGCTTGGCTTCTTCAAGATCCTGAGGTGTCCATGCGCGGTCGCGCGCCCATTGCCCTGCTTCGGCCATGATCTTCATACTGTTCTGCGGATTGGGATCGCGGTATGAGTACATGCCAAAGAGACCGCCGATGCTACGTGCGTAGGCACCACCGCCGTATGCGCCACCTTTCTCGCGAATCTCTGGGTGAAGTTGCTTGAAGGTAAGGAGCTTCGCGAGGATCTCAAGAGGTGCGCTGGAGGCGTCTGCGTAGGCCACTGTCGGAACAGCGCGGGCGGAGTAGTAGACTTGGTATGGCAAAGGGAAGAAGGACTTGGCGTTGCGAGGGTACTGCTTTTGCTGCGACGTCGAGGGCACAGAGACGTCCTTGGGTAATGTGTTCAAGAAGCGATGTAGTGCCTCCTGGTTTGGCGTTGAGCTCTCGCTACCGCAGTTGATTGCTACGCGGAGCTGGCTGCTGTTCGCGATAGTGAAAGACTGGATAGCTTTGAGTTTCTTGATGACATCGTCTAGCGACTCTTGCGATGCGAGAGCAGTCATAACCTTGACTTGGGTGAGACCCCCAGTTTCTTCTGCTAATCGGCTCACAGGACTGATTCCAGCTTCAGCGAACTTCATAGCATAAGAATGACCAGACTCTGCGATCGAGTTGATGGCACCACTTGCCGCACTCTGCAGGAGCTCTCGGATCTTCTTGCCCGCTTCAGGCCCATCAAAGTCCGTCTCTTGTATGATAGTCCGTAGGAGTTCGTACATGTCGGGTATGTTACGGTCGAAAGCGTAGCCGGAAAATGCCGTACCTTCTTCGTACGCGTCGAGCGACAAGGGTGACTGTGAAGAGTGGTAGCCTACGGAGATGCCTCCAGTTTTCAGCTTGATCAGTTCCTCAAGTTGTTCCATCGTCTTGTCTTTGGTACCAAGGCGCATGATGGCGCTGGTGAACAGCGGGATCATCTCTCGTAACTCGTCTGGGAGATCCTGTAATCTGTGCACAGCACGGAAGTACGTCAGGCCGTTGGTGGGTGCCTCTCGCCACTGGACCTTCACGCCGTCCAGCTCAGTATGTCGCAGTGGCTTCCTCTCCTTTTCTCGAGGAATATCTTTTACGTGAACAGTGGGCAGACAGCTCAAATCTTCGTTTCTGGCTTTCTCTTGAACTTCCAGTAACTGAAGCTCTCGCTCTTCCAGGTACTTTTGCGCCTCCTGTTCGCTTGAGAACTGCTTCGTCGTCTCTGCAATCTTTGCCGCTAATCGTTGGCTTTCTTCGTCCACGAGTTCCTGGCTGAACGTCTCGGATGGCTGCATGGTGAAGGTCAGGGTTTTGTCGGTGAGTAGGTACTTTTCAATCAGGCTCTCCAAATAGTTGCCTTCAGCGTACTTCTTCTGGAAAGCGTTGACCGTTTCTTGCCACGCGAGGGCCTCCATTGGGTCGATACCGTTGAACCAGCCAGGCTTTAGTCTTTGGAGGATGCCCATCCCAAAGTTGGCAGTCTTGTGCTTGAGCGAGAGCTCCAGCTGATGTAGGATACCATCGACCTTGATCTTGTCGAAGCCGTTTTTGCGCACCTCGAGCAAGGTCTCTGCAATGGTCTCGCGGACCTTGTTCACATCATCCGCTTTGACGGCGTCCAGCCCAATGGACAAGACACCTCGTCGTCCAGCGCTGTCATAGCCAGTATTCGCACTGAAATCAGCACCAAGTCCAGATTCTACAAGATTGCGGTAGAGAGGCGAGCCGTAGCCGCTCATAAGCAGACTGCTCAGTACTCCCAGCGCAAAGTTCTCTACGGCGTCCGCAGTGTCGCCCATCAACCATGTAACCGAAGTCTTGTACTGCCTGTCCTGAGGTACCAGTGGGTCGAGGGGTCCCGCAACCGTGACTTCCTTGGGACCGTCCAGAGTTATTGGAGCCTTCACTTCCTGATCCACGGCTATCTTGTCAAAACCGTTCAAGCGACTGTCCACCTCCTTCAGATGCTCCACCAAAGGCATGTCTCCGTATGTGAGAATCTTGGCATTGCTTGGATGATAGTGGTCGGCGTGGAATTTCCGTAGCTGTTCCCAAGTCAGGTCGGTAATCTTCTGTGGGTCGCCACCGGAGTTGTTGATGGCTGGGTATAGGTGGTCTTGGAATTTGGTGTAGAACAAGTAGCTTGCATCCGACATCTGGCCCTTCATTTCATTGTATACCACGCCCTTGAAAACGATGCGCTTCGCGTTGGGGTCCTCCGACTCTTTTGCCAGCGGGTTCTCAGGACCCAATCGCCACCCCTCTTGGGTAAAGTCATTCTCCTTTAGTAACGGGTGTAGCGTCGCATCGAGGTATACGGACATGAGGTTTTTGAAATCTTGCGCGTTTGTCGTGGCGAACGGGTAGCCAGTGTGGTCGGGAAAGGTCCAGGCGTTCATGAAGTTGGACAGAGAGCGGGGGAGCATCTTGAAGAAGGGGTCGCGGATGGGGTACCTGGACTGTCAGAGATAGGTTGATTCCAATAGCAAGGTGACATACTTCTCACTACCACACAGTGTGGTGTGCTCGAGGATGTGTGGCACTCCGGTGGCATCTGGTGGATTGGTCTTGAAGCCGATCGAAAAGACATTGTTCGCATCCTCGCGGGCAATGTGCAGATATTCGGCGCCAGTCTTGTCGTGCTGGAGATGTAAAGCGGTCAACTCGAGCTCCGGCACCTGCTTGACGCGCTTGAGGGTGAAACCATGCAGCTGCTCGCCGACATTGGGGAAGTTGGAGACATCGGTAATAGCGGCATATCCACGTCGAGACAAGGTTGACAGTCGGTGCGGGGTTATCGTGGCATTTCGAAGGCTTTGGACCTGCCGACCAACGGAACGCAGCATGTTTGGAATAGAGGGTGGATGGCAGAGTGCCGCGCAGCCTCAGAAATGTCAGAGGCACCCCATCGATGACGCCTGTCGCGCCGATTGGCCGAGGGACCCCATACCAAAAGAGATTAGCCCGCAAAATTACTAAGACGAAAGAGTGCGCCTGGACAGGCTGTTGATGCGTTATACGGCTGGAGACATGTCGGATTGGCTAGCCTGCCAGTGATCTCATCTGTCAGGTCCGATATTGAAGCTCGTGGGCGTTGTGGAGACTCCCAGGTGTCTTGTGCCTTTCGCGATCGACCAGACCACCGACGTCGTCCCCTCCTTCCTCTTCAACACCCGCCACGAGACATTGTCCAACCCGACCCCGACGACTGCATGACCCGACACTGTACATATTGCTACACCACGCCCGTTGACGCCCCCTGCACTGCGCTCCACACCTGTTTTCACCCGAAGCAGTCCCGAGACGCCGGCGGAAGACGTGTATCCTCACCACGCGCATTGTAGACAGGCGGCTGCTGCAAGTCGGATGCGCCACTGGACTGCCTAGAGACCTGCATTGGGGACACGTGAGACTGAGTGCATAGGCGGAGGAACCGTCGGAGGCAACACGGGGGATCCACAAGCTGAGGCGCTACACGGAAGAGTCACGACTTCATGGCAACCGTCGCCCAACAGCGCCAGCCGACGTCTGCCCAGTCCCGACCTCACCACGACGCCAGCCGCAGTGCATCTGCCTCTCCTGCAAACATGGCACCCGCACAGCACAACCCTGCGCCTGCGCCTGCGCCCGCTAAGAAGGGCAAAGGCAAGAAGGCGACCGACCCCTCGGAGCAGCAGAAGCAGATCCAGGCCAAGATCGCTCAGCTCGAACTGGACCAGGCAGGGGACAAGGAGCAGGAACTCGAAATCGGTGCGTCTACTTCTTGCGACGGAGCTGTGGGGGAGGGGAGACTCTGGGTGGCGCAGCCCATGTCTGCACAGCACGAGACTGGGGCCCTATCAAATGAATCGCTGGCTGACGTATGGCATGGACAGAACGCGAAGTTAAGAAAGCAAACCGCGAGCTCTCCTCGCTTCTCTCCAACATGGACGGCCCGCTGTCTCGGCTCGAAGTCGTGCAGAAACGATATACCGAACTCCTCTCCGATATGAAGCGCACAGAACGCGAACACCAAAAGGCGAAGAAGCGCGGGGACCAACTGCAGAAGGAGAAGGACGCGCAAAGGTCGGAGCTGAACAAGGTTACGACGATGAAGGACAAATTGGACAAATTGTCGCGTGACTTTGCAAAGGAAAACAAGAAACTCAAGGACGAACTCCACAAGCTCGAATCTAGCGAATCCACCGCCAGGCAAGAACTACACGAGCGTCTCGAACACCTGGTGAATGACGTGGACGATTGCATAGCAGCTGCGAACGGGCCTGAACCACAGAATCAAGCCGAGCAAGAACTGGACGAATTGTATGTGTGGCACAACCAAATTCGGGAGCATGAACTAACGAAGCAGATTTCGTCAAAAGTTCAAGTCTTTCATTGACCAGTACGAGTTGCGCGAATTACAATACCACTCGATGCTGCGACTCAAAGAGCTCGAAATACAGTATCACGCCGCCCGACTAGAGCAACAGCGCAAACAACAAGAAGCCGAATCCTCCAAGTCGCACCAGTTGACCCGTCAAGTGTCGACCTTTTCTCAGACCGAGACGGAACTACGCACGCAGCTCAACATATACGTGGAGAAGTTCAAACAGGTATGCAACCCGTTAACCCCTCGTTGGTCTGTATCATCATGGTTAATACTGACCAGATGCAGGTCGAGGAAACGCTTAACAACTCGAACGATCTCTTCCTCACGTTCCGCAAGGAGATGGAGGAGATGTCAAAGAAAACCAAGCGTCTTGAAAAGGAGAACCAGACGCTGCAACGTCACAAGGACATCACGAACCGTAATATTGGCGAGATGGTGGAAGAGCGCCAGAAGATGCAAGAGGAGCTTGCTCGGCGGACCAAGGAAGCTGAGGACCAGCGGAAGAAGATCGCTCGCCTGGAAACACTGTGTCGTGGAATGCAGGCACAAGGTCGAGGCCAGGTTCCGATGCATGAGCTAGATCACGAGGAGCATGAGGAGGAGGATGAAGAAGTCACGGAGAGCGAGTACGAATACGAGGACGAAGATAGTGCAGAGTACGACGACGACACTGAAGAAGACGGTGTTGAACCGGCGCTTGTGCATCGACCATTCGGGCCTGTCCCTCCACCTCCGCCGCAACCAACACCTGCGCAGGGAAAAGTCAACGGGCATGCACAAGCTAATGGGCAAATGAATGGAGTCAAACGCTAATAGCAATATCATAGAGACTCACTCTTCGGCCCATCTACGTCTTCTCAATTTGCAAATGATGTCCCGCCTCCGCCATCTCAGCCAACGCCTTCGAAATCGCTCGGAGATATCGTGAAGCAGTGGAGCTGGGATGATGCGGACTTACCGTCTTTTGCGGACTTCGGTATGACTGACCAAGCATTCGACGAGATCATGAAGCAGATGAACTGGGATGATGTGGATGCGCTGTTCGATGCGGAAATGGAAGCAATGGCTGACAAGACTGCTCGTCTTCCGTCGAACGATGCGGTAGAGTCGGAGGAGCCAGAAGAGCCGGATTTGGGGGTTGATTGAAGCCGTCTTTGTGCTCCGCAATTGGCATACGTGAGTACAGTGCGAGAGGTCGATTATTGATAACGACATCGATAGTTTGGATTATCATCTCCAACATTCATATCATCGTGCTCTCCAGCAAAACATTTCCCATCCTATCACCATTGTGACTACCAAATATGCATGTTTATTCCGTCTGCGACGGGCGAATCTCGGCAATGGCAACGATGTGTCGACTCGAGCTAAGATGCCTCGGCTCATGCACCCACGTTTTCCCCGCAAAACCCCTGGCAGTCGAGGATGCGAGGATGCCAGTAGGCACGGCCGCTATTTAGCATGCACATTCCCATACTCACCATGCGGTCACACATAGCTCCATTGCTGCCAGAAGCACGCTCCCCAGACCGGTATTCGCTTTATCCGACGTGACCTTTTCTATCTACTTCATTCATCAACCACCCGCCACCACAGCCTACGCCGTCATGTCACCACCGGCACTGCAGACGCCGCTTTCGAAGCTGCTGGGCATCCAGTATCCGATTATCCTCGCCGGCATGGCGCGCACCTCTGGTGGCCCCCTCGCAGCTGCCGTGTCAAACGCTGGTGGCCTAGGTGTAATTGGCGGCCTCGGATACACACCGGAACAGCTCCAATCGATCATCGACGACCTCAAGTCAAACCTCCGAGACAAGAGCCTGCCCTTCGGTGTCGATCTCGCACTCCCACAAGTCGGCGGCAGCGCACGCAAGACGAACCACGACTACACCCATGGACAGCTCGACGACCTCATCGAAGTCACAATCAAGAATGGCGCAAAGCTGTTTGTTAGTGCTGTTGGTGTACCGCCCGAGCGGACGATCAAGAGGCTTCACGAAGCAGGCATCTTGATCATGAACATGGTCGGACACCCCAAACATGCGAAAAAGGCACTAGATGCAGGTGTGGATATCGTATGTGCCCAGGGTGGAGAAGGCGGAGGACATACCGGCGATATCGCGAACAGCATCCTGATACCCTCCGTCGTGGACGTCGCGCGCAAATACAAGAGCCCTCTTACCGGCCAGCCAGCCATCGTGGTGGCGGCGGGAGGCATCTACAACGGCCGCAGTCTGGCAAGCAGCTTGATGCAAGGCGCACAGGGCGTATGGGTCGGCACACGCTTCGTCGCATCAACTGAGGCTGGCTGCTCGCAAATGCACAAGGAGAACGTAGTCACAGCCGACTTCACAGACACAGGCCGGACACTGGTTGTCAGTGGCCGACCGTTGCGCGTCAGGTACAACGACTACATCAAAGAGTGGCACGAGCGCGAGGACGAGATCAAGAAGCTCACGGAGGCGGGAGTTGTGCCGCTGGCGAAGGACATGGACGATGGGAAGGATGTGGATATCCCGTTCCTGATGGGCCAGGTTGCGGGGGTTATCGGCGATATCAAACCCGCAAAGGAGATTGTCGACGAGATGGTGCAAGAGGCGATCGACATGCTGAAGCTCGGCCAGACGTACATTGGAGGGCCGAGCAGTAAACTGTAGATAATAACAGTAGATTTTTTGTGTCTTGACAACCGTCCATCGCATCTCGGTCCCTGAGTTGCCGTGTAACACGACGTCGGAAGAAGCGCATACATGCATCCGGCTCTCGGTCGAAGAACACATTGGACAAACGTTATTGACTTGTACACTCGAAACGAGAAGGATGTCCAAACCACGTCGCGTCGCATTGTGGTGGTGGTGCCTGCGCCTTCCCAGAGCAGCGGCATGTGGAAGATCTGCGACCAGGATCGCGCTCCCCGAATCCATGGCAGCACCGCAAGCTCAGGAGAGATCTGACGGCACGCCCAGTCCCCGTCCGCCTGGGAGTATTCACAATTAATATACACTTCTTCGCACTCGCGGTCGGCGCAAAGCTAGTATTATTATCCTCGCACATCTCGAACGCCCTAGGCCCCTGGCGTTTGCGGCCTTCTCCACTTTCGCTGCCACCAGGGCATATACGGAGCCGTCTCTCTCTTCCGCGGCGCTCGCTCGCCAGTCCGAACTCCTGCAACCCATAGATGACGCTGGTTGCGCAGGCGACACCACGGAGCAGCGGCGCATCATTCCATGCAGTCAAATCTCAGAGCCCAGGCTGAGATTCAGGCCCAGAGGAAGAAGGTAGGCCCCGTCCCGCTGCCGTCCAACGACGCTCGTGCGCCGCAACAAGCAATTCCCCCAGGCGCATGTTTGCAACACGCATGCTGAGACGCAAATTATAGCAGCTCGCGAATTCGTACAAACAGTTGCTCGAGTAAGTTCTTCTTTGCTTTTGCGCGCCGGCTGCGTGTTTCACCGGGTCCAATTTGCTGACGCAGGGCCAGTGAGTTCGCCGCGACTGATCTCAAGACGGTCGGCAACTATACACTGGGGAAACTTATAGGCAAGGGCAGTTTTGGCAAGGTTTACTTGGCGTCGCACAAACTCAGCAATGGCTCAAAGGTACCACCGGCAGGACGGTTGCGAGGAACCACGCTGATCGCAAGCAGGTCGTGCTCAAGAGCGCGAAGAAGGACGACGCCAACCTCGCGCGCGAGATCCATCACCACCGCCAATTCACGCACCCACACATAGCCCGCCTGTACGAGGTCATAGTCACCGAGAACCTAGTCTGGCTGGTACTCGAGTACTGCCAGGGCGATGAACTCTACAACTACCTGCTGGCCAAGGGCGCCCTCGAGCCCGCCAGAGTCCAGCGCATCTTCACCCAGCTCGTCGGCGCCGTCACCTACGTCCACAACAAATCGTGCGTCCATCGCGACCTCAAGCTCGAGAACATACTGCTGGACAAGCACGGAGACGTCAAGTTGGTCGACTTTGGTTTCACGCGCGAGTACGAGGGCAAGTCCAACTACCTGCAGACATGGTGCGGAACAATCTGCTACAGCGCGCCGGAGATGCTCAAGGGCGAGAAGTACGCAGGCGAAAAGGTGGACGTTTGGAGTTTGGGCATCATTCTATACGCGCTTCTAGTGGGCGAGCTGCCTTTTGACGACGACGACGAAATGGTCACGAAGAACAAGATACTGAAGGAGGATCCCAAATATCCGGAGCACTTTCCGCAGCAAGCGAAGGAGTTATGTCAGTCGCTACTTTCCAAACGGCCGATTTTGCGACCTACACTGGCGGACATACTACAGAACCCTTGGTTATCGGAACATGCGCCCCGCCAGCAGGAGATCTTGAAGCTCCAACAGCCGGCGCCTTTCTCGACCGAGCTGGAGAAGGAGGTCTTGCAACGCATGCGCGCTGCCGGAGTGGACATTGACATGGTGATTGAGAACGTGCTAGCCCAAAGATGCGACTCGTTAGCTGGTTGGTGGGCACTGCTGCTCGAAAAAGAGGAACGCAAGGCAAAGAGGCGAGAGCGCAAGCGCAAAGAGAAGGAAGCAGAGGCTAAGAGCCTCCGGCGACTGAGCGCTGCAAGTAGTCGACTTGACAAACTTGCGCCTACCATAAGAGAGTCTGACGAAGAAGGCATTCACTCTCCCTCTACGCCTAAGAGTCGCGGCAGGACCACAAATCGAAGCAGCTTGCATGGTAAGTGTCACGGCGGACGTCAGGAAACGTTTCTAACTTGAGACAGGTGCTCCCGAACTGCCAAAGCTGCCAGAGCTGATCACCTCACCCAATCTCACAGTCGACGACAAGCCGCTCCCCCCAATCGATACCCGTCGGGGTCGGAAATCCCATTCATCCTCACGTCCGCCACCACCAGCGAAGGATCTCGACAGGCGGCGTTCACGCAGCAGCATGCTACAGGTCGTATCTACTAATCCAGATCTTCTTTCTCCCAACGGCTTCGTGCCTAAGCGACGCCGGAAACAGCCCTTCATCAATCACCTTTTGACACTTCGAAATTGGATAAAAGAGACGTCGAAACGAGCGCGATCACCGGGTTCGAAAGCCAGCAGTGGACAGTCGCCAAAGATACCTCCAAGCAAGTCTTCGGATTCAACACGAAGACAGAGTACGGCGAACCGGTCGTCCGTACACACGAACCCCAGGTCTCCGCCCACACCACAAATGCCTGGCCCGCGGCCCCGAGGCTCGACACACGGCTCAGGCTCCATGAGAAGGCTGTCAGCATCGCCTGCACCACTAACACCACGATCCTCATACCGTCGCTCGTCTGGTGGTCTCCGCGGTCGAAAGTCCACTTCGTCATCTGTATCCTCAATCCGCAGCATGCCACACCACCACCACTCGCACTCGAAAGCCTCATCCACATCCTCCGCCTCTCTCGCTTCTCCCGCCGTTTCCACAAGCGGCCACTCACACAAACCCTCCAAATCCCCCCACAACAGCATCAAGGTTCTCCCCGCCACTCCCACCTCCTCAAGCTTTCCTTCCAACATCCGCCTTGTACGTTCTGGCTTCCCACCCGGTCTCAACGAATCCAGCGCCGCTTTCGGAAACGGGAACAGCATTCCCCCGCAGTCCCCGGGACTTGTCTTTGCAAAGAGGAGGAAGAGCCCTTTCAAAGGCCCCATGCTTAATGTTAATACCGGAGGTCTGAATGGCAGCTCGACAAATGGCAGTGGCGGCTGGAGGAGTAGAAGTGGAGAAGGTGGTATGGGGAGTCGGGGAACGAGTGTACAGGGTCGCAGGAGTGGAGAGATTTTAGGCATCACAGAGGAAGATGAGGAAGAAGACGAGGAGGTTGAAGAGGTGGATACGTTTGGCGGGAAGTTGGGTGAGGGCGAGTTCATTGAGGAGGAAGCGCCTGGGCCATTGACCCCGCCAAAAGAGAAGTTCAAAGAGAAGGCTTGATGATTTGGAAAATCGGCGCGAGATTGAAGAGGAGGTTTGAGGTTATTTTGGTGAGAATGTGGGGGTTGGCCGCTTGTTATGGCCGTTTTTGGACTGTGGTCGTTGTCCTTCTTGCTGCGTGGTACTTGTTCACTTCCTTTCGCTTCTTGCCTTCATCTTCATGCTCTCGCGCTTTAACGGCATACATTCGCGGCGTTTGTCCATTTCATCGGATACCTACATACACATGCGTTTTCCTTTCGTTCATTCTAATCTTATCGGCACGTATACACTATGCATCATTTGCACCTCATGGTGTCTGTCACTTGCGCCTGTATTTCCACTACACGTTTGGGGTTTATTAAGCCCCTAGATGATATTCTGCTCATCTCGAAGTTTATGAACGATTGCCACATCAGGCAGTCGGCGTCCTTTGTCTTGCGAGCCGACTTTCCTCCAGCGGTGTGGACTCAAAGAGAACGGCAATATCGTCAGGATACGAAGTCAACGGTTCAACGTTAGTACTGCATATCGATCAGCGTAGACGCAATCTTAGGAACACAAGCATTCCCGACTAACCCGGTCCCTGGTCGCGATCAGCGAATACATCACTCAGTCCAGCGTCATGATGTCGATATATCCCCCACGATACGCCCTCAAAGCACCCGAAGCAACGAGAATCGATGACGCAGAACAACATTGCACAAAGACACGTGTATGCATATACGTATCCAGGTACAACAGCTGAATCAGTAGGGATATACTTGCGCTCAACATAAGCCTTTGCGTTGCACATCGGCGTCGAAGAGGCGGTGTGGTGGACATGCGGCGTCGGAGGCGAGGTTGAATCGGGACGGTTGGTGTGACCTTGTACGAAATCTGGCCTTGACAAAGCTCCGGTGGTGATCTTTGGTGCGGAAAAGTAACGGTGTTGCGGCTGAAACTTGTGTTGGTAACAACGCGACTATCATGTCGGAAGCGCTAGAATCGTCTAGTGGACCTACTCAGTGACATGCTCTTGTCTGTGAGAGCTTCCCCGTTGATTCTAGTCTACTGAGACAGTCATGCGTACTATTCTCAGTGACATTGCGCCCAATGCGTGAGGTTTGCCATGTGATGCGCACGAGGCACAAGTCCAACAGCCGAGATGTGGGAGGTGGTGCAGGGGGAGGTAACGATGCGGCAACGCTGTGTTACGTCAAACGCCGCAAGGACCATAAGGGAGCAAGTCCGAATTTGGTGCATTATCTTAGTACGGACATCCGAGAGGGGTGTCCAGGTTGAGGGAGAGGTAAGGGATTGCGTTGCTATCGTGTCCTGGGAACGAATGCGGTATGCCTTCAATCAAGCAATACTCCCAAAAGATGTCAGGGAGAATGGGGTGGCTGATACACCACCTTGGTGAGCTGCTTCCTCGGAAGATGCAAGGTCAGCCGGGAAGATCAGTCTGTGCATCAGTGCATAAACGGCGAGCGCCATCGCTGCACCGTAGAAGACTGGAGGAATCTCAAGCGAAGCCAATCCTGCCGCGATTTTGCCTGCGAAACCGCGATCAGGGCTTACATGCGTGTGTAGCGATAGCGAGAAACCTTCGACCTTCAACTGAGGCAGAGTCGGTGAAACATGCAACACTTGATAGAGACTCTAGGTGTTGCGACAATGTGATAGGTGCTGGTGGTGGCTCACCATGTGGGTTTGGGCGTTTTCTGACCCCGCCAGTAATAAACGGCAGCCGTAACGACACTGCGTCCTGGCCAGGAATTCTTGGCAAATAAGATTGCACATGTGAGGTTTGCGAAGAGCCTGCCGGTGAAAGAAGGGACGGCTAATCGTCGATGAGGTGAGATGCTCGACTATGCAGGCGAATGGGCAGAGTTACTTGACTGATACGGGAAATGGTGCAAGGATCCAGGTAGCACACATGTATATTGATTCGCAATGGGCCAGCGTGTGTTCTTACATGACGAGAGGATGCGGGGCGTACTGCTCGTGTACGTTCGCTGCAAGCCGAGCTAGTCGACAGGCATACTGCACACAATTCAAAGGAGATTGCGGCGCGGTGTTGGTACAATACCCAGTTCTCTCAAGATACCGATGGCCGAGCACCAAGCGATGAATAGGCGACATCTGTACCTGCATCGGATGAAGATGAAGTTAAATTGAGAAGCATGAGGATGCTTGGTAGCCCCTGCATGTGGCAGGATGCGTTGATGGAGGGTCGTCAAGCGATATGGATCGGGAAGACGTGATATGATTTACCCGTCTTTACCGACGCATCCATCGAGCAAGTATCAACACGGCTGCGTGTAATGGGTACACATAATAGCGACAGGAAGCTATGTGCCGGGCTGATGTGTTAGACGCAGGGTGGCCAAACATCCATGTCGAGCCATCGCGTCGCCGTTCTGACCGTCAGAACGGTAGAAGCTAGAACTTGCCGGGACATTAGTTTCGTGAATGTTCCAGGCCATAGGCGAGCTCATGATAGAGCATGAAGGGGCAACCTTGGAAGGCCTAAAGCAGCACGTCGGCCATGCGCCAATGCTGCGGCAGCGGGACGGGTCAACGGGTGTTGTGAGAGGTCGAGTCCAAGGTCGCGCCAGTTGTAGTCACGATCTCAAAAGCCCGAGGCGTGAGGCAACTCAGTAAGGAGCATCTAAAAGCTACGATAGCGATTATTGGAAGGGTGGTTGGAGACGTTTGACCGTAACGTGGGGTGAGTGGCATGTCTTGCGCGCACATGCCGCAAGTGTGCTGGTGGCTTGGAGATAAGGGCGGCCCGTGCAGCGTTGGACTTGGGGAAGGCACGCAAGCGCCACTAGGACTCGACACCGTGAGGTCGCCGTCGTTTGATAGCGCCGGCAGCCAGCGCCTAAAGACGTTACTGAGTCCGACACGCGAGACGCAAATCTGGAGAACTGTAGAATAGAGTCAAGTGACCGAGAGTGACATTACCGCCTGCAGCTTTGCGGGTTTTTGGGACGTTTGGAGTCATCGGTGTCTGCCGCGGCCAAGGATGGAGGCGGAAGGAGCGAACTCAGCGAAGAAGGAGCGAATGTGCAACATTTCTCCGGTCCATGAGGACGCCGGTCCCCCCTCACCATGCTCCTTACAGGCTCCTTGCAAACCGCAAAGGTAACTGCTAGTCGGCATTTCACTAACAATCACATCACTATTGCACAGCTCTGCCCTTGGACAAGCTCTGCGTCTATTGATTCCATAGATGCGCCACGCTGCGATAACATCTCCCACACCTAAGCCGAATCTAGCTGCACCCCGGCTACTGCACATCCTAGTCGATAGTCCCAACCCGGCACTCTGGAAAGGACACTGACCCTGGGCGCCTCAGTTCCGTGGATGCGCTCGCGCCTCAAGAATAGGCCTAAGCCCTGCCAGTCTGGTCGTCAGCACCGCACTCATATCCCGCCCCTGCGCCCATCGCACAAGAAAAAGCAGATTCCTCCAACGGCTGCACTGCAGCGACTCCGACCGACGTGCAGGACCGCTGCACTCTACACTCTTTATCGTCGCTTGTCACCGCGCCGTTGCGCTTATCCACCATGACGATAGACGACGACATGTACGGCACCGAGAAGAGTTTTGGAAGAGCCTCGCAAGGGTCCGACTACTATGGCGAATCATCACGGTACCAGGACGGTCTGGGGAGGAGGGTCATCGAGAGCTTCAAGCGGGACCCGAATTTCGCCATGACTATGACGCCAAAGGGAAGCATGGGAGCCGACGGGAACGTTTTCGATCCAGAAGCCGCGGCGGCGAACACGGCAAACTCACCACTCGCGCGGAGACTAAAAGGTCGCCATCTGCAAATGATAGCAATTGGAGGTTCCATAGGTATGGTTTGGCATGCGTCAACCAAGCGACGATCCACAAACTGACTTTACCAGGTACCGGCCTATTCGTCGGCTCAGGGCAAGCGCTAGCAAATGGTGGTCCAGCATCGCTCGTCATTTGCTACTGCCTTGTAGGTATCATGTTGTACACCACCGTCCACGCATTGGGCGAGATGGCAGTACTCTTTCCTGTCGCTGGTTCCTTCTCGGCATACTCGACGCGCTTCCTGGATCCCGCATGGGGCTTTGCCATGGGTTGGAATTATGCTCTCCAATGGCTTGTCGTACTACCACTGGAAATCGTCGCTGCGACCTTTACAATAGAATACTGGAACGGTGACAAGGTCAACAACAACGCCTGGGTGGCCGTCTTCCTGGTCCTGATCGTCGTCATCAATCTTTTCGGTATCAAAGGGTATGGTGAAGCCGAGTTCGTCTTTGCTATTATCAAGATCACAGCAGTTATTGGTTTCATTATCCTCGGCATCATCATCAACATAGGCGGAGGCCCAGATGGGGGCTACATCGGCGGCATGTATTGGCGCGATCCAGGTCCATTCAACAACGGCTTCAAGGGTCTCTGCAGCGTCTTTGTCAACGCCGCGTTTGCCTTTTCTGGAACTGAGCTCGTCGGTCTTGCCGCAGCGGAGACAGCCAATCCACGCAAGTCCCTACCTACCGCTGTCAAGCAGGTCTTTTGGCGTATCTCGCTTTTCTACATCGTCTCCCTGACTATCGTCGGATTGCTGGTTCCTTACAACGATCCGCGTCTGCTTCAAGACAAGAACTCTGCCGATGCTGTCGCCTCGCCCTTCGTCATCGCTATCCAAAACGCCGGAATCCAAGGCCTGCCCTCTGTTTTCAACGCCGTCATCATGATTGCGGTTCTCTCAGTTGGCAACTCCTCCATCTACGGTTCCTCGCGCACGCTCGCTGCACTCGCTGAGCAACACCAAGCTCCCAGGATCTTCGCATACATTGACCGCCAGGGTCGCCCTCTCGTCTCCATTGCTTTTGCTTCCTCCCTTGGTCTCCTCGCTTTCCTTGCCGGCGCGGACCGTAGGCTACAGGACGCCGCCTTCAATTGGCTGCTTGCGCTGTCTGCTCTTTCAGCGGTCTTCACTTGGTTGTCCATCTGCCTAGCACATATCCGCTTCCGTCAAGGATGGAAGGTGCAAGGACACAGCTTGGATGAGCTCGCCTTCCGCTCTCAACCTGGCCTCATTGGATCCTACGTTGGCCTCATTCTCAACATCCTCGTTCTCATTGCACAATTCTACGTGTCCGTTGCTCCAATCGACATGGACAAGCTTACAACATCACAACGTCTCCAGCGTTTCTTCAGCGTCTACCTAGCGCTACCAGTCACCCTTGCCTTTTACTTTCCCTACAAGTTCTGGTTCCGCACCTCGGTCGTGCGTTCGCACAACATGGATCTCGTCACTGGCATCCGCGAGCTCAACATCCAGGCACTGATAGAAGAGGAGCGCGAGGAGAAGAGGAAGTGGCCAAGGTGGAAGAAGGTTTACAAGTTCTTCTGCTGATAGACGCTCTACGGCAGCTTTCTCTTTTGTCCTGTTCTTTTAGCGATGGCGCTACATGTTCCTCTTTTCGCGGTGCTCCTTTGTGATACCAGGCGGCATGCTATATAGTATTGCGCAGCCTTGCGATTTGTATTCTCTTTCTTCCTGTATGTTTACTGCTGGTTAGTATTAATAGACGCAGCATAGTGTCTGCACACATCTGTAAGATTGCAAGAATAGAAGATGAGCTTAACTGTACCTATCATCGTGTACGACCAGGCATGTCGTTACCTAGCTCAGAGTGTAAAGAAAGACAGCGCACAGGTTGAGCAAGCATGAAACATCGGCGCGTACTTTTTCATATTACGACTCCCATACACCGGAAGCTAATGAGACGTCTAAAAAAATCCCACCACCACCACAACTCTCTGAAACACCCCCAGGCCATCTATCAAGCATTCGAGACCCTTCACCAGCAAAAGGACATAGTCAAAACAAAAAGAAAGGTCTTGCCCGGAATCGAACCGGGGTTGCCGGAAGACACTGATTTTGAGATCAGAATCCGGAGTGATAACCGCTACCTATATGGTAATTAGCGGGGGCAAGCGAGAAGTGGATGTTGAACAACGTACACTACAAAACCGATGGAAGTTTGAGATTGGCATAATCTATAAAGTAAGTGCGTCCGAGGGCAAACCAGCAGGCGCGATTGCGTATGGAAGAAGGAGTGAGGGTGCAAAACTTTTCGGTCGCATGAGGTGGGGTGGCGGGGTTTCTGAACCAGATGGTGGGGTATTCCAGGTTTTGAAACCATGGAACGCGAATGCGTGAACGGAACGATCCAGCTTGGCTTTGGTTGGCGACTACCTTTATCGTTCCATAGTCTGGACATCTCCGCAGCGTCGTATTAACGACAACATGGAACACGATCACGCCCTGCCATCAGGAAGATACAACTGCTTTCCACAGCATCCACAGCTACGTCTTCACGTAACATAGCTACAACTGTATTTACCCTTCAAGTCTAGCCCTTTGAGGGGTATCCTACACGTGTGAGCATATAATTAATTTTGGTTGACGGAATCTGCATTCAGGCCATATGTGGGTACGTGAGCTAGCTACACGACACAGGATCCAAGTAAACCAACCATGAGCGAGAAGCTATGCTCGTCGGCTGATCCAATCTGCAAATTGTACACTGAACCAAGGGCCAGGCGTGAAGTACGTGGGCACCCGGTCCACGTAGGTTTCCTCCAACATTGTACGCATAGCACTGATTCCAGCTGCGGAAGCATTCGCCATGTCCCTCGACCGGTTATTCACCTGCATGCCTGTCAATGATGTGCGAGGCAACAAATGCGAGTTAGGCATTGGCTACGGCCTGCACAATAGCGCCCTTGGCTCCTTGATCTAGACCGTCCAGCTTAGCCATATCATCCTTGTCAAGTTCGAAACCGTATATGTCGGCGTTGCCAACAATGCGAGATGGCGTGTCGCTCTTAGGAAGAGGAACGTAGCCCTTTTGCAGACTCCATCGGATGAGAACCTGGTTTGGCTCCTTGTTGTGCTTCTTGGCGATGCTGGCAAGCGTCTCGTCATTGGCTTTCTCGTTGCGGACGATGGGGCAATAGGCTTCGACGACGATGTTCTTGGACTTGCAATACTCGACGACCTCGCGCTGTTGACACCAGGGGTGGAGCTGTTCGTTTCTGTTAGTTTGGCTATGCGATCAGGTGGGAAATGTGACAAACCTCAATCTGGTTGACAGCAGGTAGGCTGGCCTTGCTATCAATGGAGGCGAGCTCATCGATGTGCTGGATGCCGTAGTTGCTGACACCAATGTCGCGCACGATGCCCTTCTCCTGCGCCTGCTTCAGCGCGAGCCACATCAACTTCCTCGCCTCCTTACCTCCATTCGGGCTGTGGATGAGGAACAGGTCTGCGTAGCCATCCTTTCCGGCAAGCTTCTCAACGCTCTCGGCGACCTTCTTGTATGTAGACTCGACGTCTTCTCCAGCGCTTAAGATCTTGGACGTGATGTACACGTCTTTCCGAGGAAGCCCGCTTTCCTTCAGCGCTTGACCAACTTGCTCTTCGTTCGCGTAGTACTGGGCTGTGTCAATATGACGGTATCCTGCCTCGAAGGCCTTCTTGCATGAGGCAACGCAGACGTCTTTTGGAGACAGGTAGACTCCGAAACCGATTTGTGGAATCTTGTACTGCGAGTTCGGAAGACTCAGAGTCGAATTGATGTTCAGAGAGTTCGCCGACATGGTGGATAGCGGGGTAGCGATGAATGGAGAATACTTGAGTGAACTTGTCAGCAATGGACGAGTACTGATGTGCCGAAGAGCAGAGTGCGATGAGCGGAGGAATTGAGAAGGTAGGAGCATACCAAGTTGTTGAGAGAAACGAAGTCGCCATCAAAGCTCCTCTAGGTGGCTCTAGACGCATACTGCAGTCGCTCCTGCAGTCGTGATGTCACTGCTTGCAACTCCATAGTCGAGAGTGGGTCCACACACACGTTGTGAGCTTTCGAAGCGACCACATGGACGAGAAATCAGACGATTCAATTGTATTACAACATTTGGTGGATTGAATAGAAAGGTATGCTGCATGGGGTGTGCTAGAAGTGGAAGATCAGTCTGACGCGTTCTTCTCGCGCGACCGCGATCAGCTGTTCGCGCTAAGATCTGCCATCCCCACCAAGCACCAAGCGTGTCTTCCATCTTGTTCACGCCCCAAATCATGCCTCGTGCAACTACAGGCGATATCTGACATTGCTTTCTTGATATGAATCCGTCGTCCATGCTCAACTACGGCAATCATCTAATGAATGGCCAACGTCATGATCTACCTACTGTTATACATTGGCATCCGCTTGGACGCCTACCTGATCCTACGCACTCTGATGCTGCACCCGGTAACGCGAGAAGTATACGAGTTTATAAACTAAACGTTGAAATGTATTTAACGCCTGTCTTTAAGGTGGAGAAACACCTTCAGCTGCCTGCCACATGACAGCCAATCCATTCACCCCGATCGCGTCAGCCCCGGCAGCCTGCAAAGAGATAGCAACTGAACAGGCTCTACAACTCCATCAAGATCGGGGTTCGAAGTTCCTGGTATACGTACCAGATGATAGAGAAAAGCTTGCTACGACGGCAGCATGACTCGGGGCCATGTCGCCCTCAGATGCAAGGCTGTATGAGGGCATCAACCGCTTTAGACAACCGATTCGTACACTATCGGAAGCGACCCCAATGTTCCTCAAGACCCTATTTTTCGATGGAGAAGTTCCCTTTGACTATGCTTCGCAAACGCTTCACCGCTTGATCATCTGACTATTTCCCAGCATCATCCCAATTATCAACGCAAGTCAGCCTCGCCGGTCGTGTCTGCCGGGTTCCAAATGACCACGGCATCTTTTCGGTACAGCTGCGGTCGGAGCAATAATAAAGTACTGAGTATGGGACGCCTTACTTCAGAGATGTCAAATCCCATCACATCACACATGGAAATTGGCTGCCTGAACAACGCAGTATGCCCAGGTGGTTATACGGCAAGGACGGCACTTGGCGCATGTCACGTATATTGTGCCTCATGTACAACAACTCACATATACCTTGTGACTACCCAGCCTCGCAGTAAAGAAGCTTTCCGTGACAGAGGGCCTGATGTGGAGGTGGCACAGTGAAGCTCAGCGGTGTGGGACGCTCAAGACATATAAAGTGCTAGACCATAGCTTGTATGCGCCCTCCAAGATTTCAAAAGCCCGTACAAGTCTACACCTCCTACTTGTCTGTTATACCATCGTGGAGCTTACCCAAGTCAAAAGGCTTCAAGATGTTGCTCCCAACCTCGTTTTTACTTACCTCGTTCGTGGCTTCCGCGTCCGCACAATACGCCCTCAACAGTTCCGTCGGTTCGTGTGCCGACGTACACTGCCCTGAGGCTCCCCTTGATGGAAGCAATGCCATTAAAGCAGAATGCAATGTCACCAACAGAACCTATGAGAGGATCGGGTTCAGATCCTTCTCCACCGCCATCCTCGATGACAGCAACAGTTTGACGTGGACACTCGCCGCCCATCTCGACACAGACGTTCCCATCAAGGATCAAACCACGGAGAAAGACTTCTATCTCGGCACCCCTCCGTCTCTTGAACTCGATCGCGACGACCTGCCGTACCGGGGTTGCGCTGTGTTCATATATAATACCACCTTTGGACGGAACTACTCATGGGATTGCGCAGAGGCGATTGGAGCGAGCTGTATTTCGTCGCTGGTAACCCAGGCCAACACACTGCTGGCACTTTCTCCGTCCAATGCAACTGAGACAACGGAAGAGAGCTGCATGCGCGTACAGAGAGGAATGGAGACTTTCCCAACGGAATGTACAGAGAAGACAAACATGACTTCCTGGAATGCAATTTCAGCTATACGTTCGTATACCCATTTCATTCAAAGAGATAGCCCGGTGCTAACTTCTTCTAGCACTTACTGGCAAGGGAGCGCCTACGCCGCCAAACTCTTCTGCCAATGCGAGCTCCAACTGTCATCCGACCCTCCCCAAGTCCAACGATCTCAGTTTGGCCTTTAGCCATAATGAAACCGGCGTGGGTTCATTTACAGATATCATCATCACCACATTCTGGTCGCCAGACAAAGGCGTCGACAATGCGCTGAGTGTTCCCGACACACAGCTCATGTGCCTGTGGGTAAACGGGCTAACAGACGCCTCGGTGGCTACTCACACCGAGAGTCCGGCCAGCCGTTTCTCCATCAGCATGGTGGGTCTTGTAGTATGCGTGGGCTTAGGTGTTTTTGGACTCATCTAGCATGCTCGCGTGGCTACGTTCAGTAGTTCGCGGGCGATGCTGTGACATACGAGCTGATATGACACGTAAATGGAGAATTTCAAGAAGATGAATAGAGGACTTGAGAAGGCATGTAACTGCACATTAGACAACGTGGACTGGCGACTGAGCTTCATGACGGAGTGTATTGAATGTTATGTTTGTCCTCTGACTATTTCCATTCAACGATAGCGATCATCGTGTATTCCCGTCGTTGGATGCTTCGTAGACCTAGTTGATTTTCTTGAGCTCGACCTCGCTATCGCGGAGTTAGCATTTTCGTTGAGTCCCCATGCGACGCGAACTTACAAGATGAGGTCAGAGTGAGGGGGGATCAAGCCTGGGAACTCCCTATCATGAAGTCAGTACTAGTTGTTGATCAGATAACAGCATGGAGGCTTACTGGTCGCCGTAAGCGAAGTCGCTGCTGATGTCCAGCTTCGCCTTCTCGCCGAGCTTCATCTGAACAACACCCTCATCCCAGCCCTTGATGACGCGACCAACACCGATGGGGGTCTGGAAGGGACCACGGCCAGTGGTACTGTCGAACTGCTTGCCCTTGTCGCCTGACTGAGTCTTGAGCCAGCCAGTGTACTCCATGGTGACCTTGTCACCCTTCTGTGGGGATGGGCCGTTGCCCTCTTGGATGATGGTCTTCTGGACACCCATGATGCGTGCGGTCGTAGTGAAAGCTCGAGTTGTTGCGCGTTGAAAAGAGGAAGGGTTAAGCAGGCTTCTCATGAAGTTGGAGGGTGAGAGGGGAGATGAGTGGAGGATGGAAGGTTGCTGCGGGCGGAAAGAAGGAACCTGGAATGCCTTGGAGGGGTAGCTTTAGTGGGGTGGTGGGGTGCAGATCGTCAGCACACAGCCTCATGCACGCTGCAAGGGCAAGGTAATCAGGGCAAGTACGACGAGCATGACCAATGAATCGAGCACGTCAGTACTTGAGGGTGGGTTGACGGCTTTTCTGGGGAAATTGCGTGATCGCATCTACGTCAGGGCATTGGAACTGGAGTTCGCGCTTGCCGCGGTAGGAGAGAACAAACTATAGCTCTAGATGCATGTGTGTGGCTGGGACGAAGATGCTTCGGCGATGGCGTTAAAGTTCTGCTTGTCGCATAGTAGCAAGCGCACTGAGGTTGCTTGCATCCTTCCACAGACTATCTAATAGTCAATTGATCTCCATGTCCAATAGACCAGTACCTCCAGTGGATCCAGGTATGTTAAAGTAAACGTGAACCTTTGTCAAACGCCGTGCCTATGAAGGGAGGAGATGTTGTACATTTGCGCGTCCCAAATCTTGCCCGCATTGCTCAACCAAACCATGACTTGTTCCTTCTCGCTTCTCTCCTTGCTTCTTGCTGTATAGGTGTTAGCATCTCTTCCGTGGCGGTTTCGCGACGCGTTGTACGGCATGGAGGGATAGTCGCGGTCGTATTGGATCGAGGGTGGAAAACACGTACCCATTGCTCTTTGCACTCTCGGTATGCCCTGATTGCACGCGTATTAGCGGAAGACCTCCTCGTGCAATGCTGAGTCTTGAAACTCCGATGTACTGCACTTACTGGAAGAAATCCGAGCACATAGCTCTCTCACCACCATTCCTCTTCAAACACTTTATACTCTTGTCCGCCGCCTCTTGACATGGATCAAAGTATTCGCTATACGCTTTGCTATACCAATCTATCAGCGCCTGTTGTGTGCAGCATACATTTGTGACGCGATCGTTGCGGTGGCGTACTTGTCGAATTTGCTGGCTTTGGAACCCTTCCATTCGTCGGCTTTCGAGGGGGTCGGTTTGTCGGACATAGTGAAGAGCGAGGAAAAGGACGTCTAAAGGGTGTGTACAGGGCGCGTGCTGGCGTGTAATTGTCAGGCAGCCTGAAGATGGCCGGGAGCAGTTGCGACGAGAGTGGATGATGCGCCGCGGAGGTGCGTTATCGATAAGAACATACATGAGGTCGAGAGGCACTCACGCACTTTCCCAATATCACTAACTGCCCTGCGTATCCTGAGGTCCGCAACACAGGCACTAGATTTTAGTATCTAATAATGACAGCCCTTCAATTACAGATACTGCGACTGCTAGGCTCCATAACAGCTGCCAACTATGAATCATATGAGCTACTTCCCTTGCACTCAAGAAGACCTAACTTGGCTGCTTGCTTCCTCACTATCTACTATTGATACTCACGCGCAGAACCACAGAGGCTAGCCAACGTATACATGCCTAGGTACGTGACGACCCGTCTAGCTCCATCAACGCTTCATCCAGTGTGGGGGCGGGAGGACTGCGGGCGCTAGGACGACCAGCCCACACAAACAGCATGTCGCGTGTATCAAGACGGCTGTCGTGCCATCCACAACTTACGATTCTACTTACGAGATAGTGCTAGCACCCTAGTCATGAGTTGTATGCTTCATGCATGTGATTGACAAGCGATCATGTACCTTGGTAACGTATTTGGCCAGGACTACAATTGCAGAAAACCACCACTCTTCGTCAGGCTAGGCGGTCTTGCGCATAGCACATGTTATATATGACTTGATCGGGGTGGTGCGCAGCTTGAGGACGATATCGAAGAAATATCCCTTCTTACGCACTTGAACAGTGCGGCCAGGATGCTTGTCATGCTTCGCATTAGAGGAGCCGACAAGGTCCCGCCTACAATCACAGGCACTCCTTCTCGGGGACGCTATGCATGGACCTGATAAGTGTCGAGCACGAATACTCCAACCGCAGTGATGATCAGCACTCTGAGTGAAGCGGAGCGGAGACGGGTATGAGCTGTGAGCGCAACAATGAAGGTCAATTCGACCGCGTCTGCATGCGGTGGTGCCGCGCCGAAAGCTAGGAAGCCTGTGGGGAAAGAGGCCCTCTTTCGTGCGCCGGGAATACCAGGTATTGGCGTCTTTGAACTGTGGTTGTTTGGGACCGCGGCTCAATGGAAAAAGGATCAAAAGAAACGTGAAGCAAAAACGTTGAATGATGGCATGGGCGAAAATGGAATGTGACAGGAACGTGACGAGTCGCGTGGCCCACGTCATTGGCGTGTCAAGCTTGCAATAGAAGCACTGGACCCAATGAGAAATGACCAGGTATGAGAGCAGAGATAGGCATGGAGATGGTTGGCGATGGTTGGCGCTGGAGGGTGGTGATTTTCCACGGCAGGCGCTAAGGATGGAGTGAAGGTCGATAGTGAACGGCTGCTGCGGCAAATGGCCGGAGGGCAAGGGCAACAGCGACCGAGCGCCAACATGCCTAGGCTAGTAGACCCGCTGCTGCATGCATAACCACTGCCAACGATAGTCTTTCTTCTCTACAAGGGCAAGTCCCATGTGAGCAGATGCTCCGTCTCCCAACCCCCAGCTGCACCTCGCCGTGAGAAAAGAGAGTCACCGCCCGCCATGGACAATCGAGCGTCGCCAACCCCGCCCACCGCTCGCCCCAGGAATTCCGCCTCGTCCATCGCATCCTCCTCCAACACGACGTCACATGCCGCGCCTGCCTCGCAACAGTCTGCCGGCATGCCTTCAAATTCACGGACCGGGCGCGGGAGCACGCCGACGGCCAGCCGGTCTGCCTCCAAACTCATCGACCAGGACAAGCCGACGCGGGCAGCAAGCAAAGACAGCCTCAAGCAGAAGATGCTGACCAAGAAGGACGAGCCGCCACAGCTGGGCCGCGCAGATGAAGTATGAGACTCTTTCTTGCATGGCACATGCATCGACTAACCGTCCGCAGCAGCTCAAGGCGCTCAAGTCGGAGTTTGACAGCCTTCGCACGCATCTCACATGCAAGATCTGTGACCGCTTACTCTACCAACCGTACACCATTTCCTGCGGGCACACCTACTGCTATACAGTAAGACGCGCACCCTCCCACCACATATGCCACCCTCTAACATGCCTAGTGTCTCTGCACGTGGTTCGTCGCCAACAAGGCCCGCAAGACATGCCCCGACTGCCGCATCGTCGTAAAGGACCTGCCCGCCCCCGCCTATGTGGTAAGTCAGCCTGCATGCCGTTCAGCGACGACGTCTAACACAGTTGGTCAGATACGAGACATGACGAGCGTCTTCATCGCGCGAGCCGAACTACTACCCACGGGCGAGAGCATAGAAGACCACAAGAAGTGGCAGAAAGACGAGGCAGATGCTGTGCAGCTGGACAAGGATAACGCGGACCCCCGCGCTGGCGGTCTCTTCAAAGGCTGCTTCAGGCTTCCGCCTCACCAAAACCGCCTGTCACTGCAAATCGTGCGCGATCAAGAAGATGGAGTTGACCGATGTCCGCTGTGTACCTGGGAGCTGGAAGACGGCGGATGCACCCATTGCGGACTGATATTCGACGAGACAGGCGAAGTCTCATGGGGCAACAGCTTCACCGGCTTCAGTGACATGGACGAGATGTCAGAGCACGATCAAGACGACCTCGACGCCGAAATGGACATGGAGGACCCCGACTACGACGGCTACGGAGACGGCATGGAAGACTGGGGCGCATACCCGCCAGATCAAGGCTCCTTCATGATGCGACGCTTCTTGGACGCTGGCATGGCACCAAATGCAGCGGCATTCGCAAGACGACGACCGATCACGCATAGCGAAGCCGGCAGCCGACGCTCCTACTCACAGAGCATAGTCTCAGACATATACGGCGACGAGATGGATACGGTTGAAGAGGAAGACGAAGATGGCCTGGACGAGGACTCTTCGATGAACGACTTTATCGATGACGAGGCCGTACCTGCATCGAGTTCACCCAGCGCCGCATCGTCCACTCCTGGTCCTGCCGCCCAGCCTTCGGGTAACAGAGCGCGTGCCCGAGCACGTCGCATCGTCGAATCTGAGTCATCATCAAACCGCTCGAGCACCGTCGAGGAGGAAGACGAAGACGAGGAAGACGAGGGGCCCGTTCGTAGGGGCATGAGGAATCCTGCTCAAACCCGTGTCTTACATCGGGCAAACGGGTCGAGATCCTCCCGTGAGACAGCGTCAACAACCTCCACCGACGTCTCCACTGAGGAGCTCGACGAAGATACACAAGCACTGTTGCGAGAGGAGGGGTGGGAGTTACAACGCGACTACGACGACGAGATGGGAGAAGAGGATGAAGATGACAGCGATGGAGGAAGGACGACCGTTGGGTGGGAACCGCTTGCGAACTCAAATGACAGAAGCCGAATGGGCGGTTCTCTAACACCTACTGCAGATCGTCCTCGGCCTAGTGCCCCGATACGCCCGCCTTCCAGAACCGCCAATGTCCGCGTCTTGAATACCTCGCGTGGTATCCGCCGAAGATCCTCTGTCCTGTCGGGCGCGACAGCCCACTACGAAGATGGGGAAGCGGACGACGATGACTCTGACCAAGATGGCGACGTCGATCTAGCCCTGAACACCTTGCGGACGCGTCGCTCACAAGCCCATCTGCGAAACCCTGCAGCTCGCGCTTACAACCAGGGGCCTGCTGCTGCGGATGGAACCAACGAGGCGGACACTGATGATAACTCGGATAATTCCCAAGGGCACAGGCGAGGGGCTCCTCGCGTGCCACGCCGGGAATACGATCCGCGTATCAGCTGGATGTTCGCTGCCCATCAACAAGCTCTCCAACAACACCAGATGGCGGGCGCCTTGATAGACGTCGAACCACGCACCATGACACCGCTGTCTCGTCCTCGAACAAGGAACAGAAATCGGCCCAGTCCCGCGCAAGCTTATTCACCCTTTCTACCTCCTGCGCGCATTCGAACGCCGCTTATGGACAACGGCACGAACTATATCATGGATCCGCGACTCCCAATATCGCCACCTCGACGAAGCGCCATGTCACCTGGCCTACCAGCGATGGGCAATGCCGGCAACATGGGCCGCTTTGATCGTGCGCCTTCTGTTGGTTCCAACAGCAATAGTTCTGCCGTCTTGACCCCTGGAAGTTCCTCAGCCTCTTCGCAACACTCCATCGATACGATAGCACAGACACAGGCAGCTGCAGCCATGGACATGATAGATCGTCCTATAAGTCGAGTCGGTGCTCGCCCATCTTCGGCAAATAGCAGGAGGAACTCTGGCAACTTTGCTGCAGCGAACGCGTTTCCTCATGCTGCCATGGGCTTGCATGTCCAGGGTGCGGCTCTTCCTCCTTTTGCTGCGCGCGGTAACCCTTGGGCTGCATTTGTGCAGGCACGTGGTGTGCGCAATCGTAACTCGCGTCAAGTTCTCCGTGATCAGTCTTCGGTAGCTACCTTGCGCCCAGCGAGCTCTCGCGTCAATATTAGAGAGGCTGGCAACCCTCCGCAAGGCGTGAGGCCTCAGCCATCACGTCTCAATCTACGACCTCAGCCATCGCGGCGCCAACTCGCTCCTCAGCCATCTACACGAGCCTTGCGCACGGCTGATAATGGGAGACCTCCCCCATCACCTACACAGAACGTACAAGCACCTGCGCAACCTGCTGCTCGTTCCGTCGGGCTGACTCCGGACGAACGCAATCTTCGGGCTCGGGAACTTATCGAGACCAGAAGACAAGCACTTGGTCAGCGAGACACGAGTGTGCCCGCTCGTACCAATCCGTTCACACAAGGCTTCCAGCGTCCGGCGAATCCAACTGGCTCTCCTCAGATGCAGCAGCCAGCTACAGCACAACACGTGAGGAGCAATTCAAACGAGTCCAGCAACTCCACTGGGACGGTTCAAGGTGCTCCTGCATCACCAGTGCTTGGTCGACGCCGTAGCAACCGCAACATGCTAAACTCTACGCCACCCGGTGTTCTCCCACCGCAACAAGGTGCTTATGCTGCTCCTCCCGCACAGTATGCAAACAGCTACTACCGACCACGGCCAGGTTCCTCGGGCTCGCCCGGAGCATATGAACCCACTTTGACGAACAACACGCGGGGAAGTCCTATGATGGCGGGCCCTCTTATCTAACACGACATCATGTCATAACATATATTTCCTTTACTTCATCGCTTTGTTGCTGTGGTGTTTTGGGCATCACACTCTTTTAGTCTTGGACCATTTTTATATTTTTGGGCTAAGAGCATGGCGAGCGCATGTCTGTTTTTGCGTCTGTTGTTAGCGGCATCAAAATGGGTTCAGCGAGCTTTGTCGAAGCATTTACTGGCGTCATTCATTCGGGTACTATACCATGGCATGAGCGATTGGGTCCTGGGCAGGCATAAACATGAACGATGGGGAAGAAAGGGGATATTATCTTAGGTTATTCGCATTTGGGGTGATGAATATGAGATTTTTGATGGTGCTATACTTGGAACTACACAAGGGTGACAAGCTAAGTCTGTTCTGAAGCAGTTTTTCCAGACTTGTTCTTAGGTTGCTTGCGCTGGTCCTTCCTTGCTTCCTGTTCCTCTTCCGAGTCCTCTTCTAGATCCTCTTCATCTCCTTCCTCAGCCTCTTCTACTTCGTCCCCTACTTCGTCTCCTTCGACTTCATCTCCCTGTTGCTTTTTTTGCTTTGCGTTCTGCTCCTTCTGCTTTCGCTCCCTGTTTGCCCGTCCCTCATTCCACACCTCTGTGTTCTTATCTCTACATTCCTTACAGTTCACCCAATTGGAACGGGCGTTATCTTCCAGGTAGTTCTCCTCACACTTTTTACATAATCTTGGCTCCTTCTTCTTGCATCCGTCCTTACTAACGCTTGTTTTCTTGACGGCTCGTGTCTTGACGTTCGTCTTGGCAGCTGTTTTCTTGACGTGTGTCTTCTTTGCTTCGACTTCTTGCTGATCCTCACTCTCTTCATCATCTTTGTCGTGCTCGGCTCCTTCATCGTCGTTGTTATTGCCTACCGGCGCAGCAGAAGACCTCAGTTCGAAGCCATAGAGGAAGTGGAGTCTGTCTGTCTTCTCCTTGAGTTCCTTCTGTAGAGCTGCGATGCGCTCAATCAGGGTTTTGATCTCCTCACGGAAAGGAATTGGTTGGATGGGAAGTGACATTTCGTAATTTCGTTGTTTTCCATTGACTTATCCCGTGGTTTACTTATATGGTATGGCCTGGTTTGTCTGTTTGCATGGTGCGAAGTCTAGAGAACGTACAAGTTGGTCGAAGAATGAAGTTGGAATGTTCTCGTGCTTTGATATGGGCGACATGACACACTGCGTTGCGCGCGAGGAGTGAGATTGATGCTACGGCATGTTCTCGGAAAGAGCACCATGACTTTTAGTTGCTCAACCCATGACTTCACGTCTTCACCACGGAGAAATCCACTGAGCTCTAGGCCTGTCCATGCCCATGTCCCATGTCTTCACACCACTAACTGCTCTTTACGATTATGCTAGGCAAATTTGTTCCCCAATTACTCTTGCTCGTCCATGACCGCATCTATCCTCTTCGACACCCCCTCTAGGTGCTCACGGGACCTCTTCTCAGTCTCCTCCACATTCGCTAAGCCCTTTTTCAGCCATTCTCTCAAGTCTCTGAACCAGTAGTATGCCGATTCTTCCATCTTCTCCTCCTCCTCCCTAAACTCTTTAGTCAATTTCTCGACAGCCTCAGCTCTAACCCACTTTCCATCACTGTTCCTGGCGGCAACCGCCTTGGTGAATGAAGTGAGTCTTTCATTTAGTCCTGATTTGTTGGCGGCTTTGATATTGCGTTCCATACGATCGAATCGTTGGGCAAGACTTTGTATGTCAGTTCTGATTGCACTGATGTCCTCCAAGAGAAGTTGGCTAGCATCTTTGGCGGTTTGGGTGGCTGGTTGGATGTCTTTCTTGTGGAGGAATGGGGGGTCCATTGAGTCTGTGTCTCCTGTCGTTGTGGTGATGAGATTTAAGATGAACAGGATAGGAAGAAGTGAGAAAGCGGATGTCTTATAGTGCTACTACACTACATCCCTTGTGGGTTTGTCACAAACCGAATGACCGGATCGCATGATTACATGGCAAATCAACGGTTTTCTAATTCGTGGTACGCATGTTATGAGCTCGATAGCCGTCCTCGACCTTTAAGAGTCTCCTAGTCACGAGCCGGTTGCATGTCTGAACGATGATTTAGCCTTTCTATATCCATAACTATGCAATCAGGGTTTTGTGTCACGCTTATGATAACGAATACTACAAAATTGGGGTAGACACGTGGAGGCGATGCATACACCGATCTAAAGACAAAAGCCATCTGCCCGACGTCTCATCTAACTACCTCCCTCCCCGGTCTTTCCATCGTGGCTATCAGCTACTTTTCAAGCTCGTCAATCCTCTTCATAACCTTCTCAAGCGCTTTCTCCACCATCCACTCCAACTTCTCATAAATCCATTCCGGCCCCGCAACAGTCACAGCCTTCCTCGCGTATTCTTTCTGCATCTCCTGCATTGCCTCCGTCTTCATCTCATCCATTACCAGACATGAAACCATGTTTGGAACCATTTCCCCCCTCACGGTTTCTTCCACGCAGGTTTCCAACAGGGATTGGAATTCCTTGATCTTATCCGTGATGGTCTTCCTGCCTTCGTCTGCGTCGTTGCGGATCTTGGCTGTGCTTTCAGCGGTGAGCGTATTGACAGTGTTGGTGAAGGCGACAGTTGCGGTGACGAGAGCCATTTTGCTCGCGAGATCTGCGTTCTTGTTTCGCAGGTCGTTGATCTCGCTGGGGAGATCTTTTGTGTCGTTCTTCATGCTGTTCAACTCGTTTTGGAGGCGCTGGAGAGTAGATTCCATGGCTTTCTGTTTGGTTTGTTGGGAAGTGGACATAATGTAATGGTGTGATGAGAGAACGGTACCGGATGGCGAGAGATAGGTTGTCTTATACAAATCTGGAAATTAAATAAGTTGCGCTCAATGAGTGCTGCGCGTGGGCTAGATAGCAAACACACATGCTATCTTGTGATCTCGGGCGCAGTATGCATGTCACGGATCGCAGTCACCTACTCAACTCTACCTGTGAGTTGCAAGCATTCATTTCGTCACCCCTCATCTCACTCACACTCATTCCGTACCGCGATGCCTCTCAGCCTCTATTAGCCATTTATACGTCACAGCGATTACGTATTAGAGAATTGTAGGAGGTTTAGGGGAAATTAGAGCTTGACTAGTAACTCGACGAGATCGCCATGCTCATACTCTTGACAGCCGATGTTCCAGTCCGAAAGACATGAAAGGCCGCGGTGATGATACAGCCGACAAGCTCCTCTCCTCGTACACCAACATGATCGACGATGTACATCAAGTATTCCTTCATAATACTAATCCACCAAGTAGACGCCCGCTTGTAGCACCGCGAAGAAAGTCTCTCGTAAGATTCCAACACCCTCCTCGCCGTGCACGGCCGCCGATAAAGTTGATTAGTCCTGGTTCTTGAACTCGCTGAGCTTCGCAAGCGGCTGACCCTTCAACAGCTTCAGCTCCTTACGGTAAGCCTTTCCTTCCTGACCAGCTGCTCCCGCCTCAGCCGTCGACTTCAGCTTCTCCAGCAGAGCCTTATTCTTCTTGAAGAGGTTCCGATAGTGCGTGAACATACCGACCATTCGCGTCTGTAGCAGGCCCTTGTCTTTGATGGCTGCCTTCTTCTGCAGCTTCATCTCGTGCTTCGACTCGGAGTCTCGGCTGAGCTCGGCAAGCTGTTCACCTCGCTCGCGGAAGTCTCCATCCAACTTGGCGAGTTGTTGTTGCAGTTTCTCGATGTGCTCGCGTGCGACTGAAGCTTCTTCCGCTGACTGCTTCGCGGCTTTCTGGTTGTCGATAGCAGTACGGCACTCAGTACCCAGCTCGGCGAGTTTGCCGGACAGGTCGGTGTTTTGCTCAGTCAACGACTTGTTCCTTGCCTTGAAGCGTTTGATCTCGTTCTTGAGTTTTCTGTTCTCAGCTGCGGCGGCCTTGACGTCTCCATTGGACTGTCGCATCTTCTTGGACGCGAAGAGCTTCTTCTGGTCGCAGATGTCCTGTGTCAAGGCGGAGACATTGGCCCGCAGAGTACTGTGCTCATCTTTGAGTTGCTCGACGTTGTGTATGAGATCGGTGTTCTCTCCTGTGAGCTTCTCGTTGCGTTCACGTAGTATCTTCAGATCTTCTCCGTGCTCGTCTTTGAGTTGCTTGACATTGCGTACAAGTTCAGCATTCTCTCCTGTGAGCTTTGCGTTGCGTTCGCGCAGTATGTCCAGATCTTCTCCGGCAGCTTCTTTCTTTTTTGCCTTGGTCTTCCACATACGAGTCTCATCTTGGATGACACTGATGGTGCGCAACAGTTGACTCTTCTCATCAGAGAGCTTCTCGTTGGTCTCACGAAGTATCTGAATCTCCGCGCTAGCGTCGTCTTGAGCCATGCCCTCCACAGCGCCATGTCCGTCTCGAACTAGCTTGACACTGCGCGTGAGCTTTGTCTTATCCTCTGTGAGCTTCTTGTTACTCTCGCGAAGTATCTTGATTTCTGTCGAGGCAGTCTTCTCCTTTGCCTCATATCTTGCCTTCAACATGGCTATATGATTCTGGGCGATGAGGTTGTGTGAAACATTTACTCCTCCCTTCTGCTTGACTGCTTCTTCCAGCTGCGCGATGTACTGATCAGTACGCTTTTGCTCTTCCAGGAGGGATTTCTCTTGGCTTTCCAAGGCCTCCTTGCCCAGTGCTGCTTCCAGAACTTTGCGTGTCGCGAGCATGAATGTAGTGTTCTGTCCTGGACCACGCGCCGTGGTGTTGATCTTAGCAGCAATCGCCAAGGCATTTCTATCGCCGATCTGTGCTCTAGCTGCAGAGCTGGAGGAGACTGCCCAGGTCGAGAAGTCGTCGGGTTCTGTATGCGTTGGACCTTGACCAATACTGACTGGTTTTCTGGCCGCAGGGCTTGGGGAGAGAGCTTGAGCGAAGATGTTGTTGGAGTTGACGCGCGGTGTAGCTTGATCACCCTCGCTTCGCTTTCTGGTCGCAGAGGTAGGAGTGACAGCCTGAGCCGATACGTTGTTGATTTTCGTACGCTTTGTATCCTGGGGTCCGCCGTTACGCTTCTTGGCCGCCGGGCTTGGGGAAACCGTCTGAGCTGAGACGTTGTTGGGGTTTGCGCGCTTTTTGGTTGGACGGCCGTTGCCTTTCGGGGCGCGTGGCTTCTCGACCGATCGGACGAAGATGATATCGTCGTCGTCGCCCGAGCTGCTCGAATCTGAGCTTAGGATGATGTGTTCTGGTTGCATCTGCTTGTTTTAGTGCCAGTATCTGCTGGGCAGGTTCGGCGCCGAGTACTTACCGTGTCTGCGGACCTGTTGGGTTGTCGTGTTTAGGCAACGGAGCTTTGAGCTGGAAACAGTGACTATCTGTCGAGACTGCCGCACACGCGGTGAAGGTGAGGGTGACTTGCTGCTAGCTCGGGCGGCAGGACGACCGAATCTGGCTATTGTGGTGCACGGTGAAGGAGAGAGTTGCTGCCTTGTAACGTCAAGCATGCACGCTGTATCCAGTTATGTAAACATGATCGAAGGTGAAGACGAAACTTTAGCGGATGCTACGGCCTGGTGCCCTTGCGAGTTCAGTTGACAATGAAGGCCTTTCAGGGACATATCGAGGTCATCATATCATATCTGCCACAGCTTCCATGCTCTTATGCGTCGCCCGATTCATATGTGTTTTACTGGGAGCAAAGGCGATCTAGCCCGGTTGGTGCCGATTGCGACGCGCGGTGAACGAGAACACAGGCTGCCAGCCATAATCACTGTCAATGACGAATCTATCGAATCAACGAGGGCGTTTCATAATGAATTTCTTGCCAGAGCAAATTGTGCAGATGATGATGATACTGTGATGGTGTCGAAAGGAAGGAGATATGTTCACTCAAGGTTTAGCTTGGGTAGGCGTCTTCCGCTAATTAGCAACCTGGAAAAGTGCATCATTGACCCACCCCGACACGCGACGTTGGACTCCTCGGTACCAATTGGCAGCTTTCCATACTGAGTGAACTCGTGCAAAGGAAGTTTTGTGATGTTCTTGATCATGATCCTGGATTGCTACTAATAACTAGTTTCCAAGTGGCAGAATACACTGCACTGCAGAAGAAAGCGCTCCGTCGCCGATGCCAAACTCCCTGAAAATGCTCGTCTGGAAACACGCGAATGTCTAATATCTCATCCCCATCTGCAATACCTCTACTTCTTCTTGAACAAGCCCTTCCCGAGCAGATTCTTTAGCTTGCTCTCTTTCTCCTCATTGCTCATGTTAGCCTTGCGCTTGCCGTCGGCAACCGTCTGGCCCTGAGAAGCCTGCGGCTGAGCCCTCTCTTCCCGTACCGGTTCCTCGACCTTGAGCGCCTGCGCCTTCGCTTGCGATTCCTGCGAGAGCACATGTCGGCTGGCCCTTGCTTCCGCGCTAGCGTTGTCTGCCCATAGGAACGTGACGAGCTCATTGTTGAAGAAACGTAGATCGTGCACTAAGCGCTTATTGTCCTGGGGAATGAGGACGAGTCGACCTGTTGGACCCGTGTTCTTGAGCTGGAAGGGCTCGTTCTTCTTCTCCAGGAAGCCGCGTACGAAGTCGTATAGGCCGACGGCGGTATCGGTCTTTGTGAAGTTCATCTGAATGAGCGCATTATCCGGCATCCGAATGCGGAGCGCGCCGCCCTTCTCGGCTGCAGCGTCAATCTTGGCCTGCCGCTCCTTTTCTTGCTCCTCCAACTCTTTGTCAGACAACAGACGCGTATTGCGTGTCTTGGTCAACAACGCGTTTTGATGTGCTTTTGCGTGTTCAATGGTAGGGAGGTAGTCGTTCTCGTTGAAGGCATTTCGCGCTGCTTGCGGAGTGGACGATGTTGGCGCAGAGAAGATCTGGACGTTGCGAGATTGTTCAGATGGCTGTGATGATGGTTGGGAGGTCGGTGCTGGTGATTGAACGGGTTCTACGGGTGCGGACGACGCTGTTGACGTTGCCGCAGCCAATGCTGCTGCTGGAGAAGTATTCTCTATGCTCTCAGCCGCGTTGTTCTCGGTAGACACCTCGGGCTCTTGTGTAGGTTTAGCGGCCGGTTTGGAGTCGACCTCCATGGGCTGTGGATCGGGCTCTTCGTTACGAACAGTTTCGCCTGCTACGACTTCTGTCGCCTCCGGAGCTGCCTGGGCAGGGTCTGGTATTGAGGCTAATTGATCAGTTGTCGAAGCGTGTGCGCCTTCGGCACCAGCAGACGCAGGCTCGCTGGACTTGAAGTATTGCGTTATCTGTGCCATGGCCTCTTCCAGCGGCGTTCCGCTGTTCCTGTAGGACAGCTTTAATAATGCTGAGCCGCTATCAAATCCCAGTTGGCTGAGAGTCTGTTGTAGCTCAACAAAGTTGGCCTGCTCCTTGTGACCTGGCATGACAGTGATTACAGGTTGCTCGTAGTGCAGCCTGCCAGCACCAGATGCGCCGCTCATCTCGGGAATACCGCGCTGTGTGAAGTTGTAGTTGGCCCCCTGCCCACTCTCAAAGTGTCGCAAGATCTCCCATAACGAAGTGTTGCTCGCGAACTTGCTTGTGAGGCGTACGTTCTTCTCGGTCGCGGGGAGCTGGAGCGCTACGGATATGACGGTGGGTGATCGCGAGGCCTGGACGAGTTCCAGTCGGGCGCCCTGGGGGAGGTTTGCGAGCCGTATTTGTTGCGATAGGGATATAGGTTTGTTGTTGTATCTGTACACTGGTCAGTAGTGAATTAACGTATTGTCATGTTGGGGCGTACTTGAGCGTGAACTGGTCCTTGTTGACACCAAACTTCTGGCACGCCTCATCGCGCACCTCTGTCAAGTACTTGGTGGGCGTGGTCGGGATCTTGAAAGTCCTCGCGTACGAGTTGAATACTACGACGTGCGACATCATGCGCGTAGGAGTCGGTAGAGGCCGTGGGCGAGAAGGAAAGCAGCGGGCGCGTTGGCTATCAGAATGGCGCGGGAGTACCAGCAGTTCCAGCTATGGGCTCTTCGAGTGGCGTCGCTCCGTTCGACCAGGAGGATAATGCTAGCGATGTGTAGAAGCTTTGCTTCGGCGAAGCTGAGTAGGAGATTGTTTGGGCCTGCCATAGAGGCGATTAGGTGGATGTTCACAGTGTCGCGGACGGTCAACGCCGGTAGGGGCGCTTACCAATCCTTCGTGGGCCTGTATGGCTTCACAGGGCAGTCACCGCGGTCGGCGGTGATGGACGTGGTTGGCGGGCGATGGCGAGGACGATGCTCCGACGGCGATGGAACAGATATAGACTCGGCGAGTGGTCGTCTTCCTGGGCGCCAGTGATGTTGAGGGAGCAGATGTTTGGGCGGCTGTTCGCGATTGCAGCTTTATCTTTCTGGAAGCTTCGGGGTGGCCTTGCCGCGTGTGCAGGTGTCGGTGCCTGCAGATGGGACCCGGCCTAGGTACACACGTCGGTGACGGAATGCCACCACCCCGCGCTGATGGCGCCCCACTAATTGTCGGGCGCTTCCTTCTGTGCAAGTCGCGCCTCTTCTACAGCCAACATTACCAGCTCCTCAATACACCCACAGCCATGTCCAGGGTCATCGAAATCACGAGGCCTGCAGTGCTGAGCGAGCTGCTCTCCTCTTCGCGCATTGTAGTCATCAATTGTAAGCAGCGACCCGGCATCTACGAGGCAAACTGCGGATGCTAATGTGTGGTACTTGCAGTCTACAATGAAGAAAACACGTCGAGCAAAGCGATTGCGCCCGTATACGACCAACTAGCCGGTCAACTCACTCGGCCCGGACAGATCGCCTTCGCCAAAGTCAGCACAGTACAGCAGGCGCAGATTGCACAGAGCTACAACGTCACCAAGTATGCACATTCTCCAAGCACGGCCACATATTTGAGCGCTTTCTAACGCTTGTTAGTACCCCAACGTTCATCATCTGCAAGAACAACCAGCAGATAAAGAAGTACGCCGGCTCGAATCCACAGCAGCTTTCCGAGGCGATCAAGACCCTCGCCACGGAGGCAGAGAACGATGGAAAGGGAAACAGTGGCGCTTCTGGTGCAGGAGGCAGCAGCAGTGGAAGCGGCCCGTGGATAGGCGCCAGTCTACCACGCGGATACACCGACGTGACCGATTCCGTGGACCCACGGGGCCTCGATCTTCTCAACGCGGACAGCGATTTCGGCACCGTCAAGACGCTTTTCGAGACATCACAACCGAGCTCGCTCAACAAGGGCAAGGGTGCAGCAACCGGCTCAGAAGGCAAGAAGGACTGGGTAGAGAGCGATGTCGATAACCAGCTCATGCTATACGTACCCTTCATGGCCAACCTGAAGGTTCACACTATCCACATCACGTCTTGCGTACCCGGCGACGAAGACGACGACGAAGCGCCAGTACGGCCAAAGACCATTCACGTCTGGACCAACAGGGCAAATAACCTGGGATTCGAAGAGGCCGAAGACATCCCAGCGACTCAGACGATCGAGCTGAAGCCGTCAGATTGGGATGAGCAGACACAAACGGCCAAGCTTGAACTGCGCTTCGTCAAGTTCCAGAACGTTTACTCGTTAGTACTGTTTGTCGCGGACGCCGAGGGCGATAGCGAGAAGACGCGTATCGACCGTATCAGATTCGTGGGCGAGACTGGCGAGAAGCGCGAGATTGGCAAACTGGAGAAGATTGGCCACGACGACTAAACGACAATGCTGTCACAGTTGTGGCTAGCAGGGTTACATGGAGTCATATTGGAGCATTTACTGGTTTCGACAGAATTACGATTAATGCATGATGTTCACTTCCCGCAAACAATCTGAAATACCCAATCATTGCTACTGTCTGATCGAGATATTAAAGTGAGTTGCATGTGCTGTACCGCATCGCAAGTCGTCTGGAAGTGTAAAAGAAGACATCATATAAGTTGTTGGAATGTCCACGCCTCTGCTCGAGGCCTCACCCACACAAGGAAGTGTGAAGCCTGAGCAGTCTCGTCTCCGAGCAAGGCGCGTTTCAATATAAGCATTTCTCGGCCCTTACTCTGCCATTGATAAGGGCAATAGAGTAGGAATTTGACATCCATGCTAGGTAGGCATCAACGCATCAGCACCTCACGCGCATGGGTGCACTGGGACAGGTTGGTTTGGCGTGAACCAATCGTCACATTTCATGATTTTGAGTGACACATGCTAGGTACGTTCAGGAACCATCATTGTCCATTTGCCATACTCCGATGAATCGTGTCATACTTTTTGTGGTATGTTGTGACGTTCCGAGATCGTATCGAGCCGCCCGTTGTGAAAAGAGACCGAACACCCAGGAAGAAATCGGAAAGTAAGTTGGTCGTTCGTCCGCCGTGTTGCTTCATCCACCGCGTTTCGTAAACCGTTTAGTGACCAGCGCGCTTGGACTCAGCGATGACGCGGGTCATCTCGTCGACCTTTCTCTTTGAGCGACCGAAGGTACCGAGCTGTGATGTGTTAGTTGATGTTCGTACTTGGATGTGCCGGAGCGGGTAGGAGGTCGGTCGTGGTGTGCTAGGGTGGGAGACGTACCCTCTTCTTCGCTAGGCGGCGGGCACGCTTGTCCTTGGAGTTTCGGAGCAATTCGATGATGCGCTTCTCGTATGGGGCAAGACTGTAGACACGTCAAGTTAGCGGGCTGTTCGGCGAACAATTGCGCAGTCCCTCTGCAGAAAAGTTCGGATTGGAACGTACCCGGCAACCTCCTTGGTGATCTCACGGACGAAGGCAGTGCGCTTCGACAGGAAACCCTTCCTCCTCGAGATCCTGGGAGCGGGGGTCCTGGGGGTGACCTCTGTAGACCGTGTTAGCCTCCATCCACGAATTTTCTCATCTGTAGCGATCGGTGCGTATCGAGAGCGGCGAGCGGGGAGACGTACTGTGGCCGGCGTTAAGGCCAACGATGAGGCCAGACTTCTGCTTGACTTCTTTCGGCATCGTGACGGTCGTGATGTTGTCGATAGATGGGTTCAGAGTCGCAAATCTGAGAGGGTAATTTTGGCTCGGCTGTGCGGTGGTGCCAAGATGGCGCTAGCTGTAAGCAGGCACGTGCTCTCCCCGATCAACTGATGCTCTTGGACGGTAACCACAAACACCAACTTTAAAGGCTTGAATTACATTCCTTACAGAAAGACTTGTGTGCGCAGACCATCTTCGGTGATGATTGGAAGTGGATGATCACCATCGCTCGAATGTGCGCAGCCTCACTCCAGAGCTTGCACGGAAACGGAGCCACCACCTTGCATCCTGGATTCAGGTGAACGTTCTCAATGCTAAAGGGTGATACTTGCCATTGCAATCAGCCAAGCAAAAAGTACAGCAAGAACCACCTCGCCAAATTCTAGCATCAACCAGCCGGCCCATTCCCGGGAACACTCCGACCAACTCCGAAACCTCGAATATCATCACTACCTAGGTCATGCCTTTCATACCTGACCTAGCTCCCTGTTTCTGTACTCAGCTCTCTGTAAGCTCTTCCGGACAGCTCAGTTCTCGCCCTTGAGCACTAGAGAATCGTCAGCCTGGACGTACCAAACATGCTCCTTCGTCTTTTTTTCGACTAGCGAAGATGCGTAGATAGATAGGCACCCATCTGCGTCCAGACCCCAACCCAGATCGCCCCTTCTTACGCTGTAAAGCTCTAGGAACTTTGGGTTGGTGAGTCCCATATGTTTCTGCTCTTGGAATGACCGTTTCTCTAGCATGGTGCTGTGGCGCTCGGCGAAGAACTTCAATAGGGTGATGTTGGCTATGCTGAGATCCAGGATATTCGAATGTTCGGTTTCGTTGTTGAAGGTGATCGACTCAGAGCGGACGCGTGTACCATATATGATGCTATAAGTCTGACGATACTCGGGTAAACTACCAGCCTGGAGTGTTGATATGTGCGTGTAGAACGCTGTCTGGCAAGCTTTTTGGAGGGCATTGCGTAGTGCGCCAGGGAATCTTTCGAGGTCTGGATGTACTCTGACGGAAATCTGATAAGGAGAGTCCAGTTCTTCCTTCTCAGTTAAGATCTTGGCAACTGGTTCGAAGCGCCTTTTAATTATCCTTTCTCCAACAACTTCAACGTAGTCTTCTTCCGCTCTGCGCTTGGTAGTGGCTTTGGGAGCCGGAGCAGCCCTGGGGGTCGGCGTGGGCTTGGGGGCTGGTATGCCATTAGCTTGGAAGAGCCACATCAATATCCTCTAAATTTCTGACTCACTCTGCATGTTGCTGATCATGCAAGGTTGCACGTAGGATATATGACGGTATTGACGGTTCTGGACGAGAGAAGGCTTGGTGAAAAGAGAATTAGTCCTCCAGATTATTCAGGTGAGTAGAAGAGATGAGGTAGAAGAAAGCTGATGGAGGGCGCGAGCGATCAACAGTTAAAGAAAGATTCAAGGGTCCAGCTGGTAAGAGACGCGTGTATATTGATATGTATATACTGCGGTTTCGAGGTAAAGCTAATCTACAACTTCGCTTTCGCCTTGTTATCCTCCTCCTCCTGCGCCTTCACCTTGAGCATCCGCCTAAGAATCTTTCCGCTTACAGACTTCGGAATTTCATCAACCCATCTCACTCCGCCGCGAAGTCTCTTGTGGTGCGCGACCTTGGCGCTCAACCAGTCTATGATCTCCTTCGCGTCTTCGTCCGTCTTGCCCAATCCATCTTTGGGTACAACGTAGGCGCGTGGAAGTTCGGAGGCATCGTCTTTCGAGTAGACGCCAATCACCGCTACGTCGTTGATCTTCGGGTGCGAGACCAGGATACCCTCTAGTTCCGCGGGTGGTACCTGGAATCCCTTGTACTTGATGAGCTCCTTCACGCGGTCGGTAATGAAGAAGTTTCCGTCCTTGTCTTGGTATCCAACATCGCCTGTCTTGAAGTACCCGTCTGCTGTCTTTGCATGCGCGGTTCCCTCAGGGTTATTAAGGTAGCCCTTGAAGACGTTCGGGCCCTTGATCCATAGTTCGCCAACCTCACCGACCGCCATCTCCTTTTCCTCTGGAGACATATACTTCGCTATTTGGTAGGGAAGAAGCTTGCCCACAGATCCGATGGTCTTGTCCCAGTCCTCCCAGGGCTGGGTGTGCGTTGTTGGGCTGGTTTCTGAAAGACCGTATCCTTGTTTGACAGGAATCTGCAGTCTGCTGTGAACTGCCTCTACAAGCTCTCTTGTTAAGGGCGCCGCGCCAGAGTTCATCATCCGGATCGAGCTCAAGTCGTACTTCGATACAAGAGGGTGTTTGCTTAAGAGCAGAACGATCGGTGGGACCACATACGCGAATGTTATCTTGAGCTCTTGAATGAACCTGCAGAAGTCCTCCAGGTCGAACTTCGGCATTACAACAAGTTGGAGACCAGAGTACAAGCTTTGATGGATTAGACACGTGAGACCTAGTCGAAGTCAGTTGAGAACCACCTAGATGAGCGCATGCAGGAACTTACCGTAAATGTGGAAGAAGGGCAGGAAAGCCAGCAGTTTGTCGCCTTCGCCAGTTGCTCCTCCTGTGGGCTGCAGTTTACCAGCCTCCGCGGCTTTGATCATCATCGTGTTGGCGACAATGTTGCGGTGGGTCAACATCACACCCTTGGGATGACCTGTGGTTCCGCTGGAGTAGACCAAGAATGCAAGGTCCTCCGATGGATTGCTAGCCTTTGTTCTCCGCCACTTGGAAGATCCGGCTGTATTGATGATACTGGTGAAGTGCTTGACTTGGTACGAAGGATCCTTCTGGTCGCCCATCACGATCACACGGTCAAGAGGAATGCCAACCTTCTTTGCCGCTTCTTGCGCATTCTTGATGAAAGGTAGCTGTGTTACCAGGCCCTTTGCACCAGAGTCTTTAAGTTGGAACGCAAGTTCATCGACCGTGTAGTTTGGGTTGGCTGGCGACAGGATACCGCCTGCCCAGTGGCAACCCCATGTTATCGCTGGTGTGTCGATGCAGTTAGGTGTGTATAAAGCGAGGACATCGCCTTTTTGCCAGTCCCAGAGTGCCTTTAGCCCTTTGCCAAAGTTGATAGCGGCATCTTTGACCTGGGCGTATGTGTAGGACCGCTTAGTGTAGGGATCAAAGTAGATTACTATTTCCCGTTTTAGTGATTACTTATGTTGACAAAACATGAGAACATACCTTTGTCATCTGCGTACGGCCTGTCATTCCTTTCGAAGAGAAACGCCCACTACGATTAAAGACAAACGTCAGCATTAGTTCCACAAAAGAGCTTATCTCCGTATGTCAAACTTACCAGATCAACGTCTGGGATCGGCAAGCTAGGATACTGGCTTTCGGACGGCATCTTAGTGGTTGAAGATCGGTGTCGTGTTGATTATCAGTACCGAGCCAAGGAATCTTATGGAGGGGGTAGAGTGAAAGTAGAAGGATGCCAGAATGAGAAGACGGACATAGCCCGTCGCGTTCTAACGGACCTGGGAATACCGAGGGCAGACGCAGCGCATTGAGACGGCTGGCCATGATTAGTCGACCGGGGTAAACCCCACAACTCCGGGCAACCATGACCGAGGTTCTTTCTGCTTTTGGCGTTAGCGGCGCGATAGCTGCACATGGCCTCCCGAGGTCAACGGCATTGCGACAACCTCGAACAACGATAGCCTGACCATATAGACCTAGTAGTTCTCCAAACGCACGAAAGTTTCGCACTATTAGGCTATCAAGATGCCGAGTTGGGAAGAAGCTACTGCAGTACAGAAACTGTCCTCCAACACGTACTCATGTACACTACACGATGATTGGAGCATCGGAAGCGGTATTTTAGACCCCAGCAGAGATAACATCATCCGCTTTTACTAACGGCAACAGTTCCTAATGGTGGCTACGTTACAGGATGGTAAGGCCCATCGCATTCTGCTTCACACCCTTGACTAACCACATCTCGACTTCTTAGCATACTGGAGGTAGTCAAAACACATTTCAGCACAACTTTGGCGAAGCAGAACCAGCCACACACCATAGCTCTCCATATTGAGTTCCTGAGACGGACCCAAGCCGGGCCCGCAACATACAAAGTCGATGATGTTAAACTTGGTCGCCAAACGTCTATCGTACATGTGACCATGGAGCAAGATGGCCGACAGGAAGTCGTCGCGTACGTCACAAACTCCAACATGGATACGGAAAAGGGCTTCACCCAAGATGTCGGATACAAGCTTTCACCGCCCGTCCCGTCAGTCGACCTGACAAAGCTGGAAAATGATGAAGATACAAACTGGAGGCTCCAACCAGAATTGCCGCACGCCAACTTCCGAAAAGCGACGAAGAGGGTGAAGTTTTATTTCCCTCGGGAAGGACGAAGCCTAAAGCATCTCGCTGATGAGTGGATCTGCTTCTCTGATGGGACAAACTTCACGGATTCCTCGGTCGGCTTTGTCGCAGACATGTTCCCGCTGATGGTTGAGTCAATCAAGGGCGAAGGAGAGGGACCCTTTTGGTATCCAACCCTCCTACTGAATCTGGACATCAAGAAAGCGCTGCCGCCGCAGGGAGTCAAGTGGCTGCAGGTTAGGGCGGGTATGAAGAAGGTGGCAAACGGTAGGATGGACTTGGAAGTGTGGGTACACAATGCTGACGGCGATCTGGTGGCTTTGAGCCATCATGTAGCATTTGTGTTGGATGCTGCTAGGAACACAGCCGCAAGGAAAACGGGCAATGCGAAGATCTAGGCCTTTGACTCTTTCGTACATAATCGCCAGCATTTGTATACGTCCCACTTTCAAACAGCCAGCGCGTGTGAACACTGTCTTGCTGAATTCCTTCGCTGCATTACATCGGTTCGTTTTGTTGCGGTGTGACGTTGCTTATTCGTCAATATGATCCTGGCATGTGTAGTTCCACTTCCATAGCTACGCGGAACAGCATGAACTTCATCAGGTAGCGAGAGTCGCTGACAGCGACACAGCATTGGGCGCTCCTTGGAAAGTTGGTTTTGTTATTTCTCGATTATCTGGGGGCCTCATTGCGCTCAACTGGCCGCAACAGTGAGGGTTTCAAAAATCTACCGGATGCTATCGTGCATCGCTATCTGCCAAACGCCAATGATGCCATTCATCAGATGCCCAATGCCCCTTGGCAATATGTTGCCATGCTTTTGTGTCTGCTCGATCGTTCCGGAGTCGCTTATTTGCCCTTGGGGTTGTTGTATTGTATCTCGTTGAATTTGCTCGGCCAGACAGGCTATCGCACGTTAGCACAGTTCTTGGGCATCGAAATCAGTGTGCCACATACCTCACTCTGCTGGTCGCTGATGTTCTTCTTGAAGTGCTCCGAGTCTGGGCCCTTGCTCGGGCCGTCGTGCCTTCCTTCGTTTGCGGACGCAGAGCCTACAAGCTTGATGTCAGCAAACTCCGTTCTATGTACTTCCAGGGTTTTAAGTCTGGGGAGCTCATTGTACCCGTACCGCGCTGGGTTCCTCCAGCAGGTGTGTGCGTGGGGTGGCCTCCGCCAGCTGAGAAGCGATCCTCAATGTTCTGGACGCCCTGTGTCTTGTACGGGTTGGGGAACCAGTATTGGCGCATGAAGAGGTAGTAGCCGAAGCCGACGGCGCCGCCAGCCATGAAAATTTTAGGAACAGAGAGAGGCGACATGATTGCTGTTGGTCCTGCTGTCTGCCTTCAATTGACGAGGTGGAAGTGGGGGAAGGTAAGGGTGGAGGTTTAGAGTGACAGAGATGAAGTGGAAGGTGCTGTGTGTCGTGCTGGGTGGTGTGACGCACGAAGTAGGGACAGTCAATGGAAACCTTGGTATGTGGAGAAGAAGCAAGTAGTGCAGCGAGCCTAGAGATCTAGGCGTTGTTTTCCCTCCAAAGTCAGGTACCCAATAGCATACGGCGGAGAAGCGTCACTTTGTCGTCGCGATGATCGCGTCATGGCCTTGTGCTTTAGGCAAAGCTCCCGCGGTCGTCGCACAAACCAAAGATCCACTCCGCCAGGCACGATGCAGCTAGCGCGCGTGAGGCTGAAGCCCATGCTGACGTAACGCAACGGCGGCTGGAGAGTGGCTTGTAAATCAGCTAGCGTGTTTGATGCCATCGCCTTGGGGAAGTGGACACGCTATCGCGACATCTGCAACCCCTTGCGCCAACACGACCGGAGATAGCTGTGAAGAGAGGGTCCAATTGGGGGTCTCTTTTGCATCGAGGAGCTTCATGATCATACGGCAGAGAACAGGCTGGGACACAGCAACCGCCACGGCACCGAGCGCGCATTCGAGAAATGGACGGTGATCCCGCCGTCGAGCCAGAAATCGATGGCTTCAGTCGCGTGCTGCCCCTGCCGTATCGCGTCGCTCTTATAATAGTCCTGGGTATGCGAACGCTCACGCCATCTGCTCTCAACCACCTTACTAACTGCCGCACAGGCATCTGGGCCTGGGGTCTAAACCTCCACTACCTCACCCTCATAAAGATAGACGTCCCGAGTCTGATCCGCTACCCGGGCCGTACCTCACCCCGCCATATCCCGCACCACCTCTCCTGCTACCGTATCGCAACCTTCCTCTCCATCCCGCTCGCCCTCTCGCTGCTCCTATTCTGGACCCTTACGCACGGCAGCCCTACAGACATTGCCGCTTGGGAAATCCTGCCAAACCTCTACCTCTTGGTACTGGTCATTGGCTTCGTCATACCGCTGCCATTCGTTAGTCGCAATGGACGGACTCGTACATTAGCGACGCTAAAGCGTATATCGATCGGCGGCATCGCAGAAGCACAAGATGGAAAGTTTGGAGACATTCTGCTCGCCGATGCGTTGACGAGTTATGCGAAGGTGCTGGGCGATCTATTCGTCTCACTGTGCATGTTCTTCTCGTCGTCGCACAGCTCAACAGGGCCTCCAAACAGAAGTTGCGGCGGCGTGTTTTGGGTTCCCTTCATCATTGCCATACCCTCGATGATTCGATTGCGGCAGTGTATCACGGAATACTATCGTGTTCAGAAGGCGAACAAGCAAACTGGTCAGATCAGTCCAGCGACAGGATGGGGTGGCCAGCATCTGGCCAACGCACTGAAATACTCGACCGCATTTCCTGTCATCATACTGAGTGCTCTGCAACGCTCGCCTGATCCTTCACGCTTTGGTGTTTCGGAAGCGACGTTGTTCCGTATGTGGCTCGTCGCAGTGGTGGTAAACTCTGGCTACTCTTTCTATTGGGACGTAGCCAAGGATTGGGATCTTACCCTCTTCTCCAATGCCCGTACTCGGGATAGCCCAGAATACCCACGGGGTCTAAGACGGCATCGCTGGTTCCATGCCAAAGAATTCTACTATGCAGCGATTGTAGTGGACGCAATGCTGAGGTGCACATGGAGTCTGAAACTCAGTGTGCATCTGGATCATTTCAACGATTTGGAAGGGGGCATCTTTACAATGGAAGTTCTCGAGGTGTTGCGAAGATGGATATGGATCTTCTTCCGCGTAGAGACAGAGTGGGTGAGGAATCACAGGGGCCCGGCGCCTGATGACATATTACTAGGTGATGTTGGGGTTGGAAATAAATACGACGATAGCGATTAGGCTTCGTTGTTCATCAAAGATCTAGATCGACTGCAAGCATGGAATGCACCTCTATCTTCTTTTCAAGATTTCATCGATTCCCGCGATGCGCTCAAAATGTGCGCCGTGTTACGATACATGTATAGCTCGCCCTCGAGCTGTAGATAAGGATAGGACCTGGCTTGGAGGTGGAGGCGCGACATATGTCTTATCGGGTGCCCTGATTTCTTCCCACCCACCTCACTTCTTTGGAAATCCATGCACGATGATGTAGGTAGCGGCTAAAGCTATTTGCGAGTTACGCGGCTGTGGAACATTGATAACCTCTTGAGGCGTTTCATCAGTAAGTTCAGACTATTAGATAATAGGCCAGACCTCGGAATGCAACATCTACCCCCTACGCGACTGGCTGGCAGTCGTCCTTCATGCTTACATCGCGCTAGTGGACGCAGCACGAGATGCATTCCTTCTTGGGACTAGTACGGCAGTCAGCTTCCAGTCATTTACATGCTGCCGGCAGCCTTATACACCACACAACCACTTTCATCTGCTTGGTAAAATGAGACTTGTCAATTAGATTGAATCTACACTTTATTTCTTTTAGTATCAATTCAGGCTCAACAGGCCCACAGATTGACAACCCGTTCACGCTGCAGAGAATCTGATGGTGTTCCGCGGCAAACCATCCAAGTTTTGCGAAAGATGTAGGGAGAGAAGACTACGAGTATGCCTCGAATCCAAAGTTGGGATTTCTTACTGACACATCCAGTGTGATCTGCAACAGCCAAGTTGCAACTCTTGCATTCGAGTGGGAGCAGCATGCACCGGCTATCGCGACACGATCAACATTCGGATCAGCGACCAGACCGACTTTGTACGGACGAAGGCCCTAGCAAAGACAAGGTCCCCACTGAAGCAACGATGTGTTGGCGAACCCAAAGTCAAGCTTAAGGTTCGACATCTACCCCAAGACCTTTTGACACTGGGTAGAGACATGTTCTTCACGTACTATGTCTCCGATTTTAGTCGCACATGGGACTTCCTATACAACTATCTAGACCCAAGATCCGCGCCCAAATATCTTACTTTGAGCATCGAGGCGGTCAGTCTCGCCTTCTTGTCCCATCAGGTTTCTTCGGAGACTGCAAGAGATCTAGGACGCAGAAAGTACTGTCAAGCACTACGGGAGATCAACATCGCCCTGCAAAATTCCACGACAGCAAAAGCGGCATCCACTTTCGAAGGCGCGTTGTTGCTGGATCTCTTTGAGAAGATCATGAAGTCTGCCCTGGAGATCAACACATCAGGACACGCCCATATCGAGGGCGCTCTCACATTGGTCAAACTGCGAGGTGTAGAGTCGTTCAAGGAAGGCACTGAGCTACGGGCATTGATGGGACTTTCCCTGAACGCGACGATATGCTCATTGAGCACCGGGCGAGTGGTGGATCCTTCCATACGACAAATACGAGTACACGCAGCACAATTCGTCAATACTGACTATCCGAAGTGGAAGCTCAGCGGATTGATGCTTGACATAACCGATCTAGCCGCAGAGATGCGCAAGGGCTTTATGACGGCGGAAGAAAGGATAACGAAGAGCGAGTACTTTGATCGAAAGCTCGAGATCGTTGCAACTGAAGCGAGCCCAGCTTGGACGTATGAACGCAAAAGCTTATCCGATCCTGATGGAGCAAGGATGGTACCCGCAGGATTCCCAAGGGTATATGACGTCTACCCCGATCGCATGATCACCCAGATGTGGAACGTGCTTCGCATAGCCCGAATACTTCTCTGCGAGGAGATCATCCAGTCCTGTTCCGAGAGCTGTGATCCTGAAGTTGCCGCTCAGTGTAATCGAGCAAATACTGCCATCTTGACCCTCGTCCAGGAGATCGTCGCATCGGTTCTTCAGATGACGGACTGCGACCTAGTCGCAAAGGATAAGCTGCCTATTGGAAGCACGGGTAAACAGCATTCACACAGCATACCGCATATCCTCGATGTCTACATACTGATATTCAGCCTATACGTTGTTGCTTGGTCAAAAAGCTGTCCACAGTCTGCAGTTGATTGGAGTCTGAAGCACCTGCAGCACATTGCCGATCACTTTGCTATCAAAGAGGCTGCCGTTATTCTGAACATCTTGAGAAAGCAAAAGAGGGAGGAGCGTATCAGTCCATGGTACGTATGCGTTTCATCCATTCGTTCCCAACACGGCGAGAGCAAACATCTGCGTTTGCACAAGAGATCTGGTCTGCATACACAAGAGATATTAGTTGGGGTTCACGACGATGGAAGGCCGTGCTAAACACCCTGAAGGAGCGTCTTTCAGATCCACGAGACGACTTTTTTACTGAAAAGAACGCCTGTGATATCGGAGCCTTTAGATTTGCCGACATGGGCGAAAGTAAGGACCTGATCCATCAAACACATCCAAGGCTCGATCCAGCTTCCTTGTAGTGCCCACAAAGATACTCTTCAGACTTATGTTTCTCCTAACTAAACTACAAACGTACACGGAAACCCCTGAGTCAAAGGGCTTCTGGTAGCCAAGTACTAATTACCTACCCAGGGATAGAGTCTTCGGCCAACTATCCAATGCCCCCAAAGATATATGGATGCAGTCCGCATACAGTCAGGGTCACGATATGGACAGCACACCTTCCGAGTAAGCTTCCCCGGTCTCTTTGTCCCCTTTTTAAGGGTCTGATACGTGCAATAGCCGTCACGTCATGTCTCAACCACCCCTGGGCGCTGCCAGGCCATCTCCTTTGATCACTGGTTTGCCTCCAGGGTTTCATGTCGGATCGTAACACAATGAAGACTAATATACATGCACTGCTTAGACATGAAGCGTATGGGCACCCAGACAATGCTCCAAAGAGGCCTTTCTTGTAAGTCTGCCTGCCACTCCCATGATCATAGCGAGCATACCCACTACCAGCGCGATACAAATCTCTGACCTGCCACCTCATAGCCTCCATCATACCTTCGGACCCCGGGACCCGCGCCTGTGCTACCAAGCCGCCGGTTTCGCAACAGGGCCGTGGAGTAGTCTCCTGGAGGAGCCTTGAGATGCTCCGTTCCGCACGTCATTTCGTTGGGTAGCTAGCTGGGATGACTGTTCGAATGGGGTACTAAGAGAAAAGACTCAAGATCTAACACAGGCAGTGGATATATGATCAATCTTCTCATTCTGTTCCCTTGCGAACTGATTATAGCTACCGGTGTCGATAATACGGCACAAAAGCCGACACACAAACACACACATACCATGAGTTTTCTACCACTCTTCCCTCGACGCCTCTTCTTCGTAGAGATGTTAAAATAGTACAAATGGTGATTTTGAGCGTAGTGAAAAAAAGATAAAGTGACAAAACACCAGATACAATGCCAAAAATGTGACCCGACTGACTCAAACCCATCGATCAAGTCAAGGGCAAGTGCCGCCCACCCACCCTTCGCCCATTCTTTTAGTCGGATAAGAAAAATGATACATTCGCTCCCTTTCTCTCAAAGGAAGAAAGGGGTGCCAGCAAGATGGTGATAATATGTAGCCACTGGAAAACGCCATGCAATGCAAGATTTCCCTCTTCTTCCAGTCCCGAATCCAAGATGAAGCCTAGCTTCATGTGCATATGGGGAGGAGCCGCCTTTTTTTTCGCTCCCTGCCAAGTGTAGGTGTTGAAACAAAAGAAGCAGCGATGTAGCGCTGCAAAAGTGTGATGTTGAAGGAAAGCCGGCGCAAAGATAATGTACTAAGGGAGCCGAAGCGGAGCTGAGGCCATGCGAAACTGACTAGTTGAGGAAGCCCTTGCAGCCGATAGAACCACAGAGACAGGGAATACGGTCCGTAGCGTCCATTTCACGCTCGAATTTGTAGTCGTACGTGAGTTCCTCATCTGGAAACATGGTCAGTAGATGTTCAGTGGCACGGATTGTCCGGAAAAAGGAACTGTGCTTACCAGAGTTGATATCCCGCAGCGCGTAGATGACAATACGCTTCGTGTTGTCGACGCGAATAATCTTGGCCGTGCAGTTTGGCGTACAAGAATGATTGATGAATCTTGCAATGCCTCCCATCTTGGTTGCGTCGATGACCGTGTCTTCGTCAATGCGGAATAGGTAACTCGATCCAACACCTTGCATGTCGTATTTGGCTTCCCTGAGATCGGCAACGCGTTGTCGAACCTTTTCACCCACGTACTCGATGATCATGTCGTTGACGGCGATGGGCTCTTGGGCGTAAAGACCCCAGTTATGGATGGCGGAACGGTCGAACTTGACTAGCTTCTTGCGCTTCTTCAGCTGGTTGAAACGGAGGGCATCGCCTTCTGCCCCGGACATGTTCTTGGATATGTTGATATCGTTGACCATGCGACGGTTGTTGGCGCGGTTGGCACGCGAATTGGCGGTGGATGTCTTGTTGGAGCTGGTCTGGAACTTGAAGCCTTCAACAGAGACGACGCTTCGCTCTTCTTGCTTGGCGCGGCGCTGGCGCTCTTCGCGCTCCTTCTGGACGCGGATACGATGAGGGAGGTATTTTGACTTTTCAGACTCGCGAATCTTCTTGACACCCTCCGTACGAGCCGAGCCAGTCGCGTTGGGAACGTAGTACCCTTCGATCTTGGTTTCCGTACGCGAGACACCCTCCTCGCCGTTGCGGTTAAGATGCTTAATAGACTTCTGTTTCCATGCCCAGGATTGTGCATCGCCAATCTTGGCTGCACTGATGGACTCCATGGCAGCCTTGAGGTGACGTAGATCTTCGTCGTCTTTGAGCATGTGTTGCCAACCGTCAATGTCCATTACAACACTAAGGTCATCCTCAACAGTCTTACGAGGCTCAACCGAGGACACGCCCCAGAACACAGAAGAGGCCCGCTCGTCGTCTTCCGGCGTCGACTCCTCAACCACGACCTCCTCGATGACCTCCTTGACTTCTTTCGCTTCAGCTATCTCCTCTTCCGCAGGCGTCTCGATCTCCGTGACCTCGACCTTAGCAGCCTTGGCCTCCTCTTCGAGCTGCTTCTTGGTCTTCTTCTTGGGCTTGGTGGCAGCTTTCTTCTTGAGTGTCGTGAGCGTCTCTGGCAGTTCAGTAGTCTCGATGGGCTTGAGTGCTTCATCATCATGGGTGATGACGACTTCAGGTTCAAGTTTGTCAATCGGGCTTGCTTCCACCCCAAAGATTGCATCAGCCTCTTGCTCAATTTTCCGTAACCTCCTGAACCCTTTGAGTGCTTTGTCTGCCTTCTTCCAAATAGGCGACGAACGAGGAAGAATTGCGAGTACTTGTTCCAGCTCTTTCTCGGCCATGTTCTCTGGATCCTTGTGAATGCAATGGGCAAGCAAACTCCTGGCATGCGAGTCGTCCATCTCCTCGTCACTGTCTTCGCCCCAGCCCGTTTCGATACGGCGCCGTTTAGCGCGGTGGGCTCTCGATGACTCTTCCACCTCCTCTTCAACGTCGGTGGAAGGAGCACGGCTGATGGGTCGGCTCTCTTGCTCCTCAGTACCGCGAGTGAGCTGGCTGCGACTCTCATCGTCCGACTCCTCCGGCTCGAACATCTCAATCATCTGGCGATGCAGCCCACGGGCAACACGGGGTTTAGGCGCAGATGCCTTCCTTCGTTCGTCCGCAAATGCATTGACAACCTTCGGAGGTTTCTTACCACGCCTGGTGCTGGGATCAAATACACCCAGCGACCTGCGTGCGTTGCGGCCACCAAAACCACCATTGCGGCCCTTTGGTGTACCAGCTCCAAAGGCGTCGAATCCTGGGGCGAGAAGTGCGGGTGGTCGAACAACTTCTTCCTTCGTAGGCGGAGCCGGAACATTGAACTTGCGACGCTTTTCCACATGAAGATCCGGTTCCAGGAGTTCCAGTATAGTGGGCGCGGCCAATTTCGTCTTAATGTCACCAAGAAGCTTCTCTTGGAGCTCCTGTTTGAGCACGTCCAAAGCGGCTCGTACAGGATCCAGCGAGTCTGCCCGCTGCTTCTTTTCCCACTCAAGATCTTCCGCCTCTTCATGTTCTATCCGCTCTTCGATGGCCTTCCGCTTCTTGTCGGCTACCACGCGCTCTGGGCTGGGACTCCGCTCATAGTTCGGGTCGCCGTATTGGTTGCACTCCATGTTCATAACGTAGGTGAATAGAGCCTGCATGTGACATTCCTTGTAACATCGAACGGCCTCGTCTTCACCACGCTTCGACTCTTCGAAAGTCACATAGTAACCCGTCTGGTCGCATCGCACCGAAGCCCACCGAAAGTTCTTTAACCGCTTCTTGAGATGTTCGACGGTTGTGCTGAGGACGGGTACGTATGCGTGTGCGATGAAGATATAAGGCTTCCGTTTCAGCGTAGGCTTGACCGGTTCGCGTTCGATCAGGAAGGAGAGTGCGGCTTTCCTTGTCAAGGGTTCTCGGGGGATCGGGATTGGCGGACGCGCGCCCTTGCCAGATGGGCCTTTGGGAACGTTTGCCGGCAGATCAAAGGCTCCCGGTGTAGCTGGTGCCGCAACGCTCGCAGTCTTCGCTGCGAGCTTGGCACGCTGTTTCTCCTCCTCTTTCCGGGTCTGCTGCACCGCCATATCCATGAGTTTCTGGCATCTCCGGCCCTCGCGATCAGATTTCACCCTGATCGTGTGCTGCGCAATGCGCTGATTTGTGCCTTCGCGCTCAGCTCGCTTTGCTGAGGTGGTTGCTTTGATGCCAGGTACTCCGCGCGTTGGTGGGGTGTCGCGAAACTTGACCAGACATATCCCAAGTGGGCTGCCGTTATCGGGATGTACTTGGTTGCGGAGCGTCTCTACTTGGCCATAAGTGGAGAAGAAACCACGCAATTGCGCATCTGGTGTCAAGGGATCGAAGCCCGTCACAACGACTTGGGTTGCAGGCCCTGGTCCGCATGATATGCGTTGATCAAAAGAGTAGGGCTTAGCGACGTATGGCGCTACTCGGAGCTTTGATTTGGGAGCGCCCGTGAAGGATGTCTTGATGACATAGTTGCCAGTGGTGTAGCCGGCAATGGCCAGGCGTGGGTCGGGAGGAGGAGATGGGTCGCCCTGTAACACAAGTTAAGTTAGCCTTAGCGTCACAGGGCGACCACATCTATGTATGTATTTGTAACCTTCACGTACCTTGTCCAGTATTGTGGTGTATTTCGCCGTTCCCCTTCCTCGCGCCTTCTTATCGAGTTTGGGGTCAAGCTGTGCGTCGTAGGTGGAGCGTTGTCCCAGCACGCCGTCGGCTGGGAAGACGGAGATGCGCGTCTCGGGCGGCGTGTTTATGGGGGTGATGGTATCGGCGACATTGTTGGGCGCGCTCGATGGCGCCGCGTGTGTAGAGGACGAGGTTTTGTGCATCGTCTCATGCGAGAGCTTGGAAGAGCGTGGACTGGGCAGCTTGCCCGGCGGAGACGAGTCTGAGCTGGTCAAGGGTGTGAGGGCGTGGAGAGAAATATTTTGACCAGAACGCGACATGGTGGAAGGCGCGGAGAAAGTGGACGAGGCGGGCGTAGGAGCAGAGGCGTCCGAGTCAACGTCGTCTAGCAGCTCGCTAGGGCGCTGCGCATCGTTGTTGGGTGAATCCGACTTGTTCCTGCGCGTGCTCCTGCGCGTTTCACCCGCTGCCGGTGTCGCTGTGGCCGCCGAAGCTGCGTGCGAGGGGGCAGACGAGCCGGGGCGACGAGAGGCTTCCCGCCGCAGAGACCTGTCTTCTCGTTCGCCGCGTCTCGTGCCTGACATGGACTTGATGTCGAAGCCCAGTCTCTGATGGCTGCGCTGCAAAAGCGCACCACACTATCGATCGACCTTGTATTAGCACGTGTATGCTGCCGCCATCACTGTATAGCCGGGTGTGATAGAAGAGGCGTGGGTAGGGGCGCCGCGCGCTGCTGTACTCGATGCAGCTGCAGGCCAGGAACGGGATATGGACTACGCGCACCACGCGGTGAGGACGTGTCGGGGCACCCGGGGACAGGCGGCGGAGGCAAGGGAGAAAGACAGGGAGGAAAGATGGGCCGGGCGATGGGGTCGACTGCGCTCTGCTCGCACAGATGGGGCTGGTGGTGAGTAAGAGCCGTCGTCCAGGGAATCTGAGGTTCCAAGGCGAGGCACTGCGCCTGGACTAGCGTCTTCCAAGGCCCTGGCGGGAAAAGGAGAGTGCTTCTCTCGTCCACCAACCATCCCTCTTGCACTCAACAATTCTGTTGCATTGCAGCGACCAGCCTTGACCAACATGGTCGCATAATCTCCGCCATCGTCTCCTGCATGGAATTGCCGCCCTGGACTGAATCTCGCACGCGCGCACCACCTTGTCAAGCCGCATCCCTCCAGCCCAAGCGTCATCGCGATCGCCTTGCGTACACTATGCATTTACGCTAGCCCACTCCAGTCGCACGAGGACATGGCCAGCGCAGCACAGCACCGTTCAATACTGGAAACGCGTTTGAAAAGCACGTGGGACGATAGAGGGCCATGTAGCACGTGAGCACGTATTGTAGTACCAAAGCTACGAACACTGGTTCATGAAGAGGAGAGGGTGCGTAATGCCCAAAGCTATAGCTGCGTGATTCCATTTTGGACACGCATGCCTTCTATGAGCATGTGCAAATCAGAGCCTAGTAGTGGCCCGGTCACTTAGATCTTTGTGTCCCCGTATCCTCACACCACCTCCTAGTCCACAAACTTGCCCTCAACCCACCCCCGTCTCTTGACACCCAACTCCACCGCGGCACTCCCCCAGTCCTCGCCATGATTGTGTCCGCTCTTGCCATCCGCGCCACCAATCCCCGCCCTCATGAGTCCCTGCTCATCGCTCAATAGCGTCAACAGGCCAAAGATGACGGGCACGTTGTTGTCGAGCTGTAAGCGCATGAGTCCATGGCTCACCGCCTCCGAGATGTACTCGAAGTGCATCGTCTCTCCCTTGATCAACACGCCAATCGCGATTATCGCGTCAAAGGGCGAGTTGGACGTCTTGGATTGCGACGCTCCAGTGAGGGCTGTGAGGTCCGAGGTGGAGCCGAGGAGGTCTGCTGCTGCGCCTACGACGCCTGTGGACGAGGATTGGATTTGTGAGGCCGAGTATAGTCTGTGGAGGTGCCTGTTAGCTTTGTGCCCGGATTACAACGTCGTATGAGGGGACATACTGCTTGACGGCATAGGGCAGCTCGTAGCTCCCAGGCACGCTCTGCACGACTATGTTCTCCTCCTTGACTCCCGCTTCCTTAAGCTTCCTCTTGGTTCCCTCGAGCAGCGCATCGATGATCTTGGTGTTCCAGCGTGCGTGGATGATGCCAATGCGGAGTGCGGAGCCTGCACAGCTTCAGTCAGTCGCACAATGAGGTGGTGGGGGCGGGGTTGCTCGGAGCTTGCTTGCCTACTTACCATCGTACGTCTTGGGGGCGCCGGGGCCTTTGATGGTTGCCATGTTGCCGTTGCGCGTGTGCAAGTTTGTGGGTAGATTGAGAAGGTGCGATGGAACAGTGGAGTCGCTGTGGTGAAGGTCGAGCGGGAACGGCGACTGGGTGGGCTGAAGAATGCAGGAACGAGCTGCTGAGCACACCACATTGGGAGCCGCCCCGCAACCGAAAGGCAGGGATCCCGCATCGTGCAATGGTGTCATCGCGAGCAGGGGTAAGCTTCCCTCAAACGCCTCTCGTTGATTGCAATGAATTCTCGTCCTGACCCGTCAAGACAGTCACAAAATGGGACAGATGTGTTTGAAATTTTGTTCATTCAATCAGAGCATCGCATCGCTCCGAGTTCTAGATATCGTAAAAGTTTCCATGCCATACACATAAGCTACATCCAAGAGCTTTCAATCGTAAATCAAATCCAAATCACACCAGCTTCTCTATCCTAGAGAACGCCATATCCATAATACATCTACTCGACGGTAACCGACTTGGCCAGGTTGCGGGGCATGTCAACGTTGACACCCTCGGCAACCGCCATCCAGTAGGACATGAGTTGCAGGGGAACGACGTTGATGAGACCCTGGAGAACGTCGACGTTCTTGGGCACCTCGATCTTGTCTGTCTTGTCGGTAGGGAACTCGGGGTCGTTCTCGTTGCAGATGATGATTGGTCGTCCGCTACGGGCAATGACCTGTTGGTATGCGTTGAGCGACTTGGCGAAGATGTCGTCACGGGTAAGGATCATGACGATAGGGAGGTTCTCGTCGACCAGAGCCAAGACACCGTGCTTGAGCTCACCAGACATGACAGCCTCGCAGTGAAGGTACGAGATCTCCTTGATCTTGAGAGCACCCTCGAGCGCGGTAGCGTGCTGAGAGCCACGGCCGAGAAGCAGCAGGGACTTCTGGTTCTTGAACCTCTCGCAAAGCTTCTTGATGGGCTGGTCGAGCTTGAGCACCTCCTTGAACTGGTCCGAGATCTTGGTGAGACCCTCGATGATCTCCTCCCGCCTCTTCTGCTTGGATGCACGATCCTCACTGAGAGAGAGCGCGAACATGACCATGCAGACGAATTGCGAGGTGTAGGCCTTGGTGGAGGCAACACCGATCTCAGGACCAGCGTTGATGTGCACACCGCAGTGGGTGAGGAGAGAGATGGAGGAACCGACAGTGTTGACGATACCGACAGTCAGGGCACCGCGCTCCAAGCAGTAGCGGAGAGCACCCAGGGAATCGGCAGTCTCACCAGACTGGGAGACAAAGACGCAGGTGTCGTCCCGGAAGACGGGTGCCTGACGGTCAAGGAAATCGGAGGCCAGCTCAACGGCAATGGGAATTTCAGTGAGCTCCTCAAAGATACCACGGACAGCCATGCACGAGTGGTACGAAGTACCGCAGGCAACGAAGATGATTCTCCTGCATCGCCTGATGGTAGAGAGGTATTGACGGAGACCACCAAGAGTGACGGTCTTGTTGACAGCATCGAGACGACCACGCATGGCGTTGACGACGGACTCGGGCTGCTCGAAAATCTCCTTCTGCATGAAGTGGTCGAAACGGCCCTTCATGATCTCCTGGAGCTGGATCTCAAGAGTCTGGATTGTGCGGACGTTGGACGAGCCGTCATCCTTGTGCAGACGGTGAATGTTGAGGGAACCCTCGTGGATGTGTGCAATGTCGTCGTCCTCGAGGTACAGGACCTTCTTGGTGTGCTCGACGATGGAGGAGGGGTCGGACGAGAGGAAGAACTCGGTGGGCATCGGGACGCCGTCGTCGGACAGGAAAGCGCGCGATTGCGATCGGTGAAGGAGCGACTTGTCAGGGGGAGCGAGCAAGTTGTTGGACTTCTTCAGCGCGACGTTGTGCGAGGCGCTCTCAGCGGGGAGAGCAGCACCCTCGTCGTTGTACTCGACATCGACGAAGTCGACCTTCATCTTCTTCTGTGTTCGTACACCGATGACGAGGGGAGAACCCTTGCGGGCCGCAACGACCTCGTGGGGGTAGTGAACGGACTTGAGGAGAAGACCAAAGGCACCCTGAAGCTCCTTGATGACGGCCTTGACGAGCGAGGGGAAGCTCAGATCGGGGTGCTCGGTGTAGATGTACTTTGTGAGCTTGGCAATAGCCTCGGTGTCGGTCTCCGTCTCGAACTTGAAGCCCTTGCTCTCGAGCAGCGTCTTGAGCTCCTTGTAGTTTGTGATGATACCATTGTGGACGACGGAGAACTCCCAGTTGGGGTCGGACCTGGTGGGCGGTTAGTGCGTGCTCTGGGTGGTCCAAAGAACGTGGACGTGACATACCTGTGGGGATGGCAGTTGACACGCGATGGGGGACCGTGGGTGGCCCATCGGGTGTGGGCGATACCGGCGTGCGAGTCGAAGACCTTGTTGAGGTCGAAGTTCTGCTCCTCGACGAGCTTCTTCAGCGAGGCGACCTTGCCGACCTCCTTGACGGCGTAGACCTCATTCTTCTTGTCACCGTCAATGGCAAGACCGGCCGAGTCGTAACCACGGTACTCTAGACGTTGCAGACCTGAGGGGACAGCGTGTTAGTGATCGCCCTCCAGCCCCACCAAACCACTTCCGACTCCGTGGAACGCGCGTCTGGGGGAGCGGCTGCGGGATTGCTTACCATTGATGAGTGTGTCGAGAATGTACTTCCTGTCCTTCTCCACCAGGTAGTTGATGTAGCCGAAGATACCGCTGCAGACACCGTCGTTAGCCCGTGTTCAGAGCCTCGCTGTAGCTGGCACAGCTTCGCATAGTGGGGCGGCGGGGACTTACCACATGGCGACGAAACGAAAGTAGGGTGCTGAATATGAATGGAAGCGATTGTAAGGCAGTCGGAGGCAATTGGGCGTGTGCAAGAAAGTAGGGTGCGGGGGGAAGCAGACAGGTGTGTGAGCAGAGAAAGAGCGGTGGTGTGTTTGACTTATATCTTCCAGGGCCAAGCACTGAGCATGCCCCAGCGACGCCCTTCTCCACCCGGCCTGGCTAGCCTCGCCAATGCAGCGTATCGCACCCGTCTGTGACGCCGCTCTACCACCCTTGAATCTCGCCCTCGCAGCCCTGCGACCCTCTGCCACGCCCTCCCTCACTGTCCCCTATTTCGTCATGTCTCGCGGAGTCATCCTGGTCCATCGGCTTCCGCGATGCTGCCAGCCAATAGCCCCCGCTGCTGTTCCTGACCTGATCGCCCGCTATCCATCGTTTCTCAGGGACCAAGAGGCGCAGCACCTCCAAAATAGCAACGCTAGGCCCGTTCCTCGACTATTTTCATGTCAAGATGCCAGAAATCTTCTCTTCGCAATGCTACACCGCGGCCACTATGCCACTCGCGTCCTGACGGGCGCCGCATTCGCCGCATGCGAGGCCTCAAGCTCGCCCAAAGACTGTGCTTATGGATAGGTTTCTAATTCTGCTTCGTCGTCCAATATCTTGGATCCGCTACGTCAGCGCAGGTACGGCTCCAAATTGGGAAGCCAGCGCCGTGCGTCACGACTTGACATCTCGTGTAAACTCTGTTTGGTGATCTTCTGCTGATATGGTCGACAGCTTGGAGAAAACCGATATGCGAAAACAAATCATGGCAGATGGGTGGAACCCAGTCGTTAGCTGCACCAACCGTCCCACTAACGGCGCAGGTTTACCCGCAATGTGCTCCCCACCGTGTGCAGTATTGTCTGAATCAGACGGTGAGAAGCAATATCGTCTGGCCCTGCAGGTCTGCATTTCACGCATGAGCGCCAACAACGCACACCTCACAGGAGCCAGAGAATGTCTTCAACCCGTTGTGGCCGATGCTGCCAACGAATCACGCACTGGAACCACAAACGTGGAAGATAGAGCTGAGACTTCGGGGCGTGTACGTCTGCTCAACTGCATCTGAAGTCGAACAACGGTGAGCACCTTGTAGCTACTGCGCGCTTGTTCCGCTCTGGCCAAAAGCTTAGTCTACCTTTCTGCAGGTGTGAGCTCGACTATAGGAAAGCGTGCCGACAAGAACCTTTGGCCTGCGTCCGTTGGGAACGTCTGGATGCCTTAGCAGTTCGATTGTCTTGACCGCCTCTAAATTGCCATCCATACCACAAACACGGCATCTGAAACCCCACCGTAAGTGGCGTATACGAACATCAGCCGCACATGCACGCCTTGACAACAGTCGTGCCGTTGCATTCGTGCCGACTCCTCATTCCGGTCTTTCCGCGCCCCGCATGTACTTCGTATCCTACTCGCCAAAGGTTGCACCAGTATTGTATCGTCTCGTATCGCGGCCCTGGTCAGCAGCTAGGTATCCCCGCTGCATCTTCGGAGAAATAAACACACCATTTGCCTCACCCCGTTTCAGATGCTGCTTGCCGTTTTAAGGACACATCACAGCATTGAACACGCCCAAGCATATATGCAACGTTTTCACATTTATGTCACAGTGCAGTTGACATTGAAAAGCAAAAAGAGACACCAGTCGGGTTCTACAATGATTCGAGTTCGTGCCTAGCCGCTTCTACTCATGCACATGGACTAGACCGCGTAAAAGCCCTGGAGTGCGCCTAAACCCAAACCTGCCTAGCGTAACTTCTATGATGAGAGATGACCAAAGATGAGTGCTGATGTACATCGCTGAAATGCTACATGCAATGCAAAACGAGGAATAAGGCAATTTGCGATCGGGAACCGTCGACTACCGGCTGTCACAGTAGCCGGGAGCCTTGGGAGCACCTCCGTGGATCCAGCTCTGGACAGTGAGAGTTGTGGTATATACCATGCCAACTGCACCGATGATGCAAAGCAGTACGTCCAATACACGTGCAGTGGTTGTGCGCGCGACAGCCCGATAATGGAGCATGGGCTATATATTGTTAGCAATGAGCAAGTCAGAGGAAGATATGTGCTTACAGGATAGATGAAGACCAACGGAATGCAGGCAAAGCTTCCTACCAGACTAACAAACTTGTCCAAGTCACCCGCACCGGCCCAAGCAAGGCAAGCGCACACCAAGACCATAAAGAAGCGGAAGAAGTTCTTCTTCCACTTGACGTACGGATTGTACTTTCCTGTTCTACTGAACAACTGCTGGCTGGTAATCTCGATTGCCGGGTAGATCTGCAATGGCGTAGATAGCAAAATGGCGAGCGAGTAGATGAACTGAACACCATTGACGAATCTGTTATCCTGAGGCATGTTGAGAAGTACCACAGTCTTCGTCTTAGATCCAAATGCTGCGTAGGAAAGGGCTCCAGCGCTAAGGAAGATGACGGTGATGATGATCATGACACCTCCCAGGACCTTGGGGAACTTCTTCGGGTCTTTCATACCGGTCTGGATAGGGATGATGAGACCGATGCCTTCGAATGTGAAGATGGCGGTACCGATGAAGAGCGTCCAGTCTTTGGCGTTGAAGTTGACAATGTCAGAGATACCGCCCTGGTCGACGATGGTGAAGAGATCGTAGTAGTACAGGTATACGAGACCCATGAGAATGAAGAGATCTGCCACCAATGCGAGCTTCTGGATGTTGTTGATGTTGCGGTAGAGCGACAAGGGCAAGAAGATGACCATCTGCATCATGATCATGTACTTGATGTCGATGAAGGTCTTGCAGTTGGATACCGCAAGAACAAAGGCTTGCAGGTTCTCAGACACAAAGACGATGTAGGCAGATGAGAAGCCGATCTGGGATATGACAAGCGAAGAGTTGATCATGTTGCGCATCCAGTTTCCGTAGAGATGAAAGCCCATGTCACCAAACGAGTGCTCTACCACGAGCCGGGTGGAAACAAGCAAGACAAAGCAGGCATACGAGAGGCCCGCGACACCAAGGAGTACCACATTGGAAAAGAGCATGCCGCCGTTAAGGAAGGCTCGGGGCAGGAACAAGACACCAGTGCCAACAAACGACTTGAGGAGCAGCATGGCTGCACCTGTGGGGCTGCCGGTGCCGGTCTTCTTCGCTTTGCGCTTTCTTCGCTTGCCAGGGGTGAGCAGTGCGCTCGACTCGCCGTACTCACGGTCTTCGTCTTCGCTCTGCGCGCCGGAATCCAGAGCATCAGAGGAGAAGTATTCGTCCGGTCCCAACACCTCGTCGTCTTCTTCGAGAGATTCACCGGCGAAGTGGCCATATAACGTGAGGAACTCCAAGAAGTTGCTGGTAAAGACCTGCGGCGGTGGGCGCGCCTGTCGGACTGTTCCATAGCCAGATGGGCCCGGGCCGGGTGAGGGACTCCCAGCGGCTCTGCGCAAGTAGTTTCGTCTGAAGCCACCAGGCTGGCGAATGGAGTCGATGTCGAGTGCTTCGTCTTCAGGCCGACGTCGCGAACCGTGGAAGCTCTTGCTGCGCTGCAACTTGCCCTGCTCTTCCGCCGCCTGCTGCTCGCTCCACCTGTAAATCTGTCGCGTGATGTCGCCGCCCTGGAGTTGCAAGCTCGAAAACTGCTCCTCGTCTTCCTCGGGCCTCGTTCCAGTTGATTGGGCATCGTCATCGCCTATTCTTCCACGATTCGACCTGCTTGGTGAGGCATAGTGGCCTACCAGATGCCGGCGCACGATCTCGGGGTCTTCATACGGCACAGGCGAGCGACCGCGGCCGTCAAAGGAACCGTAGTTGCTAGGCGGGCCACGAGGAGGCGCGTCTTGGGCGGGGGACAGTGGGCGTATCGGAGGCGTGCCGAACCGTGGGGGTGAATTGCCCAGTGACTCTTTCAGCGCTGAAGAGAGGTTTGACTCGGCTGGGCCGGGCAGGGACGACTGCGGATCTGCGCGTCCAGGCAGCGGTGTCTGTATCGACGACGAGTTTGCCGTCTGGGTCTGGGAGGGTGTTGGTATTTGGCGCACGGCAGGTGTGCCGTTGGGAAGGGAAGGAACGGGCGAGCCCCGTCGCGCGATAGAGCCTGCACGAACAGACTGCGTATCGGGAGAACTTCGTCGAGAATCTCGCGACGACGGCACCGCCTGTGGGTTCGTCGAGGTCGAACGCTCACCCGACATGTTGGGCTGCGTGTGTGGTGTTGTGGAGCCGCAGTGAACTTTGTGATAAGGAACGCGAGCTTCGGCTACCTGCGTCTAACGTCGCAAAGGGAATGCTGAGCGATAAAACACGCTACGGGTAGTTATATGGATGGCGTGGCCAGTGGACACATACCGCGAGGCTTCGAGATGCTACGCGTAATGTACAGCAGCAAGAGGGAGACGCGCAGAAGAAGCAAGGAAAGCTGAGTCGGGCTGCTTCGAGGCCTGTGCCGAGAGGTTGAGGTCATCCGTCGATTCGCCGGAGAGATGTGGCGCCCCACGCGCGGGATGACCATGTCACACCGTTGGAAGCCCTGCATCTTTCCACCGAGAAGCGAGCGCTAAGCCGCCAAGTGAAGCATAGCAGAAGACTTTACTGTTCGCGATGTAGATGCGGCGTCATCGCTCCTCGGGTGTGTTGCCCTGTCGTTACCCTCAGCTGTTCAGTTCATGTCTCGCTCCTACACCTCACCATCTAACGCTCATCGGCGCATCCCGTGCACGGCCTGACCGGAGCCGCAGTGACACCCCGTGCCACGAACATTGAACCAGGTTCCCGATGCCGAGACCATGACGAATGCGGACGACGACCAGACGACCAGGCTTACCCTGCCGCGGACACGCTCCAACTTTGCAACCCGCACAGCACGAGATGAGAGTGCGCGACTGCATCGACGCTCGTTCGTACAGCATTCACCACCACCTGACGAGGAAACACCGCTTCTGCCAAGCAGTGGACGCCAGCTTCCAGCTGATGCAGATGTCTACGATGGCGCTCAAGGGACGGGGAGCAAGCAGAGAGGGATGAGCAGCTGGTTCTCGAGTATCCTTCAGACGTCACGATCCAATTTAGCGAAGGAGCCAAATAATGACGGCAAACGACACTCAGCCAGCGAAACCACCAAACCAAGGCCTGGCGCTTTCCCCAGACCCGTTGGAGGTACCGAAAAACTAGGCACTTTCGCTGGAGTTTTCGTACCGGTAACCCTCAATGTCTTGTCGATTTTGATGTTTCTCAGATTCGGCTTCCTTCTCGGTCAAGCTGGTTTGATTGGCATGATGGGGATGCTGATAGCAGCTTATGCCATCAATCTCTTAACTACATTGAGTATTTCCGCTGTTGCCACCAATGGCACCGTTAGAGGCGGAGGCGCGTACTACTTGATCTCACGCAGCCTGGGGCCAGAGTTCGGTGGATCGATAGGCATCGTCTACTATCTTGGCTCAGTCTTCAACACCTCGCTCAACGCTGTCGGTCTCATCGACTGTCTAATCGAGAACTTCGGCAGCAATGGAGGTGACATGGCAGAGTGGCTACCTCAAAGCTACTGGTGGCAGTTCCTCTGGGCTACCTTGGTTCTAGCCGCGTGCACACTTATCTGCCTTGCTGGAAGTGGGCTCTTCGCACGCTGCAGCAACGGCCTACTACTAGTCTTGTTGGTCGCGACTATCAGTATTCCTCTGTCCGCCGTGTTCAAGCCTCCGTTCGAAAACCCGAAAGAAGATATTGTTTTCACAGGCCTCAGCATTGACACGTTCCGTCAGAACTTACTACCCCACTTCACGCGAGGAGCTGCGGGAAGTGTCGATCATCACCGAGAGAACTTCCAAGATCTCTTTGGTATTCTCTTCCCAGCTACGGGAGGGATTCTGGCCGGTGCAAGCATGAGTGGCGACCTCAAGCACCCAAGTAAAGCCATCCCGAAAGGGACCTTGTACGGCATAGGTCTGACCTTCATTCTTTACACACTCGTTATCTTCGCTATGGCGGCGTCAATAGCACGCGAAACTTTCTACAACAACACAAATGTCATCCAGCTGACCAACATATCTGGCGCGGTCGTGCTTGCTGGCGAGATGGCAACATCCTTATTCTCGGTACTCATGGGTGTTATTGGCTCAGCCAAGCTCCTCCAGGCTCTTTCTCGCGACAATCTTATTCCTGGACTTTCGATCTTTGGACAAGGCACGAAGAAATCCGATGAGGTAGGATGTCTACAGTTATCTTTTCTATATCTATACTAACCACGTAGCTTCATTCGCACAGCCGATCTATGCCATCATCATCACTTTTATCATCGCTCAGATCACAATGTTTGCCGACATCAACCAGATTGCTTCATTTATCACGATGACAGTAAGTGCTCCCTCTTACTCTACCAGTCGTCAGTCAAACTCTATCTGTTCAAATTCTAACACTCTCTAGTATCTCATGACATTTCTCGTCACCAACTTGGCCTGTTTCTTACTCAAGATCGGTTCTGCCCCAAACTTCCGGCCCTCTTTCCACTACTTCAACTGGCCCACAGCTGCTGTTGGGACGGTTGTCTGTGGAGGTACCATGTTCTTCGTCGACGGCTTCTATGCATCTGGATGTGTAGCTCTGCTCATGATCATCTTCCTGCTGATTCACTATACTACTCCGCCAAAGCCATGGGGTGATGTGAGTCAGGGTCTCATCTATCACCAGGTGCGAAAGTACTTGCTGCGCTTGCGCCAAGAGCATGTCAAGTTCTGGAGACCCCAGATCTTACTCTTAGTCAATGATCCGCGGCGGCAGTATAAGTTGATCCAGTTCTGCAATTCGCTGAAGAAGGGAGGTCTCTTCGTACTTGGGCACGTCATTGTCTCTGATGACTTTGGGGAAGCTGTGCCAGAAGCTAGACGACAACAGCAGTCTTGGACAAAGTACATCGACTTCTCCAGGATCAAAGCGTTTGTGAACATCTCTATATCTCCTGCCGTCGAGTGGGGCGCTCGCAACCTTGTTCTAGGTGCAGGGCTAGGTGGCATGCGGCCAAACATAGTTGTCATGGGCTTCTACAACCTACCTGAGATGAGGCAAGCGCAGCCTTCCATCGGCATACCTTCGCCCCAACCATCACGCCCATCCAGCAAGGCTATGAACCATCCCATCTCTCGGAAAGCAATCCAAGCAGCAGCCAGGCGACGCGTCACAGGAAACACCCATAGTATGCTTCCCACCGATGCTATGAAACCAGAAAACGCGATTGCTATACGCAGTTACGTCACTGTTATCGAAGATCTGATTCTCCGGTTGCAAGCAAATGTCGCTATAGGCAAGGGGTTCCAGGAACTCGAGGTGCCGCCTACCAAGCCTACGGTGAAACAAAAAGCGTTCAGCTTCATTGGTCTCAATGACATTGATATCGAGGATTCGTCAAAGAAGTACATCGATCTTTGGCCGATTCAAATGTCAGCCGAGGTCGCTACTACTGGCGATGAGCCAATCCGCAAGAATGTACTGACCACGAATTTCGACACGTATACACTCATCCTGCAGCTTGGATGCATCTTACACACGGTACCGTCTTGGAAGCGCATGTACAAGTTGAGAGTCTGTGTTTTCGTGGAGTATGAGACAGACGTCGAGGAAGAGCGTAGTCGCGTTACTACATTGCTGCGTAATCTGCGCATTGAGGCTGAAGTCCACGTCTTCTGGTTGTCCTCCGGAGATTTGAGCATGTACGAAGTCATCATCAATGGACGAGATGATGGTCACCTTGATCAGACTGGTCGTGATATCGATTACTCGTTGGAAGACGAGCGATGGTGGCAAGACATCAAACGACTACGTCAGCCCGAGAGTTTGAGTGCTAGCCAGGAACTAGCACAGACTGTCGATATTCTTGAAGCCGTCACCAGTTGGCCTATTGCCTCGTTCCAACATGGTAGGCAAGAGACGAACCCAAAGCGCTTCTCAGCTCTGCGCAAGATGCTACGTAAAGCAAAAAGTAGAACATCTGGTGGCAATCTTGGGGATGGGGCAAGGGCCAAAATGCAAAGCCAAAGAATACCTGTCCAGCTACTTGAAGACAGCGATAGCGACACTCAACCATCCTCAGCGGGCGGAAGGGAAGACGATGCTGACGATGAAGCAATGGCTTCTGATAGCGAGGCAGTCGTTAGTGGCAGCAACTTCGACGAATACGACTTGGATGCATCGAGTGATGAGAGTGACCAGAACGGGCAGAGGCTGTCACTAAGAAGACGAAAAACGGCACCCAGCACCTCTTTCTTCACCAGGCAGCTGGATCTCCGTAAGGCCATTTGGAAAGGTTCACGGAAGGATAGCACCTCGCAGAAAGATGACCGACCGACCACACAGTCGGTGACACCGCTCAAACCGCACCCAGACGCCGTTGCCTCTGACACAGCTATTCTTCACGCCGGAGAGCGAGCCAATTCCCAAAGTGTAGCCAGTTCATCCTCTCAGCGCTCTGGATCCTCACGAGCCGCAGTCAAACCGCCTACAATGCGTCGGCAGTCATTGCCCAAGTTCACATCGAATCCAACTCCCCGAACAGCGATATCATCGGAGGAAACGGCCGGCCCATCAATAACATTCGTCGATACGCCCAAACCAGCAACAGCCAACAAACAAGACCCCATTGTGACATCTGGAGAGCCCTCCCAACTCGCCGCAGAAAATACACCAGCAAATTCCAGTCCCCACTCAGCCGCAGCATCATCTCACCAACCTACTGACACGGGTACCGCCTCCCCAGCTTCCGGATTTCCTGCCCAACAAGCCATCCCTCTCTCCTTCAACGACCTACCGTGTCGCGCTCAACATCTCATCCTAAATGAGCTTATACGGAAGCATTCTGATGAGACGGCAGTTGTGTTTACTACGCTTCCCAGCCCTATGGAGGGTACTTGTGAAAGCGAGGCAGAGAGTGTCAAATACATTAGTGATTTGGAGGTCCTATGCCAAGGCTTACCGCCGGTGCTGTTGGTGCATAGTAATAGTATGACCGTCACTATGAATTTGTAGAAAGACCAGAGTTTGAAGAGAGAGGTAGAACGGAAGTTGTATAATTTAGATAAGCATCGAGACGCTAGTAGATCGCATTCCACGAAATTGATACATAGCGATGAAGTCGCAAGAACGAGGTGGTGGTATCATGAATGCTACAACTCAAAGTCTAAACTACTCGCTATCATCCTCGCTACTCGACATCACTGCGTCTTTCTCGACGACCTCTTCTCCCTCTTCATCCGGCTTGCCTGTCATGGAGAAAGCCTTCAGACACGTAATTCTGGTACCAGTCGAAGAGGTTCCAAGCAGCTTACCGACCTGCGCCGCTGTGAAACCTTCAGCCTTGCCCGCATCATCGCTCTTCAGCTCGTCCGTGCTCAGTGACCAGAAGCGCACTGTGCCATCGCTGCTACCAGTGACGATGAGGAAATTTGTTTGCGAGAGCTGGACGATTTCAAAGTCCTTGACACGGCCTGTCATGCCTGCTGCTGGGCCACCGATTTGAGCGACTAATCTGCTAGCAGGAACTTCGTCTTTGTTCTTCTCTGACGATTCAGTCGGTATCGTGGTGTTGGTGTCGAAGAGAAGAACGCGGCCATCCTCGGTTGAGACGAGTAGCGTGCCCGGATGCGACTCCGACGGCAAGTAGTGCATTTGATGGATCTTAGTCCTCGGGGTCGGTGCAATCTTTGCTTTTGGCTTGGATTCGATGTTGAAAACGACGATGCCGCGCTCGAAGCCCACGGCGAACTCCTCGCCTTCCTTGTCCCAGATGACTCGCCTTCCCTCGCCGGATGCGAAGCGCCCTTCGCCTACGGCGGTGAGGATGTTGCGGTCAAAGTTGAGCACGCCGGCTTTCTTTCCTGTTACGAGGTTCCAGAGTCGCATGCACTTTTCGCCTTTGCCTACGCTCAGCATGAGCTTCATGCTGGGGTGGACGGCGAAATCATTAATTCCAGAGGGTACCTCGCCGGGTCCGGCTGTGTCTCCGCTGGGTCGGCCTTGGGGCTTCGGTATTGGCGCTTTGATGGTTGAGAGGGCAGTCCAGTCGCGTGTTCTCGTGATGGCGATAGTGCTGTCTTCCGCGGAGCTGAGGAGCTTACTCCTGGTTGGGAAGTAGAGGGCTGTGATGTTTGACGAGTGGTGAAGCAATGAGCCAAGTTCCTTGTTCTTGGGATTTTCAGTAATGGAGCCGCCATGGAGGGAAGGTAGCTTTGGCCTGAGTTTTGAGGCGATTGGGGGAGCGGTCGAGATGGAGTACAGGTTGATGCGCTCATCGGTGCTGCCTGTAGCTAACGTGATTTTGGACGTCTCATTCGAAAGCGGAGACAACGCAAGACAGCGGATGGAGGATGAATGGGCGTTGAAAAGAAATGTGTCGGTAAAATCCACTTTTGGCCTGTCCGTCTCAGGTGTCGATGCATCATCCTGTCCGGTGAAGAGACTGCTGGGAATGGATGCTGCGAATCCATGCAGAACTCTCTCGTAGGAGCCGGTTATGACTTGCACAGTCGTGACATCTGGGACAGAATCTTCGCTTTTTGCAGTGGAATCGATCTGGAGTTTGCTCATGCTCAGGTCCATCTTCCCGTTGGCTGCACCTTCCTTGCTATTGCGGATTGCCGTTTCCTTGGTCGCCGGCTGTTTTGTGGTGGAGGCAGCAGCGCCCTTGGAGCTCTTCAGCGCCTTCGCCTTGGCGGCGCTCTCGGCGGTCTCTCTCTTTCTCTTTGCCATTGTCGATAACTCGTCGTTGTTTCGCGCAGCCGTCGCGTCTTGCGATCCAGAAGTTTTTGATGCAGACGGCAGGGCTAGGCCGGGTGGAGTAAGGCGCAGCTAGTGTCCCAAGGTTGGCCCAATGAACCAGGCTAGGCAGGGCTTATCACGGCCATCCCTGCAATGCGGCGTGAGCAGCCCTTCCCTCACGTTCTCGCAGTCCCGCCCATCAGTCCAGCATATCGCAAAACACATTTCCATCAACCAACGCGACCACCAACCCCGATAATTCATCACAACGGCGGCACTCGTGGATAACGGATGTCGGCCACCGTTCGTCGGTCTTCATATGTCCCTCGACAGTTTACGGGAAACCTTACGCCAGGAGAAGACAAATGAAGCCGCGTAAGTCAAAGTCCACGACTATCCATCGCGTTTGCAATTTGGCCGATGGAATCAACTAAATGCATCGATGCGACAAGGAAAAATCGCTCGTTTTAGTTTATTTGCGTGTTGTGGTGGTGCTAATTCAATGTCCCCAGATTCACATCCGCGACGTTGGAGCGCCATCTCCGGGCACTCTGGAAGGTCACGGGCTGCTGCAATGCCGCTCTGAACGGCCACCAGCCCGTAGCAGACGACTTCGTCTATGGCGAACCTGACGAAGAGGAACGTCGTTTTCTCGACCAAAACGACATCTCACAGTAAGATCCCTCCTGTCCCTAGTACCATGCACCTACTCGTCGCCAACGTTCACGTTGTCGTCGTTCCACTCTGCTAACACGGTCGCGTCTCTAGAGGTCGACGCTTCAACGATGCAACGCTGCCCTTCCCAGTGGCCGTTACTGACCATCAGCCACCACTCCCTGCTACCCTACCCTTCCAGAATCCAACCAAGACCTTCACCAAGCCGTCGCCATCCCCCGTCGTCGGCACCCCAAGCCTCGAAGAGCAACTTCGTGCCGCCTCAGCTTCGCCGTCCGTTGCGACGCAAACCTTACCTTCAGTCGAATCGTCATTACAAAGCGACGTTATCCACGTTGTCCCCCGCGTAAAGGCTGCCTCACATGCTGCATCGCCCACTACAGAAGATGAGGTAGCAAACAATGCCCAACCCGACGCGACCCTTGCTGTCCAGGCTCCAGGCAATCAAGAACATTCCCCTCGCGACAAAACTACGGTCGACCCAAGTGCTGTTGCATCCCCGACGGCCGACGACACGAATGCTGCTACCCTCCCTGACGGATCTTCGTCGAGTGCCACCACGGACGCCAAACCGAAGCCACCACAAGTCGTTCATCTACCACCAAAAGAAGTTCAAGAGGCCAGACTGCAGGAGACGGAGCGAAAATTGGACAAAGCTGCCGAGAAGGAGCGAAGAGAAGAGGAACGGCTTACCATCCCACCCACGAATGCGCCCGTCGACGTTTCTTCCCCGTCATCGACCGTCGGGCCCTACTCCCAAGCAACACCGCACGCGCAACACCATTCGCCTGATACCAGTCCTGATTCGGAGACTTACAGGGAGCGCAACAACGTCCCGTTGCCAAACGACGATGTCCTCGACCCCGCCGCGCAGCAAGTCAAGGATGACCACGAGCGTGCTCTGCACAAACGAATGAAAGAAGCAAGAGAGAACGCCCGAGCAAGAGAAGATGACTCCCCTACACCAGACATCGAGCAACAGATCGAAGACGAACAGGCGATACGGTTAGCGCGCGATGGGAAGAGTCGTCTGAGCGAGTCCCAGCCCTCCGGGGGCGTACATTCGTTGACGGAGGGTGTGGACGGCGGTTACCGTGCGGCAAAAACAGAAGAAGAAGACTCGATCGGAACAAAGACTGTTCATGATGTTGCCATTGACTCTTTACCAACTCCAACGACCGTTGCCGCGGAGCCTTCGACTGTGGACCGCGACAATGCCGACCAAGCCATCGACCACCAACAGGCCTCTCCTACCGCCGACCATCCCACACCTCCCGCTGACATCGATATTGAAATGCGCGACGTACCATCCCTGGATGCACAAACAACGTCCTCGCCCCAACATCCAACATCCCGTCCCGGGCGTATGACTACCCGCGTCGCCTCTGGAGCAATACGACAGAAATCTGTCTCTGAAATTATAGCTGAGAAGGCAGGACCGAAAGCCATACCAACCCCCCGCTCAAGTAATCATTCGGCATCTACAAGTCCTCCAAGACCAAGAACAGCTCGCAATAAGTCACAAGAAGTCTCGACCGTCGTGTTCGCCAAGAAGACACCGACACGGGCATCGAAAGCCCTGCAATCGTACAACGAAGATTATGCGTCGCTCCAAGGTGCTTCGGAAGATTCGAGCCGAGATTATCTAGAGGGTCTTTTCAAGTACCAGGCTCACCACCCGCCTAGGTCTGTACCTCTGCAGGAACTTGTAGCATCTGCAAGGAAGACGGTGTCGACGGCTGGTACGCTTGCGATGATTCGTGAACATCAAGACTACAAGATTTTGAAGAGAGTGTACCAGTTGCAGAATGCCAACCGATGGTCCTTGAGGCAACTTCAGAAAGCCGTCGAACCTGAGCGTCCATTTACCCACCAGGATCAAGTGCTTCTCGACATGAAGTGGATGCACACAGACTTCAAGGAAGAGAGGAAATGGAAGAAAGCACTTGCCGCTACTTTTGCGGAATGGTGTGCCGAGTACGTGGCCAGTACACCTGAAGAACGATCAACGCTACGGGTCAATGCATGCATTCCAAAGTCGGCTAGGCGTGCGAGCAACGACGAGGAGATGAATGATGCTCCTACGCCAGAGCTTGTCCACTCGAGTACGCACGAGACGGAGAGTGAGTCATACGGTGATGAGGACGATGTACTTACTCCCGTCAACGCCAGCCCCCCTACAGGTCTATTCTCACTAGGCTTCAACGACGTGGTCATGAAGATCGACCGCACACCTGCCAGTGATACTATGTTCCGGGAACTGCCTCTTTACGACCCGATGTTCGAGGGCTCCAGCGACACCAACCCGTTCTCTCTCTCAGAGCCACCTATCCTTCCCGTTTCCAAGTTCGTCACTGGAAAGCTGGTCTCGCAAATACGAGGGCCACCCAAGAAGCGTAGCAGGTATGACTATGACTCTGAAGACGAGCCGTCTTCGCCGCCTAGTCGATCTGGTACGTCAGCCGAACATTCAATGCCATCCACACCAGGTCGACGCCTATTCTGTCGCAACGACTTACCACCGGAAATGACCAATGTCGCCTTATTCAACGCGGAGAACAAGCATGTTCGCGACCGACTTCAGGCTGCCCATCAATTCAGACCACCTACAGAGTTCAACATGCCCACTATTGCCTTCTTCGAAAACCGCACGCCCTCTCAGTGGCTGTGGGAAGAAGACCAAAAGCTACGGGCGTTGGTGAAAGAGTATACATTCAACTGGTCCCTGGTCTCTCAGCAGCTTTCGTTACCTTCGATGTTCGTGTCCGGATCCGGTCGACGAACGCCATGGGAATGCTTTGAACGCTGGGTGCAGCTTGAAGGTCTTCCGGCGGAGATGTCCAAGACACAGTACTTCCGCACCTACCAAAGCCGACTGGAGCAAGCCAACAAGACCGTTTTCGCTCAGTTCCAGGCTCAACAGCAGCAGCAACAGCAACAAGGCCAGACCCCAGGTCAACCGCGCAGAAGACCCACGACTACGCCAATACGAGTAGAAAGAAGGCGAGAAAACAGACATCTCGCTATCATCGATGGCATGCGTAAGCTGGCCAGAAAGCGCGAGTCTGCTGCCCACAAGCAAGCGGAGTCTCAGAAAGCCGCTGCGCTTCGAAAAGCACATGAGCCTGCGCCACCCAAACAGACAACCCTAACGCCACAAGAGTTTAGTCGTATGAAGTGGGAACGCGAAGAGAAAATGAAGCAAAGGCACATTGCGCAGGAGATGATGGCTAGGGTAAGAATCATGTCCCTACACGATGAGTACACCACTGACGGAAAACAGCAACAAATGATGGCGCGGCAGCAGGCCCAAATACAGGTGCAACCAGGAATGGCGAATGGTGTGAACCAGATGCAACGTAACGGGACACCCGGGGGCACAAACAATGTTCCTCCGCAAATGGCTAATGCGTCTCTGCAACAGGGGCAGAATGGCCCGGCAATGGCGGCCCGCGCACACCAATCTCAACAGGGAATGCAAGCTAACTTCGCTAACGGCAACATGTCTGGCATGTCGATGGGCACACCGGGCGTTCCCCAAGCACAAATGCAAGGCAATATGCAGAACACCCAGCGTATGGGACCGCCGGATCAGATGCGCATGGCCATGCAAAGAGGCCAATTTAACGCTACGCAACAACACCAGTTCCAACTCCAACAGCAACAGATCAACATGGCTAGCAATCTTACCCAAGGGATGGGAATGAACGGTATTCCTAATGCGAATATGATGACACCCGTTTCCAATCAGAACGGTGGAATGAACGGGAACATGAACAACTCCATGAATGGGATGGCAAACACCGCTGGATCCCCACGAATGAGCCAGGGCAATGGTAACATGCAAACACCGTCCCGCCCCCTATCGAGTGGGCACATGCCTCAGCTCCTAGCTTTCCAGAACCAGATCAAGGGACAACATCCGGAATGGACACCAGAACAAGTTTCGAAACAGGCCTCCGACCACCTCAACCGTTACCTGGCTAAACAACGTACGCAGGCATCATTGAGTCAGCAGGCAATGAGCGCAGCAGCTGGATCGCCTGGCATATCTCCTTCTCCACAAATGGCGAATAATCAGTATTTCCAGCAGAACGGTAGCATGGCCAACGCTCCTCAAACAAACGCGGTACAGAATTATCAGGCCCAATTGGTCCAACAACAACGGCTGATGGCAAGACAGCAGGCTGGCAGTCCTGGATTGAACGCCCGACCACCTAGTCGGAGCGCCACGCCTCAGAATCCACAGATGCAACAAAGTCCCGGTATGCAGCAAGCACAGATTAACCGGTCTTAAGGAATCTGATTGGCAAAGAGAGCGCCTCTGCGAGGCCCCGTCACCCTTGGCTTGTATATAATTTTAATGTTCCTGCTTAGCGTTGTTCTTCTAGCGTGGGAAAGTCTGGTTTTTTTGCGATGTGTGGGCGTACCCATGAGAAGCATGGTGTTTGTGGCGTTGAATGGCGCTCACGCAGTCGCTCAAGGCAGTGGTTTGTATTAGGGGAAAACTCTTTGTGTCGCTTTTGCCAGCGACACCCATCATGTTTTGGTGATGGGCCTCCGAAGAAATATGTAGCTGTCTGAATATCATGCAACTCGAGCATAACATCGAGATACAAACATCTTTCAATCGCGTCCCTTGCCGTGTACTGAGGCGACTTGTGGACTGTGTGGCTAAGCCGCAGGACCTGCCATTGGTATATATTCCAGTAGGTTTCTAAGGTCTGCAAAAACTGTTGGAGACTGAATTGTCGAAGATCGGTGCTCGGCAGTCGACGTGGAATGTAGCGATGGAGAAGCTGATGTGGGCCCGGACCACATGTTGACTAAGCTGCGCGAGGCAGCTGAAGGCGGTGGGTGAAGGCACAAAGAACGTCGAGCGCGGAAGTCAACCTCACCTCCGCAATCTTCCCCAGCGGCCACCACACGCCATCGCAATCTTGCCACAGCTCCTCCGACTCGAACCAACCGTGCGCTGCTTCTTTTGTTGGTTTTTGGGTTTCTCCACTGCTACAGCCGTCGCGCACCTTCCTCACTTGCGATCGCAATAGGCGTATTCATACATACGGACATACGGACAAGAGTAGATAGGCATAGAGAGGAGAAAGACCCGACAAAATGAACGCGCCAGACAGGTATGCTTCATCTTTTGCAGTTCATCCTCTTCAACACAGTATCTCTGTACTGCGCGCAGTCCACAGTCGACGATGTCAGTTCAACACCACGGTGACGACGAACCTACACGGCGCGTTCGCTGCTTTCACCACGAGCGCGTGAAAACATCGAAATGACGCACATTCCTATGGGCGCACGACACTACCGCGTGACCACGAGAGCGCGCTGCGCCGCATATATACACCTCCGATGGCAAGAGCGTGCGACACAACGAAAGTCACGACTCTACCACGCCCACGCCCCGACGAACGAGACCCTCGATACCCCCAACCAATGAGCGACAACCCAAGCACATCCTTCTCCTCGAAGATCGGCCAACTGATAGAGCAAAATCCAAACTGTGCACTGCGCGACAGCTCAAAAGACAACCGGCATGTAACGCACAAAGCTGACCACGACTACGAGAACAGATTCGAGCTCTTCCTGCTAGACGAAGGCCAGCAGAAAGTCGAAGAGAAAGCCGAGACACGTACGTAGCACCCCACACCATCCCGTCCATGCACACTCCCTCCCCCCTTCCACCCACCAACTAACAACCCTCGCACAGGCGTCCCCAACACTGCCGTCTTCACCTTCAACAAAGAAGACCACACGCTCGGCAACCTCCTCGCGCAGCGGCTCCTCAAGAACCCCGCCGTCATGTTCGCCGCCTACAAAGTGCCCCACCCGCTCTTCGCTACGTTTGAACTGCGCGTCCAAACCGACGGGTCTATTACACCCAAGGAAGCTGTCATGGCGACTTGCCGGCTGGTCATCCAGGATCTGTCGAAGCTGAATGAGAGCTTCCAGACAGAGTGGCTGGGTAAGAGGATTGTTAGTGAGGGTGAGGCGGAGAGGCAGCAGAGGGAGCAGAATAACTTCTGAGTTTGGACGCCTTTGCCATAGTGGCTACTGGGAAGCTCTTGGGAGATGGAGTTGTGGGTTGCATATGTTAGGCGTTTTTGACTGGTTGATTCATTGGTTGTTATGACGATTCAACAAAAGGGTTTTGATACCGTGACTTACATACCCTATAGAGCTGCGAATAGTTTGGACAAAGAAAAACAAAGTGGCTCGTCTTCTTCTGACTTCACGGTTGCTGTAGACCATTGAGTATGAGAAAGCTGTTTGGTACTATCATAGTTTTTCGTCGGTATCTACGTTTTACACACGGAGATGCTAATTTACTCATCATCCAGATCCGACCAACGTCCCGGTAGTGGCTTAGTGGCGAGCTCAGCATCATCTTTCGAAGCGACATGATTTTCGTCGCTAGCTGGTGTACTGCCCGAAGCCTCAGGCACATCCTTGGACGCACCTTCATCCTCGCTCATGACAGCGCTGTTAGCCCCACTAACCTTCTCCTTCTGCTCTTCTTCCTCCTCAGCCTCCTCCCAGCTCTCCGCAACCTCAACAGGTACTTCCTTCTGTTTCTTCTTCTTGCTACTCAAGCTGAGCACCGCAAACCCGCCCTTGTTCCCGAAGGAAGTTGTCTTTGGGAGCTGGCGGTTTGGAACACCCTTCGAGGCTGCCACTTCGCTCCAGCCTGAACCGGGGCCTACATCAGACTCTTTGCGGAGAATGTTGAGTGAGGAGTCGAGACGCGCAAGTTGCATGCTTTTGCCGATGTTTTGCGTGGTAAGAGCTTTGGTTAGCGGTGCCTGGATCGATTCGAGCATGGTCTGCATTTCGCGTTCTGGAATGCTGAGCCGAGCTGCTAGAGGTGGCTTCAATGCTACGGCTTCGCTGGGAAGGAAGGTGACCTCTAGCTCGCATCGGAACGACGTCGTTGCGAGTACGCTCTTGATGATGGGGTTGAGCTCTTCGATAGTGAGCGCAAAGCGAGGGTTCAAGATGAGGAACGCGTTATAGGGGTCGCAATTGGTGTTGCTGGGCTTGGGGCGTAACGTGGCAGTGGAAGACACTGCTGGTGCTGGCGCTGGCGCAAGACGTTGTTGAACTTGACGAGTTCTGGCGCAGTCTGCTAGTGTCCGCATTGGTGCCATGACGAACTTGGGGGTCTTGAAAATGGCCACATGTCGATGCGGTTCTGGATCCATGCTCTCTGAGTCCATGCCAAAGTCTTCAGCCAGGTGGTGGATGAAGGCGCGCTGACTACGGGGCATTGGCTTGAATCGAAGACGCTTCTCATCTGGGTCGGCAGCGAAAAGTCTAAGCTGCTTCTCCTGAGTCGCTGCCCAGGTAGAATTTTGCTGGTACATGTTCAGTGTGGCGTCTGAGTATGGAATGTGGTCATTCTGGTGCTCCGGATCAACGTTGAGTGCAAGTGCTAGAACACGATTACGCTCTAACCTTGCGCACTCTTCGTCGCACTTGAGCACCTTCTTCTGGTTACCATCTCCGTTGCGTGAAGCATTGCATTTGGCCTCTTGCTTAATCCTCTGGCACTCGCAAGTAACGAAGATCTTGTGGGGACACGGTTTCTCTTCTTTGCAGGGTTGAGGGAAGTGGCAGGGTGCCAAACACGGATGACCACAGGTGCTAAGCTCTTTGCCACATGCCTGGGTACATGGCTCTTCGCACTCTCCAGGTCGATGGCATTGCTTCTGACACTTGTGTGTGCCACACTTGAGCGTGCGCCCGCAGACTTGGCCACAGCGTACCTCGGTCAGCCAGCATGGCTGGTTTTTGAGAACACTCTTGCCACATAGACATGGCTTGGCGGTAAGGAAAGCGCACTTCGGACATGGCTGGTCATCCAGGTGGCAACTATGGTCCAGTTGGGGATGACCGCAGTCCTTAGGTCGCTCGCACTTGAAGCGACACGGTGGAGGTTTTGTACCGCATGGTAATGGTGGTTGTAGCACAGTCCGTCCACAGTGACAGCTAAGCTCATCGAAAATGGCATCGCGACATGTGCCACACGGACCCTTATGACAAAGTTCCTGGCAGCGATGTTCGGGGTTGCCGCACTTCAGTTGTCGACCACAGCTCCGCGTGCATATGTGCTCGGCCTCAAAGTTCTCGTGAGCCTGGCGAGGAGCCGAATGCAAAGGCCTTCCTTTACGGCGGTTCGACTGACGTTCCGCAGCTTTCTTCTCTCCAGCGCAGCAGTGCTCGCCGCACTCGTGGCGCCCGCAATTCAACGAGACTTTGCAGATGCGCCTGCACTGGGGAGGCTCGTCCATGCCTTGGTGACAGATGGTCCTGGATGATGTACGTCCACACCTACATGATATATCAACCGTCTTCAAGCAGGGCCGACATTCGCCTTGGTGACAGAGCTGCTCGCACTGGTGACCACATGCGAGTGTTTGACCACAAGGTTTGTCGCAATTGGGGATCGGATCTTCGCAAGTCGTGCGTGGGTTGCCAGACATGTCTCTCAAAGCGGTCTTGCCACAAGGACAGCGGTTGACTCGGTCTGGAGATCGCGGACAATGAGGTGCTTGCGTATCCTGTGAATGACATGCCATCTCACAAATGTGCTTCCCGCAATCGAATGAGCGTCCGCACTGATTAGGGCACTGGAAGGATCCTATCCAGGTCTCTACTGTTGCAGCACCGTCTGTGGCGACATGGGACTGGCTGCTCTGCTTCTCTTCTGCCCGGTCATGACATAGAATGTCTTTTTGTATCTGTCCGCAATAGCAACGTGCCGGCACTCGTACCTCGCAGGCACCGCAAGGACCGTCGTGACAAGGTCGATCGCATCTGTGCTCACCACAAGACATCAAACCTCCACAGACATCGCCGCAACTCCAGCCATTCTCATAGTCGGTATCAATACAACGGCGAGTGACGGACCTCTTCCCGCAGAAGCAGTGTTGCGTGGGACCCATCAAGCCACACGGAGGACAGGGGCCGGCATGACACGTCGAGCCGCAAGGGTGTGGACAGGGCTTGGGGAGAAGTCGGGGTCGTGAGCAAGTCTGGCCACACGAGAATGGTGGTAGACCGGGTGTTGAACGCGGATCCAGCTCCTTCTCGCACCAACAGTGGAAGTTCTTGGGTAGAGTGTCCTTTGGTAGGTTGCAGCCGGGGCAGCGCCACTGCCTCGGAGGCGTCTCCCCGTCTTGAGTCTGCTGTCGCGCTGCAGCCGAACCCTCGTTTGTTGACCACTTCTTGATGCAGCCCAGATGGAACACAGTCCAGCATGTTCTGCACGACCATACCCCCCGTGAACGCCTTGTGACGTCTTCAGTGCAAATGGCACATTCGTAGTGACCATTATCGATATCCTCGTGTGTCCTGGTGGCGATGTCGGGCGCAGTCGATTTGGGTGCTTGCGGCTGCTTCTGGCGCGGCGGTCGTGATTTGCGAGGGGCGATGGGTTGGCCTGGCTGGAAGGCTGGCGCATCTGCTTGTAGTCCTGGCGGAGCTTCTGAGATGGCAGAAGCCGCATCGTCTTCTACAGTCAACTGTCCACCGAATTGACGGCCACCAGCAGCCATGCGCTGTGGAAACCGCTCTGCGCCGCCTCTTCCTCGGCCACTCCGCGCACCGCCACGTCCGCCTCTTCCACCTCGATGCGCTGCTTGTTGCACAGACGAGGGCACAAATTCGAGGGCAGCCGCATTTGGTTGCGACGGTCGTCCACCGTCAGCCTGGCCTCCTCGCCCTCGTCCTCTACCACCGCGCCCGCCGCCCCTCTGTGGCTGCTGTGCTGCTTGCGCCTGTGTTTGCTCTGCTTGCTCTGACTGTGCGGCCGTGTTCGCGTTTGTATTTCGGCCTCGTGGTCGCCGCCGTCCTCGTGCGCCTCTCGAGGCATCGGATGGGCCTGCGGCAGGTGGTTGAGGTGCAAGTGCAGGAGCCGACATGTTGTCGATTGGATTGCGGCAGTTTCGAGCGCTGGCCAAACGATGGTGTGTAAGCGTTGAACCGCCGAGGGTGAAAAGGAAAGATTATTGCTGCAGGCTCTAGTAAATGTGTGGCCTGCTGAACTGGTAAAGAGAGGGCGGTCGCTTTGTTGCTGTGGTGGGAGTTTGCAGTGGCGAGCCTTATACTGGGGAAGGTGCGTGAAAGGACACTAAGAAAGGCAGTTGCAGATTATGCAGGCGCAGTGATGAGTCAAGGTCGACTCATGCGACGGAGCAGCCGGGCGCCGACACGTCGGGCTTTGGAGGAGCGCGTGAATTGATTGCTGATGTGGGAGCTGTCGCTCGCATCGGAAATTCCATGGGCGCGTCATACCCAGGGTCCGGCCAATCGAGGCTACGGCTAGTTCCGGGCGTCCATGGTCGCCGCGTTGGAGCTTCACAGCGCGAACAACACCATCGCCCGCCGACCACCCACGCACCCGCCCTCGCCCCCATCATGGTCAAGTCACTCGTCGGCGCCCTCGCTCTGGCAGCGCTGCCCTCGGCCCTCGCCTTCCGCAACACGTCGCCCTTCTTCCTCTTCTCCACGGCCGAGTACGCCTCCGTCACCGCACGCCGCGCATCCTGACGTCCAAGCTAACAGCTGCAGCCTCCTAATCCCCAACAACGACGCCGCCATCGCTGAGTCATCCGAAGTCACCGTCGACATCCTCAAGGCCCTCGAGCACTGCCCGACCAAGTCGTACATCATCATCGAGCAGGATGGCGTTTCCGCCGCCGACTACGCAGACGGACGCGCCATGCCACAACTGAGCCAGTACATGTCTGGCCAGCACTCCGAAGTCAAGTCGACTGTGGCGATTCCCGACGTTGTCGGCACTGTCGATGCGGGAGCCCTCGCCGACCATCTGGTGTCCAAGTGTGGGCAGGATGGTGGATTCTTCGGTCGAACAACCAACCCAGTGCGCCCAGGCTCGCAGGCGTTCCGCATCGAGCAACTTCAACGCGATGGTAGGCAGTACATACTCAGGATACTTTACCCGGGCTGACCAGTACAGACACCAAGTTCGACAACCTGATTGTCAACTCGGCCAAGTCCCAGGACTACACCTTCATCTACATCACCACCCCTCCCACCGAGGCGCAAGCCAAGGAGTCGCTCGAGCACCACACCTACGAGATGGAGACCTCCTTCCCAGAGTCCGTGCAGATGGAGCTGAAGCGCGATCTCTCTTCGCATGCCAAGCGGGCAAACTCGACGGAGGGCGGCCTGTTCGAGAAGTACCAGTACTTCACACCTGGCATCTTCATGGGATTCGCTGCTATTATTCCGCTGTTCCTTATCCTTCTGGTCGGCATCCGAGCCCTCACCAGTCTCGAGGTTTCATACTTCGCCTTCAGCAAGGAGATGGGCCCCAACGCGCAGAAGAAGCAGTAGAGGAATTTCAGTGGATAGAGAACTTGTTAGCGCACAATGTATATCCTGTAAGTTAGTAGGCATGATGGACCGGCGTTTGGAATTTGAATCTATAGCGAAATACCAACATTGTGTTACCCAGGATTTGCCTCTACCTGACATCCTGTTCTACTGATAACAGGAGCCCTGCATATATCGCAACCAGACAGGCGCATAAGTCAACGTTGGCGGGCCGTTCGGGCTTGCTAGACTGATGATGTTAGTTGATCGGTTCCCCAACGTTTTACCGAGAACTCAACACGCCGGAGTACCACCTACGTGCACAGTCCGCGCTAGGTCAGGCCTCCACGGGTACACGAACAAGGGGTTCCCATCCGATGTGTGGCAAGCATTCTGGGGTAAAGTGTATATGTACAGCTTTCTGTATTTGAAATTCAAGTTCACTCTTCGACATCTCACCGTTGACGAGTACACAAGTCATTCAAAGACAGGCCTAGTGTCTATCAAGAGCTGTTGCTACGACCCTGAAAAGCAATACTCGCAGACATCCCACCATGGCTTCTCCAAAGCCGATGGACATTATCATCTTAGGTGGTGGCATAGCTGGCCTAACAACTGCCCTCTCCCTCACAAAGTTCGCGCCTGTTTCATCACCACCAAACATCACCATATTCGAGATCCGACCTGAGCCTGCGACAATCGGCGGTGCCGTAAACCTCACACCCAACGCTCTGCGTCTCCTATCACATCTAGGAGCTCTCGATGAGATCCGCGCCAAAGGATATGGCGCCGAGTGTCTCGCAGTCGAAGTCTTCGACCTCTATACCAACGTCAAGTTAGCAGAGAGCTCATTCAAAGGACCAGATGGAAAGGGATTGGGCGACCCTCCATTTACTGCCTTGAGAATCACAAGAGGAGAAGCACTCAAGGGAGTACTCGCCGCCATCGAGAAGCAGCCCAACATCAAGCTCATCTGTGGCAAGAAAACGACCAAGATCAGCGAAAGCGACACCAGCGTGACCATCGACTTTGAAGACGGCGGAAGCGCAACCTCAGACATACTAATTGGATGCGACGGCATCCACAGCGTCACCCGTCTCAAGCACGTCGAGCCCGAGCGTAAAGCAATATACAGCGGAATCTGCAACGCCTTTGGCTTTGCCCCACGACGCAAGATGTCCGAAGACAGCAAAGACTACGAGCCCACGCACTTTGACGTCAGCGGCATGAACTTTGGCCGTCGCGGCATGATGCTGACGTCTTTCCACGACCAAGCCCGCGAAAGCATCTACGTAGGCGCACTGATGCAAGTCCCCGAGATCGCCGACCGAAACGGCTGGAAGGCAGCAGGCGCCGATGCGCAGAAGACGCGGGACGAAATGCTGGAGCGGTATTCTGGTGCTGCGAACCCGCAGATTGCGCACTGGATTGAAGACGCAGAGGGTCTGTATCTCTGGCCTGTGTTTACGCTCTCCAAGGGAGGCAAATGGGCTACCGACCGCGTTATGCTGATTGGAGACTCTGCTCATGCTATGCCTCCGCAAGGCGAGTCAACGGGTATCGTGTTTGAAGATGGTGTGTTGTTCTCGCGCTGCTTGGCCAGGTGGATGGAGAGTAAACGCGATGAGGGTGTGCCGGTCAAAGAAGCGTTTGATGCGTACGAGACTCTGAGACGTGCTCGTATCGACACTGCGTTCGATGAGAGTCAGAGTGTGGTCAAGACGGTGCAGGATACGCCTTGGTAAGATCTCCCATATACGAACTGCGTGTGAGACATGCACTGACTTCGTACATCGTCATTTTAGGTTGGGTCACAAGATTAAGATGAATGTTGTACCGTGGTATCTTTGGTGGACGAGGAGCTATCGCGAGAAGCATTTTGTCGAGGATGTTACGACGTGTGATATTGGGTACTGATAGGCTGATGCCCTGCTTGCACGAAGTGGCACAGTGCTCCACTTCAGGAATCCGGGTCCAAGTTTTTTACTCAAATCTCACATGGCCCGCTCATCTTCTTTACCCTGTCTGCTTTTCGATATCTGAGCTTGCATCTTCATATCGGCCGACTCTACTTTCATCGCTCCCAATATCGCTTACAACGCTCATCCCTTCCTCAAACGCCACAACATGTCTTAGTATTGTTCTTCAAGCGCGCTCGTCCATTCCTTGAAAGTCGATTCCATCGAGACTGCGCCATCTCCGAGGGGCTAGATAATAAATGCAAACTATATAGAGAGCTCTATAGGCTTCTAGTAATGCTTCATCACAACTTTCTACAACCCTTCAAACTCCATCTCTTGAGACCAATCTCCAAAGCCGTTCTTTACACAATGCGACCCTTCTTCGATGCTACAGAACTTCCTTCCTTCCGCTTCACAAACGAATCAAGTTCATACCGGGCGCTACGTCTGAATTGCACGATTAGCAACCTCAGTCCTGTTGCGAGTCCTGTTTCAATAACAACCCCGACCATCGGTTCCATACCCCACGCCCAGCGAAACGATTCAGCGATTACCACACCAGTTCTGAAAACTACAAAACCGATTGAGGACAAGGCTATGGAGGCCGAAGTGAATGCTGTCTAGTCAGAGACTACGTGAGATGGACAAGACGTGATGGCTTGGTGTTGAAAAAGGAAAACGAGGTTACGGCCATACTTTCGACAGAGGAAGGTAGACACATGCAATATTAGGAAGAGCCACATGTCCAACGTTTGCCCAATTATGCCCTGCTGCCACTATAATGTCAATAAACAGTTTGAAGCACGAATGAGAGAGAATCATCCCTCTCTTCGCAGCCCACTACAACCCACCTCACCACCCCATCCCACACCCAAGACAGCAACACCCACAACAACCCACCCGCCATTTCCCCATGCAGCAACTTCCCCAACTCTCATCGATCACTGTAACACAACCACCTTGATCCATGCTCACACTGCACCGCGCAAAAAGGCGAGAAAAAGCGAAAAGCGCGACACTCGCTCTACTGCACGGGATGCGCACGCGCAGCGCACGGTCATTGGCTGCGAACTGGGTTCCTTGTGTGGAAAGAGTGGATTGTCACACCGGTATACTTACCTCCCGTTGTTTGGCGAGTCGTGTGGTGAATGGGTTGGCGGGTTGTTCCCTGTAGGGTGCTGTATTGAAGGAGTGGAAATGGGTTAATTAGGGGGATGTAGTGTGGTGTGTGTGGGTTGGGTTGGTGGAATGCGGATGACGGGTGAGATCTTGTGAGGGAAGCGGCACGGGATCAAGCCCGGGGGGTAGGGGTGCGTGGGTCGGTGGGAGGAGGGTTGTGCATTGCCGTGTCTGCTGCGATGGAGCAAGTTTGGGAAGGTTTAGTGGAAGTTAGGAAGGATAGGAAGGTTTCATAGCAGCTTTCTTAAGTAGAAGTATTTGGTGGTTGTGTTGTAGAAAGGCGTTCTGCGGCTCCGCATCAAGCGTTGGTGCATAGTTGTACCAAACTCTCAACAAAACCGGTGCTTCTCTCCACATCTCTCCATACACTTGCACTCAAGCCAGTATCATTAATCAACTTACACAACCGACTCTTTCAAACCCAACGCCCGGCATAAGAAGTCGTATTCCTCACATCGCCGTCCACGAGAATCTTCCTTTCCTGCTTCCAAAGTTCCCCCTCAACACCCGCCCGTGCCACACGGCTGCATGAACGGCCCCCGATTCCTAGCAACAACCCACTACTTTACCAACGCCGCGCCGTCGCCCCCCTCCCCCCAAAAAAGGGTCCTTAGCGCTTCATGTGATCGCATTTTGCTGCATAATCGCAAGGCTAAGTATACGTTTGCAGCCGTTCCAGTAATCCACGGTTTGCTATGTCAGACTGCCGTATGCGGTAAATGGCCCCACTTTGAGCGGGTTGGTTGGTTGGAGTCGGGAGGAGACGCGTGAGTTTGGTGTTTTGGGCTTATAGATGCTGTAAGGGTTATGCAGGTGGTAGGTCTTTGGCTTCGATGTTGTCCGCGACGGCGCTGACTCGTTGGGTGCGACTGTCGTTGTCAATCGAGGATGCAAATGGGGAGGCTTGGCGGTTGAAAGTACCTCGGCAGCAGGTGGAAATCGTGCAGCAACGCGTCACATTTTGACGGACCAACGAAGAACAACTTATTTGTCTGTTGTCGAGTGTTTCGTTCACGTCTCCGAAGTTGAGAAATAACGGTACGCAGGCCTGTGCAGGGTACTAAACACAGTCACCCGTCATTCGTGGTGTTCTCGCTGGTATGTTTATCTCATGGAAAGCTTCATCACTACCTAGGTAGGTACCTGCAAGCCGTGCGTAGATGCTCACACAGTTCAATAGCATACAGAGGAACGACCCAGCAGAATCACAGCTACCAAACGCCAGAAGCAACATCCCCAACCATGGCGCCGAAAAATCTTCGCAACACATACACGCCGCCTTCGAGCCCACACCTCAAGCCCATCATCATCTGTGGCATCGTAATGGCCCTTGCCGCTGCTCCTACCCCCGCCATACTTCATCCTGGTAACCTTAACTCACCGCTTCCGGAAAACGTTGCTACAGCTGGACGATGGATTCAGACTGGGTTGTTCTACTTCCTCTACGGCGCTCACGCAGTTGAGACACTCATGTTCATGAAGAGATTGAAAGAGCATGGTGTTGGTTTCTTAAGCGCAGCGTGGTTGAAGTGGGTAGCGACGTGTTTTGTCGGAGGAAAATTCTGCTTCGAGCACTTTGATGGTTTGGTAGGAAAGAAGGCGTAGACGGAGGTGGAGAGCAGATACCAGACGGTAAGAGAAGACAGAGATGAGGATGGAGAAGGCACGTTGAAGTCGAACGGAATCGTATTCAGTAGAAGAGGATCTGGAAACTGAAAGTATACAGGCGTGCAACCCACTCCTTCTCTTTGACAGGTAAACCCTCAATACCTTTTCGCTCAATTTCAGCAACAAAGGACCCTTACGTCTGCGTCGTGTTCTTTCCGTTCAACACATCCAAGAAAGCTGTGTAAGCAGGCTTCTTCTGGAAGTTGTCCGTCCAGAGCAACGCAGATCCCTCACCGTTGAAGGTGCCAGGAACCCAGGAATACTTATCCGCAACGCCCTGATCACGACAAGTCAGCACACATACACAAGCCATGGTAGATGAAAAGGTGAAACAGCTGAAACTTACCCAGATAGTCATACCGACACAGCGTTGCACGTTAATACAACTCTGAGCAATCCTCGCCCAAGCCGCCGCCGCATCCGTCAACTTCTGCGAGTTACTCGGCGTGCGAGATCGTACGTCCAACTCGGTGTACGCAACATCAACACCAAGATCAGCGTAATCCTGAAGCACCTTGGTCAACACGGCTGTGCTGGGCGTAATGTCGCTCTGGGTGCCTGTAGGCTCAGACACCACATGGCCCTGCAGACCCACGCCGTCGATCTTGACGCCCCAGGACTGCACGAGCTTGACAATGCGTAGGGCGCCTTGGTGCTTGGCCGAGCCGTATTCGAGATTGTAGTCGTTGTAGTAGAGTTTGGTGGTTGGGTCGGCGGCAGCGGCCATGCGGAAGGCGATGGGGAGGTATTGTTCGCCGATTACGCGGAGGAAGACGTTGTCTCTGTTTGTGCCGTCTTCGTTGAGTGCTGTTGGTAGTACGTCAGCTGGGTTCATGTCTCTTGCTCTCACGTAGTGTTTGTACCTTCGTTGACGACGTCCCAGTGGGTGCATTTCCCCTTGTATCTTCCCATGACTTGCTTGATGTGGTTCTCCATTACGCCCATCAAGGTGGCGTTGTTGTTGATTTGGTTTACCCAGCCTGGCAATTGACTGTACCAGACTAATGTATGGCAGCGCATCTATTGTACCCGTTAGCTCTAATTACTGCCAGTGTTTACCTGCAATGCTATGATGGATATCCTACCTGCTTATTGTTCTGAGTCGCAAAGTTCGCAACAGCATCTGCCTGTCCCCAGTTGAACTGGCCCCGATTGGGCTCTGTGGCGTCCCATTTCATAGCATTCTCAGGCGTAATGGAACCGAATTCCGCACTGCGGATGATGTTTTGCTCGGTGTTGTCATTGCGGATGGTTAAAGAAGTGCCGATGTAGGAACGGCCTCGCGCTTTCATGGCCGCATCAAGCGCTGTAGCTGTCTGCTGGCGAGGGTCGAGAGGCGTGCATGTGGCGATGCTGGCCAAAGCCAGAACGGTGCTGAGGGTAGAGAAATGCATCTTGGGTATTGGCCGTGACTATCATGGTGAAGACTTGGGTGGCTCTATATATCTGATCTGTGACCCGGATGTTATACGATGCCAACCGGGTTTTCTATCTGATGATCTCAAAGTACGATGCAAATACCCGTCTTGACATGTGTCTCTTAGAGTACTACACCCGTACAACTAGCTTCCATAGTGTCGGTCATACTGGGCAGATCTGGCTCAAGAATGTACCCGGTGTAGAGCGCATGTGCACCATGTAAGACATATCGGAGAAATTAAAGATCGTTTATGTCAAGCAGGGTCGATGGGCTTGGTATCTGCTAAGTGTGCGGGGGAAGGGATTCTTCGAGCATGGCCCTTTAGCCTCTTTACCCGCTCGGCACATGTTCGGTACTCCTCACGGTAGAGTCGTGGACATGCGAGATGTACCTGAACATCATCGTGAATATACCCGGGGTTTACTATACTTATTACCTAACTGCCAATTCAACCAGAAAGTCGACGTTGTACGCCACACCGCCGTCGACGACATATCTGCCGGATTTGTTGATCTGGATGTCGAACCGACGAATAATCTTTCAAGTTAGCAAGAAACATCGCGAGATCTATTTCAGGAAAAACTTACCTCCGGCAACAGCTTGTACATCTCCAACTTTGCGACATCTTTGCCCAGACACATCCTCGGTCCAATCCCGAACGTGAACTGAGCTGCTTCCAGCTCGAAGTTTCTCTTCTCACCTTGCATCCATCTCTCAGGCTTGAAATCTTCAGCATCCTTCCCGTAGAAGCCCTTGTCTCGCTGCACAACGTACGCCTGGCTAGTGACATCCATTCCGCCAGGCACATAGTGTCCATCAACGACTTTGCCACCCTTTGGTGTCACCCTAGGGAACAGATTGGGGGCCGGTGGGAAAAGGCGAAGCCCCTCCTTGATGCATGCAATGAAGAACGGCAGATGCTGGAGGGTTTCATCATAACGGATTGGAGTTGATAGAAGGCCTGCTGAATCTGCTGCATCGAGCTCTGCGCGAACACGTGCGAGAGTAGACGGGTCTGACAATATGAGTCGGAGAATGCAACCCATTGCTGTGCCAGTTGTGTCTGCTCCAGCTTGGTAAAGAAGCGTAACATGGGCACGCTTTTGCGTCGGGGTCAGTGGTGAGCCATCTGAAAAACGGGCGTCGAGACAGCTGGATGCAATAAGTACGAAGACAATGCCTAAAGGAACATTGAATATGCTTACTGCTGTAGGAAGTCCGGCCTTCCATCATATGGCTTCTCTTTGTTTTGCTGCTCTCGCACGGTGACCTGGCGGTCTGCCTCGCCCATCAACCAGCCCATCCCGTAGTCATTAGAGGTAGTCGGTAACAGCCAGACCCCTAGAACAGGCAGTCGCAGGATTCGCTCCCGCAAGAATCGAAACCTTCCCGAGAAGCCGAAAAATGTCAAACCTTTGCGCCAATTGGTCAACAAGTATTTCTCATCGCGCTGGTTCTCAACACTGCCGAAGGGCTGCGTGAACGAGATTATGCTGAGAATGTCGGCTGCAAATTCGGCGACCTTATCAGAAAGACAGATGGTGCGCTTGGCCTCAGCATGTTCTCTCAGCTTCTCAACGAGCAGGGAAACGTGGCTATCGAAGCGAGGCTCCCATGCGTTCTTCAGCGGGCCGATGGACCATGGTGCGTTCGATAGAGCCTTGCGCAAGACACGGTGCTTTTCACCATCTATCGTGGAAACCAGATGCGGAGGTCCCAAGGCTCCACTGTCGTACATGCCAGCCCTAGTGTTGCACTGTGGGTCCCGATAGATGTCTTTGAGGGCGGACGGCTTGGGAAAGAGCAACATCGTGGGGGATATGCGTATTGGGCGGTCCGCTGTGTCAATGTCAGAAGCTGCAGTCGGGCAGTGACATGAGAGGGTCGCCTACTTCCGTACTTTTCTACCAAGTACATGAAGAACTGAGGCTCTCTGTGCAACACAGAGATTATGGCACCCACGACGGAGAAAGAAGTCGCATACCACGGTCCCGGGAACTTTGAAAGAGGATGCAGCTTCTGCATGTAGAATATGCGACCCAATATTGCTGTAAAGAGAATCACAAACATAGCAAGACCGGCGTTCAAAGCCTTTGCGGCGAGGTCTGTTGTATCAAAGATCGCCATCGTGCGCACGGCTTGCGAGTAGATCTCGTAGTGAATAGAACTTAAGGGTTAAGATTGAGAGATGGAGATAAAACAAGGCGTCAACAGTATTTATGTTGCTTAACAAAGCGCTCTCTCGCCCAGCGTAGATTGGCTCCATATCGGCTGCCTTTCGTGAGGGGCCCAGCGGAGCTCACGCCATGCTCGCATGCGATATACAAGCGCATGGGACGCATGTGTCTGGTATGTGTTCATGGCTGCAGTTGCGATGGTGGGGAAGCCTGTCGTGCTGGCGCCGTGGTGGATGCCTACGCTCGGCGCGTGTGAACGTATACAGCGCATTCGCCGAACGAGGCCAAACACCCACATGGATAGCTGCGAAGTAATCAAAAAGCTGCTTACGGAACACGCTTATTTGCTTAGCTACCAGCATTACAGGAGTGTGAATGGAAGTCGAGGCGAATGCGCGTTGATCTCCAGGGCTATGTGGAGGGGGTGGCCGGGGCAATATGCAAGCGGCATGCGAGAATCCTAACGGGAGGAATCACGCGTCTGGGAGGACCAGGGCGAGCCTCAGTAATCATCGGATCTGGCATGTCTCGTACGCACTTTGCATGAGATATTGATAGGCGTACATGCATGATGCAGCGAAAAGGATAGAGTTGTAGAATCCAGAAAGTTGCCGTGCACGATGGGAAGTCCCTCAACACACAGTCCGTCGAGGCACCATTACGTCATTCAACCTTCCCAACCAGGTAGGTCTTACCAGCGCCGTCGAATCCAGCAATCTTGAGGGAACAGACAGGATCGGGCCCGGGGAGGCATCAAGAGACTGAGTGCTGGCCAGCCACTTCCTGCAGGACCTTCTCGCTACAGGGAACGCTCGCGATACAGAATTCCTTATCGCCCAAAATCAGCTGGGAGATCATCACAGATTTGGTTGGATGTCGGGGTGAAATTGATGTCAAGCGCATGTTGGAGAAGAAATCATGTTGGGTGGAAATCAATTTCTGGCGCCGTAATCCACAGTCTCTCTAAACCTGCCGTATGGAGTAAGTGGGCTGTCTCAGCCAATCAAAGCTGATCGCATGCCCTCCGTCCTTCTTGTTCGCACCCCGCCCCCTGCTTCGCTGCCGACATGTGCTGACTGACGGCAACCCTGTGCCTGAACGGCAGATATGCGCAATCTTTCAAAAGGTTCCTACCCTCCGTAATCTTGTGTTAAACACACGCGGCTACATGACGATCCGCCCTGCGAGCTACACATGCTTCAAGGTATCGTGTGAATATTTCCCGTCATGTTTCCATGGTAGGGTGATGTGACGATGCGACGGCACGCAGGGACAGGACGTCTGGGCCGCGATTGCATCGACTATCCTGTAACGATGCTTGGTACTGAACCAGAAGGAGAACCTCACTCTACCGCCCTCCATCAGGGTCCGGCTCTCTGGGGCGGGGTTCCGAGAGAAGCAGGTTATAACCTTAGAACACTTCCCCATCCATGGATTGAGAATTGAAGCGCCGTCCGTCATGTCTGACGTTAACCCACTCGATGTTTTGGCCATCAAGAATGTCGTATCGCGATATTGCCAGGCGTTGGATTTGAAGGACTTTGATCTGCTGGGGAAGGTTTTCATATCCGACGTCGAAGCCAGCTACCCTTTCAATGAAGCTATGAAGAGCCTTGATGAGGTGAAGGAAGCGATCAAAAACCGGTAGGTTCAACACTTGCATGTTGACAAGCAAGAATATAAAGTCTGACAGTACACAGCCTTGGACCAGTCCGTACACATCACAACCTCACGACGCAAACCATCACATTCAGATCCGATGCGCAGACGGCACGAGCTGTAACGTACTTCCAGGGTGTACACGTAAGTCGTTTGAATTCAGTCCTTACTCTCACTTTCTAGAAGCAACTGGTGTGCCTTGGAAGCCCGTCAAAGCGTTCGAGTCGCGCCATGACTTAGCTTGCCGTACATGGACATTTCGTACCCAGATTGCCAGGACTAGATGCTGAGTCTTGCAGTTCGGTCAAGGCCCTCACGAGGGCAAGATGCTATGCGCGTATGGCAAGTACGTGGACGACATGGTAATGCTGGAAGCGAAGAACGGCGACTGTGATGGTGTGCGCGGTGCGAGCGGGGTCTGGAGGATCAAGGACAGAACAGTCACCTTCACCCAGCGGATCGGAGATGAAAAGATCATGGAGGAGCATTGAGGGTTGCGATGTGGGGTGGAAGTCGGTCACTGCCGCCATTATCTAGCGCACGAATGCTGTTTATACCTTCCCCACCACTTGCAGTACAGCCAAGAGTTTTGACCACGTGTATGCGGCTGCCAACTTACGAGGCCCTTGCTTCCACGGTCGGCTTCCTCTCGCGTCAACACTGTCGTCTGAGGTTTCACCTCGCCACTGCTGTCCTGCATAGTTATCTCATCACAATCATCGCAGTGTTACTATCGCTCACGCTCACCAAGATATTCTTACAATAACAACGACACCGCCAAACACGATGACACCAATGTTTAGCAACAACCTTCCTACCCCGCTAACAAAAGCACGGGAGACTGATGAAGCATTCCTCTAGACGAGGTGCAAGATATACATACAGGCGTAATGTTGCTGCTACAGTCACAAGCGCATAACTGACGTGCATAGGACACTGAGATGCGAATCGAACAGCTTCAAGAGACTACGTACAGAGTGGTTTTACTCACCCTACCGTAGCGACGAGATCGAGGCATACGATTTGGCCTTGAAGAACAAAGTCAATGAGAAAGACACATGCTGCATCGTTTACATCCGGCACTTTTCTGTTACCGGCTTAGACTTTGCGTACTGCATACACGGAAGCGCAAACCTCGCGAAGTTTCATTCTGATGTACATGGCGCGACAGCGGTATGTTGGACCAGCTATTACTTACGACCAACACCCAGCTGAACGTATGACTTATAGTACAACGGGCCCATTCTTGCTTCGTTCATGTCGCTCCTCGGGCAAGAACTCACTGTAGAAGACGAAGAATCCCAACGAATATGCTGGTCCACTTTCAAAAAGGTACCGAAGCAATGCGGGAAGTTTGAAGAAACTCCCACAAGGGCTGAGAAGATTCGCTGGCGCTACATGTTTGAAACAGCGCGATTGGCGTTCAGCAAGATGCGGTTCGATAACGAAGACTTCCAAAAACTCGAGAAGCTGGTGGGAGATGCCAGCAGGCTGAGGGACGACACGCCTGAGGAAATCTTGGGCGTAAATGCCATCAGCGCGGGTCGGCACCACCAAGTACAAAGAGCCGCTATTGATCAAACCGTCAAATTGCTCCAGAAAAAGTACACCGACGATGAGGTTTACGACTTTCTGAAGAACGAACTGTATGGCCGGCGCCGGCGACAAGGACACAACTCACTCACTGATAAGCAGCGAGACCTTGTGGCCCGATTTTATAAAGTTCTCGATGATCTTGCGATTCTGAACGAAAGTGATGATAGCGATGACACAGCCGAAGACAAAGAGCATTTCGCAGAAGGATTAGTCCCAGCGACTGCAGAGAGGGACAATCTGGTCAGGAAGATAAAAGACGAACTTGCGCAGCCTATCGATGAATCTGACACGGTTGCATCCCCCAAGTCGTCGCGAAGGCTTGTTCAGAGTACGCCTTCAAGCGACGAGAAGCTGCCAACACAAGACACGCCTGCAGCTCCGCCTACGACCGGCGAAGGAACAACAAGAAGCCAGGTTAGTTTTAAGGCGATACAAGAATTTCGCGAGCGCGTGGACATCGACTTTGAAGATGCCCAGAATTGGCTGGAACAGTTCAATTACAACGTGATCGACGCCGTGAACATGTACTACGAAGAGGAGGATGACGCAAATCGACCCGCATCGCCCGATCCACAGCTGGAGGCTGGCTCGAAGATGATTCTTGAGTCTGGCATTCCTCCTCCCGGTGAAGCTACGATGAGTCCTACCCCGACTGGTGACTCGACGAGCAATAATAGGCGAACTTTCAAGCCTATCAATGATCCTGTCTTTACGCCCATGGGAATCTTGGAGCGACAGAAAGACAAGCGTGCGAATCACAAAATGCTGCAGAGCATGATGCAAGCAGATAAAAGCCGGGACAAGCAAAGGGGGACGGGAGAGGACAGCGGCAGTCTGAAGACCACGCCAACACTTCCGGAAGTAACCACATCGAAGACGCGCTTAGGTCGCTCCCACGATGGTCGAGTCGTCCACTTAGACCCCCATGGTAATGTTCTTACACCAGTAGCAGAAGAACAGCCGGTACCCGAGAGTCCATGGCAAGCGTACCGAGCTATGAGAAGCAGACTACAAACACAGTACTACGGTACTGAACACTGGTTCAACAACCCCGACCCCATTCGCGGCGTTCCTGAAAGAGAAAGACCTGACTACGTACGACCAGGCGATCTGGAATGCCACGATGCCACGACCTCGACTGAAGCGGCCGATGATGCTCAGAAGGCGTTCGCATCGATCCAGGCTGCAAATGCCGATTTAGTCGCCAAAGTCACCGAAGAAGAGCGCGAAGCCCAGCAAGAAAGAGACCTAGCTTACGCAATGTCACTGAATGCTCAACTCAATGGCGAAGTAGGAGGAACAGTTGTCGATGCAGCAGACGCGGGGTATGCGGAAGGAGAGTGGGACGGTATCAAAGCTGCGATTGAACTCTCCAAGCAGACAGCAAAACCTCCTGTACCGGAGTCAATTGACAACTACCCACCCACCCTCGGCAATGATAGTCCAACAAACAGTACCCACGACTCTGGGTTCGGCGATGATGAACACGACCCCCCACAACCCAAGCCGCAGAAGAAGCGAAAATCCATGGAATTGGACCAAGAAGGGAACAAGAAGGGGAAGATGAACCCACCATCGTTTGTCAGCATGCGAGATGTCGAGAAAGGAGAAAGTGACGTCGACAAGGCTACTCAAGAAACGAAGTATGATCTCTTCGTCTCGAAAGAAGAAGATGCTTGGGATGGAAACGATAGCGATGCGGAGCTCGAAGACGTCGACTTCGACTGCGGCGACGACGAGGATGTGGGTACAGATGCTGATGCAGAGGGCGATACAGATCACGAACATTTTTCAGAGGAGACCATGAATGTTGATGAGGAAGAGGGCGATACAGATCACGTATACCCTTGGGACGAGACCATGAAGGTTGATGAGAAAGATGATGAAGAGAGCGATACAGATTACGAATACTCTTCGGACGAGACCATGAAGGTTGGTGAGGAAGATGGTGATATAAGTGGGGGTTTGTATCGATGGTGAGTTGACATTTCATCGTCTGATGGCGTAGGCGCGGACGATACGCACTGGAACACATAGCAACATCGGCGAAGATGTGCATTGTGCGATGGATAGCTAGACATGTCTCATGGCGGAAGCGTATGATAATCCAACGTATTCTCACCTTCACACATACTTTCTGAGATACCATGCCACGCACGTATATCAATGGTCAGAGAAACTTTTCATAAAGTACTGATAGAATTCAATACTGAGACTAACACGACCACCCATTAAGTGCCCAAAGAATGCAAGGGTATTTGGCCGCACACGGGTCCGTGGCGGCAATGTAAGAAGATCTAAAGACCCCAGGTATGTCGTCCAAGCGGTGATGCGTGGAAACATCTAACTACGTATTCGTTACTCGTGTCTCTTGTACGCCTATACGTTGTAAGTAGCACCTTCGTACGGTGCAGCGCAGCCGTTGGGCTGTCTGGACTACTCATTGTCCAAGAACTCTACCATCACGCTTGCACCCTTGAGTCCAGCGACTTCAATTGTGTCGTCGACGTGGCCGAGGAGGTTCTTGCCCATGAACGCCAGATCGAACTCAGCTCCTTGCTTGCCTTCCCAGGGTACGTCGGATTTGATCCACTCGTAGACGCGGCGAACAGGATCTGAGAGGTTGAAGCGGCGCACGATTGGGCGTCCTGACGGCCCACGGAATTGGATGCGGGTCGTGACTTTGGGGTCGGTAACGGTCGGCTCGGTATGGGGAGCATGTGCAGAGATAGCGGCGAAGACGGGATTTGAAGGAGCTGCCTCGGGCTCGGCTTCGGGTTCCGGGGCGGCTTCTTCGGCCTTGCCCTTGCCCTTGATGTTGTCCGTAGATTTGGTAAGAGCATCTGGGTCATCATCCTTTGGTCCCTTGCCGTTGTCCATGCTGTTTTGTAGTGCCATCTCTAGCATCTCCTCCTCAGTCATGCGGCCTACGTCCTTTTTCTTAGACTCAGACTTCCGCTTGGCTACGGGGTTCTTCGCGTTGACGTTGAGGCTGTAGCGATCAAGGAACTCGTGGAGCTGAGCATGGAACTCGACTGGCTCGGGTATCGGTGGGCCGGACCAGACCTTGACTTGCTCACCCGTTCGGGGATCGACGATGGCGATGTGAGGGTAGGCGTCGGAGCTGTCGCGGGCGTGGAAGTAGTAGTTCATGTACTGCTGTCCACGCTGGTCGTCTTTTGCGTATTGCATAAAGATGAAGTTCTCTCGTACCGTCGCTTTGATGTCTTCGTTCTTCCAGATGTCCCTGTTAAGGCGCTGGCAATCAAAGATTGCAGGATCTTGGATGTTGACGAGTAGCCACTTCTCCTCATCCTTGCCCATGTCTCGCGCCTTTTCCCAGGATCCCTGGTACATAATCTCAAATGGTGGGCGGAATAGCTCTGCGAGCATGTTCATCTTGGAGGACTGCTCGGAAGCACCGCCCGTCGCGGTCGCAAGCTCGCGTCGCCGAGTGCTCGAATCGGTCGCGTTGTCCCAGACATTGGTGTGGGTGGTGTGCTGGTTGAAGATACCTGCGCGGCCTTGATCCGATGGGTCAGCAAAGTCCGGGAATTGTATATATGAGGTGTGCGGCATACCTGTCCGCCGACGAGCCAGCTGCTCCTGGACCATGGCATCGAGATCCTCCTCGTCCTCAGCAGGCCCCCAGTTCGAGCCTGGCCCAACGAGTGTTTCCATCCTCCGCTCTATGGGCGCGCGGACCTCATCAGAGCCAGCTCCTCCAGGCGCACCACCGCCGTACATCTCTTCTTGTAACCTCCGGGCCATGGCTTCGTCATCTTCCACGCCTGGCTGTGCTCGTGCGGGTGGCGTCGTGCCTTGCGGCGCAGGGTCGAAGTCCATGTCATCGTCTGAGTCGACATTGATGGGGTTCTGTGCGGAGGAAGCGGCGGCCGAGGGCTGCGAGGGAGCAGAAGGGGCATCGGCGAGCCCGGGGGAGTCGAAGAAGAGTTGGATGGCCTGCTCCAAGTTGCCATCGGTGAGACGCAGGTACTGGGCGGCCTTGTCTGGGTCGCACGAAGTGATGCCGCAGAAGTTGAGGACGTTCTCGTCGTCCATCTTGGGCGGCTGTGTGGGGTTCGACTTTGGGTGCTTGAGCGTGGTCCTGAGCTGGGGCAGGGAAAGACGACTCTTTAACCTATGGGGCAGGTTGCAGAAGCCTTTGTGAGGGCGGCGTGCTATTCCGAAGGCGCTGTTTGGCTCGCGTAGCAAGTTTGCGTGGTCGGGCGTGTGTCGAGAATTGTGTGTGGCGGTCGCGACTGCAGTCGAGAGAGAACCGTGGTGGGGCAGTTAAGTACCCATCAACGTCCGACAAGGGCTATCGAGGTGCGTGCACAGGGTAGGGCGATGCTTTGTGAGGCGGTGAGGGGGCTACACAGTGCGAGCTATGGGCGTCGAGTGCCAGTGTGATTGCAGGTGCGGTCGACGGCTTGTGACAGGCGCGGCTCCGGCGTGCTGGCGGGTACACGGCGGGGTGGTGGTCGAAGGCAATGGGACGGGCTAGGAGGGCGGCGAATTGCTAGCCGGGCGGTGTTGTAGGAGTGGCAGAGAGGCAGCAGGCGTCGACGTGGGCAGAAGCACGTCGAAGACGCGATGCGATTGTTGCAGGCAGGTGCGACTGCGTCATCCCGGTACCCGTGCGCCCACCCCTGTCGCTGTGAATGTCCGACACCACATGTGGCAATCACGGACGGAGAGGCCCAGGACACTACGACGCTGCATCGCTTGGTCATCCAGTCCTCCTGCCGCCCATGAGCCACGCCATCCGCGTCTGCCTGCTGCGCCTGCCATAAGACTCGCGTTTGTTGACCAGCACCCTCATACCATAGTCCCATCACATCACATCGCGCCATGGCGTCAGAACAAACCCCCGAAGCCAAAGAGCTTGCTCTGGTGGGCAAAGTCGAGATGCGCATTGCGCTTGCTAGCTCCGAGAAGAAGCTTGAGGACTTGCTAAAAGTCTATCTCTCTCCACTACTGCTCAAACTCGGCTCAGATAGCGTTGCTGTGCGGAACAAGGTCATCTCCATCTGCCAACACATCAACACCCGCATAAAGTCACAGTACGCTTTCATCCTCGCCCGACAAAGTGGTGCACTAACGTAACACCGCAGAGACATCAAGCTCCCTGTGAGTGCTCTTCTAAAGCAGTATAAAGAGAATCCCGACATCTCTCTCATACGCCATTTCGACATCCTTTACATTCAGCAAGGCATATCGCGGCTTACAGTCGCCGAACGATTGGAGCTTCTTCCTATCCTGCTGCAAGGCATCGCCAAAGACTTTGAAAAGTCGGAACAGCATGCTTCTCAGCTGCTACATCTCATTCTACGTCTTCTGGTCCATTTCAAACTGCCCCTCCGCGGCAGCAAGGAGGACGATGAGCTGAGGTCAACTTTGGGCCTTTCCGATGACGATGCGGCCTTCCTCTCAAAATGGTTTGGGAAACTACTCATGCTAAGCATCGTGCGAGAGAGTAACCCTCAGGCCCAAGCCACGTTGCGTTGTCCGGGTTTATCTGTCGAAGACTACAAGTTCTTGACGCTACAGGGCAAGCCAGATGCCTGGGATCCCACCTCCGATGCAGGCCTAAATTTGACTGAAACAAAAGCCCTGGTCACGCGCTTCATGGCAAGTGGGCTGTTCAAAGAAGATGAAAAGTTCTTGCCAGCACTATTCGCATCTGCAGATACCAACTCCCGGATATCTGAGGTTGGCGAGGACACTCTGAAACGTGTAATGCTATCCAAGGATCTTGAACAACCAGAAGTTGTGGAATCTCTGTTCGAACTCTACTTTGGCTCGAGCTCGACGACTGGATCGTTGCCGGTAAAGACACCACTACAAATCAGGATACTCAACGTCTTGTCAAGATCTGTCAGGTGCACTGCATACCCACGGCAAATAGCGAGGCTCGTTGAAGAAGGCCTTCTCTCACCAGAACTGAATGCGACAAACAAGACAGCAGGGAGGGAAGCTTCCAAGTTTCGCTCAGCTATCTTCTCACTAGTCAACTTCGTTGCACGTCGTGGACAGTCCTCCGACCTTTCCCAGGTTGCTGAAAGTCTGGTAGGGAACCTGAGGGCCTTCATCCAAGATCAAGGCTGGCCAACTCCAGATCATGACCAAGATATGGAGCTACGAGGCTATGGCTATGAGACCATCGGACTGTTGGCGAAGGCTGCCCCCGAAAAGATACTCCTAGAACCGTCCCTGGACTTGTTAGAGTTCTTGTTTCGATCTCTCCGTGAGGATTCGGCAGGAAAGGACGTAGCTGTAAGTATAGAGGAAGCCTTATCTTCAGTACTCGGCGCATTTTCGAAACCTTTCGATCCTTCTGTCATGCCCAGGTTCCGGCAGATACTACTTAGATACGCGTCTGTAGATCAACACAACACGCCAGCTTCAGATCGGTTTACAAGAAGCACACGTTATGTTGCGACACGATTTGCAAACCGTTGTCTTCCGTATGAGGATGTGCTGGCGCGATGGATCGACATTCTCGCTGTCAGTGGAGGGGCTTCCGAAAGGCATGAGGTCATAGAGGAAGGACGACGTGGTCTCGATCCCTACTGGTTCAGAATGTCCAATACCCCACCCGGCGAACGCGAACAAAGCACATTGGTGTTTCCGGACTTCGACAAGCTGGTCAACTTTATTATCGTTCAGCAAGGGCAGGATGAAGACGCGATGGATATCGACGAGTCAGAGGATGCTCTTGTTCAGATACAACACTTCTACCAGCAATACCCTGGAGCTCTACCGATTGTCATCAGCTTCTGTTCTAGCGTCGCGATGCAGTCTGCGCTACATGACAAAGAGATGGGTGAAGAAATTCCGGAAGATTGGGACAGGAAGCTTGATGCCCAGATGACTACGGACATGCGCGCTCGGCAAGCGTTCCGTGCATATGCGGCAGACAAAGCCCACGCTCGATCGCTCGCAGTGATATTACGAGCCAGTTTTGACAGACTCACAAAAGACGATGTTAGTGACATTGGCGACATTGGCACTTCTTTCGTGCGAATGCTATCTTTACTACCGCAGCAGCACTGGGTTCAAGCCAACGTTGTCCGAGACTTCCGCGCTTTGCAGCCCTCTATCATAGCTAACAACACTGGGCGGCGACTTGCCGCCGCCCACGCGTATGGCTTGCTAGCATCGCACGATAGCATTGATCAAGACGCTCTTCAGTCCGCTCAAGTAGTCTTTTTCGACAAGCTCAGCACTTGGAAGTCGGCTGTCGGTGCTGATATCAATCAGATAAGCGGCATCATATTAGCACTTGGCTACTACTACAGCAGAGCGTTCTGGAGAAGTGGAGCAGCATCTGCAACGATAACTGATGATCATCCCATTCAACAACTGTTACAATCAGTAGTAGAGATCATGAAGGACTCTCGGGACGCGACTTTGAAGGGTGCAGCCTTCTCTTGCATCGATCAACTCAGTCTTTTCTACGTTATCACCCCCTCGTTGCTGTCCAAGTACGCAAAGGTCGAAGACATTGCGCAACAAATATATGATTCCGCCAAGACAGGCACGACCAGTGCCATCATGGCCTTAGGTCATCTATCCATGATCACAGAGGAGACTGGAGCCGAAGCTGAGGAAGCTATAGAATACAAGGCCATCGGTGACAAGCTATATGAGCTACATGAGGTCCGTCAGCCGGAAGTACACTTTTCAGTTGGTGAAGCTCTGAGCTGCTTCGCCAGTGGCTGGGACTCGAAAGCTCTGACTTCCGAACTCGACATTCTACATCCCAACCAACCGCAAGACCCATGGGATGCGCCCCTACAGACACCATCTGGACCTAAGCGTGAGAAGACGCTTGGGGCAGTTTTGGAAAGGACGTTGAAGGGTTGCGTGCAGACCAAACCCTCACTGAAGAAAGCTTCTGTGATATGGTTACTGTGTCTCCTACAGTACTGTGGTCACAAGCCCGAGATGCAAAGTTACCTTGGCCAATGCCAGGTAGCGTTCAAGAACTGTCTCTCTGATCGCGATGAGGTTGTTCAGGAAGCAGCTTCGCGAGGACTAGGGTTGGTGTATGAGAAGGGTGATCGCCAACTCAAAGATGACCTCGTCCGCGATCTAGTAGGCTCTTTCTCGGACAACAAGTCTAAGATGGCTGGTACTGTTACGGACGATACTCAGCTTTTCGAGCCTGGTGCGCTGCCCACTGGAGACGGGTCCATCACGACTTACAAGGATATCCTGAACCTGGCAGCTGAGGTTGGAGATTCAAGTTTGGTATACCGTTTCATGTCAATGGCATCGAATAATTCCATCTGGTCAAGCAGAGCCGCTTTTGGTCGCTTTGGCCTGAGTAACATCTTCTCCGATTCAAGTGTCGACGGATATCTCGCCCAAAACCCCAAGCTTTACCCGAAGCTCTATCGATATCGGTATGTTCGCTGACCTACTAGACACCTGCTGAACGTTTTGACGACATCATATTCTAACATGGACTCAGGTTCGATCCAAACACGAATGTGCAACGCTCGATGAACGACATTTGGAACGCGCTCGTCAAGGACTCCTCGGCGACCATCGACAAACATTTTGACGCAATAATGGACGATCTTCTAGTCAGCATACTCACGAAGGAGTGGCGCGTTCGTCAGGCTTCTTGCGCAGCTATCGCGGACCTCGTACAAGGACGAAGCATTGAAAAGGTTAGGGAATCGCAGTACAACACAACAAGCATACTGATAACTTCGAATAGTACGAGAAATATCTTGACGCCATTTGGGGAAAGACCTTCAAGGTTCTCGATGACATCAAGGAAACCGTCCGCGTCGCAGCAGCATCTCTCGCCCGTGTCCTCACTGGCATACTCACTCGTTCCCTCGAAGCCGGTGATGCGTCAAACAAATCCGCAACCATCCAGCTCGAACGTGTCATACCCTTCCTCTTCTCCACCAGTGGCTTGGAGTCTTCGGCTGAAGAGGTCCGTATGTTCTCAGTGCACACCTTGCTTCAGATCGTCAAGAAGAGCAACGCCAAAACACTTAATCCCCACGTTCCGGAGCTCGTGGAACGTCTGCTCGGACTACTCAGTAGCTTAGAGCCCGAAGCCGTCAACTACGTACATCTCAACGCCAGCAAGTACAACCTCACGGAGCAAAAGATAGACGACATGCGGCTTGCAAGCGTGCGCTCATCACCATTGACCGAATCGGTAGAGCGCTGCCTTGACCTTGCAGACGCAGACACCATGGCAGCTCTTGTGCCCCGCATTGAGGCTGCGATGAAAAACGCAGTTGGTTTGCCGTCGAAGGTGGGATGTTCGAGGGTCCTCGTCACTCTGGCTACACGACATCGCTTCTTGTTCAACCCATACGCCGACAGCTTCCTCAAGTTGATCCAGAAGCAGATACACGACCGCAATGAGACCGTCAGCTCCTCGTATGCGGCTGCAGCTGGCTATCTTGCACGGCTCGCTTCAGATAAACAGATCGTTGCCACCGTCACCTTCGTACACAAGCTGTACTTTGAGTCTGAAGAAAACAGTGACAGGAACCGCCTACTCGCCGCGGATATCATGCGTGCCATCTCATCGTACGCTACCGACCGCTTCACATCGTTTGCGTCAGACCTGCTTCCATTCATCTTCCTGGCTAAGCACGACTCGGAAGAGCAAGTACGCAAGAGCTTCACAGAGACATGGGATGATCATGTCGCAGGTTCACGCACCGTCTCTCTTTATCTCAAAGAAATTCTCACTCTCTCTGAAACACATCTAGAAAGCAGGCAGTGGGCCATCAAACACACAGCCGCCAAGACCATCGCTGATTGTGTCTTGCAAATCACCAACGCCGTCGGTAGCGAAAAGATCGAGCCCGTCACTGCGAAGGTCATCTGGCCTGTACTAGACAAGGCTCTGAGTGGCAAGAGCTGGGAAGGGAAAGAAGTTGTGCTAGAAGCTTTCGTACGGTTTGTAGAACGCTCGGAATCGTATTGGCAGGCTGAAGAGAACAAGGATGTGGCCAAGCAGTTGGAGAAGGTTGCGACAAGGGAGAGTAAGAGGCAGGAAGGCAAGAACGAGAAGGTTGTTGCTGGGGTGTTGGAGAAGCTCAGAGGGCACTTGAGCATGTAGGACATGGTCGACGCTCCGTAGATGGGACTATTGATCGTCTTTAGACCTCACGTGTATTCATAGTAGAATAGTAGACTCTGAACTTTGGTTAATTCGATTCTTGATGTCATGTCACGTCACATCGAGCTGTACATTTTGGCGATCTTTCCGTCCTAGTCGCTCGAAGCCTGTGAGCTTCAACAGGCATAGCACTTTCTCTTGGACTCTCTCTCTCACTGTGGGTACATTCCTTCACTTCGAGCATCAGACATTGTCTCACAATCATCGGAATCCAACGCGGTATCAGCCCAACATCCCACCACTTACGTACGAGAGACAGAAACCGTGCATCACAACCCATGATCTATAAACCGCCCTCTTCCTTCGCTTCAGTCAGCCGAGGCGCAGCTCATCGCCTCCACTCGGCCGCCTGATCTCGACCCGCAGCATCAGGCGTTCATTTCTCGCGAGATGCCAAATTTCCAGCCCTATGTGCCGGGCTCCATCTTGGTACTAGCTCTGCAAGAAACAATCTGCAAGCACGAGGCACAGTCCATAAAATGACGATGGAGCGATCTCCATGCAAGCATAACGATTGAGTTCCAACGGCAGATTTGATAGTCCTCCCGCTTGCATGCACAACGAGGAGGCTATGTGATTGATATGCATGACGCCCATCGCCCTGCTATGACTGTTGATCGCAGGTTGACATGACAAGCGTGGAGTTTATAACACAGGCCTGTTGCAGCGGTCTTCTCCGTTTAGATTGTCCAGGCAGATATGTGTGCAGGAAAAGTCTCCGGGCAGGTAGCCATACCGGAAGGTTCCCATCCGAACCCTGGACAGTTGGTTTCCAAATCCAATACCACACTACGACGCCGTGACTCATTCACAAAGGGACCAACGGCCTACGAGGCGTGGTAATAACCACATCCATCGCCCCTCAGCCATGGACTTGGGAATCCATTTAAGCGCGTCTGACACATCCAAGGCCTTCGCTCTGGTCTTCTGTGCCGCGACGCCGCTGGGGATGAAGGCACACCGATGACTGACCCTTCTTGCGGCACGACTTCTCATGAGTCAGAGCAAGCGCGCTGGAGCGCGTACGGCGTAGACCGCCTCTCTCTGCTATTTTTGAGCCGCGGCAGTGTGGAATGGGCAGGTGCCGCTGGGGATGTGGGCTTGTCTTGTTCGAAAGCGAAAGGGAAGATTATGCGTAAGAGACGCGGCTCGGCGCTGTTCCGGCGGTATATTCAGTGCTGTCGCGTATGGAAGGATTTATTGACACGAGGGGTCATGAAACCAAGTATCTGAAAGAAGGGGATTGGGGAGATGGAAAATAGATGTGAGAGCATGGTTAGCGGCGTGCTGCTCCGCGAGGGATTGCTGCTACCTTTCCGATCATCAACGTTGCTCCCGTGTGGCTGGTGTGTGTGCGTTGATCTATTTGCACGCGCAGCACCCACCCACTTACCTCATCAACAAGAAACACCTACTCTCCAACTTACCTCCACCGCCTCAACTCCAACCTCCAAATACCACCCTAGCAAATCTCAATAGCTCCATCCGCAACCTCATCCGCATCCCCATTCCTGCCCACCTTCACATGATCAAACGTGAGCAATCGGCGACCCCAAGCCCACCTAGCGCCACCCGTCTCCACAGCCCTGGTTAAGCGCCCACCCCACCCCTGTGGCATCCCTGCGCACCCCATCTCGTCCTTTTCACTGGCCAACTCGCCATACCGAGCTAGAAGAAGCGGGAAGGTTACGCAGCCTTGGGAAGCCTTTGGGCCTGAGCTTTCTTTGCTTGCTTTTTTCCCTCATGACATGACATGACAGCTGCGTTGCATACCTACGCGGCAAACGGGTAGCGTACCGTGCGCCCTTTTCCGCCCTGTTTACTGTAGTTGCGCAGCACCGCCACGAGAACACTGGGGGGCGGATATTGACATGTCCGGCAGCATACATGTATGATTGGCGAGGTGGTTTGCATGCTCCTGCCGAGGCGAAAAAAAAAGAAGAAAAGAAAAATATTGAAAGATGAAAGGTCGTGGCCTGTTACGTCGAGGGTGGCTAACGTCCAGTGGAGGGTGTTTGGGCAGACTAAGCGCATATAGATTGCCATGCGTTATCTGGGGAAATATTGGCTTCTTACGGCGGGTATGCGTGTCCGCGTCACAAGGCGGTCTGCCAAAACAGCAAATGGCAGACCGACCACCAGAGGAGGCTCGTTCGATTGATTTCCTCTCTCTCACCGGCCGGCGTGACCGAGCGGTGTGTGGTTCTATGTGTAGGGATCTTGTGTAGTATACCTTTGCATACCCCATCGTAGTTAGTTCCGCCGCGAAAATCAATCGAGATCAACATGTGGTATTGTGCACAAGAGAACATAGTTTGAATAGTAGGTTATCATGTTTCATTTCTCTCGCTCTCTTTCTCTCTCTGGGCTAGTACTGATACTGCAGCGACTTGGGAAACCTGGAACTGCAAGTGGAGAAGCCACTCATCTGACCTCGCTAGCTTCGCCCAAGGTGAATCGAGTACGGCGGCAAGAGCTATTGTTTTCGTGTCTTTTACCGCCCACCCTATCACCACAAGGGCGCGTTCCAGATGTCCACACACCTGCAGTACCAGTCAAACCTGCATGCAACGCACCCACATGGCAAGTAGGAAACCTTGCGTGCGTGCGTGCGCGCGCGTGCGTGCATCGTCCTTTGGTCGCCTCTCTCGAGTAGATTGAAGAGGTAATCTCCGTACTCGCTTAGCCAATCAAACAGCGCCGGCGCATTCCCGCCCGCTGTATATTGGTATCCGCTAGTAAAATGTGGTAAAATGTAATGGTGAAGCCCCAACGCCGAAGACATGTTTTCCGCCGTGACAGGGTCGTGAGAGGGAAGTGACGTGGCCATAACGTCGCTCCCTATTGATGTGGGGTAGTAAACATAGGAAAAGTGGGAGAGGTGTTCATGGTGTGATGGGTTGGTATGTCGCGGTCGTGATTGATGTTGGATGATGATGGTTGAAGATAATGGTTGCGATTCGGATCGCCTGGACCCGAGATATTAGTTGAAGTGGCCGGGTTGGATGGTTGTAAGTCGTGTATAATGTAAAATAGTAAACGTTTGGCGAATGGGAATTCAAAGCGTTACGGTATGCACCAGGGCAGAGCTTGGAAGAGTATCGTGGTGTAGCACTAGGCGGGTGCCCATGCTGGGGCCAGTTCTGAAGCGGTAGTTTGCGCAACGATGGCGCATCTCTACTCGACCTTCCTCCTCTTGCCGCGGGGTGCGGGGTCAATTTGCGGAAACTGTGGAGCTTTCGCGTCGACTGGTGTGCGACTATATGTCACTGTCCGTGTAACGACTTCGCGCACGCTAACGCGCCTTGACCGGCCAGTCTTCTTATCCGCATCCCAGGTTTTGGGCGAGGAGACGGCAGAAAATGGTGATTGGATGGACTTTGCGCTTGCTGGTGACCGTACTGCAGCGGGCGAATAGGGTGATTGGGGGATGTAAAGGCGGGGTGTCCGCGCTGAATGGGGCCGCGTGAAGGGTGATGGTGGTGGGATAGTGACGGTCTGGAGCTTGGTTGGTGGTGCAGACATTGGTGGCTCGTCCTTGGTGGTGTCGCACCTGCTGCAGCTGCTGGATCTTGAAGTTGCTGGCGAGTCCTTGTCCTTGTCTACTGGGGCTGATGTCGATGTGAAGGACGCGCTGGAGGCTGATGATGTTACTGAGGTGGGGCGACTGTCACCGAAGACGAACTTGGAGCTGGTACCAGTGGACATTGGGCTTGAGAGAACAGGTGACAAGTTCTTGAGGAATTCCAGGTAGGCTGTTGGTGGCGTGATGGGTGTCTTGAGATCTGAATCCTCGCGCTTGATGTTGGCAAAGATGGGAGTGGTTGCTGAGGTTATCATGGGCGACCTGAGTTCCGAGGGGTAGGTGGCAGACATGGGCGTCTTGAGCGTAGACAGCGTCGGCTTGGAGTCGGTGGCAGCCATGGTGTTGAATATACCGTGGTGGTGAACGAATGACTTGGATCCTGGTCGGTATTACTGCAAGCTGTGCTATGCCTTCTTCCACAGCAAAGTGGAGGGGTGAGAGAGCGAGGCAGGCAGACAGGTACCGTTTGGCGCCTGGGGACGAGAGTGTTTATTGTATGTACTATGACACTAGCTTGGCGCGGATGCGCTGTTGTTGTTGGCCGCTGTATGGGTCGTGTCCGGTTATTTTGGGCGCGAAGCGTCCCAGCGTTCTCTAAGCGCCGAGGACTAGGATATGCAGCCCCGTGCACTGGCGAACACCTCCACAGGGATTCGATTCGCTGCCCAACGCTGAAACAAGATGTGTGATTTGTTCAGCCCCTGCAGGTCTCGAGACTCTGACCGGCCTGAAAGCGCGCCTGATTCGCCGCGTAGCTTTCGGTGTGTGATGTGCGGTGTCGATGTGCGGGAGGCAAGCTCGTAATCTGAAGCTGAACGTGGCGACCTGGTAGTTTGCCCGGTAAGAGATTCTGAGACGAGCTGATGAGACGTTGGCGTCAGATCAAGGCAAAGTAGCAAGCAAAGGAATGTGCCTCATGAACGATGTTGCTGGAAATAGATTGAAGCTGTGTGCAAGCTGTGCGTCTCATCTCGTGGGAGCATTAGACGATTTTATGTCTTGCTTGCAGCCGCTGTCTATGTCTATGTTGCTTCGGAGGGCGCGCGCGCTTCCGTCTCATGCCATCTGCCACCTTTCTTACGTACCAGACACCTGACTCTGGTTCGCCGTTGAAACATCACTACCAGCGCTTACACATGGGCCTTCCCGTGAATTGTGTATGCCTATCACGTTGCCTACATCAACGTCTGAACTGCTTCATGGCCGTGTGCTCGGCGACCCGCCCGTCTAATCTCTGTTACACTGTACATAGCTACCTGGCCAATGACCGTCTCCTGCTGTATACCATCTGAAGCCACGCGCGAACGCTGCGGCCGTGTGGCCTCGAAGCATACTCAGCTATGTCGCGTACCAACAAGGGTAGAGAGTTGGTCCTTGGGCGGCCTGGGTGGCTCAACCTACGAGGGCCTGCAGGTGGCTGTTCTGGTGTATCTCATCCTCTCTAATAGGGCTTACTGCATCGCCGACCGTGATGGTGGGGTTCTGCCTTAGAGGGGATGGCACATTGTCCCAGGGTACATGACAGGTATGCTCTCCAAAGTATACGCGACCATCAAAACGTCGTGTTTTGGAGAGCGTTACAAAGGGTTCCTGGTTTCTTTCGGCGGTTTGCTGGTCAATGCAGACCATTTGGCATCTGCGACACGCTCCTAGCATCTCAAAGTACTGATGGCCAATCTGGAGGTAGCGCCAGTCGTCTTCCGCATACGGGTCTTCCAGCCCAGGCGGGTACGCTGGGTTCTCCGCAACCACGATGTTGGCTCTGAACACCTCTGCTTGCGCCGCTTTACCGCCCTCTGCCTTGATCAGTTCATTAAGGCGGTTGAGGCTCGATCGTGATATAGTAAGGATGGGACTCTCATTTGCTAGTAAGATTGGCTTCGAAACGCACGCGCCGGGCGTAATGGGAACCGTTTCTGGGAAAGCGCCGGGTACTCGCATAGCGCCCGCCTTCTGGTACTTTTGCAGATGCGCTTTGGAGTGTCTTGAGGTGGCGCTCCCGTTGCTAGCAGCAGGGAAGCGTGCAAGGTGACAGGCCACCCCAAGAGCCCGCGTAAAGAATGCCGATACGTCGCTCGACCTATAGGTCTTTGCTTCGATAGAATCTCCGCAGACCTTGGCTCTTGCGTCTTTGTATATACCTCCGTCGGTGAACATTCGTGGATCCGCGGAGAGAGGCACAGTGATCTCATGCATATCTGTTGTATTCTGCAGAGCGCCTACTAAGCTCACCCGTAGGAGTCCTTTCTCGAGGTCGATACTGGGACGTATGAGAGCCATCTTTGGGTAGCGCTTTTGACTCAGTGCGGCTCCGGTGCCCTGATGAACCAAACACCACTCGCGATCCCACGCAAGACCCTCTGGGCGCACCTCCCATGCACTACCGGGCGGTACGCTGAACCCCGCACAACTCTTGATAGGGTAGACAGATAGGCTCTCCACGTGCAAGCGACTTTGAGTTGGTGGCTCTACAGCAGCAGACATCATTGGAGACGTGTCCAGCAGCTGGCGTTCCTGAACGAAGAATTCGCGCACGAAGCCAACAAACTTGTCCACATCCGATAGGGTACTCATCGCTCCAAAGCTGACGCGTATCATGCCGGTCGGCTTCGCACGCAGGATATCGTTATCGTTACCGCACCGCTGCCCGGCAGAAAAATTCTCTCGCATCTCCCAGGGTGCCAATCCTAGCGATGAGGCAACACCACCGGGATTGCAGAGTCCGCCGGTCCTGAGTTGGATGTTCTTGATTGCAGCCAGCTTCTCCACCTCTGCATTGCTCACCCAGCCTCCGCATTGGTTGCGAAGATTGAACGCAACAACTGGGCCCTGGGTAAGCGAATCTCCGTAGTTGGAGGCTGGGTCTTTGTACACGTGGCAGACGTCTTCGCCATTCCCGTGCCGTAACGATGAAAGTCTCTCGTACAGCTGCCGGGCGAGATAGGTGGTGTGGCTCGAAATCCTGTCCAATGAGGTGTAGAGCTCCTTGTGGACGGCCATGGCGCTATCAAGCGCCATGATACTATGTATCGGAAGAGTGCCGTCTTCCAATCTTTCGTGTAATGCGTCCGCCTTCTTGGCGTGCCATTGCTCTTTCAAGCACACGACCATTTCGACTGTGCCGCCACCGAAGTAGCGTCGCTTGTCGAAAACCGACGCTGATGCTTGCCTGACTATCAGGGCGCCCAGGTCGGGAAAGCCAAATATCTTGTACAGGCTCAATACCGTAAAGTCGGGGGCCTCGTCAGGATTCCCGAGGTCAAGAGGCGACGTTGAGACAAGTGCCGCAGCATCCAACAGGGTGTAGACACGCTTTCTTTTGCCCGTACGCATGCGGTGTGACCAGTCCAACGGCAGGCGACGCCCGTTCATGTTGGACTGCGCTGGATATGCAAACAGCTGTGGCGACCCAACTCCAGTGTCTTGGGCGTCAATCCAGTCATTGACCTCGCCATCCGAAGCGAAACATCGATGCTCCTTCGCTGCCTCGCGTACCCCTATCAGACTCGTATGCGCGTCCCTGTGATAGCCGTACCAGAATCCTTCGTCGTGATCTCGGAATGCATCCATGACCAGCTTGATCCCAGCAGTGGCGTTGGCAACAAAGACGACGTCGAACTCTTGGGGGTCGGCGTTGAACATTTGTAAGAGGCGCAGCCGCACATCTTCGATTCGCCGCGTCGTCAGTTGGGAGGCATTGGAGGCGGAATGGGGGTTGCCGTAGAGGTTCGCCATCATGTCGGCCGAGAAGCGCTCGATCAGCGATTTGGAGTAGAGCGTGGTGCCGGCATGGTCCAGGTACGTCGTGTCTGATAAGTAAGCATAGGCCCACGAGGATACTCTACCAACTTACCCTGCAGCATGGGGTACTCCTTTGCGCGCAGCTCTTCGATGGCATTGTTGTAGCTTGCATGTGCTGCCTCGCCCATGGTGCTTGGTGTGTTGCGTGGCATCGGACACGCGGGACTCGTCAGCCGTATCCGCCTGGAGCGAAGAGAGAAGTAGGAGAGTTTGCGAAGAAACCCATCTGGTCGCAAGCAGGCGTTGTGTTTGCGAAAGTGGGGGACACGCGATGGCGAACGGTCGGGTCGTGACCTTGGACCCTGCAAGACTGAGATACGCGGCCGGCCCCGGTCGCTCGGAGAACGCCATCACATGAGCCATCGACTTTCACATCCACGTCTCATCGCAAAGCTTAGTCATCTCTTTCAGGTCTATCTTCTTTTTCTTTTCTCTCTACTCACAGCTCTGCTGCAGCCCCCGATCGTTAACACGGGAAGCCATACGACCTGCGCGCCCTCAGGAGTGCGACACACAGGATAATCGGACGCCAGGCAATGCATCGGCTCTGGGTTCGTATGCAATCATTTTCATGCCAGCACCACGACTATTGTGTGCCAGATCCAAGTCTGATCATCTTCTGCTATCTTCTCGGCAGATCTCGCATCACGAGGTCACGCTCTTCAGCATTTGAGCAAAATGCATGTGCGACTTGGAGCAGCGGTCTGTCTGGCTCCCTCACGCTATCAACATGATGCACACCGCGACCTCGCCTTGAACCCTCGTGGCTCACTGTGGGCGCGCATCGACGAGCGCGTCCTAACAAACCATAAAGTGAAGAATCACCAACGATCCTACTGGAGCAGTTGTGCAGATCATGGCGTCCTCTAAATCAAGGAAGCTCAGATGGTGGTCATTGTAGGCTGCTTGTGACAATACCTAGGTACACGCCTCGCCGCAGCAAGAGCTCTTCAACCACCTTGGCGCAAGGCATACTTGCTTGCCCCAAACTTTCCGGTCTGTACAAGGGACATCTTCACCGTCTAGGGACTGCGGCTGAAGGTTTATACGACCTACAGCACTATTTTCAATATTGTGTAGCGACCAAGGTCATAGCTAATTGGCCAATCCGATTTTGGCCCCCAGGTACACTTCACGTGTTTCCTCGCATTTCTCGCATCGTCCATGGGCCGCCAATGGGACTGTTGTGGCGTTGTACACTTCATTCTCGTGGCGTGCCGTAATAAGGCCTATTGGCGAAGTTCCTGGAACAACGACATGTCGCCAAGCATGATATTGCACAACCGCAGCAGTGGAGATGAAGAGCTGACATCTGCGATCACGGAAGGCTGCCAGGCAGGCTGTCAGGTAGGCTGTGTTTACTGCTCTTTTGGCGGCATGGTAGTATAAAGTCTGGGGTTGCTGAAGGCTGAGAAGGCTATTCTGTTGTTTCACCAGCGGACCTCAACAGCCATCTCACTCATCATCATCATTTCTTGTTTCCATAAAGAGTCGGTTTTTTATTAGCAATCATGCTCGTTCATTCGCTAGTGCTGTTGAGCGCTTTCTCGTACTCCGTATTCGCTGGCAAAGCGGGACCTCTCAAGGAAGCGCCTGGCGTTTCTCCTCGTCAGCTTCAAGAGTGCAACTCACCTGGATGGATTCCAGTATGCCCTGGTGAATACCCTTTCCAATTGAGCCATGCCCCAGACTAATACTATCAGGCGATCTTCCATGCATCCCACCTACTGGTACATGCTGCACAGGCGACTACTATCACCTACCTGGCGAGACCTGCCCTGACGGATACTCTGAAGTCCCTCGCATTGACCAAAGCGATCCACCTTCTGCTTCCATTACACCAGCACCATCCGCAACCTCAATCCCAGATCCTGTTGTTGTCGACTACTCGTGGTACACCTACTCGTTGACATACTACTATACCTATTACTACTACTATTACTTCGAGGCTTCCTACGAGATCACATCCACGGAAACGACGTACTACACCACCTTCTCGCTGACAGCATCGGATGTGGGCGCCGCCAATTCTGCGGCCGAATCTATCAGTGCCTCGATCAGCGTTGCTCTAGAGACACAGTCAGAGACGCCTACGGTTGAGGCAACACCACTACCGAGTTCGACTTTGGCCCCTGCATCGACATCTAGGGTTGCCTCGTCGTCATCAAGGGCGACCACATCTTCAGAAGATGTGACATCCTCGAAGGTTGCTACATCAACTACCACCAGTGCATCGCCTAGTACCTCCACTCCAGCAGAATTCTCCGGCGCTGCTGCCAACCTTCGCGTTGGAAGTGCCTCAGGCTTTGGGGAGATGTTCTTATTTACGATCGGGGCTCTTGGACTAGCTCCCGGCATGTTGATGCTTCTTCTTTGAGCATGGTACCACGAGGCAGCTGTGGCGTGAAATAATGGGTCTTTGTTATGCGGAAGTTCAGAACGCACAGCGACTGTGGTTTTGAGATGCGTCATTTTGCCTCCTTGCTTGATGCGATCTTTCTGGCGCGTGTAATGTAGGAAGAGGTTTTCAAGTCAAGTCTGAAGCTTAAACAAATGGTCAATTCATTGATATTGACGTTTCCATGATCCTACAAGTCAAAGTCGTTATACTGTGTAGTGTGTCACATGTTGTTTTCTACCGTGTACCATTCAAATGCCTTGTAGTCATCCAACGCCTGCTGGGTGGGAGGGTGTCAGTAGGCATCTGCTCAAATTCTATCGTTGTCTCCGTTGTCCTCGTGATACCATCGTCCTTTAGATCTGAATCCTGGCTCGTTCTATTCATTCCTCTTCCGCATGAGGTATTCCGTTCTATCACCGGCCTACACCTCTCCATCGAGAGAAGCGAAATTTGACCGCTAGACTCAATCAGATTGCGATCACTTCGGCCATTAATGGTGGATCCACTGCTGACTGTACGTCGATAGCCGCTACCATACGCTTCCGGCTGACTAAAGTCTAGAGAAGTGTTGCGGAGAAGTGGTCGTAAGGCTGGAACCGAGGCGGAGATGATAGCGACGTTTACTTCGATCTGTGATAGAAGAAGAATCTGAGTTACGGTCAGCATCTCGACGAGCAGGGCTACATTGGAAGTTACTCACAAATATCGAATCGTACGATATATCTCTGGTGACATTGTACAGCCATAGTGCATAAACCCTTACTATTGACGCAACGACGGCGATGCCTCCAACCCCGAAGACACCAAAGAGCGCAAATCGCCGCTTCGAATCCAGCTGTAGCTTCCAAAAGGGTTTAAAGGGAAGTAGAAAGATTGTGATATCAGTAAGGATATTGATGCCTCCAAGTGCCAAGTAGGTAGCTCGCAAATTGTTGCATCCCTTTGGGAACGTAGGTGACCATGCTTGTGATGGCTTGGGTCTACATTCGAAAGCCTGTAGAAGTTAGAGTCATCTTTAGTCAGAGCAGAGTAACGAGGAGCTCACACTGACGAAAAGAACCACGATCGTGTAGATCGTGACAAATGCAGCTACAGACCACACTTTGTACCGAAACTGTAACCGCTCAAAGATACGATGGTACAGAGCCAATATACTAGCCTTGACAAAGAACAGTGCCACAGGATATACCAATTGGTAGAAATAGAAATGCTTGAGTGTGGGAATCCGCATAGAAGGCACATCCAAGTACTTCAAATGTTGTCTGTCGTAGTCAGCGACGCACATACGCTTGCAACCATCGAACCATACCCAGTGCCCCAGCTGATATGAAACCCATTCATAATCGCCATGCCAATCGTGACAAGAAGGGCTGCAACCATGAAGTAGTCGTCGAGTCCAACATTGCGGATGCGAAAGATGCGACAGTAAAGCCTGCGTAGGTGTTAGCAAACGGTGTCTTACTACCCAAGGATGTCGCCAATTCTGCAGGTACTCGCCTCAGAGCTACGGCAATTGTTGATAGCAGGACTAGAACTCCAGTCGTAATCAGGAACATCGGCTGCCTAGATTCATGATCTGCACCAAGATTCGGCCCGATCATACCTGGGCAACGGCCTACATACAGTAGGGCAGGAATGGCCGTTGGAATGCAAGGCAGATGGCATGTACCTGAGTATATTCGAGAGCTAGAATGTGCTCCGTCGGACGCATAGACGGAATTCTTCACTATACATATGTATGTCAAAGTCCGATGCAAGCATCACTAAATGGCTTGTGGCCGACCAGAAACGGTGATGCTCCAGTGCTGTTGCGTCAGGGCGGCCATCCACCAAAACTGATGATTTAGCCACCGGGGAAACACCAAGAAGAACTCGATTCATGTCCGTGTGTCGGAGTTCAGGCGCGCAACGCTGAAAGAAGAGAGAGCGGCGTCCTTGCATCCTTCGCGTGGTCGGAAGATCACGCTGCGTGATGTCCGTCCTGACACGGATCAAGAAACAGTACCGAGAAACCCTGGCAATACGCTGCGGTTGCGCAATCTCACCATCCCTGTAAGCGCATCTACGCCCGACACTCCGTAACGATCTACCACACACAACCTCTCTGACTACGGAGGTGGCAAGCCAGGTTTGAATGAGCCTCCGGATGTCTCCCGGGCATTGCGGGCCACTCGCCCCGTACGCCGGGGTCCTCCAGACGGGCAAGGCCAGTAACGGGACTCCGGCGCAGGCTACAAGTACCCGTAGATGGCATGCATCGCATGGAATTGTTCTGCTGTATGTAAACCCAAATAGCTAGCCAAGGCAAATATGTCAGCAACAATATACATGTACCCAAGCGACGGGCTACGAGATTACGCCTGGTAAAGCCAAGGCTGCACATTGTAAGATCAAAGTTAGCAAAACGGTTCAGATATTGCGCCTGCGTGTGTTCCAGGTACAGAGTACACCGATGTTATGGGTTCCTAGGTTCAGTCTCGCCTGCATCAGGTATGGATCATCGGCAGTTGTCCCTGCCATACTCAACAATGTCTCCCATGCAACCGCGGGAGAAAGGTCCAAAAAGACTTTAGGCGGTCTGGTTGCGCAATTCCAGATCGGCTGTCGGCAGCCAGATCGCGGAGCCTTTGTATAAGATAGATGGGTGTTGTTAATCATCAACCTTCATCAGCTATTCAGGTGCCTACTTCGTTGTACGTATACGAGAGAGCTCTTCGGTACCCAGACACTGCAGATCCTGCAGAACGTTTCTGTTCTCGAAGGCATCGCACATGTGACAGTTCCTCCCGTCATTTACGTTTCAGCATTGGATCTTCGACTCGATCGTCATGCGTCTTCTCGAACTCCTCCCTGTCGGGTTAAGCTTGGCACAATGGTCTGCAGCTGCAGCGTTACCTGCAACTACTGATTTGGGTTCATGCAAAAACCCACCCAAGAGGGTGGAATGGTAAGATCATCAAAAGCTGTACGATGTCGAATGCATTACTAATGCTTCAGTTATAGGAGACAATTGTCAGAACCACAGAAGAAATCCTACATCGATGCCGTTCTGTGTTTGTCACATACAAAGGCCAAATCCGGCATTGAAGGAGCTGTAAACCGATTCGATGATCATCAAGCTGTTCACATGCTGCAGAAGCCTCAGATCCATTGGGTTGTACGTCAAACCCCTCTGGCCCAGCTTCGATCTTGCGCGCTCATACTTTCAGGGTCACTTCCTTCTATGGCACCGGTACTTCACGGCAACCTACGAAAAGGCACTGAGGGATGAATGCGGATATACTGGAGGCCAACCGTAAGTTGCTAGCCAGTCCAAATATACACTCATGACATCAATGGCTTTCAATCTAACCAATGCGCAGATACTGGGACTGGTCTCTGGATGCCGAACCGCATAACGAATCATCCTCCCGTCCGTTTGATTCAGAAATTTTCAACCCTGACACAGGTTTTGGCGGCAACGGCTATCCTGTCGCAGCTACTCCTGCCCAAAATCCCTTGAACATTACAGGCAACACCGGTGGAGGATGTGTAATGAACGGGCCATTCGCGCCTCCCCACTTCACAGTGAACGTGCCCACTCCACACTGCTTGAAACGAGACTTTGTTCCGTGGATCGTCAATCGAATGGCAGACAAACGACTGGTCGACGAAGTCCTGGCACAACCGGATTACACGAGTATTGCAAGGACAGTTGAGAAGCAGCGAAGCTTTGATCCTCCCAACATTCATGCCAGTGGCCATTTTGGTATCGGTGGCATCCTGGGTACCATGGGAAACGCGGCGGAGAGCCCTGGTGGTGAGTGCCTGGTTCTCATTCTTTCTGACAATACCCATCTGCCACATAGACATATCACTGAAACATGCTGACACATGGCAGACCCACTCTTCTACCTCCATCATGGCAACATCGACCGCATCTTTTGGCAATGGCAACAGAAAGATCTCGAGACGCGTCTCAATCAAGTCGGTGGGCCCATTACGCCTTTTGATTACAGCGGCAAGAACGTTACTTTGGACTTTACCATCAACATTGGCTTGTTAGCAGGGAATGCCACGCTCAATGACCTGTTAAATACAGAAGGAGGGACGCTCTGCTACACGTATTAGATAGGCTCAATCCAGTTCTTCCGCACAGGTTGCTTCGCTTTCCGGTAGTGTTGAACTGGTGCACTCGCCTTGCAAGACGCTTTAATCCCTGTCATGCATGCATCGGGGTCTGGAGGAAGGGCTTCCCGGTCCAGTCACGTCGCAGTACCAGTTGGGAATGGCGGCATCGATGATTCAAACGGGCTTTCATTTCGTTGGGCGACATATCTGACTGAGCACGCATTCGATGATCCAGAATTGGCTATGATTAAATCGAAGCACAACTGACGAAGCAACAAGTTCGCATGTCCGTACGCTGTCCTTGGTGCGGGCATCCACTGACAGTATGCAGACTAGCTCAGTTGTGTTTCTGACCTGTAGATTGGCATGTTGTCTTCTGCAGAGCATCCGTCGCTGTGCTGTCGTCTTATGTGTAGGGAGGTGTTGTTCTCTCCCGACGGGTTTGGTCACTACCGGCTCCAGAGGCGTGGTATGGAAGTTTCAGTCCCCCTACTCTATACCACCGCGCAGAACTTTGAACTCTGCAAGCGAACCAATTGCCTGCCATCCAAGTTCAAGCATCTCTGAAACGTATCCTGACTCCTCAAAGCTGCCTCACAGTGTATCCTTCTCGCGAGCCTCCTTTTCGGCAACCTTCTTCGCCCTCTCCGTCCTCTCTTCCCTCAACGTGGTAAACACCCAGAACCACGCCGAAACCTCCATGAAGCCCCATGTGAAAATGAAGCTGTTGTTCAGACTAGCGCCAGCGTGCATTCTGAAGTCCATGCCCCTGGGTGCGAACATGCCACCTTCTTTGAAGACATAGCAGTATGAGGTGAGGCCGAAGAGGAAGAGGAGACGCATGGGTGCTTGGAGACCCCAGAAGTGGTCGAAAACGTCTTCGTGTAGGGAGAGGGCCGTCAGGTCGGAGAAGCCGATGAAGGCGAAGAGGATGGCTACGAAGGCTGTTGCGGCCGAGGGCTTGTTGAAGTCGCGGGGTGTCGGCTGGGGTGTGTTAGTGACTTTAGATATAACTTCAGTAAGCAGCAGAAGTATTGCAGTACGTACAAGCTGCATTGACTCTCCTAGCAGGAGAATGACGCTTTGGTTCGATATCAGGGCGGGATTCCGCAGCAGGACGACTGCAAGTGTAAGGTGAAACAGTGCGATACTGCGTATCATGGTGTTTGCTGATATTATCGCCATACTTGTGGACTATGGGCTGCGAGGGAGAAAATGGCAGATGTAAGGTTGAGGTGTTCGTGGCTGTAATGTTTCTGAGGTTCGCGTCGCGTGGTGTTTCGGACCAAACTCCTAAAATCCGTCCCGCCCTCCTGCCAAGACCGATCTACCTGGATGATAACAGCTCAACCTGGCACCATGTTTCTTGTCACCTGCATCTCCTATCTTGAAATTGAAAATGGAGAAGGCGGGCGACCTACCTACCAGCGAAAAGCTTGCGCCAATCCAGCGCCGGTCCTTGAGACGGCGCCTGTGCAAGTTTGATGACGTTATCTTCCTCGTAGTCCTCTTCCTTATCGCGTCGACCATATGGCTCACAGAGATCCGAACGTTGTTTCCAGGCCACAAGCACACATGTGGAAAGCCATTGACAGTTGAAGAGAGAGCGGTCAAGATACTGCAAGAGAACCCACTCATTGGTCAGCCGTACGGACGTGAAATGCAGGTCCACATGCTGACTACCCAAGAGATGGCCATAACGATCTCATGATCTTCATCCGGAGCAAATACAACAACCGTATTTACAATGAATCCGGCAGCGATTTCGCAGACAAGTTCGAGAATGGCGGACTAGCGCAGCATGTCGATACTCCTCGCCTCGAAAAGGGACGTCAAGGTGGTGCCTTCTGGAGTGCCTTCTGGCTCTGTCCATTGGGCGACGAGACGAACTTTGCTGACGAAAGATATCATAATAGTAAGACAATCTAACTCGACAGAGCATTGGATCAATACTAATGTATGCAGTCGTGAAAGCAACTCTCGGCCAGCTAGATCTGTTCAACCGCCTAGGGCAACAGTACCCAAAATACTTCACTCCATCCCGGAACAGCGCGGAAGCCATCAAGACATTTAAAAACGGTGGTTTCATTGCTCCAGCAGCTATCGAAGGGTTGCACCAAATCGGCAACTCGGTCTCTACTCTGCGACTTTACTACCAGCTTGGAGTCAGATACGCGACTCTGACATGGAACTGCCACAACAAGTATGCCGATGCAGCAATCGAGACGGGATCCGACTGGAGCGCGCGTATTGCAAAACCGTACTGGAAAGGTCTCAGTCCCGCAGGTCGCGACCTCGTCAAGGAGATGAACCGCCTAGGAATGCTAGTAGATCTAGCGCACGTGAGTCAAGACACCATGCGCGACGTACTCGTCGGTCGAGGTGACGGGAAATGGAACGGCAGTATCGCACCGCCCATCTTCAGTCACAGCTCCGCACACGCGATCTGTCCGCATCCGCGAAACGTGCCCGATGACATACTTCAGCTCGTCAAGCAGCGCAATTCTGTCGTCATGGTCAACTTTAATCCAGACTTTGTATCCTGCAAGGCTTCGAAAACGCCAAACTCCTTCCCAGATTTCGTACCAGAGAACAACACCCTAGCACACGTCGTACGTCATATCAGACACATTGGAGAGTTGATTGGGTATGATCACGTTGGTATTGGCACGGATTATGATGGTATTGAGACCACTCCCGAGGGGTTGGAGGACGTATCTAAGTTCCCTGACCTTATCGCCGAATTGCTGAGGCAGGGCATAAGCGATGAAGATGCTGCAAAGATCGCAGGACGGAACCTTCTTCGTGTCTGGGAGGAGGCTGACAAGGTGTCGAAGGAACTGCAAAAGACGATGCTGCCCCTGGAGGATGAGCTGCATGAACAGTGGGCTTAATATGTACACGTCTGCCTTCACCACTGCGAAGGAGGTTGGACCTGGAGCTCCTGACCGCCGACCTTGAAACTGAACTGTTCTGAGTACAAAAGATAGTATATACGTCGGGGGGTATGCATCCGATTTTGGGCACAGTAAGATGTGACACGAAAACGGTCCGTGAAAGCATTGTTAGTATGATGCTGCCAACACGTGTTTGCGCGATGAGGCGGGTGGTGAGTGGCTGAGCTCCACCCCAGATCACACCACTTCTCAGCAGCCCAGGCCTTGGCAACGTAACACAACATGCGACTTCCAAGACACATGGATGAGTAGAGTATATATATATCCTCAAGCGATGGAATCTCCACAGCCCCTCACTATTAGTCCTACAACTCACTCAGATTCCGCGCCTCTCATCACCTAACTTCTTCCACCACACAAACACCTCGACAGTGCAACTACCTACTCACGCAACCACAAGAACCAACAACCCATAACAACGCAATGGCATCCCCCAAACTAAAAACCACAATCGCCATCCTCGGCTGCGGCGACGTCGGTTCCACTCTAGCCTACACCCTCATCCTACAACCCATCTGCTCAGAGGTAATCCTCGTAGACCCCAAAACCACGCTCCTGGAAGCCCAAGTCCGCGATCTAAACGACGCCACCTACCGCGGCGGCACCTCTGTCCGCGTGCGCGCCGGAACGCACGCCGACGCCGGCCGAGCAGACATCGTCGTCATAACCGCCGGCGCAAAGCAGAAGCCAGGAGAATCACGCTTATCTCTCTTGTCCCGTAACCTGCACATCCTAGAGAGTATCTTCAGTGCCATGGCGCCAATCAGTCCGCACACGATCTTGCTGCTTGTGGCGAATCCAGTGGATATCCTGACGTATTTTGCGAGGCGGTTGTCGGGTTTGCCCGAGAGTCAGGTGTTGGGGACGGGGACGAGTTTGGATTCTGCGAGGTTGAGGGGCGTGCTGAGTGAGAGAGCGGGGGTGGCGCCGAGTAGTATTGATGCTTATGTGTTGGGGGAGCATGGAGACAGTCAGTTTGTGAGTACAGTTTCCCTGGTTCCTTTGCGGGGAGAGGAGAGGGTGACGAGACAGGAGAGATAGACATGCTGATATAAGATACAGATTGCGTGGTCCAGCGCTACTATTGGCACAACACCACTTTCTCTTGCTCTTCCGCCAGACACGATGACCCAGGAGTTCAAGGACCAAATATCGGCTCACACTCGTGGAGCAGCTGGCGCGATCATCGCGGCGAAGGGTTGCACAAGCTACGGTATTGGAAATATCGCGGCTGGTATCTGCAAGTATATATTATTCGACTCACGATCCGTTCGGCCCTTGTCCTTCTACCAGCCTGAGCTGGGCTGCTGCTTGTCAATGCCAGCAGTAGTTGGTCGAAAGGGTATCATCAAAGCCATGCCAGTTCAGCTTGACGAGGTGGAGAAGGCGCAGTTGGAGGCCTGTGCCAAAGGACTGAGGGGTGTGATTGAGGGAGCTGAGAAGGAGTTGAGCGCTGATCGTGAGCTGGAGAAGGCACTAGCGAGCGACAAGGGAGTCTGAGGCTATACGCTTCCATGGAAAAGGTACTGCTTGATACACGCCGGACGTGTGTTCCTTCTTAAGTAGTTACTCAAAAAGTATTTTCACAGATACAATACACTATTGCCCGATGTCTCGTAGTCCACATACAAGCATGTTAGCCTTCATCCCTCGCTACTCCACCGCCAATTTGATCTTCACAATCAATCCGTAGATGCTTCCAACCTCATAAGACGCACGAATCGCCTCCTTCCTGCTGTCCATGTCGATATATGCCGTTCTAGTCCTCTTGACCGGCTCGCGTTCGGGAAGGATGGTGATGTTGCGACTAGCGAACTCTAGTTAGCGCATGCATTCACTGACGTGTATAGTGTACGACTTACATGTCCCATCTGTACTCGATAAAGAGTATGCGAATGGCTTCCTCGTCTACGCTAGCAGCGAGATTGGTGACGATCAAACGGTATGGTAGAATTTTCTTCTCCTCGGTCGCGTGATACTTCTCTTCCTCTTCCAGGACGTACTTGATGGTGGCGTCGAGTTTCTCGTTCTCCCTCCTCACCATGTCTTCCTTCTCCTTCTTGGCCTCAGACTCATTCATATCTGGACGTTGTATGCCTTTCGGCTCGAGTATCGCAGTTGTGTCTTGTGGAGTGACTAGTGTCTTGTCGACAACAGATACGGCCTGGGCGGTTCTGCGAGAGCTGTCGGGGGTCATGTTGGAGGGTGGCGAGAACATAGCGTTCATCTTCGCGCGGAGAGTCTCAAGGTTATCGTCTTCGTAATCGGAACGGTCTGTATTAGGGGTCTGCTTCTCTTCATCTGATTCAGCAGGCATGGCTTCCTTGTTCTCCATGATATCGTCTTCGTCAATGTCGACGCCTAGACGCTCGGCCAAAGCTGACAATTCGTCTTCCTTGTTCAAACTGAGGCTTGCACCCGTGGCCTTCGGACTGTTGTCGCGTACAACCACAGTATCCTTTGACGAGAATAGGTCACGCTTCATATCTGCCAGCATTCGTGATAGATCATAGCCACCATCAAGCTTCTCCTCATTACCAATGTCTGAACGCTGTTGCAGCGACGAATCGAGCTCCGCGAGCATCATCTTGGGATTCTCGGCACGGTCCGATAAGTAGCCGCCGCGCAGGTGAACCTGTGTCTGTTGCATGTCTATTTGTTGGTTAGTCGGGCTGAGTTGAGCGATCAGTTGATGCCTAAATGCTTACCTGATGATCCTTCAACAGAAGCAGCCGCCGTTGGCTCGTCGCTCGCAATGTTCTCGTCACTTTTGTAAGGTTTTTCAAGCTCGGGACGATCGTCGCAAGAATCGCTGCCCTGTGATAGCTCAGGCTCGGGGGTGACAGGAAGCTCTGGTGCAGCTTTTGGTGTTGATGGGATGGGTACTGGCCTCGAACGCCTCTGCTGTAGCTCTTGTAGTTCAGCGTTGCGACGCTGACTTGCTTTGACGAGCACGTCCGTAATGCTGGCGAATTGGCGGTTGAGCAGACCGTTTGTTGAGGCCGCAGCAGCTCGATCTCGGTGTTCCATCCTGGTCCTGGGCCCGGTCTGTTTGCGTCCGCGAGCGGAAGCAGCCTGGTGCCGCGACATGATTGGTAATGCTTTCCCCTGACGTAACGTAGATGAAGAATCCATGAAGTTCAGTGGCCGCAACTACCTCTTGCTTGCTCGGCGTAAGTCCTCCCGTGAGCGGTGAGAAGGTGCGACCGTGTGCGTATCTGTCAATCGGTGAAGTGAGTAGCACTAGCCATCGGTCAACATATCCCCAATCAAGCTGAAATGTCGCGGTGTGTCGAAACAAGAGGTGCCAGTCGTTGTGAAGGATGTAGATGAGGTTGGCAGGGGAGAAAGAGAGGTCAGGCAGGTGAGAGTTGTTATTGTTGTTAAGTTGTGCCAAACAGGAAAGCGCTACCAAACCGAATATACACCGCTGACGCTTTTTGAGGTGAGTTCAGATGGTAGGATTGAATCGATCGTGGAGACAGGCAGGATTCGTATGTATCAAGGGAATAGCGGTTGATACTAAGCACATAGAGGAACCTGAAAGATGTTAAGTCATGAACAAGTGCATCTCACGAAGAGTGTTATGTACCCAATTGTTCCTACACAACTCGTTTCGTATACCACGAACCGATCCCAACTCTTGATAACTACACATGACAGAAGAGAAGAAAAGCTGAGAGCCTACTTGACCCAAATTGAGTTCCTTGAGATGCGAAAGCGCTACCCCAAAGCCCACTCATGAGCAGCGAGTTTGTTTTCTACTGCTTCTTCTTCCCAGCGCCCTTGGCCTCCGCAGCCTTGCGTTCAAACTCCTCGATCTCCTTCTCCTCAGCCCTCTTGGCGTACCACTGCCCGGCTTGCAGTACCAGCACACCCACGAGCACCAGCGCCAGGATTGTATTACTAGCCGCAAAAACCCTCAACGTGTCCTCTCTCGAGATGTAATCTCCCATATCTTCGTCCGTGATCTCACCCGGCGCCGCCTTGTTCACGTCACCGTAGATACCCGCTGTCACGACCCTGAACCCCTTGACGATGTTGGTCAGGTAGACGGTGATACCAGCCATGTAGAGTACAAGCGATGCGCCATCGAAGAGCATGTTGGCTTGGTTGGGCTTGAAGAGCTTGATGAGGAAGCCGAGGAGGCCGGTGCCGATGGCTAGGTTGAGGATGCGCGATACGATGGGAGGCGAGGCATAGAGGAACTTGATGTGCGATTCAAGGATGTCGAAGTAGGCTGATCGGTCGGCGGGCATGGTCCATAGGACATTGTAGTCGTATGGGAGTTGCGCAAACATGATGCCGAGGAAAAAACATGTTGCTGCGGGTTCGTCAGCAGGTGCAATGGGGGCGCAATCAAGTGTTGTGAATGTGGGTGGAGGCAGCATGGAGGGGTGCACTTACGTCCTACCACCATGAATTGCGCAAAGTTGTTTGCTGCGCCTGGAGCCATTGTGAAGAATTCTGGGGAGCGCGAACTCGTCTGGGGTTTGCGGTTGATCGAGAAATCACAGTGAGAGGAGAGGAGAGCCGGCGCAAGCTTATCTGGCTGGTTTCTGCCGCGTCGCGAGATTCGCAGTTGGAGGTAACCTCTTTAAGAAGGTAAGACCGTGGACGAGACTCGAAGCGAATTCTCACCACATAAGTAATCAGAGGAACTGCGAGTGGCTGTGAGAGATCGCACAGTGAAACAGGGCTGGGAAACGTGAGTTTTCCCACTTTTCGGAAGCGACCCCGCGAGGGTTCACCACCCCCCATGATGCTTGCCTGCAGACGGCTGCCATGGCATGTGACAGCCACCCACGCCCTCACGCGACATTCGGTGGGCGGCCGTGGAAGACGAATTTGTACATCGTTGCTTCATTGGAATTTCTATGCGAAGCTGCTGCAAGCAAAATAGACGCGCGCTAAGCGTCGTTCGGATATCCAACGCCTTGGTACGCCGTAACCAGATACATCTACATCCTCTGCCGTCGCTTCCCTCCCATGCTTTAGAAGTCGTTGTCGGCGTCCATATCCTCATCTTCCAGACCAGCCTCGATGAACACAAGCCTTGTACCCTCTCCGGTTGTTTGCCAGACCTGTCAGAAAGCGTTAGCATCGTGCATAAGCTCAAACGTTGGGCGATGACACTTACGTCAAGCATGGAGTACTCGTCAATAGCCTGCTCAAACTGATCGGCTGTGAAGCCCTTGGCCAGGACTCTCTCCCTAACTCTGCGAAGATCGAGCTCGCCCCTGGTGCCATCACCGACAGCAGCAGCACCGCTCGCCTCCATGGACTTGATGAGGTGGTAGATTTTACTGCTTGGAGTGTGATCAATCCCACGGTTCTCATCGGCGTACAAACTGGCCTTGCTGACTTCGGTAAGGCGGAGAGCTTCGTCTACATCTTCCGAGATGACTTGTTCGGCGAACCGCAGACGTGCCAGAGCCTGTGCAAGACGGAGTACACCAAGCAGTGTACGCGGCGAGGTGTGGGTAAAGGCCTTCTTGTTGCCGTCGTCGCGCTTTTGCTGTTGACGCATGCGCACATAGGCACCGACCATGTAATCCGAAACCTCCTTTGGCACAGTTGGTCGGTATGATCGCGCGCGAGCAACCCACTGTCGTACTTCGGCCGGGCTGAAGATGATGCCGCCAGGGGCTTCAGGGTGAGCGTTATGCATGTGCACGTGGGTGACGTGGCGTGCCAGCTCTTCATCAGAGTCTCGCGCAGGGGTATCAAGGATGAGGAACAGGACGTCGAAACGTGAGAGAAGCGCAGCAGGAAGGTTGATGTTCTCAATCGGCGAGAGACGAGGGTTGTAGCGGCCGTACAATGGGTTGGCGGCTGCGAGGATTGATGTGCGGGCATTCAGAGTGGTTGTAATACCAGCCTTGCTGATAGAGATGGTTTGCTGTTCCATGACTTCGTGGATCGCCGTTCGGTCGCTGTCGTCCATCTTGTCAAACTCGTCAATACAGCACATGCCGTTGTCAGCCAAGACGAGAGCTCCTCCTTCAAGCACCATTTCATCGGTGACTGGGTCGCGCATGACGGCGGCGGTGAGACCAACACCACTGCTACCACGACCAGTAGTGTACACACCACGAGGTGCTACTTTGGTAATGTACTTGAGCAATTGGGATTTGGCCACACCGGGGTCACCCATCAAGCAGACGTTGATGTCACCACGGATGCGCATGCCGTCGCCGACCTCCTTTGTGACACCACCAATGAGCTGGAGCAGAAGAGCCTTCTTGACATCGACGTGACCGAAAATCTCAGGTGCAATGGATCGCGATAGGTACTCGTACAGCTGGCCAGTCCTCTCAAGCTCGTTCATCCGTCGGAGAGTTGGTTGAGCAAGCACGATGTCGTCGTAGGCCTTCTTGTGCTGCATGACATATTGTGCTTCGAGGTATGTGTCGGTAAGGAGACCGGCCCGGATGGCCTTGAATCCAGTGTAGGGCGTGGGGAGGAAGATACCAGCACAATCGATGACATCTCCGGGGTTGATCTGCCTGACAAGCGCGCCGTGGCAGTGGATGGTCAATTGCCTGGGAATATGACCCACAGGTACTTGGTCCGCCATCTCCTGAATCTTGACTTCTTGGAAAGGCAGGAACTTGGAGGCGCGCGTAGAAAGGAAGAGCTGGCCCTTGGTCTTGTTGCTCTTGCAGTCGTCGGACGGGCACTCGACGAGCGGGGTGAACTGCTTGGTGGTCACGGGCTGGAAGACTTCACTTCCGCAGCGATCGCAGGAGTAGGCGTTGACCTGCACAGCAGGCTTGACGTCCGACACTCTGGTTGCAATACCACGGACTGTGATGAGATGGCCCAGGTGCTCTCCTCGCACGTTGCGGACAGCCAGCGCCTTCATGCTGCGCTGGCTGCTGGAACCAGACGGTATCCTGGGCCTGAAGTTGAGCGTGTATCGTCTCGTCAAGGCAGGAGGAAACATGGTCTCGGGCGCAGCCTGTGCGTTGTCGTCGACTCCCTGCATCTCCTGCTGTCTCTCGTTGCGCTTCGAGCGCTGCGTCATGATCACGTCCAGGACGTCGTCCTTGAAGCTGGTGCTGTTAGTCTCTGTCTGGGCAGGATGTCACGGGGCCGTACTCTAGTTCTCTGGTGGGTGCGGGCAGGCACTTGTCGACTGCGCGCGAGAAGATCTCGATGTAGTGGTGTGCATTGCGCTCGATGGACTCGACCAGCCGGTAGTTGTGCTCGTCGTCTGAGGTCGCCTTCTCGTAGGCCTCGACGTCGTTGAGGTCTATTTGGATCTCGTCGCGCACGCGGTTCGCTACGTCTTGGAGTTGGTCCATGTACTTGAGCTTCGACTTGGCGCGGGACTGGGCTCCGTTGGGCGCAGGGTCGTCCGAGTCGTCCACCATGTCGTACTCCTCGTCGCCATTGCCGCTGATGTTCAGGCCCTGGAGCTGGTCGGCCGCGTCGGTCGAGGCTGATTTGTAGTTTTTGAGGAAGTCAACAAAGGCGGCTGGCGGGTGTTAGCTGGGGGTTTCAGTGTTTTGCGCGTGCATACACACCCTCCTGCTCGTCGTAGTTGACGGGCGCACTCGTGGTAAGGAGCGCCATGGTGTCTGGGGCTGGTGTCGGGGTCGTCGTCGAGGGTTGATGCAGCGGGGAGGGATGCGCGGTAGCAAAATTGGGGCTGGTCGCGTTGCAGCTCTGAGGCGCGTCGACCCGCGTTCCCACGCCCGGCGACTAGCACCGCTTTGGGGCACCGCCGCCGCCCTGCACCTCGACCTCGGCCCGCGTCGAGAGCTCGAGGTAGGCGGCCTGCGACACCGACAGCAGCACCGCCATTCACTCCTCCACCCTCGCCGCCATGCCGCCCAAGAAGCCCGCCGGCAATGCTGTCCAGGCCGAAGTTGCCCTGCAGCAGTCGTTGAAGAATTGCCTGGTCAACCTCCCGTCCTCGCTCGTCTCCGTGCTCGTCAACGCCAACACCGTCGCCCAGAATGTCGTCGTCGAGCTCACGTACCGCCAGCCTCCCCCACCGGGTGCGTCGGACAACAGGAACGCCGCGCCCAAGTCGGTCTTTGTAGGATGGACGGGCATGCAGAGCAAGCGCCGCATCGCGCCTGTCGTCGGACGAGATGGCCTGAGAGGCAGCCCGGCAGTCAGCCAACAGGACCTGCCAGCAGTCGAGGTGGATGCCACCTTCGCCAGGCTGATCGGGCTCCAAGAGGGCCAGAAGGTGGGCATACTGCTGCATCTGGACCCTCCACAGGCGCACACCATCAACATCGAGCCATTGACCCCTGTTGATTGGGAGATGATAGAGCTGCACGCCCAGTTCTTGGAGTTGAACTTCCTCTCTCAGATACGCGCGCTCCCGAACCCCCAGGCCCAGTCACCGCACCCTCTCACGCTGCACCTGTCTCCCACGACCACGGCGAACATCACCGTCACCTCCATCGCGCCCGCACCGCCCAACCCCTCACTCTTCGTCAAGATCTCGCCCGACGCCGAGGTCATCGTTGCGCCCAAGACACGGCAGAAGGAAAGGAGCTCGACGCGCGAAAGCAGAAGTGTAGGTGCTGCGTCGAGGAAGAGCGGAAAGAGCACGGCAAGCACAGTCCGGCGGCGCAGCGGTCGCGAGGATGCCGCGAGCAAAGGCGTCATCTTCCTGCGTGGAGTTGATCGCAGTGTCGCTCAAGAGTGGTTCGATGAGGAAGAGGACGCAGACGCCGAGGGCCTGAAGGTGTGGGTAGACAAGGACGTACTCCTCACCAAGGCTCTCAGAGGCGCCAACTGGGTCTCCGTGTCAATCATCAAGCCCGCCGGGCTACAGGAGCCCGTGGACATGTCCAAAGAGCAGGAGCAGGAGAAGCCCGCAACGCGCGTGGTCGCCAAGATCATAGCATGGGAGGACGCGCCGGATAGTCGACATGTGGCGCTTTCAACCGATCTCTGCAAAGTTCTGGGCTTCGAGAACTTTGTGGGCGGTCTCGTCCGGATCGAAGGTGCTCCAGCTCAAACGCCCAAGCCGCCGGCCATGAAACCGCAAGGTACGAAAGAATCGAGGGAACCTGTCGTCAAGTCTGTCAAGATCATCCCCTTTTCCACCATTGCATCACAGGTCAATGCGTCGTTGAAGTTTGGCGGTGAGTCCAAGCAGGACCAGGAAAATGCCATACAGAAGATCAAGACAACATACGGAAAAAAGAACGGACTCCTGGACGGGCCCCTTACAGACGGAATGATCCTGCCTCCGGTGAAGGACTCCGAGCTTGGTTGGCAAGGAGGCATTGTAAGGTTTGAGCCGCCATCATCGACAGCCGGAGTCTCATGGGTGCTCTTCCCGGAGAGGAAGCCACCACTTGAGCTAGGTCAAGAGGTGCCAACGCTAACAAGCTGGGCCAAGGGCTGGCAGCAAGGTGACCCGCTACCGCAGACGCCTGCGAACTTAGTCGGCATAGACCCTCTCATTCAGCAACTACGATCGCACCTGACGCACAACTCTTCCGTCTTACTCACAGGTGGCCTTGGAGCAGGAAAGTCGCAATGCGCTCAACTGCTTGCCCATCAGCTGCGGACCGAGTATCTATTCAACACCATCTATTTTCCCTGCCGCAAACTTGTAACGGATGAGACGCGAGTCGCGACTATCAAGGAGACTCTGAACAGATTGTTCGCTTCTGCCTCATGGGGCGCAAGAGGCGGCGGGAATGCAGTAGTCATTCTTGACGACTTGGACAAGCTTTGCCCTGTAGAGACTGAACTTCAAGTTGGCAACGAGAACGGACGGAGTCGGCATGTTAGCGAGTGTCTGATCAACATCGTCAGGCAATACTGCTCCATGGACTCTGGTGTAGTCTTGCTAGCAACTGCGCAAGGTAAAGAGGCGCTGAACAACGTCATCGTTGGCGGACACATTGTCCGCGAGATTGTCAGTCTCAAAGCGCCCAACAAAGACGGTAGAAGGAAGGTCCTTGAGATGCTTGCTTTCAAGGATGCCAAAACAGAGCAGTCGAAGGAGCCCAATGGCCATGCTTTCCCGCCATCTCCATCTACCAGTCGACCTAGTACCGCTCACCGCAGTCACCCTAGCACTGATAGCATACCACAGCAACCCTCTGAGGATTACGCCTTTACCATCGACACTTCCATTGACTTCCTCGACCTCGCTGGCCAGACAGACGGCTACATGCCTGGCGATCTTGTGCTACTTACATCGCGTGCCCGTAACGAGGCATTAATTCGTTCAGTTACATCAACCGCCCCCACTGTTTCTCTTACACGGGATGACTATACACAAGCCCTCTCCGGCTTCACGCCCGCTTCCCTGCGAAATGTCACTCTTCAATCCTCCACCACGAAATGGGATTCCATCGGCGGTCTTCATACAACACGACAGGTTCTCCTAGAGACCCTTCAATACCCTACAACCTACGCACCCATCTTCGCAAAATGCCCACTACGTCTCCGATCAGGTCTACTCTTGTACGGCTACCCAGGTTGCGGCAAGACTCTCCTCGCATCCGCCGTAGCAGGCGAGTGCGGCCTGAACTTTATCTCAGTCAAAGGACCTGAAATCCTCAACAAGTACATTGGTGCCTCTGAAAAGTCTGTCCGTGATCTTTTCGAACGCGCAGAAGCAGCGCGACCTTGCGTTTTGTTCTTCGATGAATTCGACAGTATCGCACCGAAACGTGGACACGACTCAACGGGTGTAACAGATCGTGTGGTCAACCAACTTCTCACCCAGATGGACGGAGCGGAAGGTCTTTCAGGTGTCTACGTCTTAGCTGCTACGTCGCGCCCCGATCTGATCGATCCTGCGCTCCTCCGCCCCGGTCGTCTTGACAAATCACTGCTATGTGATATGCCAGACGTAGAAGAGCGCATCGACATCCTACGTGCCGTAACACGCAAACTACACCTCGCACCCAGCCTCCTAGGCGACGGACAGGAAGGCGAGAATCTCCGCGAAATAGCAATGCGAACAGAAGGCTACTCCGGCGCCGATCTCCAAGCTGTGGTATACAACGCCCAACTGGAAGCCATCCACGACGTGCTCGGAGACGTCGACCCCTCGAAGATAGATCACAAGAAAGATGGAAGCAGCGGTAGTAGCAACGGTAAAGAGAAGGGTATCCCAGATTTCTCCTACTTCCGCTACGGTGACGACCCTTCATCCACATCTACCTCTGCCCTAGCCACTTCCGCCCAACTCACCGAGCGCGCCATGATTGCTCAGAAAATCGCGGCTCTACAAGCTCTTCGCAAGAAGCAGAAGCAGCTCCAGCGTTCTGATGGCTCGTCGCAGCGAGAAGACGAGGACAGGGCGACTAAAGAACAAGAAGACGGGGGTGAGAGGAAGGACCCGCAGATCCAATGGAAGCATATTGAATCGTCTCTTTCCAGCGGACGTAGCAGTATCTCGGCTCAAGAGCGGATGCGTCTCGAGAAGATTTACAGAGAGTTTGTTGATGGGCGAGATGGAGATTTGCCGAATGGCCAGGGTGGAACGGAGATTGGAGGGAGGAGCAGTCTCATGTAATCGGTGTATGCATAGTAGTGGTGTGGATCTTGGTCCAGCATAACAAAAGTTGTACCATAGTAGGTTTGCGGAAAGTGTGTATATAGCATTCAGCAGCATATCCATTCATACATAAGCTCACGCATGCATCCCCTCTCAACTCGGTACACTCTGTCGCCCCATTTATTTATTTCGGAATAACGCCCTTGACGTCCTCCGCAACCTTCTCAAGCTTCTGCTCCGCCTTTCCCACCATACCCATCGCCCCGTCCTTTGCTTGTTCCGCCTTTCCTGCCAAGCTGGCTTCCCGGCCGCCGAAGTTCCAGTAGTTGAGGTAGCGGTACCCTTGGACGAGTTGCGAGGAGAAGTTGATGGCGTGGCATCCGAAGAGCAGGTAGTTGGCGGGTGTGACTGCCATGGCGTAGCGCATGAATGTGCCGGAGTAGAGGGTGAGGGCGCCGGTCATGCGGCCGGAGATGCTAGGGTGGGGTTAGCTGAATGTTATGAGGAGGGGTGTGGTGGAATCAGGTGGAGGATGTGCAGATAGGAAGAGGGCGGGTTGCGTCGCGTATTGTTCAAGTGGTTTGGCCATAGTAATGGTGAAAAGAGGAGGAGGCAGCACGTACATCTCAGGATCTTTGCTCATGTCCGCAATAGCCGCAATCGGGATACCAAAGTTACTCGCCGGGCCCCAGAAATCTATCTTTGCGTTAGCCCACTACTCTCTCTTCCCTTCCCTTTCCTATCACTCCTCTATCAAATCTCCAAATCTGTCCTTCATCGCGCCCTCCTCCCAAGCTCTTGCAATGCGCAATCCCGCGAAGAGACGAACGAGGTAAACGTACGAGTCGAGCAAAAGTAATCCGTGTACTTGTTTGAGCGAATCTTCGCATTGAGGGCTTTGATCGCGGCGGCCATGTTGACTTATTTACCGGGAGGAAACCGAGGACCGAGTTGCGTGGGCGGCTTGACGTGGAAGCTCTCGTGGGTCGGTTTGTCGCAGTTTGCGAGTTGCGGACGCACGACGGACAGGTTGGGTGCCAAGCGATAATTGGGGGGCCGAACAACAGGGACCGGTGCGGGAACCGCAGACTGCCTTCCGACAACGGGAAATACATCACGTGCACGGTGATGCTGGCCGGAAATACGAGGGAATAAATAGGATGGACTGTGTCACAAGCAGCTAGGTCGAGTAGAGCTGGCGAATTGCACGTTATTTCTTCTCCGGTGTCGTGTGGGATGGGGATGAAGCAATTGACATGGTCGCTCACTATGGCGAAGACTTTCAATATGGGCCCGTCAAACTTGGGTCATTAGAGCTAATCTCATGGTCAAATTGACGTGACTGATTCTTGTTCTGCATTTAACCTGGTGGTATGCTCCATGCCCCTCCAACTAAACTTCCGTACACTCTCGAACTTGGTATGCTGCCCTTTTGGTGCTTTTTGCAATCACTACCACATCGCATCTTAGGGATACTTCTCCCTTACGATGTGTCGGATCTGTGTCTAGTCCTTTTCCTAGGTATCTCCTGAGACGTGCGATGTAGGCACGCGCCGTGTTCGATCGTCCAATGCCAAATCTTTCCTGTGATGTTTCATCATGATCGTTCGTTGTCCTGCGTCTACCTGCCACCGAAACCAGGAGGCCCACCGCGACCTGGGAAACCGGGCGGTCCCCCGAAGCCTGGTGGTGCTCCGAATCCAGGCGGTCCACCAGCGGGAGGGAACCCGGCTATGGCTTGTTAGCAAACTTCCTCAAGTTATGATCAAGGGCAACGTACGTGGTCCACCAGGTCCGCCACGACCTGGGAAACCAGGCGGGCCACCAAAGCCTCCAGGTGCGCCTGGGAAGCCACCTCCGAAACCAGGACCAGGACCTCCAACACCAGGAGCTGGGCCAGTAAGACCGACTGGGAGACCACGTCCAGCAGGACGCGCTACACCAGGTCCCGCAGCCAGCGCCGCAGCAGTAGTTGATCCTCCAGCGTTCCCGAGTCGCGCGGCAGGGTCGGCAGGCGGTGGTCCGTCGACAGATAATGAGATTACGTGCGCGCCACGAATAATAGTAAGTCCAATTGCGCGTCGCTCTTCAGTCTCGGTGACCTGCTGGGTTGCGCCGGGCGCGGCCTTGCCCCTTCTTCGTGTGCGTCGGAACTCTTCTGTGTCGGCGAGAACGAGGTTCATGTGCTGCAAAGATGGAGTTAGCAGAGTAGGCACAGAAAGGGTACGCGACACTGACCTTGTCGAATGCGAGCATCTGCCCGACCATTTGTCTACCATCTTGGAGTGTAACTTTCATGCGGTAGTTGATCTGAACTTGTAAGTTGCATGCGACTATGAGCGGATTCTGGAGCGCTTACTAGATTTTGCTATATCACCAGACGTCAGTCAGTTTCTATGCGCGGCTTCTCTCAGGTCAAAGACTCGAGCTGCTGGGCGGATTTACTTACCATCTTTCCCTGTCGGTTTGCGGCGCCAGACATGATTGGTATTGCGCGTCCGAGGACGACTTGAAATGCAGGGAAGGGTATGTAAGAGTTATGAGAAAGTATCCCCTTGGTGTTGGCGGTAGGCGGGGCGTATGGAGCTGCTGGCTGTTCGCGATAGAAGTTGCAGTTCGGAGCTCTGGCAGCCTGGCACGTGCGCCGCGGCTTGGCTCGCTTAAGCCACCTCCGCTCAAAAATGCCTTGAGAATTGCGACTCCAACACCAGCGACACGACAGCCCACCCATCGACTACTAACCTCCGCAGTCATCACCATGGTACGCACTGATTCTCGACCGCCAATTGCTCTGCGCAAACTAACAGCCATGACAGTCCGACTCCAAGGCCTCCAACCCCATGCGGGAGCTCCGCATCCAGAAGCTCGTCCTCAACATCTCCGTCGGCGAGTCTGGTGATCGTCTCACTCGTGCCGCCAAGGTGCTCGAGCAGCTGTCCGGTCAAACCCCCGTCTACTCCAAGGCCCGCTACACCGTCCGCACTTTCGGTATCCGAAGGAACGAAAAGATCGCTGTCCACGTCACCGTCCGTGGCCCCAAGGCCGAGGAGATCCTCGAGCGTGGTCTCAAGGTCAAGGAGTACGAGCTCCGCAAGCGCAACTTCTCAGAGTCTGGCAACTTCGGTTTCGGTATCAGCGAGCACATCGACTTGGGTATCAAGTACGACCCCAGCATCGGGTATGTGGAATCTGGATCCTGAGCGAGGGAGACATTGGCTGACTGGAGCAGTATCTATGGTATGGACTTCTACGTCTGCATGACCCGCCCCGGTGAGCGCGTCGCCAAGCGCAGGCGGTGCCAGAGCAAGATCGGCGCCTCCCACAAGGTCAACCAACAGGAGACCGTCAAGTGGTACAAGAACCGATTCGAGGGTATCGTCCGATAAACGTATCGTCGGTTTGGGGGAAAGGAACGAAGTGAAGATTTTGCACGATCACCAGCATTTTCGGTCTCGGGGGGTTCGGTCCTACGGAGTCCTGGAATGTATCTTACAAAAGAGCAAGCATTGAACTTGCGGCCTATCAATGGAGCGACCTCGTCTCTAACGAGCGGGTCTACGATCACAAACACAATGGAGGCTTCACTTGGGTGAATGTTCCGCATAACCATTGTATGATCATCTCTGCTCGATGTCGTCGCATGTGATGTGTCTGTTCTGTTGTTGCACTGACATGACAGGATCGACTAGTACCCCAAGATACTCGAATGTCATCACACTTGATCTACATGCCTGTCCGGGACAAGTGTGAATGACTGTAAGATTGAGACGTCTAGACGCACATCTCACGTAATGCAGATTTGAGGACGACTAACTACGCGATCCAAACCTGTCGTCATACTTGCTTATCCTCAAATGGATATACAGTAGGTGCGGTACAGCATCCCCGCCACCAAGAACGTCGCGAGACATCCAGGCGTCGTCCAAGCCTGCAAGTGGCGCGCATACAAGGGCTATGACTTGAACATTCAACGCGATCTCATGAACATCTCGTTATTGTACATCTGAGTTCTTTGACAGACACAAACCGTTCATCAGGAGCATGTACATACCTTCCGAAATAACACAAGCACCACCATATATATCAGCCATAATACTCCCGTCTACATCAATGACCACCCTCATTTCTCCCGTCAGTCCACTACATCTCACGCTCAGCCACCGGATTACGCAATTACCAGTTCACGCGCTGTGCCTGCGGCAAAGCAGGCCGGGCGGCTGCGAGCGCCCCGTAGACCTCTCCTGCGGCCGTGGGTCACGGTGGAGTAGTTTGGCGAGACGCTCGGGTTGTGTGCGTGGCGTAGTCGCTGACGTTGACTGTGAGGCGTGGTTTTGCGGTGTTTGGGGTTGAATGACAGAGTGGTTCGATGGTCATGCGCTGTGTGCGTCGCGTTGGCAGCGATTTCCCACGAAAGAATTCGCTGAGCGTCGCAGATGACCGTAGCAGTGTGAACATAACATGTATCAATCATAACGTAAGCATACGGAAATTCTAGTTTTGAAAGGTAAGATCTTTGTATTTCATCTGGCATTCTCAAAGATCACAATAGATCCGATTCTGCTCCATTCTGCTGCAGCAACCCCCCATCCCTCATGTCATATACAACGAGAGGCGTAGTAAGGAGGCGTTCTTACTTCAAAGGTATCTTAAAAACATTCCCAATCCCAGAACACCGATTAGCGATAGACGGAGAGACAGACAAAGGAAAAAACAAAGCCCGGCCGAAGCCTCGCTTCAAAGGGGTGGAAGAATGTACATTTCCTGATATCGTTGTGCGAAAACCATGCAACCAGATTCCAGATTGATTGAGAAGAGAAAGGAGAGGTGACGATGCGCGCTAAGTCCACAGTACAACACAAGTTCAAGCAGCAAACTCAACGGCTTTATCGCTGACCCGTCACTGAAGAGCCAAAGTCAAAGCCTGTGGGTTGTTGCTGTTGTGGGGGTGGGTATGAGGGCGATGCTAGCGGTGTGTAAGCACCGGGGATGGGAACAGCAGCGTACTGCTGTTCACCCGGCGCAGCAGCAACATGCTCGTTCCTCCTTTCTTGGAAGCCTGGAGATGGCAGTGGTGGGGATACGGTGCCTGTCCGTGTGGGTGCAGAGTCGAAGCCATCTTGCTCGATTTTGGGTGTGGCACCAGTGACCTTGATAGGCGGTGCCTGGAGAGTGAATGGTTGGGGCTGAGCAATCTCGCGAGCGTAGGCGTATTGGACCTTGTCGCTCTCGCCAGCCTCAGCGGCAGAGTGCGGGTCGACGTACATTGGGTGACCTGGAGGTGGGCGCCAGCCGCCGGAGCGGGGAGACATGGGACCAAAGCCAGGGGTGTTGGGTGCGGATTGCGAGCGAAGCTGGGCGAGGTAGAGATCGGAACGGGCACGGTCGCGCATGGCCATGGACTTGCGGAGCTTGCGCTTAGACCAGAAGCGGTAGAAGACGATGCCGTAGATGGCAATGACTAGAACTTCGATTACGACTTCGATGATGCAGCAAACGAGAGCCCAGTTCTGCTGAAGCGTTAGTATTCATTCTCCGTTGCCACCATAAGAGTGTGCTTACCTGAAGACGGCAGACAAGGCCGTAGGCGATATCATCCTCGAAGAGATGTCGTCGCTTGTTGTCAACGCAGGACCAACCCCACATGTCTTTGTTGTTGTTCTGCGCTTTGCTTTGGTTGAATACGGCTGCACCAACACCCCACATGACGATGCTAAAGATGAAGAATCCAACAGCAAAGACAGTGTAGTATGCCGCAACCTTTTCAGCTCGATGGTGACCTCCTCTCCAGTAGGCGATGATGACAAAGATAGACATGACGAGGGAGACGCAGGCGATGGACAGCAGAAGAATCTGAGGCCAGACCTTGGTGTTATCGGCCCATGGTGGAAGGTTGTTCCTTGGTGCGAGGTTCTTTGTGGCGTTGAAGATGGCAAAGGCACTGGCGACCATGGCAAGGACGATGAGCGAGCAGGCAAAGTTGATGCCCCGTAGGAAGATCTTTGCTAGTCGAACGCGAACTTTGATTTTCTACGCATCATTAGTAACTGCGGATGGCTCGAAGACTGCCTGAAGACTTACCAAATCCTTTGCTTGCTCCTTGTCGGTCATGGCTTCCCGCTTCTCAAGCTGATGCTCTTCCCGGAAGGTAGGGCTCATGATTGACATTGCGCCGGCCGGCGTCCGGGGCGGAGCGCCAGGCGACTTCAATGCACTCTTGAGTGGGGTTTTGGGGGTTGGTGGAGGAAGGTACCTCCGATCGGTTTCCTCCATCTCGACGGATTGCATGTAGCCGAAGCCTGTGTCTGCGATCTGGGGCTGTGGCTTGTAGTGGTTGGTTGGGTACTCGATGGGCGACCGAGGAGGATCAACCGGCGAGTAGACTGATGTTGCTTCGGCGAAGCGTGCTGCGCGTGGAGTCCTGACGTCGAGGGAGTCTTTGGAGCTTCGTCGTTCAATCGTGATCTGGGTAATCTTCTTATCGTTGGCGGCCATTCTAAGAGAATCCAAGGTTCACTCGAGGAAGCTGGAGGCTTTCATGTAGTGGAGACGGGAGAGAGAAGTAGAAATGTAAGACAGGACGACGACGACCAAAATCCAGGCCAGCTTAGACCAGTCGCAAGAGGGTAAGAGAGACAAATGATAAAAGACGCACGACGTATTACAATAAGAGACCTGCTGGAGAAAAGACGAGGTCTAGCAATGGGCGAAGCGCTGGGCTTTTAGGCTCAGGGCGCTTCGAGGAGGGAAGGGTCGAGGATTGGATAGTGGGGAGCACGGATGGTAGCAGGTGGAGAAGGTTGCGATGGGAAAGCGGGCGGGTACTTACAACGTTCTAAATGTATGGCGCCTAGAGGAAGGCTGCTGGGAGTACTGCAGGTGGGCGTCTGATAGGCTGGGTGGGGAGACGAGCTGGATGCCAATGGCGCGCAGAGCGAGGAGGGGAGTGGTGGCCCAGAAATAGACGCCCGGATGAAGTCGATAGACGATTTGCAAACGACGCGCATCCAGACCTGGACACTGCAGCGCGAAGAGCTTGGTTTAAGGGCAAATCTGACAGGGTGCTTATGCCGTCAGTCAGCGTGGCAATGGCAGTTTTCCTCGCAGGGCCGTTGGATGGGTCAGTTGTGCGTGTCTGCTCTTGCGCCTCCAGACGTTGTGAGGGCCGTCCGAGGTATAGGTAAAACGAGGAACAAAGCCATGCCCACGCCTCGTGCCCTCGGGAGCGAACTCTGTCCAGCGAGCTGGCGTCGCGGTCGGCAGGGCATTAAGTGGCTGACGTCCAATGAATGCAAGACGTTTGACGCCTGCAAAACGCGACATGGTGGTTGTCGCCGGTGAGTGGTTGAAGGGTGCAGGGCCTGTGCATCACGCAGAGTGGGCGCTAGGGCGGATTAAGCGTGCGGGAAGCGCGCAGCAAACTCAGACGACCAATGGCGGCGGGAAGGAGCCTCCAAGACGAGAGGGAAGGCGCCGCCCCGCTCTGATAGCGGCCCACCTCTCGTCGAGTCCAAGGGCGACATCGAGTCCTGACAAGACAAGCAGCACGACACCACGGCACCTGCGTGTCTCCGATCCGCCTTCAACGACTCGAATAAAGGATCCGCACGCCCGCTCGCACTTCATCAGCAGCCCATCTGGATCAATCCAAGAAGCCTTGGCTGTAAGCAGCTATCAATGCCGCTGTCGTGATGTGAGCGCTGCTGCATTGTGCGCCCAGGGTCTGCTGCACGACCAGGCACAACGCATGCTAATTCCCCTCGGATCGACTCACTAGCCTCCGACCATGATATTTACCTGGATATCGTCGGCCCTCTAGCTGCCTTGAGGTAGTTTTGTTTCGTTTCTTGCTGCACGGTTATTTTCGTCCATGGCTGCATCGTGGGGTAGTACGAGACCATGGCAATGATGCGCCAGGCTGCTAATAGGGAAACACCCTTCTTAGCAGTGGCGCGTTCGCATCTCTCATGAGGCCACGTTGGTCTTGGTCAGTGGGCCGTCGCGTGAGTTGACGGGAGGATGGAGACTGCCATGAGTTGCGCCTGTTCCCGCCCGTGCCTCATCACCTACGCCCCAGGGCCCGTCCCACTATGCAGACGATGCTGATGAAGTTCGCAGTTATCGGTCTCGGCTCACTCGTAGTCAAGACACCAACGCCCTTCCATAAACACCACGAGTACAAACCCGGGCTAAAGCTCTGCAATCTTCGCAATCGACACAGCCCAAAACTTGTCCCATCTCCAGTCGCTTCATCGTGTTCCTCGTCCCAGCCTGCAGGCGCCTGCATTTGCCACTCTTCCTCCATCATGCTAAATCTTACCAGCCTCCCATCTTCACCACCCTAATAATACCCCATCTCATGCATATCCTCGTTCGCATGCCATAATTTACTACACTGGGACCATCCGTTCTCCGCCGGATGCACGGCGGGTGATCAGCCGGGGCCAAAACGGTCAGGCAACCCGTTTCGAAACTATTTTACCCTCTTTTAGCTTTCCAAAAACTCTGGCAGCACGTGGCCTGTGCGAGCAACTCCATAATCCTCCGCCTCCAGCTCGGATGGACTGTGCAATGTCAGAATATCTCACTCTAGTAGTCAATACAGCCATCTGATACCGGCATCCTTCACATTTAGTTCTGCATGCAACTATTTAGAGACTGCAGCACGCGACGCCGTTCCACATCTGCCTAAGAATACGAGACTCAGTCCTAAGTAAGCTTCCCACGCTCCTTCATACTTTAGTCCATTTCCAAGCAGTGTGAACAGCTTCTGCGTCATACACGTGTATATCACTATCACTAGATGTTTGCATAGGGCTTGAGTTGGTACAGAGGTGATGATGCAAGGCTATTGAATACACTACAAGGCCAGTGCCGTCATTACCGTTCAGGCATTTCTTCCGAAACTTCTCCGCTGCCGCGGCGTTTAAGCATTTGTTTAGGAGCTTCTCCACCACCCCGGTTTGCAAACAACGTCATTCTCCGGAGTCAAAGGCACGACCGCTACTACCTTGGTGCCCACGGCCTGACTTCATCAGCATCCTCCCCTTCGTTACTGAAGAGGCGACACATCGCTAGTAATCAAGTTCAGGGAGGGTAAAGTAGCTGCCACGAATAGCTCTTAAGATATCTTGCTAACTTATTACAAGTATGTAGCTCCCTTGCTATGCATTGCTAACGGGGTGCTAAGACATCTTACTATTCGTGCTAACAGCTTGACAGACAAATCTCGTATAATGACATCTTGTACGTGTGACTTCGCCAGCAACTGGCAGGTATATTCAGTGGATATCTGACAAGTGGCAAGTCTTGTATTCTACCAAAACAGGCAGCAAAAGCACATACCCGCTGCCAGACGGTCTCAACGCCGATGACATTCTCCAGATCCTGCACAATCATTCTGTGCTATCTCAGATATTCTGGCCACACTCATCTGCCACGATCCGCATCCAGCCAAGTTCCATGTCAAACGTGTCCAATTTTCTCGTTGGGCAGCATGGGTCGGAATACAAAGCGACCCTGTGTAGCCAGCCAGATGGGGTGGTGTGCACCGAAGAAATGCCGCTAGGACTCAAGGCTACAATCACTTATGCGCTAGTTGATCGCGATCAACTTGCCAAACAGCAGATCGCGCGTAGCGAAGAAAGCGAAGCAGGCTCGACTTCGAGCTTCGTCAATATGTCCAACTCGTCCACCACACCGCTGGATCACCAACACTACCTGCTCGAGGAGATAGCAGCAACTGCTTTCAAACCACTCGCTTCTTTCATCAGAATAGGGCAAAACAAGCTCATTCCCAAAACAGAGAATCTAGTGAAGGTGTTGGAGCATCTGGGTGGGCCGCAGAAGGATCTCATTGCTGCGTTGTCGGAGTTGAATGGCATCAGAACACATGTAGATGCCGATGTTTCGCTGGACAAGGCAGAGGATGGATAGCATGTCGCTCTATATCCGCAGGTACACTTGCCAAGCGCGCGAAGTACGAGGGCGTATTTTACCAACGGCGATCTCGACTTTGTTGACAGCTTCAACGACTCGCAAGACGCCTGTCTGCTCAATACTGATTCGGACTACCAGCAAATGTATAGGGATGTGCAGTATTACTACCCGCGTCTTATCAATTTCGGGCTGCGTGGTGGTCTTTCGCGGGGATGCGAGTTGAAGGGTTGCCTCGGTGTGAGAAGTGTAGATGATACAAGTGAAGGAGGAATATAGTATGATATAAATACAAGCACGTCTTAATGCTTGCTCAAAAGCTATCCACAGTGAGATGATCGGAAGATGACTAAATAGAAAATAGTACAACGGAAGCGTCATCCGGCCTTCCACGACAGGAGTGATGCAAAGGAGTGCCTTATTAGTCCTTCAAAGCCCCAAGTTAAGGTTCAGATGACTTCTTATCTCTGCCTAATATCTTACCACAGAACAACGGTTCAGGATACAGGTCCTCTTCATCGTCGCTTGACGAGTTTTGTTCACTGACCTGATACCTATCCAGCCCATCGTCTACCCTACCCTGGCACGCAAAGCTGATACCCGAAAGTGTCTTCTTTCTCCCTGAATTTACGCTGTCTAGAGTCTGCATAGCAGTTTGCTTCAACGACTTACCAGTCTTCAACGTTGGTCCTACGACCTTGTCGTGCCAGTGTGTCGAGTGAGCGTCGTCGCTCTCATCTACATTTGCTTTTCCTCGACCGTGGCGTTTGCTCTTAGCAGCACTGAGATGGAACGCAGGGAGATGAAAAGCTCGAGGTGAGGGTCGGTTAGTCTCTTTAGTCTTCTCATGGACGTAAGACGGCTGGGAGAAGGGTACGTCAGTGCGGGTTACGGGAAGGGGAAGTTCAGCTGTAGGTCCGCCAATTCCACCACGTTCTACAGTTACATTGACTGTGGTATCTTGGATTGGTTCTATTAGTGGGACAGGACGTGAGATCTTGGACTTCAAAGATTGAGGTACTCTGGAGGGCGAATGTTTCCACCATGCGTTGGACTCTTCTTTCTCAGCGGGCTGCCGGAAATTTACGATTGGCACGTCTCTAGCTCTTCGTACCTTCGGTGCTGTGTCTATTGTTGAGAAGGGAGGGTGAGCGTTGTTCACATCAACTATTAATCCAACTGCTCTTTCAGCGGCTATCGGTGATCCATGGATTGAGCTCGAGAAGCCAAAATCTCTCCGCGCATCTGGCCTATCGGGTATGTTCACTTTGTTACTGTTATTAGTATGAGACGTCCGCGGCCGCAGCGGTGGGAAGAGAACTCCATCAGGACTTGTTGGGGGTGGAAGAGGACAAGGCGGTCGCCTTTCGATCTTCACCTTCGCCATTGTTTCGGGAGGCTTGATATCAGAGGGTTCAATACCAGCTTTCTTATGGCCAAGTTTCTGCTGGTACGCTTCCCAAACCTTCTGTCCCTCACCCTTTGGGCCTGCAGTGTAGATGTTCTTAGCTGTGCGGTACCAATGAGTCGGACCAGAAATAACTTGCTTCTGATCACATTTTTGCTTCCGGGTTGTAGCTTGATCAGTATCAGATGGTTCATCCAAAATCTGGTTCTTCCGCATGCGCTTTTTTCCTTGCTCAGGCCGTACTGTTGACGCTGAACAGCGAGAAAGGACGGCCGAGTCTGACATCTTCCAGGTCTGTTCAAGCTTCGAGAAGTCGAGAAGTCTTGGTGCTACTACAGGGCTTTCCTGGTATGATACCTTCATATTGGTTGCAGAAGGCTTTGAAGATAGTGATGATGGTTTTGTCTCGTGTCTTATCGATGACGACACACGCGTCTCGGTGGGCCCGTCATTTGAGTCGCTGAGTAAACTGAACTTGTAATGGTTGGGCTGTGTTGGCCGCTGCTCAGTATCAAGTTCCTGTTTGATTACCGTCGAAGGGCCAGCTGTGACCCATTTCGTACCCCTCGTGTTTCGTCGCATGCGGTGTTCATTCTTGGTAAATGGATTGATGACTGTTCGCGGGTTAGCCATGGCGAAATGAGCTTTGAATGTTTATGACCTCGCTTTCGGTGACTAACGGGAGGGCACGTCTAATTTTACGGTGTGGACGTAGTCGATAAGGTAGTGAGCAGTGGTAACGCAAGAAGGGTAGCGGAGACGTGATGTGGGGTGAGAGAATACGCGCGCACCAGATCGACAATGCATACAATACTCTTGAATGAAGTCAAACATCGTATTTCGAGTCACAGTACGGGCGTGTAAGACAAAGCGTTACAAGATAGAACAGCGCTCTAGACTATACAGGCCTTGTTCTGAGCGCTCCTGACGACTGAACAAAGCAATTCACCTCTTACATCCTTCGCTTTTGCCTTATGACATCATGAGCAGGTTACCTTTTTTGTAAAAGCCTTGTCGCGCAAGGCAAGTCAGACCAGTGACAGTATCTGACGCTAGTAGCAGTGTGAACTCAGAACATGTTAAGAGTGAAAGCAACGAGAGAGACGACGCATCGTGATGCCCTGGTGCCTTGCCAAAAAACCTTCTCCAGAGGTAGCAGACATAGCCCAGCAGCTAAGGCAACACCAAGCCCCACGAAAAATGAATGGTGAGTGAACGCATGGAGATTGAACGTGAAGTTTTTGCCATTAAACGCTATCAAGAAAGCGCCTCAGTGTATAAGGCTGAGCGCAAGGAGATTCGTGAAAAAGGAAAGGGAAAAGAAGTTACTCCTATGAGCACTCTACGCAGCCAACCTCAATACCCTCAATCACCAGAGGCTTACTGTACTCACTTGGGACATTGCCCATTCCCATATCGACATCCTTCACACTGCCCGTCTCACTCTGTGTCTCGCTACCAAGCGCAGAATCGCTCTTGCGCCTCCTAGCCTCAGTCTCTTCTTCAATGTACGCGTACTCGTTCCTCCAATCACACAACATCTTGCTCGTGACGTTGCTACCGCCACAAAGCACAATGACGACCTTGTCTTCTGGGCGAACTGGGCGGCCGAGGGCCTTCTCGAGTCGTCCGTCATAGCAGAGAGCGACGTTAATACCGCAGGCGAGCTCTACCATGATGCGCTCGTCGTCTGCGAGGCGCCAGCAGCCCATTGCTGCTTCTGCGTCGGGTAGAACGATGCTTCGAACGTTGCCTCGCTGAGCGTATTTGAAGGTTGCGTCTGTTACGCGGGCGCAGCCTAGACTTGTTGCTTGTGATGTGATCTTGGGTAGCGTTATGAGTTCCTTGGCTTGCAGCGCTGCGTTGAGACTCTCGGCGCCAGCAGTCTCCATGGCGAGGATGGTTGTCTTACTCATTTGGTGTTTATCCATAGACTGGCAGATACCGTTGATTAGGCCGCCGCCGCCGACAGAGCAGATCAGTACATCTGGCTCGCCTGGGAGTTGAGCCGCGATCTCGTCCATGCAGGTGCTGTTGCCTTGCCAGATGTCTGGGTGATCAAAGGGTGGGCAGTAGATGGTCGAAGTTTGTGCCTGATGGATGCGTCAGTGTCTCAGTCAAATTGTATACCTGGAGAGGACCGTACGTAGGGCATTACATGCTCCTTGAGATATGTGTCTGCATCTTTCCAAGCTGCACCGTATTGGATAACCTCGTACGCGCCCGCTGCTCGTAGTTTGGCAACCATCAAAGGTGCTGTGGCGGTGGGTACAACGACAGTGCACGGTAAATTGAGAGCGCGAGCAGAGTGGACGGCAGCGAGACCTGCATTGCCACCGCTGGATGCGAATATGTGAGGGCGCGAGCCTTCTGGGAGTTCTGCGAGACGACGGAGGATGTAGTTGCCGATTCCTCTGGTAGACGAATCAGTACGTTATTGAGTAGCAGCTGAAGGGATTGATGCTTACCGTGACTTGAATGATCCAGAAGGTTGGAGATTTTCCAGCTTGAGAAAGATTCTGCTTCTGCGATTTAGAATTCCCTTTTCTTGAAGATGGGGCCATGTTGTGACGTGAAAGTGAGGAGAGGGGGTAAAGGTGAGAGGGAGTGTGACCGTACCATCCCGCTGCTTCAGACAGCGCGTACGACTCTCTCAGCGGAGTCTGAACCCATGGGTTTTGCTGGGGCGCCTCGTCGATGTAGCACTCCTTGACGGCCATGATGAAAGTAGGGAAAGGATTGGGGTATCACAGAATTGTATTAGAAGCAAGTGTAAGATGAGAAGTAGACGAAGAGCTTGATGTTTGGTGTTCAGAAACGCTTTGTTTGGTCGCAGTCTAAGTGTACAAGAGCCACTCCTTTATCTCTACCATGATGGCTTATCGCTCCGCAAGCACCCGCAACCCTAGTGTCCAGGTCATGGAGCCAGAGGGGTAAAGGCAGCACTGTGGCACACCGAATCCACGATGTGTTGTATCGATTACCCTATAAAGTGCATAAATTACCCTATAGATTCTCGATAAGGAACAAGCGACCACGCTGCGACTGCAAAATGACACAAGCATGAGACCGGTACGCAGCAGCTTGGGCCAGGGTTTGGATTTCCAGAAGCGGTTATCAACGGCGGGACCATTTTCTGCCAGGGTTTGCCGCCTCCAAACAGTGGTGGACTTGGCGCGGCCTTGCCTATCAGAGGACGCGCATCAGTTGTCTATGCGGGTGATGAGTCCAGAAGGCCCGGAGCCGATAACAACTCGGCGAGACGGTGAAGACGGGGTTGGCTGGGAGGCTGATGTTAGGATGACATGACGGCTGCGGGATTGGCGCGAGCGATCCCCGACGGAAAGGAAAACTCTCGCACATGAGTGGAAGACGCGTCCACGCTCCCATCACGATGCAACTTTCCTGCGATAGCTATCGACGTTTCAGACAGGGCTTCCCCAGAACGAAAACTGTATGCGGACGTCGGAACAGATCATGCGGATCCGCAGACCATGTTGAAAACGCTAGTTGGGTATCTCTGTAATGCTTCTCAAGTTTACGCTAATCATGGGGTTTACGCAGCAACCTTTGGTTGATCGAGGAGGCCTTTCCTAAAGTTCCAGTAGTTTGCTCGGATCGGATCGTACTTTGTCGCCAATAGCTCCAGGGCTTTCTCCGCATTTTCTTTGCTGTTCTCTTCTTCCGCATATATGTCGGCTAGGAGATCAAGAGCGTGGCTTGAGTGGACGTCGTCTGGCCTCTGCACATCAGCGAATTCACCCGCGAAGTCCTTAAGGGTCGACTTGGGAAGTTCCGCTGCGCGAATGATACCCAAGACATAGTTCCATGGGCTCTGGTTCTGGGGCGCTTTCCGGATGGCTGCTTTGGTGTACCTATGGGGTTAGTATCGTCGAGCAGCTTGGGGCGATAACAGACATACTCTATCTCCCGATTCACAAGATCTGCGCTTGGCTTCTCCTCTCTACCGCCAACGACTAGGTAGTAGCGATGGTTCCAGGCAGAGTTGTTGCGCACATCTTCCTCGATCATGCTATGTGTCCACTCGAGCTCTTCGGGCTTGTCGAAGAGATCGAAGCGCTTGACCAGCCATTGCCTGTAGCTCCACACATGGTAGTTCTTGGAGTCCAATTCCAACATGGAGTTTATGAACTCTGGTTCGCCCTCACATGAGCCGAGCTCGTCGATGATGGTGTGTCGATGGTGCCAGATCTGGTAGTTCTTGAGGTGCTTGAGTGCGGTCGGGTTGAGCCATGCGATTTCGTCCTTCAGTGATCGACCAATCTCGGAGATGGTTTTGGCGCGGTAGAGCCTGCGGGGGTGTTAGCAGGGTGGGTGTTGGAGAGCTCCCAGTGCGACTGCTGGTAGGCAGTGTCTCCTCCGAAACTCCGCAACTTGACCGAGCATACGACGTACCAGACAGTGTAGTGCGCGGGGTTCATGCTGATGATGTGCTCCGTGAGGCCGAGCACCCGCTCGCTGAACTCGTTCTTTGCCATGACGGCGCGCAGGTAGCCCATGGCCTCGCTGTACTCCTCCGTGTATGCGATGGCAGCGAGCGGATGCAGGCCGCCGTCATCCTGGGGAAGTGGCTCAATGTCCGCCCATGCCTCGTCGTCGTGGTAGTATTTCGGCATTCTTTCCCTGACGCCTTTTGCCTTGGGGTTGGTGGGATATGCGCTCGCAGGTAGCAATGCGCGCAGCAGGCGATATGGCGACAGGAAGATGGTCTCGAGCCAGGCGCGAATGAAGTTGAAGGCCATAGTGGGGTGCGAGCTTATGTCCGTTGCTTGGCAGAAAACCAACGGTTGCCATGCTCTTTTCAACCGTGTTCGCAGAACAATAGCAAGCCATTTGCACATGCATCAGACGCCCTTTCCACGCTTCCCATTTGTGTAGCCCTCCAGTCGCACGATGATACGCCCAAGGTCCTTGGTGTGGCACCCGTATCCGCCTGCGAATAAGGGTACCCCTTCCGGGAATCTGAACTACTACTCTAGCACCAGAAGCCATGTGCGATGAACAATACTAAGACACCACAATGTAGCTGGGGCTCACTGACATGCAGTCGCCGAGGTAGTCTGCAAGGAGGCCTGCAAGCGGACCAAGTGTGTGCATTGGAGCATGATTGATTCCTCAGATGAGGCAGGCGTGACTGGTGGTCATAGGACATCCATCGCAGCAGCTCCTGCACTGGACGCATTTCCAGATGCGCTTTCCCCAGCAACAATCCACTCGCGCTTTCTCCCACGTCAGCAGATAGCAGATACGCCGTTGCCAGAGCTTGCCCAAACAGACAAGAGGTCGTCTGCTGCATTACCTCTTCCGCTTCAACCCCTCTTGTGGTACCACAGCCTTCACTATCGCACCCACAAGAGCAACACGCTTACCAGCCCCGCAATGCCCGTCGCGGAAGAGCTGGCGGCCAAAGACGCCTTGATCAAGAAGCAGCGTGACGTCATCGCCAAATACCTTATCCTCGACATCGAAGACTTTCTGGCCGAGGCGCGCGAGAAGGCAGAAGCCGAGACGGCAGAAGCGTATGAGCGTGCGTTGGCAGAGGAAAAGGCCAGGGGCAGAGTATGTCGAGCTCACAGAGGCTCGTCGCCAAAGCGTCGTCGCTCGCTCTGCATCGCCCAAGACATTGCATCCTTCATTTGTTGCCGACAAGGTGGCTGACTCGCTTCTCTGTACAGTTGGCGAAATGGAAGACAATCTACAAACTGCAATACGATGGCGTCCCACTGCGCAGCATCATCTACTACAACCTCCGCAGCCTCTGGGAGTCTTGGGGCACCAATCCGTACCATTTGCACGCCGCCTGGTACGCCATCATGCTGACCTTGCTGTTGCTCTGGCTCATCGGCAGCATCGTTTGCGGATACTATGAAGCGGAGCAGGAGAACGGCAGCGTGCGACTGGCGAAGCTGTGCAGGGGCATTCTGGGCTCCATCCCGCCAATTGTGCAGTTCATCCTCTTCTTGTTCCCGCCGCTGTTTGTACAATTCTGATGAGACATGGGCTGATGCGGGACGGCAGTGTCGGCTGAGACCTATGGGGCGAAAGTGCTTGCCCATGGCATACGTGATATCAAATTAGGGTAGAAGAGTGTAATGGGAGAGGGACGTCTAGGGAAGTAGCTTAAGACACGGAATCTTACGATAATGAACGCATCATGTAACAACCAGCAGAGTCACGATGAGCATCTGGCAGCAAAAGGTGCTGATGCGCTTCGTCGTTTTCTCGTCTCATGTTGCGCACCGCTACAAGAAAAGACTGGTCGCTTTGTTTGCCGATTGAGCGCATGTCTTGGGCATCCGAGACAAAGACACTGGTATCCTGACAGGTATAACTGGAAAGTAACTCGACCGTTGATTACGATTTGCGTCTCCTCATCTCCTTGACCGAACCGCAATCGGAGCGTGCCTGGCAACCCCTGTCTGTGATGTCACCTGCTTCCGCGCCTTAGCGTGCCAGGTACCTGAAACCCTTATCCCCTTATCGTCTCCTCCCCCCGTCCAACGGTCGCGAAATTTCGCGAACACGCTCGTGCGACAAACGTCATAAAGCCTTCCCCGCCGTCGCGCATTTCATCTCTCATATCTCCCAGCACCCATCGTTCGACGCGCAATGCCTCCTAAACGACGCGCCTACGAGGCCATTGACCTCACAGGAGACGACGATGCGCCCGCCTACTCTTCGAGCCCGCGCCGCGCACCCAAGCAAGCTCGTACATCGCACAACCAAGCGCAACGCACTACATCTGGCTCGTCGCAAGCAGATGCCATCTTTATCGACGAAGACGACGAAGACGACGCCTCCCAGGAAGTCCCGGATGCGACGCAAGCATACAACCAGCAGCAGTACGACTACATACTATATGGCATCAAGGACGACAAGGTTGTGGGCTTGCGATTCTACAATGGATACGCAACGAAGGGCGAGATGGTGATTCTGAGTCGCGAACCCCACAATAGGTTTGACAGTAATGCGATCAAAGTGAGCAACGTACAAGGTGCACAGATCGGACACCTTCCACGAGGACCCGCATCCAAGTTGGCCAAATACATGGACGAGCGCAGTCTGCTTATCGAGGCGCAGCTCACAGAGGAGAAGGGCGAATATGACTGCCCTATGCAGCTTAAGCTATACGGCACTAATGACCCAGCCGTGAAGCAACAGCTCATGACACGGATGCGACGCGACGGACTTCCTATCGGACATGCTTCAGACCAACAGCGCAAGGAAGCTGCGGCTGCGAAGGCGGCTGCGAAGGAACGCGAGCGTATAGCCAAGCAAGCCGCCAAAGAGGCCAAAAAGAAGGGCGCCGCCGTGGTGGGTGTTGCGGGTAGCCAGGCACCCGAGAGTAGCATGGGCGAATTTGCTGGTAGCTCTTCACAGGGACCAGGTCTCGTGCCAGGGCCTAGTATGGAAGACATCATCGGCGGAAGCCTACGCTTCAACCCAAGAAACGTCGAGGAGATGGTGGAAGAGTACGGCGTCAAGGAAGAAGACCTGGTAAGTGATGCGCACGTGCAACCCCAGTATCTACCACTAACATTCGGCAGGCGAAAATGCCACAAGCGCCCCAACCCGACGCTCTTCTCACTGAGCTGCACCCCTTCCAGCTGCAAGGCCTGCAATGGATGCTCGACAAGGAAAGCCCCAGACTACCAGCACCGAATACCAGAGAAGTGGTCCAGCTATGGCGGCGACACACTCGCGACCAGAACGCCTTCACGAACGTAGCAACGAATTTCTCGATCAAGAATCCAACACTAGCTTCTGGGGGTATCCTGGCCGATGACATGGGCCTGGGAAAGACTATTCAGACCATCTCGCTCATTCTGGCGGATCGTGCACTGAACCTCCGCGCAGACGATTCATCCGGTGCCACGCTGATCCTTGCTCCCGTATCGGTGATGAGCAACTGGAGCACTCAGATGAAGAAGCATGTCAAGCCCGAACACGCTCTTCGTGTTATGTTCTGGCATGGTCAAAGGAAGGAACCCATCACACCCAAGTCGATCGAAAACTACGATGTCGTGATCAGCACCTACGAGTCTGTTGCTTCTGACTGGTACTCGCAGACGAAGCCTACTGTTCCACGACGATCCGGACCCTTCTCTATCAAGTGGCGCCGCGTCATCCTCGATGAGGGCCATGGCATAAGGAACCCGAAAGCCAAGAAGACGATCGCCATTACCAATTTGATCGCGCAGTCCCGCTGGACGCTTACTGGCACTCCAATCATCAACAATCTCAAGGATCTCTACTCTCAAGTCCGTTTCCTACGTCTTTCGGGTGGTCTTGACTCTTTCGAAATCTTCCACAGTGCCATCATGCGTCCAGTCATGCAAGGCGACGTCCAAGGCCACAAGGTGCTCCAGCAGCTGATGTCAGGTATCTGTTTACGTCGCAAGAAGGAGATGTCATTCATTGACCTACGACTACCTGAGCTGTCCGAATACGTACATAAGATCAAGCTACATCCGCATGAACAGGAGAAGTACGACGCCTTGGAGGCTCAGGCTAAGGGTACGCTGGACGTCTACAAGCACAACATCGGGAAGAAGAACGCCGGGGACACTTACCGCCATCTCCTTGAGGTACTGCTCCGAATGCGACAAGTTTGCAACCACTGGCAGCTCGTGGGCGAAGAGCGCCTCGACTCCATCATGAAACAGCTCGAAGCAGAAGGTGTCGTCGATCTTACAGAAGAGAACAAGGCCGCGCTCCAGAAGATGCTTCAACTCTCCATCGAATCGCAGGAAGACTGTCCGATCTGCTTGGACGTATACAAAGAGCCCGTCATCACCAAATGCGCTACGTCTTCTGCACTCCCTGTCTAGAACGCGTCATCGAAACCCAACACAAGTGCCCCATGTGCCGTGCAGACTTGGATTCCATCGCAACTACCACGGTGAAACCTGCAAAGGAACTGTCCGGCGCTGCTCCTGCGCCGTTGACACAGGACCAGATCGCCGACAGGCAATCTCTCGAGAAGAACACCAGTACCAAAGTCGAGGCACTTCTCGACATTCTCCGGGCATCCGCCAACGACCCCACAAACAAGACCATCATCTTCAGCCAATGGACTTCTTTCCTCGATCTCCTAGAGCCACACCTCACCCTCTACGGTCTGAAGTACGTACGCATAGACGGCTCCATGTCCGCCACACAACGTGACGTCGCCCTCGAAGCGCTAGACTCCGATCCAAAGACGACCATCATGCTCGCCTCACTCGCCGTATGCAGTGTCGGCTTGAACCTCGTTGCCGCAAACCAAGTTGTTCTGGCGGACTCATGGTGGGCGCCTGCCATTGAAGATCAAGCCGTGGACCGTGTGCATCGACTAGGACAGAAGCGCGAGACGAAGGTCTTTCGTCTGGTAGTTGAAGGTAGTGTAGAGGAGCGGGTCTTGGGTATTCAAGAGGAGAAGAGGAAGTTGATGGGCTTGGCGTTTGCGGAGAAGGAGGGCGGGAAGCAGAGGAAGAAAAGGGCTGGAGCTGGTCTAGGTGACCTTCAGAGGTTGCTCGGGACGCAACAGCCTGCTAGTCAGACGCAGACGCAGACACAGGCCGCTTAGGGGGGAAGAGGGTGGAGTTGGATGTTCCGTGTACGATATAGTGTTGTACCCATGGTTGTGTGTTAGCCATTTAATGGGGTGATCTAATGAATGAACGAGCCTTCTTTTCTATCACTCTTGGTCGCTATTGATACATGTCACAGTAGTGTTGATATGCTGCTGTGAGTGAAGTATTGATGTTTCTTCCGTAGACATACGAAGAGATGGTGTTGACGAATTGACCGGTACGTGACCGCAAAGATTCTCAACGGCAGAGTGATTTTAAACCGTTGACCCTCAGACAAAGTCGTACTGGCGTAATGAGAAGGCATGCAAACGAAGACAACTTTGGTATCTAGGAGATGGGTTGCAGAGTTGAGGAATCTTTTAGGGGGCTTTTGGCGCACATGTGATACACACGTAACAACGAATAATTCGATATGTATATATTTCCACGACATCCGATGGCAAAAAGTATTTTACCCTTATTCATTGGACTGCCTTTCTATCGTCTGACTATGATCAATTACCTGTGAGCATGTCGTGGTACTCCTGGCCAAATTGCACCGGTTTTGATACTGTCCAACAGGGCCATATTTCGGGTCCGCCACGGCGCAACTCTATCAACGCTGCACGACAATATCGGGAGAAGCGAATATTCTCAGACCAGATTCATTCACGTCGATGGCGTGTTAACAAGTTGCAAAGCATATTGGGGAACGGATATAGATTAAACTCGCCACGACGTGTGTTCGCCGTAGTCTTCATATAATTCACCTTGGGAGCTTCCAGCTCCAGACATACCTAGGTACACAGTCCACGACCATAACGTCAAAATGACTACTCGCGTCATGAAGCATATATTTCGGAGTGCAACAAAACGGCGCCGCTCAATTTGCAGACAACTTGACGCCGGGAGGTTCACTGCTGTAGATATAGCGCTAGTCCAGCTTCGGAACGACGAATGATGGATGCTTGCTCACAGAGATGAATCGAGTCACTGCAAAGCCACAAGCAAGACATTTGCGCGTTCAGTGCTGCTCAGAAGGCATAGGGCCTCGACCTGAGCGTACTGGTGCAGCAAAGGCTGCGAGTCACGAAAGTATGTTCTACCTTTTTCCAGTGAAGGCGCCACTAGAAACAGGCGCCCCCACAAAGTGTATATGATAGATGATGCAATATGTTCTCTCTGGCAGGTCGACGACACATGAAGGGACATGGAATATGACCCTCAAGCAACCGGGGAAACGGACTATCGTCCTGCGCCGCGAGGAGCAGAAGCAGTACGCAGAGGTGCGAAGTTTTTATGGCCGCCGCACTAGCGCGTCGGCGCGCGCGTTTCTCCGACCGGCACGTGACACCGGCTAAGCTTCGGCGGGCCCGAGAACCTCAAAAGACTTTTCGCCGCGCGCTCGAGCGACTTCTCCTCTCCATGGCCGCTGATGAATCATTTGAATAATTGATAGGAAGAGTAATACGTGGCCTAGGCTGCGACTGATTACAACATCACTACTTCTGAGGCCTGTTTCACGTTCCTGTTCGGAAGTATTGCGCGGTTGCTGCGGCGCTGTCGCGGAAGCTCGACGCGACCGTTGGATGACACCTGGGTGTTTCGCAGATTGGAGAGCACGCGCAGGCCTGTGAGACGGGCACAGTGCCAGGGACGTATGGCGACTTCGACACAGCCGCTGTCGCTGCTTCAGATCATTCGCCGTTGAGATCTGCCATGTTTCAGCGAGGATCCTGTATGAGATGGATGGGCCGTGGCCACGAGGGCGCAGGGAATGCCCTATTCTCGTCGTCTCTGTTCATGCGGTTTGCATTTCGTATGTTTCCAGAAGATGGCTTTTTGCCTGAGGATGCCGCGAAACAAAGCGCCGTGCGTCTGGATTCATGCGGTGCCTCGGCATTGGCGCGGGATGGTGGCCATGGAGGAACTTTCGGCGTCAGAGCGTAGGAGGACATGTTCGGTCGGACACTGCGGCGTGCGTGCCTCGTGCTCTCGAGTTCTCGACCCGGGTTTCCTTTGCTCTACCGCGGCGCCGCTCGCTTTTGGCTGTACATGTGAACAGAGTCAGTCGGCCCGTACGGCGGCTGATAGCGACGTCGAGTGCTCAGTCAGTCAGTAGTCAACATGATCGGTGAATACCAGGTTGCTTGCAGCCGCGGGGACGCTACGGCTGCCAACTTGCTCGCTGTCTTTACGACTCTGAATTTACCGGTCCTGGACAAAGTTTACGTCAATAAGCTACTATAGTACGTCAGGTTCACATGTTCATGACAATTACCTGCTCGTCTACGCCCCATCCTCTGGTCGAGGAGAACTATCGAGCATGTACAACTTCACGCGCGTCACTTTCAATTGCGATCGTCGTGCCGACGCGCCCGTATGCCCAAGATCTGCGCTCGATCGGCGACTTTCCATACGTTGGGGAGCACAGTCACTAGCCGTCCATGGTCGGTTTGTCCCGCAGCGTTGCGAGACCCTGGTGCCATGAGCACTTATGGTCTTGTCTCGCCGACTTGGGGAGATGTCGCCTGTCGAGGTCTCGTGTCATGACCAGAGGACGGTCTGCAGAGATTTCGATGACCAGCCAAGGCGCGACGTGCCGAGTGATTTGCGATGAATGGAAGCTTTCGAAACTTAACAGCATTGAATAACACGGGTCTTATCCACCCGGGACCTGGTGCTAACCACATTCACGGTCGTTTCACCGCGGGCTTATCGTATGCCGATATTGTCGATAGAATCCCACGTGTGTCGGGCTGATGGTGAGATCCAGCCCGTAGCGGTGCGACCTCGACCGCCTGCTCTCAGGCCAGCTGCTTCGGCAATAGCCACGACGGCTCCAGAACGCGGACCTTTGGGAATTCCCACTTGCCGTCTCGACTAGACGAGACACATGTCCAACCGATGCCTTTCGCATCAGACACTGGCCTCAACAATGTCAAGGCGGTGTCTCGCAGGAAGGGTTGCCCTGGCTGGACCAGCACACCGCATAGCACATCCACATGCATTCAGCAGCAAGCACCGAGCATCAGTGTGGGGAAGAATTCCAGAAGCCACAGGGTCAGGGACCAGTCGTGCGGGCTCTCGGGAGATTACAGACGAGCTTGACCCTGCTTGAGCATAACGCGAATTTCGTTAGAAGCATGTCTGACCGTGCTTGAGACCCCGACGCGGTGGGCTCAGCGATCTGCCAGCTGCCTGATCGGGGTGACATAGCCGTTGTCATTGCCTCTTCGGCAATGGCGACCTTTGATGAGTTTCACAATTCCAGAAGACGACGTTCCCGGTATCGGTGCCTTGGGGACGGTACGTCAGATTTGTCAAGCCTTCAGGGAGGCACCTGGTGCGCATCCTACCAGCAGAGACACCTTGCAACTATTCACGTTGTGTAGTCATGCCCTCAATGGTTTCGGAAGCCACACTTCGTTTCTAACGCGTAAAAGTAGCATTGACCCGCGGCATGACGGAACAAACGCAGGAACCTGAGTGGCACGGTCGACTAGCTCTGGTGTTGGTCAAGCCGGCACACATGGCTGTACTTCCGATAGACGTGCTAGCGAGTCAAAGGACACACCATCGCGATAGTCAAATCATGGGCGAGCGGGATGGAAGCCTCAACCCCGCCAGGCTGGAAAACTTCCTTCGAGAGGACGAAGATCAGGGCCTCGTGAGTCTCGGCCAATGACAAGGCTGAAGAAGTGGAGAGAGAGTCGAGTGGAGTTGTGCTATGGAAGCCATGCGTCGTTCCCCGGCGCCGAAGCTATGGCATGACCACGCCGCACACGCTAACTGACACGGCCCACACCACGGAAGAGCCCTTCTTCAACTTGAGTCGCATCAGGACCCTGTTGAGTCGTAAGGGAGCCCCGCTGATGTGGCCTTCTAGAAATTGCATCGTCTTGACATGAAGCAGTGAGCATGACGACAGTGGTAGGGCGAGCAGACGGCGCGAAAATCCCACGAAATCTTTTCCTGGAGTCACGATAAGCCCGCATGTTGTACGGGGTCTCACTTACCGTTTGTTCCTGCATTGTACCTGCAGTAGACGCTATTCTCGATCAATAAGCTCTGCAGTCAATGTGGGGGATGACGGCCAGGCGGATGCCATCGGGCCTGTTCGAGTCGACCAACGCTTGTCACGCGAAAGACACGCCGCTTTTACGAGTAAGCCACTTAGGCCTCGCCGGCGGCTTCATAACTTTGCACCCGCAGCATTCGATAGCTCGTTTCTATTTGTGCCGAATCTTATACGAGGCACCAACATGCATAACTCATACCGCGGCGGAAGTGTAAATGGTGAGGCATCCACTTCATCCGCGTCATAGCCAGCCAACTGCGTCTACTATCGATACCTAGATAGAGCAGCTGGTTGCTTTGTCTGGTACACCACCACAATCGGTCGCTGCACGAGTGGTAGCCGAAGTGGCAGCCCAACATCTGAAACACACTTGCGAGATGGATTAAGGCCGCATGTGCAGCTATATGACCATGCATCCCACCAACCGAATTTCTTTACACCCTTCGAAGAAGAATGGTATCGGTGGCGACTTGCAGAGAGCTGCACACGAGTATGTCGCACCATTAAGAATAGCCGTGTTTTCGACCACTGGGAGGGCGCGGATCCCAGGCCCTTCAGCTCGCGGGCAAATCACGCTCAACGGGGATCCTGTTCTTGCACCATGGCTTACGTTCCTGCGTAAGCCCGGCATGTCAAGTTCTCGCTCCAGTGTTGCGCGATGGGTGTGGCAATGGACCATTTTTCTACCCTCGCGTCGGGCGACTTGACGCGATACATTCCTACACCTCTGGGCATGCGTGGCTGGTGGAGTTGTTGTGGACATCGTGAGACACATCGCTCGTACGCTTCTGCATCGCAGGAAGGCGTCGCGAGTCTTGTGGTGTGCGGGCAACGTTGACGCCGGCCACAGCGCGTCCAAAAGCACTCAATCAACAACGACATCAGCATGCCCGGTGTTGCTTCTGTGATGCTGGAGGGTGGTACCGCGGGCGGTACGGCGTTGTCGTGCGTGACATATTCAGTGGAGCGCGCAGCGTCATCACCATCACGAAGAGCGGGAGAGACGCGACGCTGTATGGATGTTTCAAAACATAGTTCAACCGGCAGGGTCTCGCAGCTATCATTATCGATTGGCAGATAGGATGATAGGCTGAATGATGCCCGGGCGCGCTAATCTCGAGGCGAGTTGGAGGGCCGTCTGAAAGGGCATACTGTGGTGTGGTTTGTCAGACGAGACGCAAGACACACCCGACGCTCGCCCAGTCATCGGCAGTATCACCCTTCGCTACCCGTCACTCGCTGTTCAGAACAACGGCCATACCGTGGCGAGGCTCAGTTGCCTTCAGCTATTGCATCGTCTCCATTCGGAGAGGGCGGTAGAACCCACTACGTAGGCAGTGTGCAGGCCTTCCATCCCACCATGTGCTGTGCTGGCGACGTAGCCAATGCCTGGAGGCCTGCCGGAACCGCCGCGCACATCTCATTTCGCGTATAGCCCCATGCAGCTATGCATTGGGCGAATAATTTTAGGCCCAAAAACCCATGCATTAATGCACTCGCTGCTTTTGACGCGAGTCAAGGCTAGGGTCTAATGCAGGATCCCATACCTAGCTGGCTTGTGGAGCTGCGCTGCGCCCCGGCGCACTAGAGCGAGCCGTCCTTCTCTGTGCGCTCATCAGTTCTCTTTTTCGCTGGCCTGCCCTTGATCAAGGTTCATCAACCACGTCCCTCTCGTTTCTTTCCGCCGTCGCCGTTCAGGTTTTCATCTTGGGTCTCATAATTTTGTGCCCTCACACTCTTTGATCTTCATTATCTATCTTAGTGACAGTTTCGTTATTACGAACTGGCCCACAGTCATTCCTTCGACTCTCTCTTATACTGTCCAGTATCCTGCCTTCAAGTACAACTAATTTGTCCTCGACATCACTCGATACAACTCTATCATCGACCCTACCCACCAACAACAACGTGTACGACGACGACAACTGCTACACTGAACTAAACACACACCTACACACGCAATGGAAGGCTCATATCCCATCCACCCTGCCCAGGCAATGCAATCGCCATTCTTCTACTACAACCCGGACCCTCAAGGGGAGAACACACGCCAACACGGTCACTTCACACCCCACCCATCCGGACAGGCTACCTTCCAAGCACAGAACATGTACTACCAGAGGCCAACGTCGGCATGCTCTCAGATGTCCTACCCTCAGACCGCCTACGCCAACCAGATGCTGACTCCCGTCGCATCTCCTCAGCCAATGTACCAGAAGCCAACGATCTTGATCCAACCTCAAGACTCGCCATACCTTCACCCCATTGACACTGACTACTCGTTCTCGCCTGCCACACCTCCTCTTTCATCGTGCGGTAGCAACACCAGCAGCCCTCCTTCCACATGCGATGTCCTCCCTACACCGCTGCACGACATGTTCTCTGCTGAGGGTATCGAGGGTGTAAAGCAGGGCTGCGAAGGCGAGGTCTTCTCTGAGCTCCTCTCTGCCGGTCTCGAATGGCGTTCAGCCTCCCCACCCATGACACCAGGTAAGTTTATCCAATGTACTATTCGCATCGTCTTGTGCAAGTAATGTCGCTGCCTCGACGTTGCGTGGGTAACTCATTACGTGTGTGCGTGGACAGCGTTGCTAACTGCTTCAAGTCTACATCCAGCCTCCGTCGGCTAACCAGGGGTCCTACCTCCTGTCTGCAACTTCATGCCCCTCGCTTTCCCCATCACCATCACCAGTGCCCCGCTCTGCCTTTGCGGAAGCCGAGAACAACTTCTGCAACCCCCGCGATCTCACCGTCTCCGCCACTACCGAGCTTCCTATCGTCACACTTTGCCCCGGCGACGAGGAGCACAAAGTTGTCCTCAAGGGTGAGACTGCCAAGGTAGACAGCTTCGAGCCTGCTCAGTCGTTCCACTTCACTGGACTCCCTACTTTCGAGCCCCTGTTCGAGCTTGACTGCGAGGACGACTTCACGGGCCTGGTCAACTTCTCCACCGACAACGCCCACTTTTGCGGCAGCAAGCGCCAGCGCACTGACCTAGGTGCCTTTTCTCCCGAAGAGGACTTCCTCAGCGACGAGAGCTTCACCGACTTCGAGGAGGAGCTTGTCAACGGCCTGCCCCTTACCCCTGCCACCAGCGACTTTGACATGTCGGCCACTTCCGACATGAAGAGGCGTACAGTCAAGAAGGCTCGTTCCGAGTTCAGCGAGACAGAGTCCGACTACCAGGGTAAGCAACAGACATCCGGTGATGACAACACCATGTCTGGAGCATCAAGCCAACAAGAATCAGGTCAAGCCGAAAACGCTGTCGGCTCCAGCTCAGACGAACACGCCACTCCCGTCGCGCCTACCAGCCGTCGCGGTCGCAAGCAGTCGCTCACCGACGACCCTTCCAAGACCTTCGTCTGCACTCTGTGCTCGCGTCGCTTCCGCCGTCAAGAGCACCTCAAGCGCCACTACCGCTCTCTCCACACTCACGACAAGCCCTTTGAGTGCACCGACTGCGGTAAGAAGTTCTCCAGGAGCGACAACCTGTCGCAGCACCAGCGCACCCACGGCACTGGCGCTGTCAGCCTCGAGGTCATGGGCTCCGACTTCCATCACTCGGACATGCAGCACGGCCAACCCGGCGCGTTCGGCGCACAGGCGCCTTCCACCATGGGCGAGATCCTCTACAACGCCGCTGCCGAGATCCCCACATCAAGCTCAGACGGATCCGAGAACGAGTCTTCCCCCAGCCAGAAGAAGCGCAAGAGGAACGAGTAAATCTTCTTCTCTACCACACTTCTCCTTTCAACTCTTAACGACTCTTCATGACCCCCACAACACCCGGTAGAAGGATTATACATCATGCCACACGGCTGCTCGTCCACCCTCACGACATGGCTAGACAGGCGGCACCGATCTACATCAGCGGCTCGAGCTTGCACAATCTGCAGCTAAAACTCTACGCTTCCCTTCTCCCACTGTATTCTACATACCCCATCTGGCTGTACCAACATGCGAGATTGGCATTTTCTTCTCATCGCTTGGTTTTGCGTTTAGCACGGCTTATCGGGACTTCTGGGGCGGACCTTGGCGGACGGATAGATCTGGTGTTTTCTTTGGTTTCACTTTTACGACGACATGGCCATTACCCTACACCGGCCACTGTCGCCGCGTTACCCCGCTGTTTATCTTGCGCTTCCTACACTCGTTGTAATCGGGCAGCCTCATCTGAGCGCCCTCTGACATTCTGGGAATCTTCGCTTCTTTCTCATCACACATGTAATTGTCAGACTTTTACAATCTGCTCAGCAATGTTTTTGCGTTCTTTGCGGCTCATTGTAGGTTAGAGGTGCTGGCACTGTCCGACTATCATACAAAAACACGTTACATACATACTTCCGATGCTTCTTCCCTGCATGTGACTATTGTGCCATCCATGCGAGCCGCGCGTTGTGCGCACTGTTGCTTTTGGACGATCAGCCGTCAGCGATGGGTGCAGGACGGGACCCTGATACCAAAATACACTATCGCGCTCGTTGCAAAACCCCACGGATCAACCTAGCGCGCGCAGACCCTTAGCGAGATCCAATCCACCTGCGTCTGTCTCATGCAACGAGCGGCACCGGGCCGTCTCAACTCCTTCATTGCTTTTCCCAGACGGTCGCCCGTTTCGAATCATTCGTTTTACCATGTCACCGTCATTGAGCGTAATTGCTTTAATCTCCGGAGGCAAAGACTCGCTCTTCTCCATTCTCCACTGCAAAGCCAACGGCCACAGCGTCGTAGCACTGGCCAATTTGCACCCAGCGCCTTCGGCCAATGACGATGAGGACATCAACAGTTACATGTACCAGACCGTGGGGCATTCGGTCATCCCACTCTACGAAGAAGCGCTAGGAATACCGCTCTATCGACAAGAGATCCTGGGCACCGCCGTAGACTCGAACAGAGACTATGCGACGCCTTTGCAAAAGCAAGAGCAGGATGAGACTGAAGACTTGGTTCCGCTGTTGAGGAGGGTCATGGAAGCACATCCGGAGGCAAACGCAGTGTCTACAGGGGCCATCCTGAGCACGTATCAACGGACGCGTGTGGAGAATGTTGCGCTCAGGCTAGGGCTGACGCCACTGTCGTATCTGTGGCAGTATCCGCTGTTGCCACCGTATACGCAATCGTCGCTTTTGCATGATATGACGACTGTAGGACAAAAAGCAATCATCATCAAGACGGCGTCTGGTGGTCTGGATGAAGACTTTTTGGGCCTCGATGTCGCTAATCACAAGACTATAGCCAGGCTAGCGAAGGCCATGGGGCGCTATGGTGATGCTGGTGACGGCGCGATACTGGGAGAAGGAGGGGAGTTTGAGACGCTGGCACTGGATGGGCCGAGGTCGATCTGGAAGAAGAAGATAGTGATCGAGGAGGGACCACCTGGGAAACTGGAGGGTGGCCAGGCGGTGCTGAAGATCGAGCAGAGTACGCTAGAGGAAAAGGTTGACGATAACGAAGATGCTGGCACGTTGAGGATACCTGAGCTCTTTGACGACGAGTTCAAGAGAGTGTTGGAAGTGACAAACGCCAGCAACCAAAATGAGCTTTCTGCGTCCACTAAAAAAGAGGGCACTGTTCAGTCTTTTGGGTCGCCTTCCCGAGTGCATCTCCCGTCCATAGTAGACCGACTACCCAGGAATACATTCAGTAACACCTCGACCGTCTTTACATACTCCAACCTCTCGAGCGATACCTCTCCCTCTTCCTCACCCGATTCCCCTTCTCGCCAGCTCTCCAAGATCTTCCTCCGTCTCGACCATATTCTGAAGCAATGTCATGTTTCCAGATCCAGCGTCAACCACTGCACATTGCTCCTCCGCGACATGGCAGACTTTACAGTCCTTAATCCAATCTACGCTCAATACTTCAGCGGCGTGAACCCGCCAGCCAGAGCTACGATCGCAGTCGGGGACACCATGCCAAAAGACAGACACGTCATGCTAAGCGTGACCGCGGACAAGGACCAGAACGACCAAAACGGAAAGCTCCTCCACCCAGTGAACAGACAGGGCCTCCACGTTCAAGGCCGAAGCTACTGGGCACCCGCAAACATCGGACCTTACAGCCAAGCCATCTCTGCCCGCCTACCCCCCAGCAAGCAGCACCCCGAAAACGACACCCAACCCACCGGAGAAGTCGTCTACGTAGCCGGACAAATCCCGCTCATCCCCGCATCCATGGCCGTCTACACAGAGCAAGGTTTCCGAGGCCAAGCTCTCCTTTCCCTCCAACACCTCTGGCGCATCGGCCGCACAAAGCGAGTGACATGGTGGACAGCAGCCGTGTGTTTCATTCCCGCTTCTGAGACTCCAGAGGGGGATGTGCGGACGGCACAGGAAGTATGGAGGAAGCTTCATACCCCGCCTTTCTCCTCGTCCGACGACGACGACGACGACAACGACGACGAAGACGAGGATATTGATCCTTGGGACCGCTTGAACCAACATGACGCCTCGGCCTTCAAGGACTCTACGTTCCGGGCGCCGATCCCTGATCGTTCTGCCATATCTACTGCGCAAAATCAAGGTTCGACCAGGGCTAAGGCAGAGATAGTCGTACCACCTTGTTTCGTCGCCCAGGTGTCTTCTCTGCCGCGCGGTGTGGATATAGAGTGGAGCGCTACGGGTCTTACGTCTCGTTCCATCGCATACGAGCGTGACGCCACTGCTCCCCAGTGCACTACTACGACGCCGGCGCACAGTCGGTCTCGTTTTTTTACGTTGGAGATCAGGGATGAGCGGGATGTGGAGGTGCTAGGGAAGCTGGGTGCACAGGGCTGGACGAGTGCTACGCTGTATGTTGGAAGGGGGTTTGCGTGGTATGGGAATGGAGGAGAGGGGGTCAAGATGGAGGGTGTGCAGTGGATTCCTTGCCAGAGGGTTTGGGGCGAGGAGGGGAGAGAGGTTTGTGCGGTACTTGTAGGAAGGCTGGATGCGTGAGGGAAGCGGGCAGTATAGATGTCTGTGGAGAGAGAACGGTACCGTGCAATCTTCGTGCTCATACTTTGTCAGAACCGAACATGACCATGCGAGTATGTATGCATCGCTCGTAATTGCTTCTATAGCTATGTGATATCCCATCCATCTTCTTCCAATCGTCAAATCATGCCTGATGGTATAACAGCTTTTCCCAACCTGCCCGAGTGTCCGTAACGCCGTGTAAATGCCCGATATCGCGGTTGCCATTGCTTGGCTACTATGCAAGATTTCTCGCTTGTGTGCATCGTCTAGAACCTCTCCTTCATACGTCCGGCGACTGTCCGTAGGTTGCCGTACACCTTGCTTGGTTGTTGACCCAGGATCAGGCTGACAATGGCTTCGCGCGCGATGTGGATGTTCTTGAAACCGCCGAGGATGTGGATCTTCTGGTCTGCTAGGACGACTGGGGGTTGTCAGTAATCTGGACAACGGGGGTATTCATGCCATGGACGTACCTCGTGTTCTGCTGGCGTTCTCGATGGCGAACTTGGTCTTGCCGTCCTTGCCTGCAATGCGGCCAATCGCGCGGCCGAGATGCTCGCCCTGTAGGGTCTTGACGTCCTTGATCTCAAAGGTCTCAATGTAGAGATCGTCGAGTCGAAGCAGCTGTGAGTCGTCAGTCGGATATTCTCGAATCGAGGAGCCAGGCCAGGCCAGACGCAGTTTGAATAACTGCCAGCTCAGGTGTAGGGCTTCGTATCACTTACCGCAATGGCATCATCCGTGTCAAAGCCCAGCGTGAAGGCCTTTACAAAGTCCTCTCCCTTCTGCAGCGCGCCTGTGTCGGTTGTGGCGTTGGAGGTGCGCAGTTCGACGGCCTTTGCCTTTGTGTTCATGCGGACCTGCAGCTTGAGGTGCTCGACAAGCGGGGGGTAGATTTTGGGCCACGAGTTCTTGAGGGGCGTCATCCTGTGGGGTGGGATGGGGACCTTGCGCTGTTCGCGGCGGAAGGCGAGGGGTATCGACTTGGCGGCGGGGAACTTTGGCTTTCCGCTCTCGTCCGTCATGGGCATGTCGTCGTCGGTGGGCGCTGGGGCATCGTGCGCGGCGGCGACGGGGTCGAGGCTCATGGAGATGAGGTCGCCGTCGCTCTCGGTCGGGAGCGGGACCGACGACGCCTCCATGGTGACATCGTCGGCGAACTCGTCGGGCCTGCGCTGGAGGGCGGTAGGGGCGGGCATGCTGGCAGCGGTATGCGATATGCGTATGCGTATGCGTATGCGGTATGCGAAGTGTAGGCGGGCGTGGATGCTGGAGGTGCTATCGATTCGCGACAATGTGGGGCTGCTCAAGAAATTTGGCTGAGGCGAGCGGCAGTAGTCCCGAAGCGGGCTAGCGCCTGTCCCTCTACCGCGAGGCCTTCTTTTTGCATGTGCATGGGTAATGACGTGAATCTTGTATTCCAACCACCCGCCCACCTGTCCTGCACCGCACACGGCACCCTCCCTCCCCCCGCACACGTCCGCACACCCCTCGCTTGCCGACGTCGACCATGTACCCGCCGCGATTATCATGAACAAGAATGTAGGCACGCTCGGCTTCCTGTGGCGCGCCGTCGCTGGCCAGCCGCTGATCCACGGCGGCCGTGTGCTTCCGCGCGAAGGGCTGGGGGCATGGGCACAGGCACAGGCACAGGCACAGGCACAGGCGCAGTCGCCATGGCGGGGAGGCATCCAGAAGCGCTCCATGACCGCGAATTCGCATGTCTTGGGGCTGTCGACCACCTCACCGTATCCCGGACACGCACCCGGTCTGCTGCTGCGAGCATCGTCACCCCGCACCGGCCGTCTCCAGCAGAGTGTGGCTGGCACCGTCTTCTCGGCATGGCGCAGAAACGCATCGTCCAAGGCGGGCCGAGCGCTGGAGAGGAACAGAGGCAGCGACCGCCGCAACAAGAGTTCGGCGACGAATGGCTCCTCCAAGACCAAACCAGAGCCCACGGGCCAGACACCGCAGTCCTCCAAAACACCGCCGCCCAAGCCCAAGCCCGAAGCATCAGGTGCCGCAAAGCCCCTCCTCGACCGTCTCCCGCACCACCTACCCCACATATACCGCCCCAGCAAGGCTGAACTGCTCGAAGCTGCCTCGGGCTTCTGGTCGCGCATAAAGATCCACTTCAAGTGGCTTACCATCCGAAGCACCCGTCCCTTCAATGCCGATGAGATCTACGCATTGTTCTCGTGGATCATCGCCGCCCACTTCCTCTGGATCGTGCTGGGCACTACAACCTTCTTCATGCTGACCATCTTCTTGATCAACACCGCCTTCTCACAGGAGACGATTGCGAAGTGGATCGGAAACTACTTGACAAAGTCCTCGGGCATAAAAGTCGTCTTCGAGACCGCTGTAGTGCCCAAGTGGGGAGACGGTGTCATTTCCTTCCGCAATGTCTTTGTCTCGCGACGCCCCGGCCAAGGCAAAGGAAAGGTCAGCAAGGGTTCACAGACCGAGATGGCTGCTGCCGCCGCCGCCATAACCTACCAGGAAACCGACACTCCAGACGCTGTCGAAGAGAAAGCGGAACCCGAAGAAGACACCAACTACACACAATTCGACATCTCAATCGATACCGTCAACGTCACACTGTCGTTCTCAAAATGGTTCAACGGCAAGGGCCTGTTGAAGGACGTCGAAATCAAGGGTATCCGCGGTGTCGTAGATCGGACGTCAGTGCAGACAATCGAGGGCGTGGATCCCAGGTCATACAAACACGAGCACAACCCGGGCGACTTCGAACTCGAGTCCTTCAAGATGGAAGATCTGCTCGTCACTATTTACCAGCCCAACGGCTTCCGCCCGTTCTCCGTCAGCATCTTCTCTTGCGACCTCCCTCAGCTGCGGAAGCAATGGCTGTTCTACGACTTCCTCTCTGCCAACATGATGTCCGGATCCTTCGACAACTCGCTCTTTACCATACATCCCAGACAAACACACAACTACACTGGCGCCCAGTTGAGCAGCGGCCGCGACAGCGAAGACGGCAGCTCCTGGAAGAAGCATAGCCGGATTCGTATCGACGGCTTGAACATCGACCACCTCAACAGGGGCTTTGAAGGCCCCTTCTCGTGGATCCACGAAGGCAACGTCGACATTGTGGCAGATGTCATGTTCCCCAATGACGATGACGATAGTATTGCAAAGGTCATGTCCGACATGTACGATCGTGTGGAAGCTACCGTTATCCAACAGCGCAAGCACCATTTCTCTGACCACGCGGTACACGGCTTCGATGAACATCCTGAAGACAAGTCGCATCCCCACGAGGAAACAGAGGAGGACAACCGTTACATGATCATGGACATGCGTGTCCATCTCAACGACGTGCGCGCCGCAGTCCCAATCTTCACCCGGGACATTTCTTACGTGAACAACGCGCTCGTACGACCTATTGTGGCATACATGAACTCAAGTCGCACCTTCATCCCAGTGAACTGCAGGGTTGTGAAGAGGGTTAGTGAGTTCGACGGCAGTTGGACCCTCTACGATAGCGGGTTAATGGAGGAGGTGTCAAAGGAGGTGAGTCCTATATTTATTCCTCTTGCTGCCCTCTAGAAACGAGTCCTAACACATGCTTAGATGTACGATGCATTCGCCCGCGACGTCCTCGAAGATCGAACCACACGTAAACGACGCATAAAGAAGGTGGGCATTTGGACACTGCAGCTCGCAGCTCAAGCCCTCTTTCTTGGTCTCGCCGGCAACATCGCATAAAGATACCCTGATAGATTGGATGAAGCGGATGAATCTCTTCTTTCTGTAATATAAATGGCAAAGCAAGGCGTTCTGGCGCATATACATACACACGGCTGATGTGGCTGGCTAGCCGAAGTAGATGAATGGATGAAATGGGCAACGAACTTGGGAGCTCTTAGAGCAGCTGCCTACGATGAAATGATAGACACTCTTATTCCCATCTATCAAAAGTTCCCACTCTATATCCATTGTACAAACAGGACTGCTCAGAGCCCCGTGCTGATGTCATGCGCCAGCGTCAGCATCTGAGGATCTATCTTTCAAAGCGTGACGGCCACGATGCCAACTTGTGCCCATTACACTGCTTTCACTTCAAGAGACTTATAGTGTGAGTGATGCATGGGAATCTTCACCGATGAGATTGCCCTCAATAGCCAGCCCTCGCAGACACGCTCGAACCGAAAGAGCTACTACCAGCTGTTCCCATACCACAGATCTGCAGAATGGGTCGGATGACATCGGAAGACACGTACTCTGGGGACAAGTGGGACATCCCTCTCTGCGGGGGACAGTGGATCGGTCGATGGACGTCGCGTCTCATACTCACATCTGCGCGTTGTCAAGAAACCACAACAGGCATACCCAGAACGGCAAACGATGCAGCTGCAGGGCGTTTTACGACAATATCGAGGTCAGACGTGTTTTGTGTCGCCTTCCTAAGGCGGCGTACTACTAACCAAATGCCATCGGTACTCTCATCTCGACTCGCTTGGTCGGGTACCACATCTAGAGGCCTAAATTGCTACTACTAGTTTTACGATCCATAGCAACGTCGCTTTGAGCTCGACGTGGAACCAAACTACATACCAGGTCCGCGGCACACGCGTCGGACGAATGTGGTAGCACGAACACGCGCGACGGACCCAACCCCGAATGCCTGAAACCAGGTCAAGGGCCTTGGTCTCTGCGAAGAACGGAATTCGTGTTACAAAAGTAATACAGTACTGCTCCAAGCCCCGCCAGCTCCGAGATGACCATCCGACCCTCCGCGCGCACCTACAGCCAAGCGACGCTCGGGAGATGGCACCGTTTCGCGGGCGCTGTCAAGCTCGCCATGCCAACCAACAAGCTTTGACAAAGCCTCCCCATGCTCTGGCTACCGTCTCCCGCGCCCGCCATATTATTGGTGCAGAATCCTACAATGCCGTCGATCCTTTGTCCATGGCTCTGAATAGTTTAGCCTATCCACGGACATAACGCCGTGTAGGGTGTGGAGATAGGGTGAATACGCTGCATACGCGGCTGTAGGACCGCCTGCCGCTTTGCGCCCTCGCATCATAGGTCTAGGCATGCAGCCCTTTCGCGTGCGGAGGGTCGTAGATTTCTGTGTCCGTGATTGCGACGTAAGCCTTTGTTACTGTTCACTTTAGACGAGGCATCACTTCTTTCCTTTCTCTCAGATCTACTTTCCATATCTGCCTAGAACACTTCGTGCTGATAGTTTGACTTCCGGACTGTCGATCTACAAACTGTTCGATTTGTATTCCGTTCTTGCGGTTATTCCCAGTCGACTGTCTCAGTAATACCGTATACTCGGTAAGACTTGCTTCTCTTTCCTGGCTGCCAATGTACGCAGTAATCTAACACGAGTACGCCGCATCAGTGCGTACGGCACGGAAGGGGCGAAGATGCGTCACGGGGTCCAATACATGCTAACGACTCGTCCTTCAGTTCACTCCATATTCAACGTCCACAATGGCGACGCCATCGTCATTACCAAACCCCGCGCGGGATGCGCAAGATCTGCCTAACGGACCTACCAAAGAAGCATACGAACAAGGCCATGATGCAGACAGCAGACTACCTGAGGATTCATTCTCCAAAGACCCAGAGAAGGGCATCGACAGCCACGCCCATTCAACGCACACAGACGAGCGAACAATGTCTAGTATCGCCCCACCAGAACAAGAACGAGACGCCAACATCGTCGACTGGGACGGGCCAAATGATCCCGCCAACCCTCAAAACTGGACGGCGAAAAAGAAATGGGGTATCATCTCCGCACTGGGTGCCTGTACCCTCATCACTCCCCTCGCATCCTCCTTCTTCGCACCCGGCGTCCCCCAGGTCCTCCGTGCCTTTAACGAAACCTCCAACATAATGGCCTCGTTCGTCGTCTCAGTGTACATCTTGGGGTTCGCCATTGGACCTCTGATCATCGCGCCCATGTCTGAACTCTACGGACGCATGCATCTGTACAACATCTGCAACGCACTCTTCGTTGTCTTCAACATCGCCTGCGCGTTATCCAATTCCATGGGCATGTTAGTGGGCTTCCGTTTTCTAGCGGGGTGTGCCGGAGCCGCGCCCTTGACTATCGGAGGCGGCACAATCGCCGACATGTTTCCTCCTGAACAAAGAGCTGGTGCAATGGCCGTGTGGGCCGTCGGACCACTTCTAGGTCCTGTGATCGGACCTGTATGCGGAGGTTTCCTCGTGGAGAACCAATCCTGGCGCTGGGTCTTCTGGATCCTCGCCATCTTCGGCGGTGTCTTCGGCGTCATGCTCTTTTTCGTTGGCCGCGAATCCTACCATCCTACTCTTCTTGCTCGCAAGACAAAGGCCCTTCGGAAAGAAACTGGGAACGAGAATCTGAGATCGAAACTTGCTCAGGATCTGCCGCCGAGGGAGATTTTCATTCGCGCTATTGTGCGCCCGATGAAGATGCTCTTCCTTTCTCCCATTGTCGGTCTCATGTCCCTCTACGTCGCTGTCAACTACGGTATCCTGTACCTGTTCTTCACGACTGTCACGTTTGTATTCGAGGGCCAATACCACTTTTCCTCCGGCGCAGTCGGACTATCCTACATCGGTGTTGGTGTAGGCATGTTCATTGGTATGGTAGCCCTCGGTATCCTATCCGACAAGATCATCGTCAAGCAAAAGGCCAAAGGAAACGTCAAGCCTGAACACCGCCTTCCGCTTATCCTTACCCTACCCGGTGCCATTGGACTCCCCGTCGGTGTTTTCGTATACGGATGGACGACATACTACAAAGTCCACTGGATCGTCCCTATCATCTTTACCTCGTTCATCGGTCTGGGCAATCTGACGGCTATGATGACTATTCAAACCTACCTCGTTGATGCGTTTACTGTCCACGCTGCGTCTGCTATCGCAGCGAATACCGTTCTCCGCTCCATGTTCGGTGCCTTTCTGCCGCTCGCTGGATTAAACATGTATGATGCTTTGGGGTTGGGGTGGGGAAATTCTCTACTTGGGTTCATCTCTGTGGCGTTTATCCCGGTGCCGATTCTATTCAAGTACTATGGTGAGAGGATCAGGACGAACCCGAAGTTTCAGGTGCAGCTTTAGGGTGGTGGGCTCAGCCAGTATAGACAATTCTCACAGCATTGCGCGGCGTTGATCATGCGGTAGAACAATACAGTTTGGAATGTCTCCTGTTTGAAACATATCATAGGGACCTCCTATATTGTGCCTGCTGCCTCATATTATCCATACTGCAGCTTGTGGCTAACATGTTTTTTTGGGGTCTCAGAGCTTTGCGCTGCTGGTTCGCGAACCCCAGCGTGTAGCGTGGGGAACACCACTGCGACTGCTTCATCACCGACCCTCCTGCCTGCCTTCAAAGTGACCTCAGCACCTGCCTTCCCTCTCTCTTACCGAGAACAACGCACACAATGGTGCGGAAATTCCGGTCAGGCTGCTTCATCATCGGTCGTATTAAATTGCCTTCCTCTCATCAAGCGCGCACCCTCTCGACCTCGGGAAGTCAAACACCAAAACGCAAGGTGCGAAGTTGGAAGCTCGATTCCTCCTGCTCTCGAAGTAGGCCAATATCTTTTCTTTATCTCAACAAGTCTGAGATGAAAGAAACTTTCATGGTTAGCTGACTGCATAATGCAGCCCGATAGTTGACCCGTCGGGGAGCTACGTGTGGTGCTAACACCAACACACAAATGTGGCCCTCTGAGACCCCCTTCAAATTTAGCGTTCATACAAAAAAAAACAAAGTGTGAAGAATGACTGACCTGTTCTGTAGGAGTTGCGAAGTTCTTTTTTTCTCTAGGATGTTGCCTTTTATATCGCCTTGGCTTACGTAGCGCGCGGTGGCTGTGATCACTATCCCTTGGTTCGTATCCACTAGAGGACTCGATATCCGCAGCGGTGAGCCAGTCATAGCTTCCGTAATCTAAAACCTGGCGACCTCATCCAACAATTTGAGGTACCGAGTTTAGTACCGAGGATAAGATGACACATATATTTGTGTACGTAATAAAGGGCGGCAAACACTTTGATATCTTTGTTCATTGCTTTAGACGCGGCTGTAATGCTTGTGTAGTTATCCGCGGACTACAGCAAATACCTCATGGGCCAGTTGAGATACAGTTTTGTTGTTCAAGATGTGGAACTGACGTTGGATAGAGTTACTACGTTATGAATTCTGGAAGAAAGCCTATGAGGAATTGTTCGAGAATAAGCAAGATAGAGAGATGATTGAGCACTGCCTTCGCCACACAAGTAAGTGGCCGTGGCGCCTCTATTTAGCCTAACTACATATCCATCTAAAAGACCTTAGCAATTGTTGAAAGTGCAAAAAGGTCTAGCTATACTACAAAAAGCGTGCAGAGTATATATCCCGCCACCAGGCCCACCGCCCTACAACTAACAATTATCCCCATGTTCATCTAGCCAAGACACTGGACTGCGACATCGCCTCCTTCTACGGGAATCCAGATATCGTACTGGTTGCCGTTCTCGTCCGCGACAACGTAGTGATCGAAGTGCGGCAAGAAGACCATAAAGGCCTCCTGTGAAGTACTGCACGACTTGCTTGGATCAAACTCAATCGTCCGGGTGTACTCCTGACTAAATTCCATAGATACGTCGATGCCAACGGATGCAGTGAAGATGTCAAAGAAGCCGACGCTTAATTCGGCACTCACGCCGACGCTCGTGGAAAAGCCTTCTGTAGTCGACCACTCGGTGGATACGCCGGGTGAAGTGATGCCGCTCATCCGGTTGCTGACGCCGGGTTGAGTAACGGACTTGGAAAGGCCGAGGACAAGCACTTCTTCTTGCTATTGTCGGATCGTGTTAGAAAAAGGCAGTAAGATTGGTAAACAGGGGCAAGGATGGACTGGACACTCACTCTCTTCTGGATAGTAGGCTCGGATTGACGCTGGATGGTTTCGTTCCTCACCGTCTCCCAGAAAACCTCCATCTCCTCTATCGTCTTCGAGTCAACTCTTAGTTGCGGCTTAGCAGAGCGGGTCGTGGTGCGAATGGAGCTGCGTCTAGCGAAACTTGCTGGGACGGCGCCGGCTTCGACGTATTGGTTTGAACCTGCCTCTATTTGAGCAGGGCCTGGGGCCCGACCGCCAGACCCCTGAGGCTCACACCACTGCTTGATCAAGCGATAGTATGTCGGGCCGCTGATGACATTCAAGTACGAGTCCTGGCCATCGCCGCGGGTGTTGCATACAGCGATGACGCAGTTTGCGTCCTGTCCGTCCGAAAACGTCGGATCGGAGAAGATGTTGCAGGCCCCATCTCTAATTGGACGGCCACCATTGTAAGGGCTTTCCGTCCAGTCAATGTTAGCTATGATTCTGTCGCCTAAAACTCGATTAGTTGAGAGTCGTGTAACGCCAGGCGGTTACTTACAAGAATCATAATTTGGCTCCGTGTATGAGTCGCATTCGTAGACCAGCTGCGCTTGTACGCTGGATACGCCAATGACGGTCAAAAGAGTAGCGAGTTTGGCAAGCATATTGGAAAGTGTAATCCGGTCTGTTGAACTGATGGGAAGATAGTGCTTGCCTTAAGTGAAGGCAATGCTGATGAGGATACTGAGAAGAAACGTGAGAGCTTGAAGGCTTTAAATACACATTCTCGTAACATGGCCTTCATCTGATTTCCGTCCATTAATATGCCTATGATGCGCTAACCTGCAGATTCTATTGGGAAATCCTTCGTGGTGTTCGCTTCCGTCCTCTAGCCCTTCCCGATGCCCATACCATTTGCCACATGTCGCCTAGGTGCTGGCTAAAAGCGTTTGGTTCGTGTAATAGCGGTCGTCCATGGTTGCTTCTGGATGTTGATTCGGTGCAAAGACGAGTAAATGTGTAAGGCCAAACGCCAAGATATATAGTAAGTTACGCCCTGCCAAGTCGGAACGGGACACCCGTTATAGTCGCTTTTAGTGTGTATGCAATGTGAACAAGTTCGCGTCCTTTACATCCTTCGCATCCTTAATGACGATTTAGCTGTCCTCTAGCTTCTTAGCCGCATGGGAACCGTGCCGGACCGCCCGCAGCACCGAACCTGTGCACCAAATGCACGCCATCTCCATGCGCCGTTGGAGCCTCAAGTGACAATAAGATTCTTCATCAGGATCGATGTCAGCGAAGAAAAGGGCGCGCCGTTGATGTCTACGACCGCGTCTGGCAACATGAACATAAGAATCCGATTCTCGCGGTCAACATTGCCGTCCTGCACGACTTAAGTCGCTGGAAGTAAACGTCTTCCACTCCGACTGAAAGCCGCGGAGCCTTTGACAGCAGCAACCGGGTGAACGGCAATGATCCTGCTGAACTCTCCACCAATATTGCAAGGATGATGGTTGAGTGTGGTGCTGTTGGGTTAAGTGGATACAAGTTCCTGGATACTGTTCCCGAAAACATACATGCAGAAAGCAAGTACGGTTTGGAATTCGTAAAGGTGGGCCCAGTGGTCCACTGAATTCATCTGCTGTATGATAGCCTGCTGGTTAACAAACCTGCAGTTGCATGCGTCGCAATCAGTATCATAGGACATGTTGACTTGGGTTTTGCGGCTTTGTTGGATGCATACATCTATGAGATGGCATGCACAAACCGACGCAATATTGGCGATTGAAGAGGCTTCTTCATAAGATGACTTGAGATGTAACTTTGCCAAAACGTGAACATTATATTCTAGATAGGCTTCTGACATCTCTCTCTTCCCCGCTCTCACACGAATTACGGTACTCATTAGGCCTTCTCTTCAGTCTTTTTCTTCCCACTTAGCATGCCCTTGATCTTACTAACACCCTTGCCCAGGCCTCCAAAGACAGCCCCGAAACCAAAGCTCCACCCCTTGATTCTGATGCTCCAAACGAAGAAGTAAACAAGCGCCCAGTTGCTAATGCAAAAGGCAAGGAAGATACCGAAGTTGCGCCATTTGTCGCTTGCTTTGATGTGGATAGTAGCAAGGTAGTCGTTACCCACGGAGTATGGGCAGTATTGGCAACCAGTCGTGGCGTCGGGATTGAGGAGGTATCCTGGAGAAGCTGAAGCAAAAGCGCCGGCATAGGAGGAACAGGTCTGGCCTGGTGGTGCGTCGAAGATGGCGGTCTCGCTCTCCTGACATTCAACCGGTATACCGTTCAAAGTAGCAGCGAGAACACCGCCAATCCAGTACGTTGAAGGGTTTATCCAGAACATCCAATACTTCCAGAAGACGGGCATCATGTCGTACGGCCGTACAACACCATTAAACAGACCGAACATGACGAAGAAAAAAGGCAAAACATTCGAAATGACCGTAAAGCTCGGCGCAAACGCACAAATCCACTGACCCCAGCTGGAAATGAACAGGAAGAACAGCATAGTCATCAAGAAGACGTATCCCGACGTTGAGCTGTCAGTGGGTAGTCCAGTAGGGAAGTACCACAGAATCCAATACAGCACACTCGACACAATGGCAATAGGAATCTCAGCCACCACCTGCGCAGTGGTGAAAGCGACCCAGCCGTAAATTCGAGATGGAAGTTCGCGAGCTTGCCATAGTGCCATGTTTTGGTAGAATTTGGGTACGACGGCGTTGACGATGGTGGGTGGGATGAGAATGATGAGGAACGCGGTGAACATGCGGTTTTGCAGGTCGCCGATGGAGTTGCCGAGTTGCCAGAACGTGAAGCCGTTGAATATGCCAATGATCACTGCGACGAAGAGCTTGCCGTAGAGGTACGACGGATCACGCCAGTACTGGATGAAGGTGCGTTTGGTAAGCATGGTGGTCTGCTCCCAGACACTGGCCGCGAACTCGGATTCCTCTTCTGCCCCTTCTTGGTTCTGGTTGGAGACGGTCTTGCTGCGGTCGGCCTTGATGCGATCGATTTCCTGGAGCATCTGCTTGTTGTTGTCGGAATTGAGCCATTCGTCATTCCAGTTGATTTTACTGCCGTCTTTGCGCTTGACAGGTTTCGCTGCAGTCTCCAGAATGAACTCTGCCACGTTTTTACTAGGCGGACACTGTACGCCACGGTCTCCAAAGTACTTGATGACGTCGGTTCCGTTCTCGCCTACGGGACCGAAGTAGAACGTGTTGCCACCGGGATTGAGGGCCAGAATCATGTCGAATTGCTGAATCAAGACACTGCTGGGCTGGTGAATGGTGCAGACAATAGCCTGGCCTGCCTGAGCGAGCTTCTTGAGGAACTGAACGATGGAGTACGCCGAGTTGCTGTCGAGACCACTCGTCGGCTCGTCAAGGAACAGTAGCAGCGAAGGCTTTGCAGCGAGTTCGACACCGATCGTGAGGCGCTTCTTTTGCTCAACACCCAGGCTGGAAACAAGTGCATCCTGAATGTCTTGCAGTTCGAGCAGGTCGATGATTTTGTTGACGTAATCGAGCTTCTCCTTCCTAGGCGTCTTCTTATCCTGGCGCAGGATGGCGGAGAACTCGAGGGCTTCGCGGATTGTAGCAGTACCGTCGTGGAGATCCATCTGCTCGCAGAACCCAGTTCCTCGTTGGAAAGCCTTGCCGAGATCCTTGCCATCCACCAGGAACTCACCCGAGACAACACCGGTAGATTGTCGTTGCGATAGTGTGTTGAGTAAGGTGGACTTACCGGCACCAGAGGCACCGACAAGGGCGATCATAACACCAGGCTTTGCGTATCCGTTGACCTTGTTCAGAAGCTTGCGCTCACCTCCCTGATATGGGACAGTGTATTCGACATCCTTCCAGGTAAAGACGCTTTCGCTGCTCGAGATCGAGTCCAGCGCCTCCTCCTCTTGGTGAGCAGCGGTGTCTGAGCTCGCGGTAGACTCGCCAGCGACCACCTTTTCCTCATCAAGAGGAGCCTCTTCCTTAACAGCTTGCTTGGCTCGCTTGTTCTTGGCGAAGACCAGTGCACCGCCACCTGACTGCGCGAAGGATACCGTTTCGGTTGCGATCACCGTTACCAAAAGATATAGCACCGTGAAGGCTATGACGACACCGAAGTTGCGCCAGAGGTTCGACCTCGAGTAGTTGAAGGACACCTGGAGGTAGTCTGAGCCGGGCACGGTCCTCGAATTCGGCGGTGCACCAGTCAGACTACAACCCTGATAGGCGGGATCGACACCTGGTCCTTGTGGTACCAGTTGGCTAGGAGCGCACTCCATGATACGATCGGAAAATTCGTTTGCGAGCACCGATTCGAAAGAGTACGCAACCGGGTTGATCCAGTATATCCATCCAAACCAGATATAGTCCGTGAGAAGCTGTGGCTTCGGGATGACGTAACCCGTGTAGATAATCAGGAGGTTGAGTGCGATACCGGCAAACCGAACGGCGTCATCGATGGTAGGCGAGAGAGCAGCGAACATTCGGTAGAGACTTGTAACACAAAAGGTCGTGATGTAGATGAACAGGAAGTAGATGAAGAACTTGGACACGTCCACGTCCAGACCGGTCATGAAGTACATGATGATGGCTGAAATTGTTAGCAAACATCTTCAGGCGCATGCATCCCATATGGGCTTCGGGAAGAAATGACTTACAGAACGGAATGACCTGTGCCAGTAGCAGCGGGAAGTCTTGCACCACACGCGCAATGGCCACAGCACTAGGGCGATAGAAGGCATAGTCCTCATGTCTCTTCACAACATTGCGACCAGAGACCGCCTTCATCAGCTCCGAAAGCTGGAGCCACCCGAGGAAGAGAATGGAGAAGAAACCAGAGCCGCCTCGTGAGAAAGCACCAGAGGTGTCGAGAGCTTGACCGTAGAATAGGGAACCGACGATGAGACCGTTGGAGATGATGATGACTTGACCAAGACGTTAGTAGATTATCGCGAGATGGTAAGAGCGACGAGTAAGCAAGGAGGTCCTCGCAACAGTTTCAAAAGACGTTTGAAATCTGAAAAGGTGACAAATACCTCCAGGCTCCCTCATCGCGTTGGCGCAACTTACAGAATTTGGTATACAGCGTAGTCTGGTCACCCCATGTAAGCCAGAACTCGCGTTGAGTGCAAGCCAATACTTGGCGGATGAAAGAGACCGTGTATGGACTCTTCTTGCGGACCGTCTTACTCTTACTTTCCCGTACGGCACCCTCGAACTCCTTGGCGTCTACATAGCCGCTGTTCTCTAGCTCAGTTTCGTATTCAGAGATCTCTCTCAAAACCTTCTTGTAAGCCTCACTCTCCCTGAAAGCTTTCTCAAGCTCCTCCGACGTCTTCGGTGCTTTGTCTTCAAAACCTTCACGAAACTGACGTTCAGTAGGATCAGTAACCGCCGTCAAAAAGTCAGCCGTCGTCTGGCGTTCCGGGCACTTGAACCCCAGGTCCTGAAAGTACTGCTTCGCCTCGCCCGCCGGCCCCTGGTAGATGCAGCGTCCAGCATCAATAACCATGACCTTGTCCATGACCTCGTAGATCTGTTCACCAGCCTGGTAAAGCGTCACTAGCGTCGTCCGGTTGCTGATATCAGTCATGATACGAAGTGATTTGGCGTAGTCGAGCGCGGTACTGGCGTCAAGGCCGCGGGTGCTGTTGTCCCAGCAGTTGACCGTGCTCTTCGTGGCGAGAGTCTCGGCGATGGAGACGCGCTTGCGTTCGCCTCCACTAACGCCACGGACGTATTCATCCCCTACTTTGGTGTATTTGGTGTGGGATATACCGAAGACCTTTAGGAGTGCCTCAAGAATGATGGGGATCTGTAGTTCATCATGTTAGTAGGTTTTTGGCGTGGACTTTTCGCGCGGGAGACTGACCTCGTGCTTCTCGTTCTTCTTCGTCTTATTGGTGAGGGCAAATTTGAGTGTTTGCCAGACATTGAGATCGGCCATGTGCGAGTCGTCCTCGGGGTTGTAGTTGACTTCTCCTCGGAATTGCTTCTTCTGCTTGCCGGCTGGGATACCTCCGTAGGATACATCTCCCTCCACGGCAGCGTACGACTCGCGATTGTTCGATATAGCCTTCAGGAAGGTGGAGCATCCGGATCCGGGCCTAGTAAACTATGTCAGTAGTTGTCACGCATACATTTCATACGGAGGTATTGCTCACCGTCCCAGGACGAGCATCATTTCGCCGTCCTTGACCACACCCGAAAAGTCGTTGATAAGCGTCCGCATCTGCTTATGTCTCCCTAACTTCAGCGCCGGAATAAAACCGGAGACGATACGGTAAAGATCAGGCCCAAAGGTGCCCAGAATCGCGTCGGGTAGCGTCCTCGCGAAGGAAGCAGTCGACCCTACACCCTTAACGGTGAGATTCTTGTAGATGACGCCGACTTTCTTGGCCGATTGACCGTCCTTGCGCTTCTCGAAGTGTCCCTCCCGCATGAACTCATCGAGCTCGAAGTCGTCTTCCTTTTCCGCAGCAACAATGTCGCCCGGTTCGTCATCTTCTGCATCGCCGGTGCCCTCTTCTGCGCGTGCAATGGATCCTCGACGATGACCCTGGCCCTGGCTTTGGCGTTTGCTGAGTCGACTTGTGGTCCTAGAAAGCGGGTTCGATCGTTGCGATTGCGCGCCGCGGGAACGCGACTTTGAAAGAGACGCAAGCTCTCCTCGTAGGACCTCGAGGTCCTCTGCTGCTGCCCGTGTATCAAGTCTTCCTGCGTCTTTCTCCCCCCAGGTGCCCGCGCGTCGTAGGCGGTCGCGATCTGGACTCTCCTCCTCGCTCTGGTGGTCCGGTGTCACTACTTCTTCTCTCCCATCGCGAAGGTAGTCGTCCTCATGCCATGGATTGCGTCGATTGTCTCGTTCTGCTGGTGGAATGGCGGAACCCCACATGGTGAATGAGGAATGTATTGGGTCTCAAACAGCTGTACTAGAGGGAAAACAGAATGTGGAGGTGCTGTGAAGAGACTCGGCAGAAGAAGCAGTCGCGAGGTTTACTTGCAGACGAATTGCTCAATCGGCGGATATTAAGCTTCCGCCGTTGGAGAGACGGGAAACAATGGGGTCCTACAGATAACGGGGACACCAGGCCAAAAAATCGGGAAGTTGACAAACCCTCAGGCAGGAGGCATCGGAGTTAAAGCAAGGCCATGTCGTCATCTTTGAGATTTGATTAACGATTGACGTGCCTTGCCGAGAAGCTAGACAGGGCTAAAGATGCGAAGCGCACCCACAATGAGCAAACCTAGATGCGGTTGAAACGGGTGAAGATCTAACTTTTTTTCGCATTACCAATCAATCCTGCCGCACACGATCTCATTCGCTTTATCCACTCAGTGGGTGTCCCTGCATATCGTTACCACAACACGAGTCACAGCTCACTCGTGTAAAGTGGACCATCTCGCATTCCTGACGCGTGTGTAGGCTGCAGTCAGGCGGTCTTCCACAAAGTCAGTGATCGGTAGCTGGGAGTGATCCATGTTCGGCATGATGTAGTTGGCATGGATGCTGCTCCGCGGACTCAAGCGCCAAACTAAACGTCGATCCTGCCAAGGCAATTCTAAAGTCCGATGCTGTTCGGAGGTACATGCGTCAGTCGGTTGCATTAACAGCGCGGCCGGGTGCATATGTCGTATCGCCTATATGCAGTGCTTATAAAGTTTCTATATGTTTGGAAGTATGCGAATATCCAGAAATGATCATTCTTGTACACAGACGCTTGTCCCCACTGTCAGAATCTGCCTGTTTGGGTGCTGCGGGTGTTGTACGATGGTTTGCTTATAAACGCAGGTGTGCTGGGAAATAACGCAACAAGCTCATTTGCATGGCCATGCAGCGATTGCACACGGTACGTGGGTATATTGGCGTCGGGATGCACGATCCGACGAGATTTCAAGGGGAGTCTATTCTACCTAAAGGGGTATTCGCTTTCAAGTCTGGATGTAGTCTATCGAATCAAGAGCCCACCGCTATGTGTCGGACGTCTAAAGCCTGGGTTCCTCTAGTCATGGCTTCTTCTCAATGAGCTGAGGAATATCCTCGGGCTTGTTGTTACCCTCCAAGATATTGTAGACAGCGGTGAAGAGTGGGAACTCGTCCTCCATACCCTCGGCCTTCAAGAACTCGTTGACCTCATAGGCAGTACTGGTGCCCTGGAGCTTTTGACCGTTGAGCTCAGACTGCTCGATCTCATAAATGGTCTTGCCGCGGGCGATGGCCATCTTTGCGCAGCGGAAGTTGCGACCGCCCATGCACGAGGTCACAACATCGGCAACACCACAACTCTCTTCAGTGAAGGTGCTTGTACGAGCACTCTCTCCGAAGAAAGCCTTGCCAAACTTGACCATCTCCAAGATACCGACACGCATGACCGCTGCTTTTGCGTTGTCTCCCCAGCCCAGGCCGTCCACGAAGCCTGCAGCCAGCGCAATGATGTTCTTCAGCGCTCCACCCAGTGAGACACCAGCGACATCGTTAACGATGTGTACGTGGAAGTAAGGGCGATGGAAGAGCTTTCGAACATTCTCGTGCGATAGAGGGGGGTACTCGTTGGGGAGAGCAGTCAGATGCGCCGAACGCTTACTGGGTTTCTTTTTACTGGGGTCGATGAGATCAACATGAGCAGTAAGATCAGTCTGCGAGGCACTCGGCGAGCCGCTGGGGGTAGGGTTGCGCGAGTCCATTGGTGGCGGGTCGTACGCTACTGTCGTCTCAGAGTACTTCTCTTGGGCAATCTCGGAAGCGATGTTGGCGCCCGATAGGGCACCGCAATAGATGTTGAGCGTCATGCCAATGGTCTCGGACATGAGTCGAATGCCCTTCTCGCTGACATCAACACCCTTTGTACAGCAGATAGCTCGCGCATATGGCAGAATCTTGCCGACCAGCTGCTGGCTTGAACGTGCAATGAACTGATGTGGGAGGACGAAGATGAGCATGGTCGAGTCCTTGCAAGAGTCGGGGAGATCGGGGTTGGCGACGACGTTGGACGGAAGCTTGATGTTGGGGAGGTATTTGACGTTCTCGTGGACTTTATTGATGATTTGCGAGAGCTTCTCGGGCTTGTCGGAGCCGCTGTAGTGAGGCGAGTCTTTTGGGAAGGTGTAGTCCTCCTCGAACACCCACATCTGCACGGTCTCTTCGAACAGCGACGGATGCTCCTTGACGTTCTCGGCGACCAGCTTGGCCATGGTGGTGCCCCTGTGGCCGTTAGCTCTTGATCCCAGCGGCTGTCCATGGCTTGCGCGTGGGAGCCATCTCCCCTCGCACCGGAGCTGATGCAACCACATACCAGTTGCCGGAGCCAACAATCGTCACCTTGTGCTTACGTCCAGCACTGAGAGTCGCCATTTTTGTCGAGTTATACCGTCTTCTCTGAAGATTCGTCGTGTATGGAGCGTGGATCGGTTCTGCAACTCGCTTGCGCAGATTTTGGCGTAGGTGATGATGGGGAGTGACGTAGTGAGTAGGTGAGTGGGACGCGAACAAGAAGAGTCTCGAGACAGCCACGACCTTGTATTTATGATGTCTAGATGCAGTCAGTAGGGAAATGTTGTCTGCTCGGGGTGCGGCTTTCACCTGCTGTCTTGGTATCCGCCTGGCCTCGGCTTCGGAGCTGACTGTGAGCTTGTGATACGGCGATGCCGAAGGCTGGGCTTTAGTCAACAGGCGGGCTGTTGGCGGTGAGGCGTCGTGAAGTACTGAGCAGAGAGCGGCTCCGACGGTAGAGTCTACTTGATGTTGGGTCTAGGAACGATTTCGGAGACGTGCGTCATGTGGGCATGGGTTCAACTGCATAACGCTTATCGTTCTTGAGCTTCGAGCGCTGATCACGCATTGACCAATAGGGCGACGGTCTAGCGCTACAGCTGACAACCATGGGTAGACTACACGTCCCTGCGCAAACTATGGCAGTTGAAGATGCGGGGAAGACGCGACGCGTCCACATGTACACAATCACCAAGCCTGCGCATCGGCACATGTTGGTGGATGTGATGCGCGCAAGTGGGAAAGCATCACTAAAACAGAACCAGACAGCGCAATGGCGGTATTGGTAGTATTGGGTATTACAAGTCGTGTGTCCTTTCATAACATCGCATTAAGTATCCTCCTAAACTCCCGTCATCTCTCCTCAGCCGCCGTGAACAAATAGATAGCAGTGCAAGCAATGTGACACCAACGTCAAAGCGCTGGGTACGTTATGCCGTAACTCCCGATATGTGGTATCGCCATGCGAGTATCCGTGACGCGAATCCATCCTCATTACCGTCCAACTGGGACCGGCCCGCAATCCATCTAGAGTATTGCCAGCTTACAAGGCGAAGCCGAAGAGGGCGAAAAGACCACCGGCAAGGGCAGGTGCGCCGTACATGGCGTTGCGGACGGCAGCACCCTCGGTGGGGGTAGAGGAGGCTCCGCTGGCGGCGGCATCGCCGGTGTTGTCTGGAGAAGAGCCGCTGTTGGTGGCCGAGGGGCTGCCAGAGGAAGCGGCACCTGAAGATGTGGCGGCGCCGTCGAACTTCTGGGTACCGCACTCGGCGTCACGGGCCTGCTCGCACTCGAACCGGGCAGCAGCGTCGGAACCGCTGGCGGTGACACACTGGTCGTACCAGTAACGGCACATCTGGCCCTCGACGGACTGCTCGTAGTTCCCCAGCGCAGAGGTGATGTCAGTCTCGTTCCTGCACTTGCAGTCGAACTCAAGCGTTTGCTAGGCATGTGTTAGCGGAAGGATTGCACGTGGCCGTGGGTACACCAACAGAATTGCAGTTGTTGCCCTGGCTGGCGACGGAGGACTGGCCACCGCAGGCGGAGACGCAAGTGTTCTGGTTGGCGTTGCACCACGCCTGCTTGTCGTCCTGGGGCACTGTGCCGGGGTCGACGCTGCAGCATGGGATGGGGGTGTTGTAGCTGCCAGTCGAGTTCTGCGCAGAGGCGAGGCCGGCGAAAGCCGAGGCGGCGACGATGATGGAAGAGTAGAGCATTGTTGTGGATGGGGCAGAGAATATCAATGCCTGCGCGGTACAGAGTCAGCGGGAGATCGGCAGCGGTGGAGCGGGCGCGGATTGGGGCTTGGGAGGAGCAGTGAAGAGGGCAATGGGCGCACTATATGGAGGGGGGCTTCGGGCGCAGCACAGGTGGGACTTACAGCGTGATTTAATGCTGGTTTGGGTGAACGGATAGAAGAGGCGGGTGTTGCTGGGGAGGGCAGGAATATATGCTGCCGCGCACGGGCTGGGCAAACAGCGCTAGCCGGCCGTGCTTGCCTCTAGCAGCTAGGGCAATTGCACCTCGAGATACGCTCAGACGCGATCAAAAGCTACCTGGGCGACTGATGCGAAAGCCGCCCGCTAGCAAATTGCTCATTTGCAGCGCCGTTGGGGCAAGGCCGAACATCCGGACGCTGTTGCGCGCGCCGGGCACGCAGCAGCAGCCTCGCGAGCAGCCATCGTCAGCGTCGCCGTGTGTGTTTCAGGCGACGACTGACGCCAAACCCGTCACGCCTCGGATAGAGCCCCCAGCCAGGCCCGCCGTGGTTGGCTGCGCGACATACCGCCCCGCGCCGATGTGTTGACCTGCTTGGCTCACGACAAAGGAACATGGTCGCAGGTCAACGCGCCTGTGCATCGCCTTCGCTGTGCAAACCCCATCGCCTGACGCGCACGGGGCTGCTCAGCGACGGTCAAGCATCGTCTGGCGGGCCGAGCTCCACTCCTCACCAGCGGCCGCCCAAAAACAACGGGCGCCTTGCACCATGCTCACCGCACCCTCGACGTCGCACAGTTTCAGATGCCATCGCATGTCGCAGCAGGCCCGGCGGCTCTCGAGCAGCAGAAACATGCGGCATAGCCACAGCAAACACGGCTGCCGTCGCTCGAGAATGCCGGATCCTGACTTCCGGCTGCGACTACCTAGCGTATTGCCTTGCTGGGTGGCCCGCATATGCTCACTTCCTCGGGCCGCACAGACGAACGACGTATCCACCGGCCCAATGCATGTGGGCAGTCGGCACCACCAATCACGGCCCTTGCCAAATCTGCCTTAAAAGACGCACCATGTTCCTCGTGAAGCTATTCGCATTGCCACACACCGCCGCGCTGCTAGCTGCACCTTTTCCCCACCTCTGTCCCAAAACATTGTCTTGGTTGCGCCGCGTCGGATATAAGCCCGTTGGGCGGAGGGCGGAGAGGCGCTGGATGCGTCCAATGCTCCAAGCTTGTCAGACATGCCATACATGGTGCCGCATTCTACATATGAGGCACGGTACGCCGTCTGGACGTCGCCAGCAGTGAACACTCGCCGTACAGTATTGCAACAACTCAACATCCGTGACACGTCGATAGACACTAGTCACTGGGTCGAGCATTGAGGCGTCGCCATTGCCCGCATTCGCTACCCCAGAAACACGATAGTCACTGTGGCGTTGCCAGTACACGGTAACACCTGTCGTAAGCCGATTACGCGGGTGTGCGACGCTCTCCAGCCGTTGTCGCACGCAGAACATTCTCGAGCCTCTTTTAGCCGTCTCGTGACGCCGTCTGCCATCATGACCCCCTCGCGGGACCGTACTCACTGCATCCGATGCGATCGAGTGGCGGCTCGCTTTGGAAGGCTGCATTCGGTTGGGCATGACCTGGTTGAACGCATGGTTCGTGCACGCAGCAGCTGACCTATCGTCCCAGAGCTTACAGGAAATCAAACACCTGCTGCCATCGTGAGGGTTTGTGTGCAGCCTCATCTTTCCATCAGATATAGTCGCATGTGTGTTGTACATGCAGTAGCTTGCCCAAGGAGCAGCTGCAGGGTCGCTACTGCCTTTGCAGCCAAGATGATGTCACGACTAATGGCGCTTGCATTGTCGCTGTCACTGTGGCCGCAAACATTGCACACGCCACTTGAAGCTGACGCATTCACAATCCAGTCGCACAGGCTATTGGTCCAGATAGTCCTGTTTACCTGGGCATTTCGTTATGCGCCCCAAAATGCAGAACAACTACTTCGTCTGCACGCTCGGCCAAGCGGCAGCCCTGAACACCAATCCGAAATCCTACCGAAACATTAGCGAGTTCCTCAGTCAGCAATCCCAGCATCATCCATTACTCCCAGCTGTTGGCTTTCCTATACCACGACCCAACCAGCGGGAATGGGACTACCGCGTCCTCTCGTTTGCAGACGTTGACCAGGGCACCAACGTCTTCGCCTCGCGCCTCACAACTTGCCTTGGCACATCTCGCAAGCTAGCGACTGTAGCCCTGTTGTGCCACAGCTCTCCGGAATTCCTCTTCACTTGGCTGGGTCTGATCAGACTAGGGTACTCCGTCCTTCTGATAGCACCACAATGCCAGCCAGCAGCCATCCTGCATCTCTGCACAGCGTGCGAGGTTACTGACTTCTTCTACGATGTTGCCCATACTGAACGGGCCCAGCAGACCGAGACGCTGGCAAAAGAACAAGGTACGCTGGGGCTACAAGTGACGCTGTTACCACTGAGTGGTGCAGAAGACGTTCTCGATGTGATCCAGACCCCACTAGAGAGTAGCGTCGAACCTCTTCACGTAGATGAAGGATCCATTGCGTACTTACACCACACGTCTGGAACCTCGTCAGGCCTGCCAAAACCGATCCCGCAATCCCATCGTGCGGCTATTGGCGTGCTTCCGCATCTCCCCAAGATTCCTGCCCTAGCATCCTTCACTACAACGCCCCTTTATCATGGCGGCATCGCGGATCTCTTCCGGTGCTGGACGAGCAATGCTATGATCTGGCTCTTCCCGGGCAAAGATGTACCAATCACAGCACGCAACATCTGCGAATGCCTGGATGTGGCCAAGACGTACGCGGCGACGGAAGGTTTACCCAAAGTCAAATACTTCTCATCCGTACCCTATGTACTTCAAATGATGGAGGCCGACGAGAAGGGTCTGCAGCTGCTCCAAGACATGGATATTGTGGGCGTTGGAGGCGCTGCATTGCCAGCAGAAGTGGGCGACCGATTAGTAAAGAGCCGTGTTAATCTCATCTCCCGATTTGGGAGTGCAGAGTGTGGCTTCATTCTGTCTTCATATCGCGATTTCGCCGCCGACGACGATTGGCAATATCTGCGGAACTACAACCCACCGAAATTGGTAGAGTTCGAGAAGCGCGAAGGGGACCTAGCCGAGCTTATTATCAAGCCCGGATGGCCACATATGGTACCTTGCAGGATCTTATACGACAAGACGACCGGCTGACTTGGAACAGGCCAAACAAAACCGACCGGACGGATCTTTTGCAACTGCCGACTTGTTTGCAGCACATCCGACCATTAAGGACGCATGGTTGTACCATTCGCGAGCAGATTCGCAACTCACACTGATAACCGGAAAGAAATTCGATCCGGCGCCCCTGGAAGACGCTATTGCGACTTCTCCTTATCTCGACGATGTGCTGATATTTGGCAATAACAGACCCTTCCCAGGTGCTCTTCTCCTGCGATCAAAACAGTCAAGTAACATGTCAGACCAAGAGCTCCTAGGCGCCGTTAGGATACAAGTCGAGAAGCTAAACAGCGAAAGCCAGGACCATGCAAGGATATCGTTTGACATGCTCGTTCCGCTACCCCACCAAGATCAGCCACTCGAGAAGAGCAGTAAAGGAACCATTATCCGGAGAGCGGCAGAGGCCCGGTTTGAAGACGCTATTAACAGCGCGTATGGCTCACAAGATTCCGACTCGTCACTTGAAGTAAGCGACGACGACGTGCCCCAGCATCTAATCGGCCTCATTCAGAGTATGACGGGTCAGACGGCGGAACTGAACAAAGACATAGATCTCTTTTCCTACGGTGTCGACTCAATCGCATGCATGCAGTTGAGGACACGTTTGAGACGCTTGATTCCCAATTTTGAAGGTCAGCTCCCGATGAGCGTCGTTGAGGACTGCGGTACCGTGCGACGATTGACAGACTATGTCTTACGGAAGAGGCATGGACAGAGCGACTCCGGTGGTGAGGACGAAGAGAAGCTGATGTTAGACCTGGTGAAGCAGTATGGCTCGTTCACGGCTTCAACACTGCGTACCGCTACCAATGGCTCCGTTGCGAAGAGGGGAGTTGACGAAGTGGTAGTACTAACGGGAGCGACCGGCGCGTTGGGAGCACACGTTTTAGACCTGTTGCAGAAAAGATCGGATGTTGAGGCTGTTTACTGTCTTGTCAGAGGAGCAGATGAGCATGCAGCAAGAGAACGTGTCAGTAAAGCATTGGAGCAGCGTGGACTAGTTAGCTTGTTGACCCCAGGAGCCGCGGATGGTAAAATCAAAGTCATACCGTCTCAGCTGAGCGAAGAACGTCTGGGACTGGATGAAGACGTATACGAGTACCTCGCCGAGAACGCGACTTCAATCATCCACGTCGCCTGGACTGTCAACTTCCGCCTGAAGTTGCGCAGTTTTGAGAAAGATAACATCGCCGGTGTGCGAAACCTGCTCGATCTTGCCCTCAAGTCACAGCGATCACAACCTCCGCGTTTTACGTACTGCTCTTCTACTGCAGCCATTATGAACGGCACCCTCGACGCGTCTGGTCAGCTACCCGAGGTGGTGTCATCTGAGCCCTCATCAGCATCTCCATTGGGTTATTCGCGTTCGAAGTGGGTCGCAGAGCACATCTGCCTTGAAGCGCATAATCGGACGAATCTTCGCGGATGTATAGCAGTAGTCCGTGTTGGACAACTCGCTGGGGATTCCACATCAGGGGTATGGAACACAAAGGAGGCATGGCCCATGATGTTGAGTACCGCGAGACTCATCAAGTGCTTACCTGATCTCGGTGATGAGCCTCTAGATTGGCTGCCAGTCGACGTTGCGGCGAAAGCGTTCCTTGAAGCTGCCGGTCCTCGCAAGGAACATGGGGAAATGCCAGTGTTCCATGTATTGAACCCGCACCACGAACCAAGCTGGACTCAGATGTTGCAGTGGCTTCAGAAGGAAGATCAGTTTGAGATAGTTTCGCCCAAAGAATGGGTAGAGCGTCTAGAACAGGCTGGTGACTCGGATCATTCTGCGCTGAAGCTGTTGGGGCTTTGGAAGGAATCGTACGGCCGCGAACTGACAGAGAAGACCGCGCGACCACAGTTCTCAACGACAAAGACGAGCGAGTCTGTACAGGCGCTGAGGAATGTCGAGCCGCTGGACAAGGAGTATGTCGAGAGAATATGGAACTGGATCCAGGAAAATGTCAAGTAGAATCGTCCACGGGCGAAATCAGGAACGCTGGGCCTGAACGGATTCACATTACCTGCCGTCGCCGCGGAGTAAGCTTAGAACACCATCAGGCATCCAACATAGACCAGGCTAGAGAATTACATGGCGACTTCAACACGTCAATCGGTCCTTTCTCTGCTTCCCCGTGCGATATGACTCGAACGTTACGCCTGCAGCATGACATGTGTGGTGTGACGTGCCTGCCAAACGATCAAGTGCTTAGCCGCGTCAAAGTGCATGCAGATGTCGTGTATGGTAACCACGACTGAACATGAAGGCTGATAGCAAGATCCAATGACCGTGTAGGAAATGGTAAGCCAACACTATGCGTGGCTGATAGGAACTCTCAAGAGAATACACTCGCGAAACCTACGTGCGCTCTGTGTGCAAGAACAAACAACGTAGTAGCAATAGCCTAAATCATCCTACCGTCCTACCAAGCCAGCCACCATGACACAAATCTACAGCCCGCAGTGAGGATGCGTCATGTCCTCCCGTCGCATTCTCGTAAGCGACAAGGGAGCGCCAACTCTTCCACCCCGAACCCCCGATCTGTCGCCAAGCTTTTCTCGAATGCGAGTCACACGAGCTTGGCGGTGGACGGGACGGGTTAGCACTTTTTGGACTAGATCCACCACGGTGAAATTTAACCGGTAGGGGTGGACGGAATTCTAGGCAGCTGCATCCTGTTGCAAGTGTGGTAACGAGGGTTGCGGACGAAAGCTGAGAGCGGTCACCGCTGTGCAGATACCTAGGTAGAGCGCGCTTTCAGTCGATGTGGGATGGGGCTGAGATGAGCTGCGTGAGTGCGCACAAAGGGAATGATGCACTGCGCCATAATCGCAACACATGTGAGAAACATGCTCGTTCATGTCAGAACATCATCGCATGAACTGCATCGAAAATAAGTCGGCGCGCGCGGACTCCGGCATCCAAATAAAAGCTTGATGCAAACGGACACTAGCTAAGCCGCAAGATCGCTGCAACGGCGCGAAGCTTCGTGACCATGTTTCTAGACTCGAATCCAGGTCTTCGGTTCCCGACGGCCCCTGCGATGCAGTGACAGGTGCAAATCGCAAAGTCATCGAGTCACCGGTGTGAAGGAATGGGCGTCTGGGGGCGCCATGTTGGGGGTTCAGGCGGCCAGTGAGAAGGCGGATGACTCTGTGAGGGTGTTTGACGCGGACGAAATGTGGTGGCATGCTGCGATGGAAGCAGAGAGTCATCTCGGTGCACAGATGCCAGATACGATGTATGCGAGGGAGAATGGACCCCCCCGAGACCCACTGGTACCAAGCTTTGTCCGGCAGCTAATTCTAGCGCCTTCGCAGCACGGAACGGGGGACGAAAGATTGTCTGCCTTCCATTTGGCAAGGAAAATGTCGGTTCCCTTGATTCCTTCAGCCCTAACTCCGCTCTCGTTACTTACCTCCTTTCTGGGGCCTGCAGAGTCAGGTAGTATATAGAGGCTGTGCTTTCCGCCCCCGTGGTGGTTCTTGCCTGCCTATCTACCAACGAGTCTTCCGCTGCTTGTGTTTACTTACTCCTCGCACATCGACGAGCTAGGCGATTGTTGTTTGCTTCCTTGGCGACTCCCGGACTTGCATTACGACCACTCTCTTCTACCATCGCATATACACGACACGCTCACTCTGTGCCTTGCCCATGAGCGCAAACCAGCTCCGCCCGTCCAGCATGACGGATTCTGAGAAAACCGCTGCGCCCAGCGTCCAAGCTACCGTTACCGACGAGAAGAAGGGTGCTGTCGAAACCGTTGCTCCTGCTGCTGGTGTAGCTGTGGATGCTGCCCAGCCCATCGTTGTAGAGAAGACTTCGCGACCCAACTCAACAGCCGAACCAACATCAGACGACGACGACAACTTTGAGTACCCCACAAAATGGAGGCTCACTGCGATTACCGTGGCACTTTGTCTAAGTGTCTTCTGCATGGCGTTGGTAAGTTGCTTACTTCTGTAATCCCCGGTTCCACGGCTTTGGTACGCCGTTGATCGACAGCGGCTACACCTGTCAAACCAACCCATGAGATCTGCACGTGAGTACGCGCTAACGCCTCTGTTTAGGATAACACAATCATCGCAACAGCTATTCCTCGTATTACAGATCAGTTCAAAGCGCTCAACGATGTAGGCTGGTATGGGTCGTCGTATCTACTGACTACATGCGCGACACAACTCATCTACGGAAAGTTCTACACCTACTACTCCATCAAATGGGTATACCTCATCGCGCTCTTCATCTTCGAACTCGGCTCGCTTATCTGCGGTGTCGCGCCAAACTCGACTGCCCTCATCATCGGACGCGCTGTCGCTGGTGTCGGAGCAGCTGGTATCTTCTCCGGAGCCATCTTGATCATCTCGGTCACCGTACCGCTGCGCAGTCGCCCTACTTACATGGGACTCATTGGAGGCATGTATGGTATTGCGTCTGTTGCTGGCCCACTGTAAGTTGTGGAGAAGACGTTTGGATCTAAGATCGACATGGACTAATGTTTGCTTTAGCATGGGCGGAGCTTTCACAGACCATTTGACTTGGCGATGGTGCTTCTACATCAACCTTCCCTTTGGTGCCGTTACCGCTGCCTTCATCATCCCCTTTCTCAGCGTCAAGCGTCGTGGCAAGAAGATCACGGCTACATGGCAACAGCAGCTTCAGAAGTTCGATCTTCCCGGGACCGCGTGTTTCTTGCCGGCTATCATCTGTTTGTTGCTGGCGCTTCAATGGGGTGGTAGCAAGTACGAGTGGAACAGCGGACGTATCATCGCGCTCTTCGTCATCTTCTTTGTCCTCATCTGTGGATTCATCACTATTCAGTGGTGGAAGCAGGAGGATGCTACCGTCCCTCCTCGTGTGTTCCTCAACCGCAATGTCTGGGGCAGCGCGTGGTTTGGTGCCATGTTGGGCGCGTCCTTCTTCCTCATCGTTTACTACCTTCCCATCTGGTTCCAGGCGATCAAGGGCGCGTCTGCAACCAAATCCGGTATCATGAACCTCCCCGCCATTCTGGGACTTGTCATCATCTCGATGCTTGCCGGTGGTGCCGTCACAGCTCTGGGCTACTACACTCCGTTCATGCTCACGTCGTCCATCCTGATGGCAATTGGTGCCGGACTTTTGTCAACGCTGGAAGTCAACAGCGGCTCGCCGCAGTGGATCGGCTACCAGTTCATCTTCGGTGCCGGTGTCGGTTTCGGTATGCAGCAGACCCTTGTAGCTGTTCAAACAGTCTTGCCGGCCGACGACATCCCCATTGGTACCGCGATCATGATGTTCACCCAGACGCTCGGCGGTGCTCTCTTCATCTCGGTCGGCCAGAACGTCTTCACCAACCAGCTCATCAAGAACCTCGCCAGCATCGTGCCCGATCTCGATGCGAGCATCGTCCTCCGTACAGGCGCAACCGAGCTCAAGAACGCCATCGACCCCGAGTACCTCGGCGGCGTACTAACGGCCTACAATCTGACTCTTACCCAGACATTCTACGTGTCAGTTGCTTGCGGTGCCATGTCGATTGTCGGCGCGGTGTTCGTAGAGTGGAAGTCGATGAAGGGCAAGCAGATCACCATGGCTGCTGCTTGAACGAGTCCCAAGACCGGGGACTTTATTTCGACCTTATGTGATGTCTTCTTGGGCGTCTGAATGCATGTTTTGTATGATACCCTTTTCCAGCGGCATGTTAGCACCAGCATCTTGCAGCGAGCGCGGCGTTTGTCTTCTGGCATATACATTGTAATAGACGAGTGATGAATGGGAGGAGTGATAGACACGGCACTTTGCTTTTTGGCCTGATGTGCTGGCAAAGGCATGACGACTCTTCGCTCTTAGAAACCTGTAATTGAATAGATCAACACAATTGCATTAAACTCTTGGCCCGGTCGTTTCACAGCCACCAGCCACACCCCGAGGGCTTGTCGAGCCGGTCCCACCCGCCGTGACGTCAGCCCGTTTGTCGTGGTTCGACTCTTTTGGGACGTCACATGCAAGTCCCTTTCCCACCCAGGACGGCCGAGAAGAAAGTGTGTGGAGCCGGCAGCTGACAGGGGCGAATCAACGCAAAGGGCGGCTGGAGAGTGGGTGCTGGATTGGTCGCGCGGGCGGTTGGTGTTCAACGTCGTCAGGCTTTAGGCTGATGCTTAGCAAGGCTTGTTTTTTGCAGGGTCAAGCCTCCCACTGGCGATCAACACTCATCCTGCGCTGCGCCCGCCTTCGATTGCGCGTTCGGCGCTTCTTTTCCCAGCCTTGCATATTCTGCTGACGCCCGCCCACGCCATGCGCCTGCAGACTGCGCTGCTCCTGCGACGATATACACTTGACATCCACTGCTAGCTGGCCTCTGCCGCGCGCCACAGTTCCGTTGCGCCGAGACGCGACAACAGCCGGCAGAGCCCGCACGACCCGACGTCTTACAGACAGAGCCACCGTCGCGCATCGCGGCCATGGCAGAGGAGAAGGAACCGAGGCCTGAAGCCGCGCAGAACGGGCATGCGCCGGTCGTGCCGGAGAAGGAGGGCGGGATGGACGGCGCTGAGAGCGAGCCCCCAAAGCCGCAGAAGACGGATACGTCCGGCAGCAAGAAGAAGGGCCCGGAAGGAGGCTTCGACGACACGCCCATACCGCGCGCGCCGCCCGGCTATACCGTCAAGTTCACCCTCCACCGCGCCAACAACCTCCCGCTCGCCGACATCAATACGCTCAGCGCCGATCCCTTCATCATGGCGCAGCTGTACACCGGCCTGCCCACGCGACACAAGGAAGACCCGCCGTTGACGCTGCGAACGCCGACAATCCGCCAGAGCACCGATCCCGTGTGGGACTGCGAGTGGGTGGTCGCCAATGTGCCCTCGTCCGGCTTCAACCTCAAGTGCCGCATATACGACGAAGACCCGGCAGACCACGACGACCGCCTCGGCAACGTGCACGTTACCGTTCCCTCCATAAACGAGAACTGGGGAGGCATACACGACCAGACATACCCGATCAAGAAGCGCATGGTGAGCAAGCGGGCCTATGCGCTGCGTGCCATGGCTGTGTGTTTCGGCAAGGCGCATCACATGAACGGCACGCTGAACGTGAGCGTGCAAGTGCTAGGCAGGACCGAGGATGAAAATGGGGGGCGCGCGTATACGATTGGACCGCAGTTCTGGATACGGCACTACTCGCCGCTCTTGGGACGCTTGCTCGGCCAGAAAGAGCCCAACAACGATGGCCGGGTGTCGCGCAGGAACGGCAAGCAGAAGCCCGAGAAGTACAACTTCCAGTCGAATCAGATGCAGATGCGCGGTCCGGTTCCCGAAGCCATGTACCATCGCTACGTCGAGTTCAAGCCTTTCGTTAAGAGCATGTTCACCGCTAAGGGCGTGCGAGGATTCGTCTTATCCAAGGCACTGCACCACCAGCATGCGCGCGTATACAACTTCGATCACGCCACAGAGTTCAAGGTTCTGCCTGCGCCTTGCAAGGAGTTCACGCAAAAGTTCCTCGAACTAGTCCACTACGATCAGGGTGGGAGAATCTTCACCTACGTCTTGACCCTCGATGCGCTCTTCCGATTTACAGAGACTGGTAAAGAATTCGGCATCGACATGCTGAGCAAGCATACCATGCACAGCGATGTGGCAGCTTACGTAGCATTTTCCGGTGAGTTCTTCATCAGAAGACTAAAGCACAAGGACCGCAAGCCTCCGGATGAAGGCGGGAACAACACATCCCACCCGCCAGGCGACATCGACGGCGGACCCCCCAAGGAAAGCCCAAACAAAGACCCAGCCTACTACGAACTCGTCATCGACAACGACTCTGGCACATACCGCCCCAATGCCAAACTCCTCCCTCAGCTCAAAGAATTCATGTCTCAGAACCTGCCTGGCCTACACATCCGCACCCTCGACTGCCAAGGCGACGCCGAGAAGATGGAAGCCATGAAGTCCGAACAGCGCGAGCGCAAGAAGAGGGAGGGCCAAGCTGTGGTCTACACTCAGATCAGCAGAAGCAGCAGTATGAGTAGTAGCGACGAAGAGGAACTGGATCGTCTAGAGAGTGAAGGTCAAATGGCGCCCAAGCATCTCAGACACCAGGTGCAACGGGAGGCCGAGGCGAGAGTCGATGCATTGAAATTCCATGCCAAGGAATACCGCCCGAGTAATAACCACGAGGGGTGGAGGGGCGATGGCCATCCCGCTAGAGCCGATGACGGGGAAGTGGACAAGATGAGGCAGGAGAACGGAGATGAACCGGTGGCATCGCACGAGAGCACACAATCTGGTGCTAAGAGCTAACCTGCATACTCGACTAACGTCTATTCCTTTTCGTCCATCTGTCATCATCACGCCTTGTACATGGTTTCCTTGATACGTTTCCCAGCATATCATCTTCTTGCACTCGAGCTTCTGCTACCTTAGTGTTTTCTTTTTTCGTTGTGCTTTCTTGAATTGCATCTTGTCCGAGTTGAAAACGCTTGCAGCTGAAGAGAGCCAGAGAGAGAGGGAGGAAACATTACATACACGGACACTCTCTCTACCCCGAGATACCCGCCATCCTATATTCCTGTAGTAGAAGAGCTTAATTTCCTGATATTATCAAATTACTTGTTATCATTGTAACGAATGCTTTTCCGTCTTTGTTGAACACTACGCATGAGCCCTGCCAACCGTGAAGACTCTACATTGGTTCACCCCAACCACGCGTTGTTCACACCCACTCTGGCACCTCAACCTCCGGCTTACTAACTCCAAACCTCACCGCCTTGGCATAATACTCCAACAGCGCTTCCCCTTCTTGTCTCCCCCTCTCAAACTCCTTCCTCAATCTCTCCCTCCCCTCCCCAAATAACCACACCTGCTCCCCGCCAGCACCCATCCGTTTTCTCATTCCGCGACTGTAATCGAGCGCGTGTCGGACTTCTCGGCGGTCTGTGGCCTTGGCTTTGAGTGCGATGTAGGCGGTTAGGTTGAGGAGGACGGCCAGGTCGAGAGGCGTTGTCAGGGTTGTTGGAGTGGTGGATGCTGAGGCGGAGGAGGTAGTAGAGGTCGATGTCGAGGTGGAGCTTGATGCGGTAGACGAGGGATATTGGGGCAGATCATGGCCGGTTTCGCTTCTTAGGGCAAGGAAGACGCCGGTTGTCAAGGCGGCGTGGATGTAGGTTAGTGGGAACTTGTTTGTGGCTGTGTGCAGTTCGAGGCTGCTTTCCAGGGCGCTGGATAGTGGGGTCCAGACTTGGAGTGGGGGAGCGCGGGAGCTGTTGGTGTTGGTGTTGCTGCTGGTGCGTTTGGGCATGGAAGAGGACAGGGTTTTGAGGACCCAGAGATGAGCGTTCGCCCATTGTTGGGGTGCATTCCAGTTGGTTTGTTCAGACGCGTTGTTCAAGCTCGTTTCGAGTAGACCGGGATATGCAAAGAAGTAGTCTCTTATCGCGCGGTGGGTGTAGCTTATCCTCAGGCTCTCGGTACTGGCGTGTTGATCGGGTGGTGTGGTGTCGAAGATGGTCAACATTCCTTTACACCGCTGTTGGGTGAGGGTCTGCATGTCTTCGACTCTCTTACTTATCTCGACTGCTGTCAAGGGCCGTACATCTGCGGCTAGTGTTGCTGACGTCTCGGCTGTGAAGGCAAAGGAGAAAGGCAGGATGGCCGGGCATATGTCTTGATGTGAGAGGAGGGCGTGCAGTTTTCCAACTGCTTCGACGTCCTCTGGAGCCATTTTGCTGAGCATGTGGGCGAGCAGATCGTCCAGGAGATAGGGAAGCCCCTCCGCGCGATCTTTCAGGACGAGGAAATCAGAGTCGGGCTCTAGACTTTCGAAGAGAAATGTGGTGGCGAGTTTCAGCCACAGGAACACTCCTGAGCTCTTTTCAGCGAGCATCCCGACGATGTGTTCTTCCTCTTGGCCGTCCATCTTCCCTCTTAGCGAATGCAACTTTGGTTCCTCGCCGAACGTTCTGATCAGGTAAGTTTGTATATCATCTCTCGTGTATTCCTCCAGTACCATCCTAGGCTTATTCTCAAACGCCGAATAGAAGACTGGTGAGCTCCGGGCTGAAAGCAGGAACTTGACGTTGTCTCTCCGCGAAGTGCTGAACACGAGGTCCATCAATTCCTTCGGATAGTCATCCGTCTCATCCAGCCCATCAATCATGAAGAGAAACTTCTTGTTCGCATCGCCGACCAAGCTCTCAAACGCTGCTTTGAGTTCCGGAAAAGTGAACTCGTGTAGGCCGCCAGCGTAAGATTGGAATGCATTCCAGCGATCGGAGAACAGGTTCTGCACAATGACCCCGTCTTCTTCCAGGGGCCCAAATATCATGTCCTGTAAGCTTTCGTAGATTATGGCTCGCAATAGACCAATGGAACTCTTCTGCAGCTCTGTCCCATTGTTCCAAAGAAAGAACCCAGACGTGATGCCGGGTTTCTGACCAGACCACGCCTCGAGATGTGGGAACAAGAGTGGATTGCGGAAGAGATATTTCATCAGAGTGGTTTTCCCTGAGCCCGGTTTACCTGGAGCCGTTGTAAGAAGACATCCAGGGATCGAAAGACGGGATAGTAAGAGATGAAGACGCACCGGTGAGCCAATATATTTCTTCGCCCCTCGTATTAGTAAACCACTCCAGCAAACCGCCAACCTGTCTCGAGCCGTCTCCCATCACCCACTCGAACCCTAAATCGACGGAACTATCGATGCTATTCATCCTTTCGTCCATCTCCTCGAACCACAGCCTCTCGAAGATGGTAGCGCGGAAGTACGCTTCCTTCTCCGCCTGGATGAGCGCATCAACCTGTTTGGAAAACTCCTCTACATCCTTCTTCTTGCTGCTTTTCCAATCATTGCTGTGGATCATATCGAGGGTTTGGTTCTGCCACTTTTCCCAATGCTTCGTGTGCACGCCTTCGTCGCCGCTGAACAGAGCGAGACCAGTCTCAATGGATTGATCCAGATACTGGCGCATAGCGAGCAGTAAACTCGTCTCAATGTCGCGACGAAGGGCACGGTACTTCTTCTTTGTACCTGTCACATTGGCCTTCTTCCACACGCCGTTCAATAATGCTTCGCGCGCAGTGGGCCATCGCGGGTCACCAAACTTTCCCTTCTCTTGCGCAGCAATTAGCGCGTCGATGAATGAAGCTGTCAATTCTTTGACTAGCTCAGCATGCTTCAGCAATTGCAGCGCTGCCTCGCTAAGTTTCTTGGCTGCTTTTGCGCTCTTTGCTGATTTTTCGTCGTACAGCTCTTTGAGCTCAGAGTTGTCAATTAGGTCGGTCAGGCGATAGAGATTGTGTATGATATCTTGTAGGAAGGCTGCATTTTCCACGAGCGGTGTTGTCGAAGGTGAGCTAGGCTGGAAGATGGGATGGTCTTTGCGTAATGCGTTGATGGAGAAGTCGATAGTTTGGATGAGCGCACTTGCAAGGCCGACCGCCGGTATGGGGCGCAACATACTGTGGAATTGCTTTTTCGCGGCACAGCAAAAGCCTAGTCGCGACGTCTGAGCCTTGTGACCCTTTTGATATGCGAAGCGCATGTCTGCTGCGCCCCTAAGGCGTATGCGCACAGACCAAGTTCACTGAGGGCCTAATCCAGGGTGCGGGCGTTTCAAAGTTCAGCGCACGTCGATCTTGCCGACACCACGACCTCCCGCGGTCGTCTCAGGACCGAGGTACTAAGGTCAGACCGTATGGTGCCTTCGCTACGACGACGTCGGGTTGGAACGGTCTTACCTGCCTAGCTATGATGCCACGTTGCCGACTCGACGGCTTCAGCCTGATATTGCGTAATATCGCAGATGCGTAAGAACGCCGCGCCAGCAGTCCGAGGTTGAGAAGGCTCTGTGCTCTTCAATGGCACCAGAAGTTTGAGACTGAGCCGGACGCTTCTGACATGGTAAAGATAGACTGGATCTGCATGGGTTGACGTTTGCCTTGCGCCTACTTCCTCCGTCCTGCCCGGCGCAGTCGTCCCTCACCACAGTGGACCGCTAATCATGACGTTCAACAAGAGTTTCACCTCTTTCTCTTCAGTAGTCCAGCATGGACAAACCATCGATATGGATTTTGGCACTGCCGTTGGTGTCGTTTTCTCGATGTCTTTGCTAGAACTCACATTGTGCTAACAACATCGACTGTCACGGGGGATACCTCTGGAATCCATAACAGATCCACCTCTAAACACACAACCCTCTTGTCATCTTCCATGCTCTACTTTAGCCAATAGCGTTGGCGTCGAATCTCTCTTCTGGCATAAGCTTATGCTTTTCTACCCAAATCCTTCCGCCACGCAAACTCCTCCCTAAACCCCAACAACTCCTTCATCTTCGCATTACAAACCGGACTCTCCCTACCCCTCAACCCGGCCAACACTTCCGTCTCAGGACAAGCCTTCCTCAACCATTCCCCACTGCTCCCTTCTTCCTCCGGCACCGTAATCTCATCATTGACCGCATTAAAAATCTGGAACCCCAACCCATCCGTCTTCAAACAACACTGCACCATATTCCCCAGATCTCGCGCATCGGTATAACTCCACGCATGCACCTTGAAATCCCGAGGCCGAGTCAAATACGCCGAGAACTTCTTGGCGTGGTTTTCAGGTTCTATAACTGCGGAGATGCGCAGGCAGTAGATGTCTACGCTGGGAAAGCGGCGGGCGAAGGAGGCGGCCGTGGTTTCCATGCAGAGTTTACTGGTGGCGTAGACGTCCATGGGGCTTGTGGGACTGGTTTCTGTGAGGGGAAAGTGCGGGTAGGAGACGTTGCCTTCGGCGTAGGTGATTCCGTAGGTGGTTATGCTGGATGCGAGGATGATCTTCTTGATGCCGAGTTTGCATGCTGCCTCGATGACATTGTAGGAGCTTAGGATGTTGATGCGGTAGGTTTCGTTGTCGGGGAGGCGCATGGGTTGGGGGATGCCTGATGAGTGGGGTCAGTCTTGTCAAAAGTTTGTTGCTGAAGTCAAGTTATCTTTCCTGATTCCCTGCTTATTTGCAGGATGTCTAGAAGTGAGATGGAAAATGATACGTACCAGCGAAATGTACGACTGCATCTGGCGTCTTGACTGGCTCCATAAAGGGTTCACTAATCTTGAAGTGGCAGGACAGACTGTTGAAGGCTTGGGCTCCATCTGTGAGATCGGCCTTTAGAGTGTGTATATTGGGATTGTCCAGAGGCGTTGCATCCACGTTGAGTATCTCGTGGCCGAAGGTAAGCAGCTTTTCAATTACATGGCGTCCTGCGACTCCAGAACCACCTGTAAATACTATTCTCTTGGTTTGTGACGTGGCCATCGCGCAAATGCGTGTGAATCTGTGAGATGGAGCGGTAAATGAGATCCGACGAAGGCGTTTATAAGTATGTAAATAAGGAACAACCAGTCGTAGAATTCATAGTGCTGATCGTCAGGTTTGTTGTTCTTGGGCGGAGCTTCCCCGCTCTAGCTTACGAAGCTCTAACCTTGTTGGCTCTCTTGAGTGCCGATGTGCACGGAGTCTTGATGGCCGAATCTAGTAATAGTGCGCGGACATGCAGTATACTAGTAGCAGAAGACCTGGGACAAACTCATACCGGTATTGGTACATTCATTCATGTCTATCATTCAAGCCTCAGCTACTCAGTGAGCTGGCGCTTTTGATCGTTATGTTCGGTCTTGCACATCAATTCCCCTCTACACAACCTGGGTGCCGTAACCCCTGATCCTGTCGGCAAATGCCCAGCTCTGGTTCTCCAGCTTCACGTTCTCATCGAGATCGACGCCGTCCTTGGTAATGACGGCAATCGAGTACTTGTCCATACTCCTGGCATCCCTGTAGAAGAGAACCTTCATGCACTCCTTGATCTTCTCTACCGCCTGCTCCCTCGTGACGTTCTCCACGGCGGCCTCATCTGGCAATATTGTCCTTAGGATTGGCTGAGCGAGATGTGCACCGAAGCCAGTGGCCAGCGATGGTGATGAAAAGGTGGTACCGAGAAGGTCTGCGCTTGCGAGGAAGGGCTTCTTGTCTCCGTCCATGCCCACGATAAGCAGGTGGTTCCACAATGGATCGAACTTTGAGCGGCGATTGTACATGACTTTGGCGAGGTAGGTGTGGAGGTTCTTGGCGTTCAGCGAGTTTTCGGAGGAGGAGTAGTTCTCGCGGATGTCGAGCGAGTTCAGTAGGCGGTCCAGGTACTGCATGTCGGAAACATCGCCGCCGAAACCCACGACGACCTCGTCATTGAACTTCCGTAGGCGCTTGACGTCGGTGAAGCGAGCGAGGGAGCCGTATGAAGCTACATGTATGGTCAGCCAGACCCTCATTGCCTATAGTAGTGTGCCATACCCAGGTTGTCGGCGGCGATGACTACGCCGTCCTTGAACTTGGCCGCAAGTACTGAGGTACCCGTGACGATCGGGCTCTGGGTGTGCTGGTTGGGGCCGGCAGCGGAGAAGTGCGAAGGGTCGTAGGCGCCGTATACATCGTCTCTGGGCTACGATGCATTAGTACTGTTGCTGTTGGAGGCGGGCGGAAGACATACACGACCCCAAGCTTGCGGCAGGTGGTTCATGGTGGAAGAGGCGACTGAAATGCAGAACTGGAGAGACGGTGTTGTTCGGGATTCGGAGAGAGTGCTATGTCGCAGTGGGCTCAGAGATGAGGTTGTTGTTGTCACGACGCTCGTCAGGCAGTCGGTGGTTGCGCAGCTCGCCCGCCAAGACATGGAGCTGGCCCAAGCTCCGCATATTGAGGTCAATCCGAGAGCATCGTCCACCAGCATTGCGCACTCACAATGCTCGGAATCGACTACCCAGACAGTGACGACGAGGACGTCGTGCCCGCGACCAAGCCAGAGGTGAGACCCGCAAATCTGTGCAGAGGGCTCGGATCGCTACTAATATAGAGTTGACCAACATTCCTGCAGCTGTCGCGCCTACCCCAGCGCCTCTCTCCGCTCCCGCGCCTCTCGAACAGCCGCCTACATCGTCGGGTCCGGTGAACGGCCCTGCGCAAGGTCCGACAGTATCGCCGCCTCCAGAGGACGATGCCAACGCGAACGAAGCCGCGCCAGGTTCACCACACACAGCTACACGTGCCCTGATTCAGAACCTTACTCTACCTACCGTACCGAACTTCGATATACCGCCTTCTCCGCCAGGATCACCACCACAGAAAGCGACGAAGAAGTTTGCGCAATTTCTAGAGCTCAAGAAGAAGGGCCAGCATTTTAACCAGCGCCTGGAAGGCTCGTCCGTGCTACGCGATCCGGGACACATGCGAAAGCTGATGGGCTTTGCGGGAATTAGCGAAGAGGACGCATATGCATCTACACTGCCACAAGATGTCGCGATACCGGCAGTCTTCCCGGAGTGGGCCTATGTCGAGGAATTGAGGGCTTCACAGAAGCGCATCGCAAAGACCAAAGACCAAGAGAAATCCAAGGCACCGAGAGAAGCTCTCGAGTTTGTGTCCGCGTCCAAGACTGGCGCGTCGAGTGGAACGGGCGCGGCGTCAAGCTCTGCTACGGGAAAGCGCAAGGAATTGGAACATAGAGGAAAGGACGATCAGGGCACAAAGAGCAAAGTAGAGAGCAGGTCAAGGTCGCCGAAGAGAAGACGATCAAGGTCGAGAGAGAAAAGGTGAGGGGAGAAGATAGCACAGCCTGAGAAGACTTGTAGTAATACTGTGAATGCGGCGTTCGCACAACCAAAATGAAGTACACTCCAAGACATTTGATCCAGACGCTTGCTGTGCATGCCCGCCACAGACGGTAAATGCATGCTCTCACTACATGGGCGCCAAGACACTAGCGCGCGGAAGCTCCAGGCATTCGAGCTGCGTAACTCCAGAGCTCCAGCACCAACAAACAGAAGCGTCGCAACAGCCCACCCCCCTTCCGATACCGACTGTACCTCTGCAACCCCGCCCAAATCCGCCTCTCCAAACCTCGACGATGGCTGCCCTCTACACCGGTGCACCTCCGCAAGGCTGCCCAGGCTATTCGTTCAAGCAGACCCCCACAACTGTCCCGTCAGGCGAGCGGCAACATGGCTTCTATCCGTACGCTGGCTCGCCATGCTGAACATACGCACCGCTAACACAATGCAGCTACACGGACAACGGTGGCTCAACACTGGGCATCTCCGGCGCCGACTTTGCCATCCTCGCAGGCGACACACGCTCGACTTCCGGCTACAACATCAACACACGATACGCACCCAAGCTCTTCAAGATCGGCGGCGAGGGACCAGAGAACAAGGGTGCCAGGATAGTGCTGTCAGTGGTCGGCTTCGCCGCCGACGGTGATGCGCTGAAGGAGCGTCTCGACACCATCGTCAAGATGTACAAGTACCAGCACGGAAAGCCCATGACCGTCTCCGCCTGCGCACAACGACTCAGCCACATTCTCTACAACAAGCGATTCTTCCCCTACTACGTACACGCCATCCTGGCTGGTTTGGACGAGGAGGGCAAGGGTGCGCTGTACTCCTACGACCCGGTCGGCAGCTACGAGAGGGAGCAGTGCAGGGCGGCTGGCGCTGCGGCATCTCTCATTATGCCTTTCTTGGACAACCAGGTCAACTTCAAGAACATGTACGAGCCAGGCAGCGGAACAGGCCACGAACTCAAGTCGAAGCAAGCACAACCGCTACCGCGGGATCACGTCGAGGACCTGGTACGGGACGCCTTCACGAGCGCCGTGGAGAGGCACATTGAGGTTGGTGATGGCCTTCAGATGATGATCATTACAAACGAGGGCATAGCCGAGACCTTCACACCCCTCAAGAGGGACTAAGAAGGTGTGACGTATAGACTTGGGGTGCAGTATCTTCACGAATTTGATGACTTCAAAACACCAAGCGGATGTATAAGTAGCATACCATCATGCTACTGAAGATTAAGAATTCATCTACATGATCAATAACCGAACATGTTCAAGACAACCTACTGTTCTTCTTCTATTGTCTTGATTTCGTTTATCTGTTTATCTGCAATCAATAACTATGTGCTATATCTATAACGTATCCAATAACAGAACGCTGTTGTTAACTTATCTTCTAGTATGCATTATGAAGTGATAAGTAGATTGCTACATATGCTTAGCTAACAGGATACGTAGACAACCTACCTACCTTAGATTAATACACAGAGCACCTAATTGGCATTATGTTCCTATCTTAGCACAAATGTTTTCTCCGCTATTACAAGTAAAAGAAGGCATAGAAAAACACAGGCAAGAGCAAAAAAGAACAGACACCCTTAAGGTATTAAGTGTCTGGTGAAAACTCCGCTACACTCCCCAAATCGGCATCCTGGCATGCTCCGAAGATGCCATGCCAGGACGCCGCCTTGGGGAGTGTAGAAGTGGTTTTATCACGACTCGAACCCGCGGCTTCCAACATAGCTGGGAGCGACCCAGCGTTGGCGGTGGTCTTACCCACTCCTTTGCTATGCTGCACGTTTCCGGCCGATCATCAGGTCTTCCATCCCGAGTCGATGGAGGGACGTAGAAGATCTAGGACTATATAGCGAGAGAGAGTTCGTGATATACTCTGTATAAAATAGGCGGTGGAGGGAGATGGCTGGACTGGTGGGGAGGCGAGGTGAAGGTGAGTGTGGGCGTTTGCTATTTTGCTGGGTGAAGACAGGCTGTGCGTGTGTGGCCTGTGGGAAGCGAGAGGTTTGACGAAGAGAAAGATGGTGAAGACTGAAGGATGACAAGGCTATGATCATGACGAAAGGATGGCTTGAGAGGAGAGACAAAGGTTGCTGATATACTCACGTGGGCATCAATAGGGTGGATGATGTAGCAACAAAGACATCGGAGAGACCACAACCCAACACATATAAGAGATTGAGGCATGAATAGAGTACGACGAGGTCGACCAAAGATGTGCGTCGATGAAGGAACGAGGGAGGTTCGTGTGCGTCGTGCGCGCCCCCGGGGCCCCTGCCCCAAACGTGCTAGCCGTCCCCACATCGGCAACAGCCAGCCAGGTGCCGACCCATCACTCTACCTACTGCAACTCGAGCACGTACTTCTCAGGCGGCCACTTCATCTGGACTTAAGCCTTCTATCACCTCCGACGCCATATTGGGAAGAGGAGAAAAACAAGCTTTCTAACCGAAGAACCGGATCTGGGAAATGCGCAAACGCGGCACGCGTCGCTTCTCGAATTTCATCTAAACAGATTGCTTTCGATAACTCGTCGCACTAAGACCTGGATGTCTCGCCCGATCGCCCTAGATCACGGTCTCGCGAATTCAATGTGAAAATCGAACGTTCAGTTGCCGAAGGTGTTGGGGCTGCAATCCACAGGAACAGCATGGTTACCACTGCCAATCAGCACATACGCGTTACGAGTGTTGAGATTCTCGATCCCGAACCGCAGAGATGCGAAGAAGAAGCTACCATACGTTCACAAGACTTGCGCCCAACCGAACCGACGGGAGCTTTATCCGGTGGCTCGTAGCACACGCATTATATGCAAGCAAGCCTGCACGACACCCCCAAAAGCATACCTGTCAAACGAATCTAGAGCCCAGTTTCGGTGTAGTCAACACTGAATGGCTGCCTTTGGCGCACTGATTAATTTCCACACCACCTGCAGGACGTTACACGTGGAAAACTGAACCCGGGTTACGGCACTGACAAGCTTTGCTTTCATATAATCGCAAGTCACACGACGATGCCATACTCTAGAATGTTGCCTCTTGGGGTGTAGTCGCCTAGATCGATACCGTGGGCTACACTCCACCTGTAAGCGAGCATGTTGTATACTTCTTAGGGGATACAGAGGCAAGTATAAAGAGACGATAGGTAGGTATTCAATTCGATACCATCCCAGAACAGTCACAACACTTGCGTTCATTTCATCCAACGATCATCGGCAGAGCATTTATCATGAAGAGTGCAATCATCTTGACCGGCGTTGCTGCCTTCGCGACACAGGTAGCCTCTCATGCCACTTTTCAGCAGCTTTGGGTAAACGGTGTAGATCAGATAAGTACCCCCAAGTGTCTTGTATCAACCGCTGACATCCATCCACCAGTCGACGTGCGCAAGATTACCCAATGGCAACAGCCCCGTCACCTCAGTAGCAAGCAACGACATCCGCTGCAACGCCAACCGCGGTCCAGCAGCCTCGAAATGCAGCGTTCCTGCCGGTGGTACCGTCACCGTAGAGATGCACCAGCAGAACGGCGACCGCTCATGCGCTAACGAAGCCATCGGCGGAGCCCACTACGGCCCCGTTCTGGTCTACATGTCCAAGGTTGCAGACGCATCCACAGCGGATGGTTCGACCCCCTTCTTCAAGGTCTTCCAGGATACATGGGCGAAGAACAGCGGTGGCGGTGGCGGTTCGGATGATTACTGGGGTACTAAGGATCTGAATAAGAACTGCGGAAAGATGGATGTGAAGATTCCCACCAACCTGGCCCCTGGAGATTATCTACTGAGAGCGGAGGCTATTGCGCTACATGCTGCAGGCAGTGCCAACGGCGCCCAATTCTACATCACCTGCTACCAGATCACTGTCACTGGTAGTGGATCTTCTTCACCCGCTGGCGTATCGTTCCCTGGAGTATACAAGGCTACCGACCCCGGTATCCAAATCAACATCTACCAGAACCTCGCTTCGTACGTCGCTCCCGGTCCGGCAGTCATCGCGGGTGGTACAGAAGCCGTCGCTGGTAGTGCTGGATCCGCTGTCACTGCTACTGGTGGAGCGCCAGTTGCTACAGCTACTGCAACCACGATGAGGACGTCGGCGATAGCCACCTCTGCCGCCGCTGTGCCAACGAATGGAGGTGGTTCTGGCGCTTGCTCTGTTGCAAGGTACGGCCAATGCGGCGGAAATGGGTTCACTGGATGCAAAACTTGTAAGTCGGATGAGCTGAGGAAACGTGCAAATAAGCCTTTACTAACGGTGTGTAGGTGCTTCAGGACTTACCTGCAAGGCCGGAGGTGATTACTACTCGCAGTGTGTCTGATTAGCTTGAATGCAGTCCAAGGGAGGCCCGTAGAAACTTCGTGTAAATACTTTGCAGTTGACACAGGCGCCAAAACCTGTTGCATTCATCAAATGACATTCGTTGTAGCCGCCTAGGTGGAATCAAAGTCTGCGTGATAGGGAAAACGCCCTCCCACAGCTCCATCGCATTTATCGCATCCAAGAACATTGTCAACATTAACATGCCTGGATCTGACTCATTTGGTCGCATGTGCCCTTTGAATGTCATGGGCTTCTAGACTCCGCCCTTTCCATCGGAGCAAACACGTCAAGCTAACCCTCTCCAACCTACCGGCAAAACCATCGGCACTATTTTCATTCCGAAGATTCTCAGTCACCATGCAGCCATAAGGATCCATGCAAACAAATAACAACAATCCAGATCAGGAAAACCAGTCAGACTTTGCAAAACACACCTGACGCGTGTATCCTGACATATGTGCATGCAACGTTCTTCAGTGCCGCGATTCGGCATTGGACGCCTAACACTGTTGCCTAGCGCTGACACCACGATGCTTGCACTCGCTTACCAAAGCCCGCCAAGTAGGTACTCCGAGGGCTGCACCAAATGTGTAAGGCATGCAGTTAATGGCTTGTGCTGAGTGGGGAAGAGTCAAGTTGAATTCCGAAGCAGCTGGAAAGGGCAATGACGAACCTGATAGGGTCTCCGAGCTGATCGGTAGTGATATGACGAGTCTGCATATAAGAAGACATGTGGAACATCAATGGCAGAGTCATACTTGTCAACGAGAGCAGTCGCATACATTAAATCAACTGTCTCAGCCTCTCGATATCTCCAAGCAGTATTGATACGACGTCTACTTGTCACTGCTACCGAAGTACCACCACAATGTCTTCTCAATCCAACACTACCTCACCAAGCGATCTGCCACGCTATTCTACCACGGCACCACCGCCATACTCATCTTCCGATGCGAACTCTCTAGTCTCAACGAAATCAACGTCGAAAAGTATTCTGGCAAAGTTGCTGAATCGAAAGCGTATGTTCATACATCCTTAAGGATGAATTGGAACTCTAGCTAATACAGATAGCAGCTGCTGGAGCGATATCGCAGTCGAGCAACGAAGCGCAAAAGAAAGTCGATGAGTGTGAGAATAGAGCTGCTGCGAGAGCGGCGTACTTCTCCGGGCTTTGAACTATTCACCGCCTTTAGAGGAGTAAGATTGCCGGATGTGGGTTTCGGAATGATGCGTGGAATAGTTCGCATGCTTAGAGCCTGGGAATAATGTTGCTGGAAGAGCGGTTCGAGGCGTACATTGTGTCAGATTTCCATAATATATCGGGATTCGAGTATGAGGCGTTGGATGGTTTGTTTTAGTTGGCCGAGGCTTTGCAGTCCTGTTGACACAATTGATTACACTCAGAACAAGTCCTGGATTGGTCAGCAAATTCTTTCTGCATGTGACTCTTCAGCTTACCGCATTATTCCACGTTGCATTGTCTAGCCAGTTCAGAAAGTCGGAGGACTCTGTCGGTATAGGTTCCAGCCCCTCGGTCATGGGCATATCGAAGAATCCCTGCCCCATCCCGGTCAGATTAGCTGCGGTATCGTCACCGGCATCTGGTGTGCCTTTGATTGGAGGTTCGTAGTTGAGGACCTCATCTAGTACCAGCGCGAGCATTTTGTTGAGCTCGTTGCAAAGCTTGAGATTGCCGTCGCCGGGAAGAACGCTCCATTCCAAACATGAAGTCAGCACGGAAAGGTTACGGATTATGTCGGCCCGGGAGACTGTGCTAGGCAGTGGTACGCCCTCAATCGTACATCTCCGCAGCTCTAGTGCCAATACACCAGCAGCTGGGGAACAGTAGAATAAAATGACAGTGGGGAAATGGCGACGAGTTTCGTATATGCGGTTTTGCGGCTTAGAAGCCACGAGTGAGGACACCAGTAGCTTCAGAGACACTTCCAACAATGCCGGCAGAGCTTGTTGCGTTATCCGATGAAGGAGGCGTTGTGTTTGGAAATGTACGTGCAGGTAATCCAGGTAGTAGGCGACCAGTCGCATGGCCAGACCAGGACCGCGGTCTACCCAAGCAGCTTCTTCGGTATATGTATCATAGCGAAGGTGAGTCGGTAATGAGTTCCACCATTCGGCACATTCGGCAGATATTGCTCTGCTCTTGTTAGCCGAAGGTTAAAAAGCGATGGGAAATCTAGACGTACTCGACATTCCGCACCACTTCACTATCCTTTTCGCCTGCAAGACTTTGCTCTAACAACCTCTCTTTAAACACAGCAAGTTGGCATCGCATCCTACCGAAAGTAGTAGGGTGTAGATGACCTTCGGTATTCCAACCGTCGCTGTCGAGCTTCGAGAGCGCAGCATTGAGTACTTCAGTATCGTCCGAGGCCATAGCGCGATCGCTAATGTCCAACAACATCTTGCGGTCACTGTATCTCCAGCCCATCATCGGAGGCCTTCCGTAGAACACCGCTAGCGTCTTGTCGCCGTAATATATCGCCGCGTAGAGTCGTCTCCTGAATTCGCGCATGAAGAACGGTTCTGCGTTGCTACCGTCTACGTTGCAAGCCTCGCAGTGGATTCCCGCAGCGTAAAGTGCGGATACGCTGTCGCCCATACGCCTCCAAGTAGCATGATCTGGAGAGTCAGCGATCGTAATTTAGTCTTCTGGATGTAGGGGTGACGTACGGTTGTCCCCATAGAAGCTACTGACTACCATCAGGTTGATGTAAACGAGGCATACCATGACTGCTTCCATCAAAACGTGTACGGTAAGTCTGCGTATGAATGATACGTACGCTCATTGACAGCGCCATGTGTTTGGCAGATGTTGATACACGTATTGGTTGCATGCATTATGTCCTCGATGAACTCCTCTCTATTCATCTGCTTGCCATCTTCTAATGTGAAGAGGGGGTCGTTAGGCGATGTGAACTGGGCACTAGAGCCGGCAATCGCCATGATCAAGCCCAAAATCTCCCATCTCAGATTTTTGCCTGTGAAGAGAGTGTGGAACTCTGACGGACGCATATCTGAAGGTATTTTCATTGGGCGAGCGGAATTCCTTGTCATCTCGGCGTAGAGCAGGTGTGCGTGATTACCAGCAGCTTGAAGTTGTTCTAAGTCTATGCGCAGTTGTGGCAACGCGGAAAGAATTAGGGGACCAGGGAGGGCTGGATCTAGAATCTCGATGTACTAAGTCAGTTTATGTCTCATACGCAGTTTGTACCTGAGAGATTTTACCCTTGTGCGATTCGAAATACATATGAAGAGACCTTTCATAGAAGGAAAATGGCTGAAGCGTAGAGACTATCGTATCTCCTAGAGAGAACTGGCAATGGCGGTGTGCCATGCCTCTATTTGACACGAAAGGGGCTGTGCTCGGACTTTCGGATGGCTGTTCATGTACTGTGTCTGGTAGCGGCTGCTCTTCTGTAAACACAGCGGCATAGCTAGTAGAACCCAAGAAGAAGTTCCGGGATGGGTCGGGTCCGCTTTGTGTTGTTCTAGTAGCAGAATCTGGAGGAGTAGGCCATGGCCCAATCCCCGCATCATTCCTCAAAGTTGGTGGACTTAGGGTCAACGGCGTCAACCTCCCCTGACTGGATGACGGATTTGTAGCCTGCGCATCCAACCGGCGACGACGCGGCTCTGGCTTCTTGCGAGGGGTGCCAGCAGGCTTCGTCATTGGGTTAGGATGATAAAAGCACTGTTCTGTCATCCCACGAGTCTGGCACTTTGAGCATGTGGGCGTGGCATGGTCGCACTTGATTTTCGATATGCGACATGGTTCGCACGACCTGCGCGTCACGATTAGCCACCCGTGGGTATCTGACTGTCGAATTCACCAACCTGGGCTTCCCGTTCCTTCGCAGCATACTAGATGATTCTCCGAATAGTGTAAGATTAGTGCGAAAGAACTGTTCCGCACCTAAGCTCACGTATCTCCTACATACAGAAGCAGAACCTCGTCGGAGTAATTCTTCAATGTTCCGGCGAAACGGCCCCGCAGCTTGCTAATCCCAAGTAGGTCTAGATCACATCGCTTCACGCCCCATAGTCTCTCTCGCCATTGGATGAGGTTGCTGATAAGCGGGAGTCTACTGGTGATGTACATGATTCTTACTGGAAACAGCTAATGACACGGAATATTCGGAGTGAAAGAATGTCACCAGCCACACAAATTGCAGAACGCTCACCTGGGCAGTCATCAGGTGCATTCATTAGAATCCGCTCTGGAGGTGTTCGCTGATTCCTGCGTGAACAGGCTGATTGAGTACAGGTAAAGATTGAGCGATGAGCGACACTGGATTACTCGTATCGGATATGTGAAGGACTGCTGACACGCAGTACGGAGTTCTCGATGCCGATGATCTAGCGCGAACTTCGGACATCGATTCCGTCGAAGGCTCCGCGTCAGAAGTCGTATCTGACATTCTGTGGCAAGTCTTTTCCGAGCAAATAAATGCCATTCGCTATGTATGCTGGTTCTCTGTGTTAAATTTAAAAAGAGCGCCCCAGGCGCCAACGCTGAACAATGCTAGAGTAAACTTGCTACCAATCCACAAGCGTGTACATCTTCGTATGTTTGGGTATAATGCATAGCCATAATCACTGCCACCATCTTGCCTCTCAGCTCGCTACATGTAGTTGAGAAGGGACCATAATCGCCACCATCAATGTCCCTTTCTGAGGCTTCTGAGACTACTCCTGGGCAATCTCTTGGGATCTTCCCCTTCGACTATGACCTTCGTAGTGACGCGTATATTCTGCTCCTCTTCGCTCTCGCCGAGATTGCTCATTGGGTACAGCTCGTCCTGGCTCCCTGTTCTTACATCATCTTCCTCGCCATGAGTGCTCAGTTTGCTACCTTTTGTCACACGACTAGCGTTCCCTAAAGAACGGCCCTTGGATCCAGGGGTAGCAATGCCAAAGTGGTATCCCTCAGTAGAACTCTGCTCTTTTCTCGATACCCTTGCGCGGTAGAAGCCGTACATTCCAGGCATATTGGCGGTGATGATCGCTACCGCGAATTCGATAGACGTGACGATCGTGACGGAGCCGAAGATGTACGACACATCTTTCGTGTTTGCGAGTTGCCACAGGACGATGAAGCGAAGAAGCGAAATCATAATCGTGCAGCCTCCAAGGGTAAAGACGCACATCAGACCGATTCGGCGGCGGACCGTAGTTTGTACGTTCCACAGAGGGTAGATCGGGAGGAGGTAAATCACTACGTCCATGAAGACGTTCTGCATATTGTCAGTGGAGATTAGTCTGACAGGTGACGAGCGACTTACAGCAACGGAGGGCAAGTAGTATGATAGACCAGAGGAAATGCAGACAGCGTTCGGATAAAGTTCTGGAGTGAAAAAGGCTTGGATGGGGATACATTGCAGGCCGTAGAAAATCCATGTGCCGCCCGTCTGCAAGCCGACCAGGATCATAGTGGTTATTACCGCGATCCTAAAACCTGGTGTGACCTCGAGTGTGCGGCGATAGAAGAAGAGGAACGACATCTTTATGAAGAACTGTAGAAGAAGATAGTAGAACTCTTCTGCGAAGAGATACTGCCTTATGTGTCAATATGTATGACCAAGCGAACGAAAGCGCGCACTGCACGTAAGACTGCCATAACGTACAGTGCTGATTTTCTTGAGGTTTTCAGGCTTAACACGAGGGTCGGTAACGTGCCTAGAAAAACAGTTGGAAAACTTCCCTCCAGAAAGTGTCAAACTTACAGTCCACCGCCTAAGATGGTCCACATCCAAGCGATATACTGCTGCCCGATGAACAAAATCTGTCTCTGGGTCAGTCACAGCGCGGCTCAGAAACAGGGTAGGTTTAACACTCACAGTTCCAACCAGCATGAACCAGTCGTCTGTACCAAAAGGCTTTCGTATAAAAGCTCGAGTGTAAAGCCGGATAGCAGATGATATCAAGCCCATTATGAAGAATGGAACTGTGGTGATCCAAACAATGGGCTGAATATTATCGTACACCACCAAATTCACATTATCTCCGGCTCTTCGGACGAACTCCATAGTGGGCAGTGAACAGTACGTGAAAACTCCAAACGGTATGCACTTCTTCTCAACAAATACCAAAAGATCGCGAGTGTTTCGTCCGGCCGCAATAAGTCGAAGTGCTGCGAGTGAGTAAAGAGTAACCCCTTACAAAACGGGGAAAGGTATGTGTCGCTATACGCGACGCAGGAACCATTTGATTTTTGCAGCATGTGCCCAATGAAACGGTGCGTGAGTCGGCATGAAGAAGCGCTCCCGATCCTTGTCATGAAGTCGGCCCTATGTCGTTGAAGTTCGCGACTCGTTACTAGGACGAGTATCGGGTGGGGGTTGCCAACGGTCCAAACATGCGGTAGCGACATTCGGTCCTGATGAGGAGACTCCTTTGGGCACGAACGTGCGGCGTGACGCAGAGTGATAAGCGGTGGCATTACCACGGTGTTCTTCAAAACTGATGTTATCTCCCTATCGCGACTTACGTTATAGGCAGTCCGCGAGCTACCCTTAAGGCTTAACTGTAATGCCTTGTTGTATCCTGATCAACTAGAAGTAGACTTTATACTTGTCTCCTTATGTATGCGCAAATGGTATGTGGGTAGTGGAACGCGAACACTTCGGAAGTATTGTGCATTGCCCTAGTCAAAATCTGGGGTTGGACTCCACGGAAGTCTGCATGAGGTGAGATATGCTTTCATTCAAGCTCGCGCCGCGCCGTTGCCGCTTGCCGCGCCTAGATTCCGCACGCACTCACCATGCTTCCTGCGAGACATTAGACTGTCCTGGCGAGACCGTACAAGAGTGAGTCAGGAACGGCACTTTATCGGATGTAGAACTGCAGGTTTTCCGACCGAAGTAACGCCTCACAAACAGTTCATGATTGGCGCACTGGTTAAAATGAACCTTGCCGTCTCCACAGTGCAAGGCGCGCAACGTCGAGGCTTTGATATGATCAGCTGCTGAAATTCTCCGTCCCCAAGGGTCGTGGTTTTAAGCGAAATCCTTCTGTCTCTTATTCATTGCATTTTTCTGGAGCTTCTCGGCCTCAACCACGTTTTACCCCAGCAAGCAGCATGTCCGCGAAAGAGCTTAGGATCCGCCCAGCAGGTTGGGAGAGCGCTCCTGCAGAGGAGGACTTCGCTCTCTCCGATATGGACCACACCATGCCGAAGATCTATGTGCAGATAGTGGAGGTGTTCCAGCTCGCGCCACATGTTGAAAAGGCCAAGGTCGTGGATAGCATGGCCAAGGGTCTCGAAGTCACATTGAGCCAGTTCCCAATTCTCGCCGGCGGCTTGAAGATGGACGCGGACAATGGACGGCTGTGGGTGACGAAGAAAAAGGACAGTGAAGTCAGTCTGTTTGTGCAGAACCTGGAGGAAACGTTTCCTTCGTTTGAAGAGCTGGATAGGACCGATTTCCCAGCCGCGACGTTCAAGGGACACAGGTTGTTGCCCAAGGCGGTGACAGAGAAACAACTGTTCTCGCCGCTTGGGGACAATCAGGAAGACGATCTCCTCATTTCTACGTTTCAAATAAATTTCATCAAAGGCGGTCTCGTCCTCGGTGTTGCTATCCATCACAACTGTTCCGACGGCCCGGGATGCGACGGCTTCCTTACCACTTGGGCGCAGAACTCTGCAGCGGTGGCCAATGGAACTTCCTTCCAGGTAGTCCCCAAGGAAACGATGGACCGATCGCGTCTCAGTGCAAAGAAGCCAGATGCTGCGCGGTGGAAGGAACTCGACCACAAGTTCCCCGTACTTAAGGATGGCGGGGGTCCGCCTCCTCCACCGCCAGCCGACTTCAAGATGCCCGAGTTGGCTATTCGAATGTGGCATTTTCCTAAGAGTAAGACGGAGGAACTCAAGTCTCGAGCCATGACAAAGACAGGAGACAGTTGGATCTCGACTTACGATGCAATTATGTCCATCCTCTGGAAGAGTATCACACGGTCCAAGCTTGAGCTTCTCCACCCTGATCTTGGCAAGGAGGTCATCCTAGTTCATGCACTCAATACACGAAAGGTGTTGGACCCGCCTCTGCCGGAAACGATGATGGGCAATGCGGTTGCGCTTCCTCGCACCGAGCCGATCAAGATATCTGAACTTCTTGCTGAAGACAACCTTCCCAGCATTGCGCAAAGAGTGCGGAACTCGATCAAGACAATCACTCCGCAATACGTCGCTGAGCTTCCCGAGTGGATCGCGGGGCTCAACGATAGGCGGTGGATCAACATCAACATGAGTTCCTTCCTAGGCATGGACCTGGCAGGTACGAGTTGGCAAGGCATGAATGTGTACCAGAAACATGATTTTGGTTTCGGTGTCGCGAGAGCCATTCGCTTTCCCGATCCTCAATTCGAAGGCTATGTTTTCGTGTACCCGAGCAGGGCCGGTGTCAAGGCGAATGCTGTTGACGAAGGTATCGAGGTATGCGTGTGTTTGGAAAGAGGATGCCACGATCGGTTGATGAAGGATGAGGAGTTGCTGCGATACGCACAGCCTCGTGGCAACTAGGTGCGACATGGCCCGGCCTGTGCTGTATGTCACGACTTTCCACAAGATTAGAGTGTGCTTGAACATTTGCACGTTGTCGCGAAAATTCATATCCAGTGTCTCTCCTGCTTACCAATTGCCTTGTTACCCAGCAGCATACTCCCATGACGTCACACAATGCAATGTGGTAGCACCGTCGACCGAGGGTTTCCTGGGTTGAGCGCTTTTCAAGCGCCTTGTCGATTGTCTCGAACAGAATAAGTGAAGCAGCAGCCACCCGGCAGGTGGCGCCGGTTGCACACCGCGGTCGCTCGAACTCACTGTGGGATCCGAGCAAGGTGCACAACTAGTCGAAAGGTCAGGTTAAACGTAACGACCATAAGAATCAAACTGCGCCACAGTAGGCGCGGTGGTATTGTCTCGTGGCCAAACCCGGCTGTACGAAAATCGTGCTCCTCACAGTGCTGCGCCCTAGGCTGGAGTGGGCATAGTGTCTGTCCAGGTCGATTGGAGGCAGGACACGATGGCGCCTGCCAGGTCTACGAGCGCGCGCAAAGCAGCAAGCCTGAACGATGATCAAAGACGTTCTTCGTGCCAGCTCTTGCTTCACACTGCTGCCACCCCTCCGTCTTTCACAGAGACGCAAGCCAACGACGTCGAGCGACACATGACGCGCGACAGCCGCCACATGATCCGGCTTACCTTACCGTCCGCCAGTGTGCGCTGGCATTCGACAAGCCCTCTTACACAGAACGCTCACATCCCATGGATGCGCGCAACCGGGTGGAAACAACGGTATGACCTATTGCCGGACGGAAACGATTGGGTTGCGCGCCCGCACATATGTCACTGCCCGCAGCATGAGCTGGCAGCTCGTCTACCGGTCAACATCGCAGAGCCGCACTAGATCGTAATTTGCAGTTGCTCAACCAGCCGTCCCGTTCAGTGCGACCTTCATTCGTCCCCCCAAGGCTGCATTTGATGAGGTATGGCTTAGCGAACAAGGCGCAGGCTGTGCATTGCATAAGTCATGCCTGAGGCACATCGAGGCGGCTGGGGACGACTCCATGTGTTTCAGGACATGGCTCCCGCGACGAGCAAAAATCGCGACCAAAACGTGCAAAATGGGACGCGACCAGCCACTTTGGCGACAGAATCTCGACCTCAAACCATCGGTGATTTGCAGCGCAGCGCGAAGGCAGCGCGAATGTTGGTTGTGGTTTGGTGCGATCTAAAAGCTGTGCGGATGCATGCAGCTAAGCCAATAGCTTGCATTTGCCGGTTGTCCTTCACCGGTCCTCGCGGGGCAGCGTAAGATGGGCGGGAATGCCACCAGACTAATCGCCATCTGAACTTCTGACAATCAGCCGCTCTGAGACAGATTCTTCTTGCGCGTCCTCCTCGAGTAGTGTTGGACGTCCCCCATTCTGGTCAGACCCTTCGCGCGTGCCGTTCCCTGTTGCGCATCGCTGTTCTGCCCGGGTACGAGCCGTTGTCTTCCCGTCTTCACCATCTCCAGTCCGTGGCTCGAGCGCTGGGTCATCATCCCACAACAGGATTCTCATAGCCGTCTGATGCGCAAGGTCTAGGAAGACCCTAACTTCTGTCTGGCCCCGGCCGCCACTTGCGCGTCATGTCGACATACTCACAGCACTACCAGACCTACCAGGACCAGCCGCTTTTCATCGATCCGCATGCATTTGTCTATGGTCAATATGACAGCCGGCGCTCGAAAACACCAACAGATTCCCTGATCAACCATACTGGACTCTCGCCTGGCCCGCTTGCGACCCCACCGCCTGTGAGCCGCGGTCTGCCGCAACAACCGGAACTGCCCCAAGACCAGCCACCCGAGTATATGCAATGGGAGATTGACAGCTCTTCGACCTCTCCCACGTCTGTAAGGACGCCAGAAGGCTCATCATTTGAGGGAGACATGATCGATTACACGCCTAACTACCACCATAACGGCAATACCATGTCATCCCACGGCTCACACCACTCCATACCCGGGGTGGATTCTGGCATGTTGTTCAGCGATCAAGGTTTGTCATCTTGACATAACTCAGCCATATCCGCTGACACCCGCATAGCAGTCCAGGCGGCGTTTAACGCTACAATGGCTGAGACGCAGCGGTATCAACAGCAGTATACTATGCAGACCCAACCATCACACCACGTAGCACCGGCACATCCTCAAACCAACATGTACAATCAGAACTATACTACCCAGCCACCTCGCCATGACCCTTGGAATGGACAAGCACCTTCGCGGTCCTCAATGGTCCCTCGATCCGGCCATGTCGTTTTCGACCCTGCGAGCGATCCGATCAATTACTCGGACTATCTGGTGGATGTGGACTCGTGGGCAGCGCAATATACAGACCCTTCCTCCCTGATCTCACCTAGCGAACCCACGACATCATTCCAAGGTGAACTATACTTCACCCAAGGCCAAAATCTTCCTCATCGCCCGTTCGACCATGTGCCAAGAACACAACTTCCGACTCATCAGTCCATAGAGATGCAGTTCACGCGCGCATCACCACCACCCGACCAGCAAAACTTTGTCAACTACAACGCATCATCTAGTCTCTTCACGGATACTTACATCACCAGCAACCAATTTCCCGCCCCACCATCGACGGCCTCATCGACGGGCTACCACCCAAGGTCTCCGTATCAGCCAGAAGTTAGCCCTTCCGCACCCAGTCCGGGGAGCTCCGATGGCGTATACTCATCTTATCAACATTCAGACTCTGAGATGATCTTCGACCAGTATCAGACACAGCAATACACCCATCTGCAACAACTGCCGCAGCTACAGCAACCACACCAACCTTCTATCAAGATGGACTATTCCACAGTCAGCGCTGTACCTGAACTGAGTTTCGATGCATCTCCTGAGCCAGAGTCATCGCAGAGTGCAGCACAGAAAGCACTGGCAGCAAAGTCTGGTGGCAGAGCGTTGGGCACTCATCTCGAGCCGACTGTTGCCAAAGCAGCGCATGATATGCGTAAGATTGTGGCATGCTGGCATTGTGTTTTGCAGAGGGACAAGTGTGGGCCGGGCGATATCTGCGAGCGTTGTTTCAAGCGATCTCAGCGACCGAATGCTGATTGCGGCCTTGGATGTAATCGGCTGAAGCTCATCGATTTGTCGCCATACTTCCTTCCTTCTCTGGTTACGCAAATGCATGAGGACGCAAACCTCACGCATTTCGTGACTCAGTACATCCAACAATGGGGAAGTGTCGAATTAACCGTCATGATGACATGCGGCCAAGACAATATGCCTCGGATGCCAGTGAAGGTGTACGAGTTCATCCCCCGTGGCGACGCGTTGCTAGTGCAAATCCAGTACAAGACGGATCCTGTCACACACACGAGAGTCGCTATCCAGAAGCAAAGCCCAGCACTAGGCATGGTGCACATCAACCACAACGAAGAGAAGAAGTACGACAGGTATATCACCGAGATTGTCGACCATCACCTCGACGCCTTTGGCGAGCTTTGCTGGATGGAAGATGACAATGACTTCCAACAGAAGCTCTTCAAGCTGATGACGCGCGTGAAGCCAAAGTCGGACGACGAGGCAAAGCTACTCCGTGAAATTTTCCGCCTTATCGTGGTCACGTTCATCATGTCACACACACTCACCATCGCCGAGGAAACGAAAGCCGCAACACTGTCACGCATGCACTCGTACAGCGGTCACAACTCTTACGTCGAGAACTACACATCGCCGCGCATGACCAACCGACAGCTCAAATACTTCTTCTCTCGTCTGCAACGCTCAATTCAGACTACTGTTCTGAACAAGCTTCAGCAAATCTTCAAATCTTCCAAGGGCTGCGATAAGTGGCTTGCCGCTTTTGTCGCGGTGCTAGGTATGTGCATGGCGCTTGAAGACCAGCAAAAGACCATTCACCTAGTCATGTCTACCAAGGCTACTACAGAGCGCTTAGACCTGAGAGACGCGCAGAGCCAGGCGGATATCGCGTGTCGTGAGATTGATCAGCGGATGCACTTCGTGCAGCAGATATTCCGATGGAAGTACAACCGCAAGCATAATCCCATGCGCGACGCTGATCACGACTGGGAAAAGGAGGTGGGCTTCGGAGATGCGAGCAGTGTCAACTTCGTGAGACAAGTTGCGCAGTTGGTCAAGGAGAACAGTAAGTCGATACCATCGCATTACTTGGATGTTGCGAGAGAGGCCTTGCTAATGACAATCCAGTTGATTTCCTGCAACAACGGCAGCAGGTCAGCATCTCAGCCGACAACCAGACGAAATATACGTCACGTCTTGTGGGACAGTTCTTGCTTTCCTTCTGGCTTCCTAGCGTGTAGAGCGCTTTGGCTGATCAAAGCTTGAAACACCATCACAAGTCCGCCACCGAGCAACGCCCTCGTCTGCAGCATTCGCATGAGCGTGTCGCTCCGACGCTCTATTCACGACATAATGTATAACGATCGTTTCCCTCATTCTCTCTTCCAGCGTTAGAGTCTTTGCATTTAGGCCACGCTGACCAGCTATTTCACGCAACAAAAAATACGTTGAAGGGTCAGTTGTTCAGTAACAATCTCGATCTACGACTTCATGATCTTCATTCACATTCTTGGCTTTGCGAAACATTAGCCACTTATTTTTATACCCTTTGGTTTCGTCACGGATGTCTTATTCCATTCTTGTTTGGAGATGCGATGGCTTCATCCCTCTAAAGTAGAACGATGCGTTATTTAGTCTAATGGGATTCCTCGCTTGTATCAATCTTGTTGACGATCAGCGTGCATGATGTGAGGGGCATGGATGTGAGTTTTCCGTAAGGACCACACGGCAAAACGAGGCAAGGCGAGGCAAAGTCTAGAGGGAACACCCTCGTTGAGCATACCCCATTCCGTGATCACGGACAAGGTTAACCCATATGTCCCTGTGCCGACTCCCGACCGGGTGAGAGTCAATTAAGGTTTGCGCATCATCCGCAGCTGATTTCCCCACTAAGCATCTTAGTACTTTGGACGACGACCCGCGACGGATGTGGCGCAAATGCGATCGCCGATTGAGTTCTGCCTACGTTTCTAGGCCTATACTAAGATAACGCATTCTGGTACTTGTGTGTAGTCACGAGCTCAAAAGCTTTTAGTCTATCAAGCCTCAACTCCCGCGTTTGGGACTAATGATAAGGTTTCGTGTGTACCGAGGGCCTGGAATGTGGGTACAGAGATGAGGGTGTGAGCAAGGCGAGTGTGGCGGACTAATGGATTTTGTTCAATGCAGGGCAATAAGTTCAAACTAGAGCTGCCTGAGTGAGGAGGTATTCGGACCGAAGCGTGATTTTGATTATGATATGGTGTGTAGAAGAGGGGTATTGCGTGGGTGAACGCAATAGTTGGAAAGGTCGATGTGAGTATCAAGAAGGAAAAATGATCATGTGGATGTAAAGTATGTATAAATGTATTGAGACGAATGATACACAAAACGCAGCTCCAGTAAACAAGAAGATTACTACCGATTGAGTAGTCAAGTGCGCTCCGTGTCGTGTAAAACCAAAGAAAAGGATGCTAAATGACAGGTGGTATACCGAGAACGCCAATGCAACCATGCCCAAGCCTCCCAACCAGCATTACTTCCATGACGAGAAAGAAAAGGCAAGTGGTAATACGGACCCTTCCGTTATGCGTGTAACAGCTCACTAGAAGCTTGACTGCAATCGTCCGGAACATCGTCGTCGTCATCACTACTCTTCAGATCTCCTTTCTCAAGCTCGATGCTCATCCAGCGCCAGTCAGAGATTGAGAAACTCTTCTTGTTACTATTGCGGCTAGTCAGCTCTCTTCCTGCCGCAAAGTAACAAGAGGGAGAAAGCAGTGGTGGATTACCTACTACCTGGCCTTTGAGACGTTGGCCTTCGGACTGCTGGACGCATTCGGGAAGAGGAGCGCAAGGCCCTCTTCCCAGCCCCTCTCAGTGACAATGTCAATAACGGCGCGGCCGGATTCGTCGAGTAGTTGAAGGTCGACGGTGCCACCCATGTCGATCAGAAGCTTGAGGATCTCAGCATCGCCGTTCTCGACGGCTTGCAGAATAGCATTCCAGCCGCGGTGCATCTTGTTGATGTCCGCGCCGCGTGTGAGCAACATCTGAATGATCTCTGTGTCGCCTGAGTAGCGGCGGAGGGCTTTGACAATGGGCAAGTGCTCGCCAGGGGCGTTGGGGTCGGCATTCGCGACGTCGAGAAGGTAGCGAACAATGACCTTGCGTTCTTCGCGAATGGCCGTTGTGAGTGGAGAGAAGACACCGCAGTTCTTGTCTTCGACGCTGACGCCTGCTGCGAGGAGAAGCTTGATGCTTTCGAGTTGATTGGCTACAACAGCCATCTCGACGACACCACGGAAGGCACGTGGATTGGGGGTTGCGGCAAGGAGTTTCTTGAGAATGGTGGGGCGCTTGACAGCCATGCATAGAGGCCAATCCTTGCCACGGATGGCTGGGTCTGCGCCGCGAGAGAGAAGGATATCGACAAGCTCGCCGTGATCGTCGTTGATGGCGGTAGTAAGCGGTGTGCAGCCATCTGGTGTGCGGTCGTTGGGGTTGACACCCTGATCGAGCAGGTAAATCATCGCGTCCTTGTCATTAAACTTGACAGCCGTTTCGATAATACCCTTGGGCTTGTTAAGGTCTGCGCCAGCGGCAACCAGTTGCGGGAGGAAATGCGTGCGCTTGTGTGTGATACACTTGAAGGCCGGGTACTCCGCAGCGTTGAAGTTGGGGTCTGCGCCATGCTCTAGCAGATAAGTGACGATCTCCGGGCTGTTGTCACGAATAGCTGAGCAGAGTGGTGTGTAGACTCCGTCTTTCCGCAGGTTGGGTGATACACCAGCTTCCATGAGGATCTTGATGGAATCCAGCTTCTTAAGACTAGAAGCCAATTCCATGACACCTGGTGTCTTCTTGGTGTCAGCACCGCGAGAAAGCAGCAGCTGAAGAGCTTTTGGCTTGTAGGTGGATGGCCAGAGCGGGTGCTTAGGGCCTGGAAGGTTGGGATTCGCTCCGTGGTCGAGCAGCACAGTCATGAGATCTACACGGTTCGCCTGGATAGCCTGGAAGAGGGCCGTTGTACCTTCTCCATTCTTTGCGTTGGCATCGCCATCCGCGCTCAGGAGCATTTCAACACACTTGGGTGAAGTGGTCTTGTTCATGGCTGATACGAGTGCCGTAGAACCATTTTCCATAATGAAGCCAGCATCGCCGCCATTGGCGAGGTACAATTGAACGAGATCAATAGAGTTCTGAGACGCAGCCAGCGCTAGAGGTGATTCGGAATCGGGGCCGGCGGACAGGTTAGGATCAGCGCCATGCTTTAGTAGTGTCTTCGCGCATTCGAGACATTGGGCACGAGTGGCGGCGAACAAGGGTGTGACACCTTCGCGATCGAAACCGTTCGCATCCGCACCATATCGTAGAAGCAGCGTGATACTCTCCACGTCTTGATTTTGGGCAGCGACGCGAAGCATTGCTGACTCCATGTGAGGTTCTGCTTTAGCACCGCCGTCAAGGAGCTGCTCGAGCATCCGGTGCCTCCTCTGTTCGACAGCGTTGAAGAGTGCTGCCTTGCCACCAACATTCTTGGAGCCTCCACTTTGGCGTGGCGCCCAGTGCGGCGATGTGATGGCAGAATCCACCTTGGATGAAGAGTGATGATCGTCCATGTAGCGCTCGCTGACATTGAGACTGTGCAATTTCTCCTCCATGGTGGGCGACCGGGTAGAGGAGTGAGATGCGACATCCTCATACACCGGATCCTCGTGATACCGAACATTCTGATGGTACATTGTGTCCCTGGTTGATTCACTGGAACGAGCACTGGCTGGTGCGCGCCAGTTCTTGTGAAGATCAACGATTCCTGGCGAGAGGCCAGTGTCCTCATGCCTGAAATTTGAACTGTGACTGTCATACGAGTGTCCTTCCTCGTGGCGAAGTTCGTTCAGTGACGGTCTGTCCATACGGTGTGAAGGATGTGAAGGTGGTAAGAGGGGGTGGTCTCCATGATTGCTCGGAGCTTTTGTAGGTGGTGTCGGTGGAAGATCGGATGTCGGCGCTGGGTGTAGAGGTGGAAGGCTGGAAGCTTTGCTTGGGTTCAGTCGCTCCAACGCGGCAATCAGTCCGGCATATCCAATGCCCATGGAAGCATCGGCTCGCGCGTCGCCTAGTGTCCACCTGAACATAGCAGAGCTGACTTTGAGGGAGTCACGACTTCGTGACAGTGTGTGGCGCATTTTCTCGACATCTGTGTCAGCGAACATCATTCGGAACTTCATGCCAAAGCCGCCTTTGTGGTTCTCCTTGTCGACAACTGTAGCAAGTAATGCTGTCAGCAACAGTCCGCAACAACCATGCAAGCGAGGGTAATAGAAGCAGACAATCCAAGATTTGGGGAAACGTACACTTGTTGACCATTTGGGCCAAAACAGAGAACTCTTCGTTGACTTGGCGGACCCTTCTGTCAAGTTCTTGAGATACCTCGACGGGAAATCCACTTCGTGTTTTCGAAGCTTCCGTGACACCGGCCTCAATGGACCATAACACCTGACAAAGTTCGATGAACTCTCTGGCAAGTGGCTCAAAGCCATGAATAGGTGTCTTTGCTGTGCTCAGGTATTCGAGCATGCGGATTGCGATGGTGTTTCCCTGTGCGTTGACCCGCTTGCACAGATCAACCGATGTCTCTTTTGCTGGAGCCATGACAAAGATGGTAAAAATGAACGAATGCTGGGGGAATCAAAGAGACCAACGAGCGGGTCAACGAGGCTTCTTTACAGTGCACTCGAGAGCCCTGACTAGAGACTATCTGTGGCCCGCTCCAAATACCGTGGTAAGCCAGGCCGTCCGTCTGCTCTAGCCCGCATGAGCATCGAGTCAAGGAGGCGCGACCAGGCGAATCGCGTCGCGTCATAGCTCTAAGGTTGTAATGGGCGCTCGAAAGGCCCGGAATAAGGTTTAGGTTCTCGCCTTCGCCGGGCTTAGTGCCAAGAGCTGTATGGCAGCGCCCCAGGTTGTTCTAGGGATATCCTAGATGACACCTGCCATTCCACGTGAAAGTGTGCGTGCATAGGGGGAAAACATACGGTCGGTGCTGTGGGCCGAAACCTATCTCCGGGAAACTGTTGTACGCTACACAGTTTAGCAAGACATAGCACCGATGAATATCATTTTGCTTGCCGGCAGCTTCCTTTTAGCTGATCATTGTGACTGCAGCGTGCAGATTGTGCCTGCTGGCACAGCTGCATGCCACACTACTGCTAGCCGAGCATCGTGCGGGTTGATCTTTCTCGGGTATCTAGTCCATACTTGGATAGCTGCCTCGTGCTGCTTGCATACATGTATGATCTAAGCGTTGGCTATGCGAGGAGCGGTATCTCCCCCAACTGACTCCAAAATTGGTATGCGTGTGAACGTCTCGACAGCCCAGATAGTGCACGAAACAGAATCTGCCCAAACCACGCGGATGCTAGATGCAAAGTCATCTCGTATCAGCCGCCAGTGTTCAGCCCAAAGAACGAGCCGTGCATGGGTACGTTCGGCGTTGCATGAACAAGGCGCCGAACGTAACGGGAAAAGCAAAAGAGCATTCGCCTACCAGCCACATATTCGTAATTGCCATCTGGGGTCCATCGGTCATGTCTTTCCGGGCTATCTAGCTCCACCTGCGATAACCCTGCGCGCAGTGTACGTACGCAGACTACCTTTAGGCCGCACGGCCCGAGACACATCATTTGAGTGGATGGTACGCCGTTCCGCTAGAGGTGAAGTTCGGGGCATCCAAAGCTCGTTGCCCCATGAAGAGAGGCGTCTCGCTGCGCCAGGGATTGCCAGAAGGGTCGCCGAAGCTTCGTTGAAACCTCGTCTACCCCTGGCTTCGGAATCGTATTGCTAGCTGTGCCGCACAAGATCGATCTAAGGCTGGTGCCACCAACAGCCGCAGCGAGACCTGATCTCTTCGGACATACCTCCGCCCATCCTCGAAAATTCCGTCTGGACAAATGACAAGTGACAAAATTGAACAATACAGGAGTGGGGCTAACTCCCTCCATCCACAAGGGTAGCGGAAAGTCTAGCCAACTATTGAGCGCGTGGGAGCCGTAAAGATGTCTTTCGTGGACGTCCGCTATGATTGGTCCCCGACTAAGTTTCGCAATGATGCAAGATACAAAAGGGCAAAGACTGGCTCACTAGTACCAGATTTTCAGCCAAGCACGTTGCGAGCTCTTGCCGAGGATGATGACTTCCGGCAGCTTGCTGATCAAGAGGCTCCTAGCGAGCCGCGTCTGTACCCAGTCCAAGGTCTCTCGACGTTTCAGGCCGTTTTGAAATGAGGCGTTGACAGTGGCTCGGAATATGAGCGTTGCGATGATCTTCATGGAATTGCAAACCTTGGGCGTCTGCAGTCATGCAAATCCTCCGCAATTACTCATCTCAGGCTCAGATCCTAGGTACGCCTAACACGACGCTAGCACGTGCCGCGACCGCGCTATTGGTAGAACGCCCAGTACCTGCGAGGGGAGGATTCTGGGCCGTTCTTGCGCACTTCGCCGTTTTTGCTAGTGACCTTGGACTTTGTCGAGTGTACAATGTTCTCGCCGATGTGCGGTCTAGTACTCTTTCCATGAGACGCCAACTTGGGCGAAATGCATTCGCGAAGGATTTTGTCTCTGTCAGAACACGTTCTTTTGTAGAAGGACAAGCGTAGCATGGGGCGGCACGGCTATGCAAGATCGGAGATGAAGTTCTGAGGAAGGGTTGAGCATGACGACTAGAGGTGAGTCAGTTGGCATCGGAAGCACGGAGTGCTCCCACTTGGCGAGTATGTCGTAAGGTAGCGACCGCGTCGGCACCACAAACAGAATGGCTAAGGCTTGTCATTCTGCAGTGCGTGCAATCGGTTCCTGGTAGTCGGGTGTAGCTCTTGCAGCATCCTCGTGATAGTCCACAACTTCCACACGTATTCCTTCAGCCCGCAGGAGGAAGCAAAAGAGTACTCCTTTGACTCGAAACGCGGTCCGGGCTGGTGCTTGAGCTTGTATTCTGGTATACGGCATGATTGCGATAGCTTTGATGTAGCCCGCGAGAGAAGATTGTGCATTGCAAAACCCAATACCAGATTCCTTGAGCTGACGAAGGGTGGGCCTAAGTCCGCTCAATCAGGGTATGCATGTTTGGATTCCTGGAACTGCTCGATGCTAGTACTTGGATTGAACGGCTGACCAGTGCGCTGAGTACGATCGATCTGATGCGCGATGTGCTCAATGTGAACATCCCTTCACGATGCGTCAGGATGATAGGCGAGGATATATGTGGCGCCCTGTGGGATCGAATGAGCCAGGATCTGGTACGCATCTCATCTCTCCACACTGCGCACTGCTTACCGAGATCGATCAGACGTGGCGTATTCGATATCTCAGACAATGCATTGGGGACCTAGTGTATTTTCCGAGAGTTCAGCCTAATTGTGGCGTCGTTGGAAAAAACAGGCGTGGCTCAGGTGGTAGGAGCTGTACCCAAGCTCAACGAGATCACGTGATACTGGAGTCCGAGCCGAATGCCAAGCAGGCGCGCCTGTCTTCGAGCGCGCCAACACCCGCGACCACACCCTGCAAAGGCTTCCAATATGAGCGGACATCAGCTTCCAGTCGCGCCGGCTAGTGACGCGATGCCTACGGATCTCTCCACCTTCAATATCGCCGATCTCATCAAGACGCCGCATAACGCGCGTTTGTACAACGAAGTGCAAAACCTCAAGAAGCTCATCAATGAGCTTGTAGACTACCAGCTCGCCCACCCAAAGAATACGAAGCCAGGTTCGCGCGAAGATATTGACAAGGAGAAGAAAGCCACACAAGACATAGAGAAGCGGGAGAAGTACATCCGCGCGCAACTGTCGATTGTCAAGACCTTGTACCGGCAGAGCGTGCTGAAAGTGCGCGAGGAAAAGTCGAAGACCTCCGATGACAGGGCGGTGAACGATGCGCTCATTCTGGGTCTCCACAACCTCAAGTATGAGGAGCAGTCGCTACGATCCGAGATCTCTGCTGCTGAAAACTACGAGTGCGTCTTCGCGTGGAAAACTGCGTCCATCGCTAACTATTGTGTAGCCACAAATACATGAAGCTACCACTCATCCCCCGCGAGCAGTTCCTCGAGCAGTTCCCCGAGCACCAAGATTCGAATGAACACGACCTTATGACGGCGCGCATCGAGCACGAACACCAAGTCCGTCTCAAGCTCGAGGAAGCGCGGCAGGAGAAGCTGAAGCAGAAGCAAAAACTCATTGCGGAGGTTAAGAAGGGCAAGGACGATCTCACCAAGCTGGACACCATGGTCGAGAAGTTCATCGAGGCTGCAGAACCGATCAAGAAAGTGCTGGCTACGGAGTAAATACTTGCTACTGGATTTTCTTCTTGGACTTGATGCGATGCAGCACTGGAACTATGCTTATACTTGCACTTAGGGATGTCAACATCGTTGAGAAGGACGGGTTTGAAGCAAAGGCTCAAACATGGCAGCCTGCACCCATCCAGACTGGACTTGCAATGCCGTCTACGAGCGGAAATGCGGCGCCAAAGACTGCTCCCTTGTAGTCTACTACCACGCAAGCTCGCAAAGACGGACATGGCAGACCGGGATACACTACCTGGTTAGTTTGCTAAGGGTGCGCTCAGTTCGACTTGAGGGTCATGCACGTCCTGTCCTGAGGAAGCAACGCAGTCGCTGCAACATCGCAGCTACAGTAGCGTGTGTTGGGAAAGGTCAGGGGAGCCAAAGTAGTTGATGCAGGAACAATGGGAGCTCGTAATAGTTTGACTAGTAACAGACACGGTACCATTAGCCGGTGCTGATTAGGTGGTCAATTTTGGCGCAAAGCCGAGCCTCTACATTCTCTCCTCGCGCCTTGTCATGTGTGTGCGCGAAGCAGACCCGTGTCTGGGGTAGGATTGAATGGTGGGACTGATGCCTGGTTGTGGGGACCCTGGTCTCCACCTGTCTTGGCGCGTCGGCGATTACGGATATCCGCCCACGCCCGTCTTCGCCCTGTCCCTCATTACACCACACCTTGTTCCCCGCACACGCGCCCACTCTGCCGCCATGGTTATTGCTCTAGAGGGCAGTGCTGAGCTCCTCTGCGCATATCCGGTGCCTGCGAGCGGCCTCTCGAGATGCCGTGGGCCGCCATCACTGCCGGCGCAAGATGCCTCGGACTGCATACGTACTATGCAGGACTGGTTCAAAGCGCCTGCGCATACGGAGCAAGAGCCGTCGCCCAAGCGACGTAAAACTGGTGATGGCAGGGCTATCTCTGTGCCTTGGCGGGCGGACGCAGACGCAAAAGATAGTATCGTCTTGGCCAGAGTATCTATTGACTTGGTTAGTGGGCTGGCCAACATCTGTGATGCTGGACTGACCCGTATGCAGAACATGCCTCTTCCTTCGCCAGACTTCATGGACACGACGGACGCCTCAGCCACACCGCAAGATTCCATACCTCTAGAACTCGAATCGTGCCACAGGGATCGGGCAAAAGAGACCCTGCAAATTAGACTCCGAAACATGGTCGATAGAACGGGACTTGACCTGGCCGCCACAACCTCTTCCGCCTTCGCAGACTCGATCCTGCCCCACCTTCGGACCGTGACTACATTTGCTACTACGCGTCGAGGCAAGAACACCAAACCCGCGTCTCGAGCAGCTTTCTGTCGCTGTCAGCTGTACGCGCCCGGTGAGGGACGCAGTATACACAAATTGGTTGTCGAGATACGGTGGACCTTGGGCATGTCAGTGGTTGAGGACCTAGCCGTCACACACCATTATATGGCCGCGGATCTGAGTCTTCTCCGCGTCTACATGACTGACGAGTTTACAAGAGGCGACAAGAAATGGACTTTGTCTGATTTCTACACTTCGGTTCATGTGCCAGCAGCAGACATGGATGTCTCCCCACGCATCAAACAGAGTTTGCTCGAGACCAAGCTTCTACCTTTCCAAGAGAGGACCGTTGATTGGCTCTTGCGTCGAGAAGGCGTTGCATTCTCATCCTCTGGGCTGCTCGAGCCATTCGTCAACAGTTCGCCACCAGCATCGTTCAGGCAGACTCAAGACGCCCTGGGAACACCGTGCTATGTCAGCTATCTCCGAGGCTCTATTGTTACAAATATAGATGCAGCCAAGGACGACGCTCTGCGGTCACTGCGCGGCGGCATACTCGCCGAAGAGATGGGCTTAGGTAAAACAGTCGAGCTAATCGCACTCATATCCCATCACAAGCGAGACATCCCCAAAGGAAACGTCTACGACGTATACACTGAAGCTGAAGTTAAGCCCTCAGGTGCTACGTTGATCATCACTCCACCTTCGATCCTAGAACAGTGGATGAGCGAATTGCGCACTCACGCCCCTGATCTCAAAGTCTGCCATTACAAGGGTCTCCCACCTCCGACTGCACCAAAGAGTGTCCATGCACCATCTACCATTGAGCATCTCCTGCAATACGACGTAGTGCTAACGACGTATCATGTGCTCTCGAAAGAGATTCATCACGCTGTACCTCCCCCGGAGCGCAGCTCTCGACGCCCCAAACGCCACGAGCGTCGCACTAGCCCTCTCGTCGGCATCTCCTGGTGGAGAGTCTGCCTAGACGAAGCGCAAATGGTGGAGCGTGGGGTCAGTCAGGCCGCCCAAGTAGCGCGGATCATTCCGCGGTGTAACGCCTGGGCAGTTTCCGGCACTCCTCTTCGCAAGGACGTCCAGGATCTACGTGGTCTTTTGATCTTCCTCAGATGTGACACATTTGTAAACCACGAGGCAATCTGGAATCGCCTCGACAAAGCGTCGTTCAAGAGCATTTTCAGCGAGATTGCCCTACGGCATACCAAGGACAGAGTTCGCGATGACCTTCAGATACCGCCTCAGAAACGCGTTGTCATTACAGTTCCTTTCACAACTATCGAGGAACAGAACTACAGCGAAATGATGCGTCAAATGTGTGATGCATGTTGGCTCACACCTGAAGGGCAGCCCTTGGAAGAAGGTCGCGACGAGACCCATCCCCAGGTTGTCGAGCGCATGCGGGAATGGCTGGTCAGGCTGCGCCAGACGTGTCTCCATGCGAACGTGGGTCGAAAGAATCAAAGAGCCTTGGGTGGAAAGAAGGCGGCTTTGCGCACCGTACACGAAGTTCTGGAGGTCATGATTGAGCAGAACGACACCAAATGGAAGTCAGAGGCTCGCGAAATGATTCTATGTCTGATCAAGATGGGTCACATTCATGCTTATTCCGAAGATCCAGTACACGCACTTGAGTACTACTACAAAGCCCGAGAAGAAGCAGAGACATATATCAAGATATGCAGAGGCGAGCTACGCGCGGAGCAGCAGAAGCTGGGCCGCGCATCTACAGCTGACCTTCGTGAGGCTGATGAAGAGCAAGATGTAGCTGCAGATAAGATGGGCCGTATCCCGATTCTGCGTAAATCGCTACGGTCATTTCTGGAGCTTCAGCATGCCGCTCAGTTCTTTAGCGCCACTTCGTTCCATCAGAGAAAAGAATTGCGAATGTACAACACGGACCCAGAATCGGATAGGTGGCGCGAGTGGGACGAGTCTGAGACATCTTACTACGAGGCGGCCAGGGCCATTCGCCATGAGCTGCTGGAGGGATCGAAGAGTAAAGCGCAGCAGCAAATGGCCAAAGTCAATACCAAAACGCCTCTCCAATTGCCTACGATCGCTGACCTCCCAGGTCTTGGGGGTATTGAAGCGCGAAAGATTCTTGACACGATGGACAACATCAGTGATTATTTGAATGAGCAAGCTCAGCAGATACACGCTTGGCGCACAAGAGTTATTGACATTCTTCTTACGCGCTTGGTTGATGACGAAGACGACAAAGAGTTGACAGGAGAAGAATACGATGACTCGCTCAAGGCCCAGGATGAGCTATATGTTTACATCATGGCTCTTCGAACACTCGTCGCAGATCGCAACGCTGCTGTAAACGGTCTACAGGACACTCTTGTCGAACACGAGCTTAGGGCTGCCGAAAAGCAAGCCCTGAGGAAAGACAACGACGAAGGCGATCGTGGTCACGCACCTCAACTTGTGCTTGAAGTTGTCAGGAGACGACGCGAACTGCAAGCGAAACTCCGGGCTGGATCTTTGAGGGGCGTTATCTCTAGTATTCGCTCCTTGATGACTACTCTGCAATGGAAAGCGAACAGTGGTGATGTCCGCGCTTCTTCCGAGCTCGAAATCCTTCAGACGCACATCACTAAGGTTCAGGCTATAGTCACAGAACAGGCAAAGGTTATCACTGAACTTGAGAAAGAGCAGGAACTGTATCGAGGCACCATGAACCAACGTCTAGAGTACTATCGGCAGTTTCAACATATCTCCGATACCGTCGCAAAGTACAAGGAGACGCTAGACAGCAGATTCGACCAGCGCGAGTTCGACAGAACCGACGACTTGCGAGAGAAACGCGAGAACAACGCCAATGGCTTCAAAACAAAGTGCACATATCTGAAGCATCTCCGGAGTGAAAATCTGAAGGAGACGACAGCCGAATGTATCATTTGTAGGGAAGACATTGAGATCGGAGTCTTGACGGCTTGCGGTCACAAGTACTGCAAAGAGTGCATCAATCAATGGTGGCAGGCACATCGGACCTGCCCAACTTGTAAGCAGAAGTTGGGCTCGTCCGACTTCAAGGATATTGTCTTCAAACCGACCGAAATCAGAGCGAAAGAAGAGATGGACGCAGCTGCCAGTCGGACGCATGCTTCTACGCCAGGCTCTTCGTCCACCACGTCCATCTACTCTGACCTGTCTGACTCAACGATGAAAGAGATCAAGATGATCGACTTGGAAGGCTCATACGGCACAAAGGTAGATATGATCGCGCGTCATTTGATCTGGATCCGCAACAACGACCCTGGTGCGAAGTCCATCATCTTCTCCCAGTTTGGCGACTTCCTCGAAGTGCTCTACGAAGCGCTGAAAAAGTGGAAGATTGGTGCCAGCAGTATCACTGACAAGAACGGCATCCGGGAGTTCAAGCTAGATCCCAGTGTCGAGTGTTTGCTCCTGGATGCCAAAACCGATTCTTCAGGCCTAAGTCTTGTAAACGCTACCTACGTCTTCCTCTGCGAACCGCTCATCAATCCCGCGATCGAACTCCAAGCCATCAACCGCGTCCACCGAATCGGGCAAGAACGACCCACGACGGTTTTTATGTACCTTATCAGCAACACAGTCGAAGAAGCCATCTACGATATCTCTGTCGCCCGCCGCCTCGAGCATATCAGCAACAACACATTGTCGAAAACACCGATGCAGTCTAATCCCACTACTCCCGCTATCAAAGAACAGACACTGGACGCTGCGAACTCGGCCGAACTCCAAGCTGCGCCCGTCAAACAGCTCCTGCGCAAGAAGGGCGAAGGAGAGATTGTCAAGGAAGACGACTTGTGGCACTGTCTTTTTGGCAAGCAGCGGAAAGCGGCGAGACCTATAGTGGAGAGGGAGGTTGGCCGTGAACTAAGGGCGCAGGCAGCAGAGGCGAGGATCATGGGATCGCCAGATGCAGGTCCCCGTGGCGCGTCGTCGACTGCGCATTCGGGCACGTTGGGACAGGGTGCGGTTCAAACTTTACCAATCCTTGTAAACAATACGCCAACTTCTGATCTTTCCGCAGCTGCCCGATCGAGGCAAGAACGTTTGGCGCCATTGGCCCCCGATTATGTAGCACATCCCTTGAGGTAATCATGTCAGTGTTGCGATAGCGTGGTACTGGGTAGCTGTATTCATATACACGAGGCGTACTTGATGAGATCTACACGAATGAATTACAAAGATGTATATATATTGAAAGGATGACAAAATGCACCTAGGCGTGCATGGGTCTTATACTCGCCGAATAATATGATTAGAACACAGCTCGTACATGTGTTGACACGAGTTACATCATAGCGTTTGACAGTGATGGACGAACATTGGACTAGACATTCCACATCGAAGCATGGCTGAAGATTGCAATGGTGGTTTTCATATTTGATCAGTAAGAGGAATAGCTCGTAGAGAGCGACTAAAGGCCTGCCTATGTGGTATCATGCTAAAAAGAGACACAAACGCCGGAACCAAATGCAAACGCAGATGCAGTGAGGATGCCAGCCCAGGATAAAGAAGGTCCGAAACGCCAGCGCTAACAAGAAAAGGGGAGTGACAGCAAAGAGGGGAAGAATATATGTACGAAGAGAAGAGAAAAAGCATCACATGACTGGACCGACCAATCGAAACAAGGTGTTGCAGCGCCTACACTCTAGGCGTCCTCCACTCCCTCACCTCCTGGCGCCCACCTTCATCAAACCCGGCCCGCTCCATGAGCTTCGTGAACGTAGTGTTCGCCGAGTCTGCCGTGAAGCGATTGTCGCGCCGCATACCAGGTGCCTGTGGAGGCGCCAGGAAACTCGGTGCTGGCATCAAGACATCAATGGTCTCTGAACTGCCGCTGCGCGCGACATTCGGACGCTGTTGCCCTTGCTGTGTGTTGAATGTCTGCGTGCTGGTACGGAGGGAACTCGAGCGCCGACTAGCAGAATGAATGCGTTTGGGCTTGGGAGGCGGGGTCTGGTACGGATCTGTGTAGTTCCCTGCGCGCACGGGAGGAGGGTGGAGAGGTGCAGGGTTTGCTGGGAGACCGCCCGTGAAGCCAAAATTCAGTTTGGGGGTGCGGTCCCACATGCTTTTTATCCTGGGGGTAAAGCCGTGGACGGGCGGGTTGGCGTTTGTTTCCTTCATGCCTTGGACGATTCGGTCGGTGGAGTTGGGGCTCGAATGCGCGGAGTGGCTGCCCCGGCGCATGAAGTCGGTCCGCGCGGCGTGCTGGGGGTCGTAGATTGGGTCGCTGATTTGGCGTGCTACATGGCCGAAGTCGCCGGAGTAGCGCTCTTTAGATTGTGACTCGCGCCTTTTCTTGATGATCCAGATCAGGGCGAGGGTGCTGAGGGCGCCGATGACTATGCCGGGGAAGAAGCCAGCTGCGAAGGACCGGCCGTCGAAGCCCTGCTTGGTTTGGACGGGTGCGGTGGCTGAGCAGTCGGAGGTTTGGGAGGCGGACGCCGGGCTGGTGGAGGAGGGTGTCGGGTTTGCGGTTGACGTTGGGGACGGCGATGACGATGGCGAGGTGTCCTTGGCGCACATAGTGCCCTGGCACGTGTAGCCCAACGAACAGCACTTGTCGCCGCATTTGGGCAGGTCAATGCCGTCGGTCTCTGAGAGATGCATCTGGTTGTCGGGATGGAGCGTCGCGTTCAGCTGCGTGGTGTCGCAGGTGGTGGGCTGGATGTAGGCGCAGTCCGAGCCGGACGGACAGCAGATGACTGATTGTATGTCTCCGCCGTTGAGAGACATGCATGTTGAGTCTTTGGGGCAGCAAAACGAGGAAGGGAAGTCGGATCCGCACTGTTGGAGGCCTGCGCTCCCTCCACATGTTTCTGCTTGGCGGAGGAAGAGACTGGACGCGTGTGCCGTGGGGATGAGGGATAGGAAAAGGCAAGCGAGGGATATCCTCGAGAGCCTGGGAGAGGGTGTGACTGGAGCCATGGTGGTGGAAATGGAAGTGATGGCGGTATTAGGTTGAAGAGGTCGGGCCTGCGAACCTCAAGTGACTCGGAATGAAACAAAGAAATGAGAGAGCGATACGGAAGCAGAGTACGAACAACGGAACAGACAAAGACACGGCCTACCTTGGGCATATCTACCTGCACGAGCTAGACTCGAGGAGCCGCGAGTGACGTTCCTCACGGCGAGAGTGTTCTGAGAATAGAGGCAGCCGAGGCGCCGAGTGGACAAGAGGCATTGTATGGTGGGCGGAGGGTCTGGCTAGCAGCGTCTGGTGGCAGGTGACTGCGGTGCTTGTGTGGCTCTGCGTGGACAAGCAGGCGAGTGGGTGAAACGAGTGACGCGGGCGCTTGGAGCTCGGCGCGTCGTGATTGGGCGGGGGCTAGCGCGACGATGCAGAGGCCGGAAAAAGATGAGCAGCGAGCAACGGGCGGCCGACTCCAGTTCGCCCGCCGCCCGCAACGACAGCACACATGATGATTACACGCTGTCTGGCCCGCCGGCCGGGAGCCATGCAGTCTGCAGCCGGGGCCTCGAGGGTGTCGTGGAGACGGCCGCCGCCCGCCGCCCGCAGCCTCTACACAGTGCCCCCGCTGGACAACCACGCCCAGCTCGAGCAGAACGGCATCCCGGGCGTGCTCTCGCCCACGGGCTTCCGCACCGCCTACACCGAGTACCAGGGCCACATCGTCGACGAGCTGAATGCATCCACCGCCGGTACGCCAGCGCCCCGCCGCGTCCAGGGCGCTGCCACAGGCTAACGTCGCTCTGCAGGTACGCCGTGGGAGAACCAGGAGGCCAAGGCCCTCGTCGTCGACTTCGCCCGCGACCCGACCAAGGCCTACGCCTTCAACATCGCCAGCATGGCCTTCAACAACCACTTCTTCTTCCGCGGCCTCAACACCAACCCCGACGTGCACGCCCAGCCGTCCAAAGACCTCCACGCCCACATCAACAGGCACTTCACCTCGCTCGACACCCTGCGCGACACCTTCCTCGCCACCGCCGAGTCCATGTTCGGCCCCGGCTTTGTCTGGCTCGTCCAGACCAACGACAACAGCCTGGGCGGCACTCTGCGCATCCTGCCCACCTACCTGGCCGGATCGCCTCTGTCGGGCGCCCACTACAGGCGCCAGTCCCACGACCTCAACACACACAACGCCGACTCGTACCAGAACATGAACAAGGTGGGCTCCTTCGGCGTGGCCGCGCAGCAGGACCAGAAGCCCAAGAAGCCGTTGGGCGGCGTCGATGTAGTGCCGCTGCTGTGCGTCAACACGTGGGAGCACGTCTGGCTGCACGACTACGGTGTCCGCGGGAAGAGGGCCTTCCTCGAGCAGTGGTGGGACAGGATTGACTGGGACTTTGTCGGCCAGAACACAACGCTGAAGAGCAAGAGCCCTCGATCTTTCATGGGCGCCTAGAAATTAGGCCTGTACACTGCATGTAGACATATATGTACAAGACATTTTGAAACTACGTCAAGGCATCTCTGCATGCATGGCGCCGGGCGTCGACTCGGGCATCTAACAACGTGCGACCTCGCCCACTCTGCCCGTGAAGAACATGTGTCTGTACTTGCTCACTGACTACCATGATTCAAACGCCCTCAGGCATCGCTGCAGCTGCATGCCATTCCGAACGCTGTCCAGGCCTTGTCTTCTCCCATTGCAGGCTATACGGGATACGGCGCGACATGTACTGGCCTGCAGCTCACCACTGCCAGTGGCCCAAACCGGCTCTGATCACCACCACGTCCTCAAATCTTCACCGGATCTTCTTCTCACACCACCAGATGCCGGCCTCTCAAGGCAGATTCAAAGTACACTTTCGCGATGCGCTTGTCCACTCTTCTCAGCCTGAGCCTCGGAAATCATCAGGTGGCCAACTCGCGCCCGTATAGCCGGCGTCATCCTGTGCCACACCGTTGGCGCGCCTCTAGTCAACTGTTGACGCGCAACACCTGAAGACGTCCGCGCATACTTCGGACTAGGCATGTGGACAGGTATACCGACAGCAAAGGCTGCCAACACGTAGTCGAGTTCCAGTTGAGGGCCAAATCCCTCGAGGCCTCCCACGCGCGGACAACCAAGGAATTTATTGGAAACACTGACGAGAGCGCACTGCCTCCGCCTTGCATGCATACGATGCACTGATTTTCGCCCAGCCCTGCGGCAACTTCTGCATAAGTTCAACACTTCGCGTGCTCGCCTGCCTTCAGCCGTGCACCTTGGCCAATCACTAGGCCGTGATCTTCGCCGGATTTAGTCGTCGGTCAACCAGCGCCCTGCATTAATTCCTACACTATGACCTCACACGACTCTAGGGTTAGCTAGTCGGTAACACATATCGAAGGATTTCGACTCTCTTCGCTGCGGGTGCCTTTTCCCAAGACTCCGGTTCTCCACACTGCTCTTTTTGTCTCTTTTTTCCAATCTGGTATTGCGTTTTCTAGCGGGAGCATGGCAGTGCTGGCGGATATATTACCGGTAGTGTCGAGGAGCTCAGCTCTCGCGCTGAAGCTATACGGCGTTGCTGTGGAGTCGCCTGAGGCCGCGAAAGACCTAGTTGCCGTCGCAAACAAAACAAACGGTTTCGCTGCAATACTCAAGCAGCTAGGGACGATCATCAAAGAGGACGATCGTTTGCCGTCACCTGAGGTACGTAAGGACGCGCGAGTCGCGCTGCAATTACGAGAAAGCATGGCCTATTCCAAGATCGGAGTGCTGTACTGGCATAATACCAAGAAGACTTTGGGAATACCACTCATCTGCTCTGTCCGATCAAGGGAGTTGAAGACATTAGTCAAGGAGGAGCGAATGCTTATGCTTTGTTGAATGAGGTCGTGGACACCCTCGCTGACATCCATATAGGCCATCAACACCCTGGACGATGCCATCGATCAGGCTCAGAACTTGCTTACCAGCGTCGAGATGACTACCTCGATCGAGAACGACAAGTTCCATGACCGAAGAGACAGTGTTCGCTCTACTCAGCACAGCCATCCCCGTTTAGATCATTCGACCAAGGCAAGCTTAGACTATTTCACAGCTCACCTGGAAGCCCTAAGTATGACGCTCTCTGTTCTACTGCAGACGTTGTATGCAGCACAGACTATAATGTGGTCAAAGTAAGTTTTACATCCTTACACTGCACTCGGCCTCTGACCCAGTCGCATCCGCATAGCTCTATCTTCTACTTGAGGTACATCTTGGCTTGGAGTAGTATGATGCTGACAGTCGTTCAGGTTACGTCCCACGGTATCTCCGCAACAAGCCGCTAAACTTGTTGACAACGAAAAGATTCAACTCGAGGCACTCATTGTTCAACAACAACTATCCATCTTATCAGCTTCAAACTTCTACGAACAATTACCACGGTCTGATGCGCGCTTATTGATGGAGACAGACAGTTCCCAGAGCTTAGTTGTCACAGAGCATGGCGAAAGCCCTAGGCCGACCAGCCTTCGATCTTATCAGGATGAGGACCTGAGAAGCCTCGACACGTCGGTATACACCGAAGCGAATGGTCTGCCTGCGGTCTTCAGTATATCGGCTTCGCGCGCCGAGCACTTGCTACAACAATGGACGAGTCTGCCTCTATTTGAGCGCCGCTTACGAGACGAAGAACGTGAACTACAAAGGCAGAGACAAGAGTATCAACAAGCTACTGTAGAGTCAGATAGCGAAGAAGAGCAGAGCCGCACATCAAAGCTTTCAGGTGATGGCGCTCGGCGAACACAAAGGTCGGGCAGCATACAGCCGCTGTTCACTGAGGCCAGCAGCCTGTCTAGTCCACACCCGGAGAAGCATTACGGTCCGCCTGCACCGCCAACACCGATCGCTACACCTCGTACATCACAAGCGAGCATGGCTGCTACAAATGAACAGCAGACAGCTGCTTCGCCTCGATCCAGTCTAGGGAGTCTCCCCATCGAGGCTGCCGCCGCGGTAGAAGCGAAAGAGGAAGATAGTGAAGTCGATCTAGAAATACCTTGGAAGTTGTGTACGCGCAAATACTACTGGCGCTTTGTCGATGCCAAGCAAGTCAGCTCGAATACTGATCAAGCGTATTCACTTGCCTACCTGGAACGTAGCAGTTGGACCGAGATCATGGCTAGTTGGGTGTGCAAGGAAGCAATCCGAGAGGCAGGTTTCAGGTTTACACAATATCAAAAGGAGCGGAGGGATAGTAGGCGAACGAGAGGGGAGACATGCTTCTGCATCGAACGTCCATTGCAGTTTGACCAAGTCAAACGTCTTGTCGAACGTACCGTTGACATCTACCGGAAAGCAGCACCACAGACTCCACCCCAACAACCACAAGCCAGGAGATCATCTTTCCATCGTGCCCCACCGCCACCTACTGCTCTAAAAGGAAGCGCATTCGACCGCGACCGAACACCAGTGCCGCGAAACACGCATCCCCCGCTTGATCGCACGAACACGATGCACTACGCACCGCCGCCTGGGCCACCCCCACTAGACCGATCACTCTCGATGCCTGGACCGGGACTCGTCCCACCGCCACCCCAGCAAAAGATCAACACCCGCACTCCAAATCTCCAGATACCGGTACCCAGTCAATATACCCCTCAACAACCACAACGCCCTCACTCCCCACGAATCCCACAGTACCCACCTCAAGCCAACGGACACCCATCCCAGCCGATGAACGCACCACCATACTACCCACCACCTCCAAACACCCCTTTTGCAAACGCACCCGCGCCCCCACATGCACCAATCCAAAACCAGAATTACCCTGTACAAGCCTCGCCTCTCCGCCAATCCTACATGAACCCCACTTATGCCGGCAACCGACGACATGACGACGACTTTACCACATCCGAGTCTGAGCTCGAACGCCCAAGACGGCGCAGATCCAAATCGAGAAGTAGAGCGTATGAGAAGGAGAGGGAAAGGGACAAGTATGGTAAGAAAAGTCATACAGGGAGAAAGGCCGCGGCGGGCGCGTTGCTGGGTGTTGGTGGGTTGACCGCATTGTTGGATGGGTTGAGCGGACTGTAGAATGTACGAATTGCATGATTTGATCCTGCCGCCGCTTTGGAGTCTTGAGCTCAAGGTACCCAACGGATTAGTTGCTTGTATAATGACTTACGAAATCATAGTGAAGAAGTATCTCGCACTTTCATACCTTCTCTACCATCTTCGACCGTGCAAATCAACATGACGAGTTCCTCAAAACAAGCATTAATGAGAGAACTAGTTTGAAGATACCAGCGATGCATTGAAACCACAAAGGCGTTAACTAGGTTAAGAACAAAAAAGACTACGTAGGGACAGAATAAGAACACGCGACACCATCCGCCTCTTCCGACCACCCGTTCAGCACCCCATCACATCATCCCTCTTCCCAAGCTCTTCAAGCGTAGTCTACTCTAGCAAAACCATCCTTCGCACAGAGCATACCCAGTATTATTCTGCCATTACCGCTTCACCGTTGTTACAGATGTGCTCGCTAGCCGGGTCCGGACACGAATCGTTCTCGGACTTGTCCAGGTGACTGGGTATCTCAGATTGAGTCGTTCGCGCAGGAGCCGTACAGGCGATGTACTGTGGAGTCGCAGACAATGCCATCACAGCCAGATCTAAGGTGGAGTCCTCGGATGCGACGGTGCGCTCCATGACCTCGTCGCCCGTTTCTGAGTGGGAACTGTGTTCGCTGAAATTGTCAACTGGCACATGCGGTTCGAGGCGGGTGTGTCGATCGGTGGCTCCGTCGACATGTGGTTGTACCCCAGTGGCTCCTTCTGTATCATCTTCCTCTCCTTCAAAGCAAACCACTGTCTCGCCAGCAAGCTCAGAGACCGCAGCACATTCCCCAACTGTAGTCGTCCCATTCACTCCCTGCCCAGTAACCCCCCCTCCAACCGCCATAGGCATAATCATCACCTCCCCCAACCCCCCATTTGGTTGCCGCACAACGACACCCTCAGCACCCGCGCCGTCACCGCCCCAAAACCCCGTTGTACGCCCTTCAATCAACAACTTCGATTCCTTCTCGTTCTGGATCAACGAGCAGCACGTGCAAAACCACGTCTTGAGTATATCGGCAACACAAGTGCCGCCGAGGTCGCCTAGTTTGCGGATCCGATAGGTTTGCCATGCGAAGGGGACGCAGACGAGGAAGCCGTGGGCGAGCGGGGTACAGCAGAGGAACGAGTAACCGTATGCTATGCACTGTTGCCGGTAGTGTCAGTCAGGAATCCGAGAAGGAATTATGCGGTGGGATAGTGTGGGACGCTAATCGAAGCTGGATGGAACTTTGTCAGGGAGGGAAATGGCGTACCGGCACGTTGACAATCTCATAGCCACTCATGTCGCCATTGTAGTGAAGACGATGCCACGTCTTTCCGCAAGTGACGCAAGGACAGAAGAACGTGACGATACCTACGCTACTTGTTAGTCCATCTTTCTTGTCATCCCCATCCTCATACCAACAAGTGTGGAAAGACTTACATAAGGGCAGCGGATTCAAGCAATCCTAGAGACTTGTGTTCCACGGCTTGGTACGACGCAAATCTGCTTCGATCTCTTCTCTCGCTAACGCAGTCCAGTCTGATATCTGGGAGCCGCACCATCGTCCCCATCGTGAGATGGTGTCACGGGTCTTTTGGAGGGACGGGTGTCCTGTGAGGCGGTCTGGCATTGTGGTATGATGGGCCGACTTCCTGAAAGCGAGTTGATCTCAGCACAGTGTCTAGGGTGAGAGAAAATGATGTATTCGATGCCGAGTATGCTGATGCTATGTGGGAGGGTGCGCGAAGAATAGAGTGGATGGTGTGGCGCAGATGATGTCTGGGAAGGCAAGAGAAGTAGACGCGTGAGCGACTGATATGGACCTCAACTCGCCGGGTAAGGACGATAGAGCCAGGAATCAGGTGGGAGGCGGTGGCGACTAAGAAACAGTCTCCGTCAACTAGTGAAGTCTCAATGATTCACGGTTACCGCATTGGCAATGTATAGCGGGACATGCACAGCAGTTCTAGTTAAGATGATGAAGTGATATAATGTTCTGGAGACAGCCACGCCAAGTTGAGGGACGGTAAGATGCCACGTAATGTCACATTATGATAAATGTGAAGCAACTGAGGAGAAATATATGCAAGTATCAAATCGCATGCATTGTATAGGCCACGCATATTGGCAGCGCATACTAGTCTATGTAACTAATCATTTGCTCGAAACTATACTTTTATCAGATTCCTTCCACCCAAGTCACGGGGTCAGGTCCGCATATGCGCATGCAAACCAAAACGAGCATTTAAATCCCACCGCCGAGCTGGCCTTGGAAAGACAGCCACCATGATGGTTACCACAAAGAACCGGGGGTATCTTCCTTCGTACAAAGGTTGGGTCGTGGCTAGACCTTCATGAACGCCATCTATGCAGTAAACTTTTCCGTCGTCCAAAACAGGGTCATGCTGCTACTCTCCGCGTGTGGAGAGACCGAGAGACGCAAGGACGACGAGAAAGACGTTGTCGTCGAGGGGTATGACCGGGAAAAAAGGAACCGCTTTTGTCGTAAGATAAGGAAATGCTCAGAGGTCATCCGCGTGTGGAAGACTCGGAAAGCGAGAATCTATAGCTCCCCAAGCAGCATGCTTGCAGAAGAGCGAAGTCGTGAAATGTTCGTAATGCATGCCTTTGCGAGAAAGACGAGGGTCCTGCCATCTATGTTCGAGCTCGACAAGAGTGCGTCGAAGGGTATCGTATGCGAGAAGAGCTCGAAAACAGGCAGATCCGCAAAAAAACAGTCGCTGTCTATATGCTGATTGGGGTATGAGATTCCAGATTTCCGCATCGATCCGCGGTAACCGGGAAAGATTCGCAGAAAACATTCGCAAGTGAAGGAAATCGAAAGCAAGCCATCGGTAGCGGCGACACGAAGGCCCAGGGTATCGTAGAGAAGAAAATGTGTCCCGGGCTGGCTATATCGTGAAGCGGTGCGTTGCACGTTTACCACCAAGAGTTGCCGCCAGGGCCGGATGGGTTGCCGTAGCCTCCACCAAAGCCGCCGCCGCCACCACCGTAGCCGCCGGGAGCTGGAGGAGCGTAGCCACCGCCGGGAGCACCGCCGAAGCCACCTCCGTAGCCACCTTGAGGAGCACCTCCCCACTGGCCACCGCCACCGCCACCGAAACCACCACCGCCCATGCGACGAACGTCACGGGTAGCAGCGTTGCCACGGCCACGGCCGCCTCCACGGCCACCACGACCTCCACCGAAGCCGGAGCCCTCGCGAGCAATGGATTCGAGGAAGCTAGGGACCTCTTGGTTGGCCTCCTTCAACAGGTCAAGGAGATCGCGTACGACTCCGCGATTGCCGCGGTTGAAGAAAGCAGTGGCAATACCAGTGTTTCCAGCTCGTCCAGTACGACCGATTCGATGAACATAATCGTCAATGTCGGTAGGAAGGTCATAGTTGACTACATGCGTCTGAAAAACGTCAGTGAATAGCAGGAAGTGAGGAGTAGGGGGATACGTACCACGTTCGGGATGTCAAGTCCTCGAGCTGCAACAGCAGTGGCGACAAGAATTGGGCAACGTCCAGTTCGGAACATCTCCAGAGCCTTCTCACGCTCGCGCTGAGTGCGGTCACCGTGAATGGAGGTGGCGGGGAAGCCCTGGTTGATGAGGAAGTCGGACAGCGAGTCGGCCATCCGCTTCGTCTCGACGAAGATCAGGGTGAGACCAGCACCGTGTGTGTGGAGAATATCAAGGAGAACAGAGCGCTTGTCGCCGTCCTCGACGTACTCAATCTTCTGGGTGATGTTCTCAGAAGTGGAACCGACACGACCGACCGAAAGGAAAATGTAGTCCTTCAAGAAGTCGCGGGCGAGCATCTGGATATCGCGGGGGAAGGTGGCCGAAAACATGAGTGTCTGGCGGGCAGCGGTAGGAGGCATATCCTCACCCTCAACGATACGGCGAATCTGAGGCTCGAAACCCATGTCCAACATGCGGTCAGCCTCGTCGAGAACGAGGTACTTGATGCTAGCGAGGGAGATACGGCCACGCTCGATCAGGTCAACGAGACGACCGGGGGTAGCAACGAGAAGATCGCAGCCGCGCTCAATCTGGCGAAGCTGAGAGCCAATGTCGGCACCACCGTAGACGACGCAAGGACGGACCCAGGAGCGGTATGCGAACTTGCGGGCTTCGTCGAAGATCTGGGAGACCAACTCACGGGTAGGAGCAAGGACGAGTGAAGTGGGGTAAGCCTTGCGTTGACGTCCGTATCCACCCTGAGCCTGTGCGGGAGGAGGAGAGGGGCCATTCTGGAAGGCCTGGGCGAGAATGGGGAAGAGGAAACCACCAGTCTTTCCGGAACCAGTCTGGGCACAAGCCATGAGATCACGGCCACCCATGACGATGGGGATGGAGTACTTCTGTACAGGAGTGGGAACCTTGTATCCGGAGAGCTCGATGTTGCTCAGCAGGTGGTCATCGAGAGGCGGGTTTGTGAAACGTGTGACGGGTTCGGGGACACCCTGACCAGAGGCCTCGACGGGGATGTCATCGTACTTCTCGAAGTTGATACCGGTCTGTTGCTTGGAGGGGTCGTTGGGCATGCCGAAGAGGTCGCGCTCGAGGCGCTGGTTGGGCGGGCCGGGAACGTGCTTGCCGTCCTTCCAGGCACCGTCGCCAGACCCGCGGGCGCCTCCAGAGCCACCGCCGCCGGGCTTGCCGTAGGCGTTGGGGTCAAAGTTACCGCGAGGGGCACCGCCCCATCCACCGCCTGGGGGACCGTCGCGACCGCGGGGAGTGAAGTTGGGTGCGTTGGCCCAGCCACCGGCACCGCCGCCGCCGTTCATCTGAGGGGGAGGACCCTGACTGTCACCAGTTAGCATACCTTCCTGTTTTGTGTCCTGGGTGTTGACTGACCCTCCGGGGCCCCACGCGCTGCCGCCGAGACCGCCGCCGTTCATCATCGGGGGCGGGCCGTCCATGGGTGCAGGGCCTCCGGGACCGCCCTGGGGACGGCCGCGAAGGTGAGGGGGGATGTAGGCAGAACGCTCGCCGTTGAAGCCGTTCTGGGGGTTGTGCTGGGAGTCGTTGATGTTGAGACGACCCATGTCGAGTTGTTCAGCCATGATGGGCGTGGTGGAATCGAGTTGGTTGAGGGTGTGTTTGGGAGTGCAATGTGCAGGGCGCAAATTACAGATGTGCTGGCTTCGGCTGGCTCGGCGGTGAGCGACAGACGAAAAGTAGCAGGTCTAAGTGACGAAACTCGTAACTCGCAGGCGGGTGCCTGAGACTCGTTCTGTCAGGAAAGAAGGGAACGCCTCTGTCCTGAAAACGAGAAGTAAAGAAGTGAAGACCAAAAGAAAGGACTTCACGGGAAAAGAGCTTGTAAGGTTGTGCAATACACACAGAGTAGTTTTGGAGGGTGGGTGGTTAGGGAAGAGGGAGACGGCCGCAGGTAAGTTAAAAAAGCGTGTCGGAGAACCCTTCCCGCACTAGTCCCCGTTGGCGCTAGCGCTCCCTCTCAGAGTTCTCAGGCTGTGGCGAGTGGGGAGCGGTGAACGTCACAGATGGAAGCTGTCGTGTGCTGCAGCAGGCTTGCTTTTCATGCGACATGCACTGTGACATGGCCGCAGTTGAATGTAGTGGCGGCCTTTCTAGGTGCTTGTGCAGGCTCCAGGCCATCCTGTGCGACTGTGCCATGGCTTTAGATAACCCAACATTTGTCTTCTTTGCTTTTACCCTGGACGTGCCCTGGCCGTTGCACATCGTCATCGGCGGGTAATGCAGGGACTGCAAGGACATCGTATCCCCTCTACCCTAGCTAGCGTCTTGACACACTAGAGAGCCATGTTCACCATGTATCAGATCAATGCTCTACTAAAGGAACGTTTCTGCATTTCGTCGTAATCTAGGCCATGCTCTTCTCCTTGAGCCCACCCATAATGTTGCTTTGCCCTCCATTTCGCGTTTTCAAGAAGAGCACGCAAATCGCAACGACAGCCCCGATAAAGAAAAGCTTCTGACCGACCGACAAACCATCAGCAGAACCAGCAGCAGCAGCCAGGCCAGGAATTTTGCCCTTGGTGGAAGAGGCCTGGGATACCTCAGCAATGTTGACGATATCGTCGTGAGACGGAGTCGCTGTGATATCGAGTTCGTCGCCAGGAATGGCTGGTTCAGCATGACCGTATAAATCTTGAAGAAAAAGGTACAACTATCAGCAGCTCTCCAACCTGAGGGGTCGACTCAATAGCAAAGAATGCGTACTGATGTCTAGAGTTCCGCGTGAATACCTTCCTCTGGCACCTCGAGCTCTCCGCTCTTGGCGATCTTGACAGTCTGGACCGGCTTGTCTCCAGCACCCTTCTTCACGTTCTCAATCTTCTCCACGACCTCGTAGCCCTCGAGGACCTCTCCGAACACGACGTGGCGGCCATCGAGCCAGCTGGTGATGACGGTGGTGATGAAGAACTGAGAGCCTAGGATAGTCAGTGCATGCTGCAGGGAGTGAAAGGGAAGGGTACTCACCGTTGGTATCTTTGCCAGCATTGGCCATGCTGAGGAGACCCTTGCGGGTGTGCTTGAGCTTGAAGTTCTCGTCGGGGAACTTCTCTCCATATATGCTCTTACCTCCTGTACCATCGCCTTTGGTAAAGTCTAGCCGTTGATCAGCATTGTGAATCCTAGACCCGGGCATGAGTCGGACTTACCACCACCCTGGATCATGAAGTTGTTGATAACGCGGTGGAAAGTAGAGCCTTCGTAACCGAATCCCTTCTCGCCAGTAGCGAGAGCGCTGTAGTCTATGTTAGCCCCCCGAGCTATGCGTAGACTTGTATCCGTTCGTACCGGAAGTTCTCAGCGGTCTTGGGGACGGTCTTGCCGTAGAGACCGATGGTGATGCGGCCTAGCTCTTCATCGCCGTGGGTAACGTCGAAGTAGACCTGAATATAGTCAGCAAGTCCGTCTATTCATCCGATTGAAAGCTATACACACCTTGTGAGTGATCTTTGGACCCTTTGCAGCCTCGGTGCTCTGAGCAAAGAAGACGAAAGTGATCGAGAGGATCAAGAGGAGCGAAATGACAGCTCTCTGGATGGTAGCCATGGTGCCTGATTGTGTCGGGAAACAATCGAGGGAAGTCGCAAGGTTAAGTAGTTTGGACAGCCCCCTGCGGAATGCGATGGTGGAGGAGGTGTTGAAACGTTGCGTTTTACCTAGGTAGAGCCATTGCCCGCACTGTCGCACTAGCGCCGGCTGGGTCTAGCGGGAAACGGAAGTCTGGAGTTCGAGATCAGACACGACAATTGACACATCAACACGCGAACTCGCCGTCGGAACGCTGACCCGCCATGGTACGCGACTGGAACGCCCATTTCCCCTTGCGCGCGTCTTACTGACGGTTTAGGTGTTCATCAACGGCTTCAGCTTCACGGAAGCGACGCTCGTGAAGCGATCCCTCGAATCTTTCTTTGGCATCGGGCCCTCGGTCTCGCAGCGCATTATGGCGAAATTCTATATCCACCCGTGGGCGAAGGTCGGCAGCTTGAAAAACGCCACCGTCATGGATCTGACCGCGGAACTGGCCAACATGAAGATTGAGAACGATTTACGGCGGCAAGTGCAGGACGACATCCGGAGATTGAGGGATATGGGCACATATCGTGGAAGGAGACACGCTATGGGCTTGCCCGTGAGGGGCCAGAAGACAAGGACACAGGTAGGTTTGGCCCTAGGAGAGTGGCTGTGGTCTTGGTCGGTCAATGGGCTAACAATCGCAGATTGCTACTGCGCGACGGTTGAACAAGATGGAGCGAGGCGGTAGTGGAAGAGTGGGGCTGTAAGGAGTACGAAAGCCTACGAGTGTATTATACTGTATGGTGCGCGGGCACAGACCCGTGTCTACAAGACGCCATTAGAAGGAAAACATGGATTAACGACACAACTACATTGAGTATATCAGACGCTTTTTCTTAGTATCTCCATTGGAGGTGAGCCGATGCTTCGACAGTGTTACAACGGAGTCCAGCAATGCGGAGCCTTGTCTCACTGTCTCTGCATCGAAAACGCGATCTGTGATTCAGAGACAGTGTAGTTGTGCAGACCTTCACTCGGCCTCAAACTCTTCTTTGCAGATGAAGTCCATTAGTGCAACTCATTTGGAAGTTGACAAGTCGAACTGATCGCTACCCCAGTTGCCCAGCATCGGATACGAAGCTGTCAAGGTCAGTGTGAAGGATGTCAGGATCGATAGATAAATTACACCTAAGATTTTGTATAACAGATTAGCAGCTGCTTGGTGACAGCCAGGTATCTTGTAGCTATGGGAATTAACAATCTGAATATTGAAGCACATGTCTGTTTTGGGTCCGGTCATCCTGACATGGATCAAAAGCTGTGGGGAATGTGAAAATGCTCGCGAATTCGCTTGACAACTCGGGACTCGAGTTCAATGGACAGTATGCCACTCAACACACGGTTTCGTAATGCTGATTGACGGCTGCTCACTGTTTCGAACAGTACGTTATGAAGCAAGTGGTTTGCAAACGCCGAGGCAACAATGACGATATTATCTTCCATGATAGCTATTTTCGAAAGTTATTCAAGCGTCCACATTGTTCCCTGCTCAGAAATTGGCTTTGACTTTGCGTTCGCTCGGTACGCATTGCCTCCCGTGAATTAGCCTCGAACGCTACACCATGCGGTTTCTTCTTCTTGGACAGGCAGAACCCGTCCATGTTCTCACTGTATCTGCCTGCATCGCTTTCCTCGTAATTTCCAAAGCAACATACCTGTGGATGTACGCAGATGTAGCGAATGGGAAGTGGAACGTTTTGAGGGCATAATGGTAGGCGTTTGTTCATTGAGCAAGGGGCTCCATACTGGGTTTACCCACGCAGTAGCTGTCCCATGGCGCAAACCATCACAAGGTTCCGATGAGGCGTTATTGGCCTCCATCTTGGCGCCACTTCACTCTCCGATCTATACTTCCTCCACATTTGATGGCAGGAACTGTAGGTCCAGGCGGCGGTTAGCGGTCCAACGGGAGCTTACATTCCGGACGGAGCTCTCACAGGTATGCGCATGCATTGATGGAAGACTACCATTTGCAAATGAGGATAGCTTTCCTTTCACCGTAAGTTCCGCATATTACCAGAGATGTAATGTCCGCGCTCCTGTTGATGCAGTCTTGTCAATTTAGACGTTGGTGATTTGTCCTGTTCAACGCAGCAAAGCTCGTATTTGCAATCACGAAGATCATAATACTTCGGTGTTGCCCCTCGGAGCTGGATATGCGATGTATAATTAGACGTGAGAGAGGCTTGCGGCTTGACCCAACTCGCATGGAAACAACTGTTCCGAGTTATGCTTGCCATGTCTTTGGGGTAGCGTCTGCCTCAGGTTCACCCTGCATCTGTGGAGGGAATGTGTGCGGTCGAAGGATGTGGGTGCTGGACCATCAAGGAGGCTGTTCATGCCGCATCTTTACTCGCCCGAGTGATGATGTCCGCTGCAATGTCGCATCTCATTTCCACGGCTTGCGGTGGGTACTAGCGCAGAGACAGAAAAAACAAAAGACGTTTCTCGGCCTCAATCATCCAAATTACCCCTGACAGAGCATTGCAAAGAGGAATTATTAGTCTGGGCCTTGGGTTCGTTGCGCAGCCTAGGTGCAGCTCGTGATCACCATGTGGCGACGGTTACGGTCTAGTCGTGGAACTATCAGCGGCTCCCTGCAGTACACTTCGCTTGACGGCGGATGAGTTTCAGATGTAATCGCAGGTCGGTAGGAATCGTATGATTCTGATATGCGTTCCAAGCGGCATGTATCCGCCGTCAGCATACTCGAGCATTCAGCCGCGGGGCAGAGCGGATGGTTGGGCACTCATGGTGATGGACGGCATGCGGTGGTTGTCTCTGAGAGTTCGGAGCTGCTGCATCTACGAGTGCCAAGTGATCGACGGATCTAGCCCCGATTCGGCCTGGCAAATCCTTCGTGCTGCAGCGACCCAGCAGCCCTTCAACTCGAACGCCTCCGTGCGCAAGAGACATTATTACCACGACCATCCAATCGACGGCCAGACGGCTGGCGGAGTTGCTCTCGAGTCTGCCATGAGTCGCAGATTATCGCGCCGCCGAATCAATACACTCTCTGGACTCGCATGCCAAATCATCTGGGCTGTAGCCAATAGGTGGGCATTTCGCACCTTTTGGCTTGTCAGGCTGTTGTCAGCTTGCCTGCGGGCACCAGCGACAGCAGACCACGCGCACATCTCTTTCTGCACAAGAGGGGCGGTGGATGGTGGCTCGTAGTTGATTACGGCTAGCAAGCCACAGGTGTGCGCCAATGGAAAAGCCAAAGTAGCTTTCTGGCGCCTACGCGGGCAGGTGGTCGACGGGGATGCAGACGGGTTTGGGCATATCTAAAACGTGAGGGGACGCAGCCATCAAGGCGTGCGGAGGCGATGATGGAGACGACGGCCTACAGGGCTCGCTTCTGCTGCAGGAACCAGGCTTGACTTTGGCCCGGCTCCTACAAGGGCGGTTATGGCGCCGAATGAGAAGCCGGCAGGCGACAAGCCCAAATCTCTTCTGTTCCGGCTGCTCCTTCTGACGGAGACTTGTCTCAAGCTGCGCGGGACGCCAGATGCTGACGAGACTGCTGAGCGTGGCAGCTTTGGATTCACCAGACACTCAGAGCGTCGCCGAAACACTAATCCCCACTGGCCGTCTGCTATACCGTCGACCAGATATCCCGGTCGTCCGCTAGCCCGTTTGAGCCTTGGACATGGCGGCGATGAATACAGACATGCACATGCTCCAGGAAAGGACGGCGGCACATCACATCCCTCAGCACCAGCCGCCGTCGCCCTTGCATTCTCTCTCCGCGCCGTCGCTCGCGGACAGTATTCACAGCCTTCGCGACGACTCGACGCGCTCGCACAACGTGCCGGCCACGGCGGACGAGCAACACCCGCCCCGAGCACGTCGCAAACCCGTCCCAAGCCCGCTATATTCGACTGGTAAGAGCGGCCCCCCGTGCCAGCAGCCGGGCTACCGCGACTCACCACGCCTCGACGAACCGCGCAGTCCGCGCGAGAAGCTCGACGCATTGCTGGCGGAGGAGCAACAGCATACCTCGCCCATTCGCCCAACCCAGCCAGCGCACCCGCCTACACCACCCACCGTCCCCACCCCGAGCTTCGCGCAGCCGTCGCGGCCGTCTGCGTATGCCAGACTCCGCCAGCTGTCGTCTCCCACGCTGTCTTCGGCTGGCATTTCCCCGCCAGCCTCGCCCGTCACCATGCCTCCACCATCACGCCCGAACCGGCCAGACACGAGGCCGACGGTGCCAGTCCGCAACCCCTCGATAGACTCGGCCGCATCCTCGCTGTCGTCGACGGCCTCGCAGAACCGCCCGCCCGCCAGCCATGCGCCCCGGCCGTCGCAGGACACGAGCACCGCCAACCCCCCAGACATGGCCAGTCTGATGGCCGCTGCAGGCTCACCCGAGGCCGCCATGCTGGCCCTGTGGAAGGACAAGCAGAACACGTCCAGCCACAACGCGCAGCTCTGGCGGCTGGTGGAGAAGCAGCGGTCCATGATCATCGGGCTCCAGAAAGACCTCGAGCGCGCACTGAAGGACAAGGACCGCTACCGCAGAAAGTTCAAGGAGTACGCTGAGCAGCTGCCACCCGGCCCCGGCTCGCTGCAAAAGTCCGACACGTTCGACTCGGTCGTGGAACGCGAGACCAGCCAGTCGCCAGCCCTCGGTGAGCAACCTGGTGACGCCGCTCGGCCCAGCGACACCAAGGCCACCGAGCACAAGACATCGCCCCTGACGCAAGAGCACCCCGCACCGCATCTCATCCCAGACTCACAGCTAGCGACGTCGCCGTCTCATTCCACGGCATCCAACATCTCGTCAGCCGTAAACTCACCTACAGACTACTCCGTGCAACCCCTTAGCCTTGGTAGCAGGGGCCTCGGCCTCGACTCTACATTGCTGCAGCCCGGCGATGCTGCTCAGCCCCCAGCGCAAGCTCCGAAGCCAGCCACTCCTCCCCAGAACACCTCAGACGTGACGCTCGTCCCGGGCAGCTCACAGCTCCAGCCTCCGCAGATATCGCTGATCCAAGCTACGCCTGTCGTCGGCGGCGATGGCTTTGAATCACCCCCAAGAAAGACTCCGCAGCCTCTGCGAAAGGCACCGCCAGCTCCACTCAACCTGTCGAAACCCACAACGACCAGCGCACATCTCCATCGGGCCGTGCATGGCGACGATGTCGACTCTGATTACGACGATATACTGGAGGTGGATGAGATACCTGTCGTGGAGCTGCGAGGAAGGAGAAAGACTCGAGAGGAAGATGACAGGGTCCGTGAGGCCATGTATTCGAAAGATGAGGAAGCTCGAAGCAAGTCGAAGAAGAAGAAAAGCGAAAGCAAGAGCAAACAAGCGACGCCTTCTGAAACACCAGCAGGCGATCAGCCTCAGGCGGTCCCGGTTCCCCTTTCGCCGCGTCAGTTCAATGCGCTGCAATCGGGCCTTCCACTCTCTCCCCGTCACCCGCCAGCCAACTCTCTGAATGCTCTTCTTAGTCCTGCAAACTCCGACAGTTCTATGATGGCTAACCGGAGCGTCGCATCCCCACTCATGAGTCCAGGTCTACCTTCCAGCCCCCGACCCACGGACAGGCCACTCGGATCGCCGTTACCCAGAAATCCTAAGCAGTCCATCGCATCACCACCCATGTCGCCGACTACCACGCACCAGTCGGCTGCTCGGGCAATGCAGCAACAAGTTCCATTCCCACCAAACACACCTCAGTCGTATCAGTCACCCCCAGTCAACCAAAATCAGCAACCTAACCAGCTACGCAAAGAGGCGTCGACGGGCCTTTTGACTGTACCAGGTGCACAGCCCAGTCCAGAATCACCATCGAGCAGCCCTACCCTCAACGATGTTCCGGATGCAGAACACGTCTACCGCGGACTCGTGTCAGACCAGTACCCTGGACTCTTGCTGCCCCCGAATGCACTGCCCTCCATCCAAGTAAAGGTCTTCTCGTCTCGCCTTCGGCCATCACGTATGAGCATGCTCGCCCCCAAGCCGCAGGAGGAGGACCCTGTCTTTATTCTTGCCGTCTACGCCCGCTCTGATAACAAACAGCTGTGGCGTGTGGAAAAGACCATTGCTACGCTGCCTTCTCTAGACTCTCAGCTGAGGTCTTTGTGCGACTTTCAGGGACGACTTCCAGACCGTGCTCTCTTCGGAGGACATGCGCCCGCCAAGATTGACGCTCGCCGGGTCGCCCTCAACCAATACTTTGATACTGTCCTGGAAACTCCCATGAACGAGAAGACGGCATTGATTGTCTGTGAATACCTGTCTACTGATGTAATAGGCGCCCAGGCTGGCGATAGACTGGCCCCCGAGCCCACACCAGGTCCGATAGTGTCTGTTCAGAAAACGCAGCGCAAGGAAGGTTACCTCACCAAGCGTGGCAAGAATTTCGGAGGCTGGAAAGCGCGTTTCTTTGTTCTGGATGGCTCAGAGTTCAGGTACTTTGAGGGCGAGGGTGGTGCGCACTTGGGAACGATCAAGCTGCAAAATGCACAGATTGGGAAGCAGTCACAACAGCAGTCAAACCAATCGCCACAACGACGGGACGATTCTGAAGATAACCAATATCGACACGCCTTCCTCATCTTGGAGCCAAAGCGAAAAGATTCGACGAGCTTGGTGCGCCATGTGCTGTGTGCAGAGAACGATGAAGAGCGAGATGCTTGGGTCGAGGCTCTTCTGCAACATGTCGACATACCAGACGAAACTTCGCCAGTCGAGATTCGCGTCCCCTCTGCTACGCGTCTTCAAAAGCAGCAGGCCAGCCAAGATTCGGCACGCTCTCAGCGGAGAGAAAGCCCTGATATGGGAGAGCAGGATCGCTTGCAAGGCCTCAGCTATGACGACACGGTGCAAGCGCAAGCTCCCGTCCGCGGACCCAATCACCGTGACATGATGGCAGAAAAGCCATCACGGGGGTCGCCTAAGGATTCGTCCTTCCTTCAAGATAATTCAGGTCACTATCCTGCCATCTCAGGACCAAGCAACGGAACCCCCATCAAGGACTCTGAGAGCTGGGGCAGCAAACCAGCTTCAGGACCCACGACCGTCAAAGACAAGAAACGTAGCATATTCGGCTTTAGAGGTCGTGGCGGCTCTTCTGACCTCGCACCAGTCCAGGTCAGCACTCCGCTGCAGCCAGCTGTAGAACATCGCCTGCCTCCGGGCCGCAGTGTGTTTGGTATTCCACTTATGGAAGCTGTGGAGTTTACGCAGCCTGACGGTGTCAACGTGGCGCTGCCAGCTGTCGTCTACAGGTGCTTGGAGTATCTGCGAGCAAAGAAGGCAATCAGCGAAGAGGGCATCTTCCGGCTCAGCGGGTCAAATATTGTTATCAAGGGCCTGCGCGATCGGTTCAACAACGAAGGTGACATCAGGTTGCTAGACGGGCAGTACTATGACGTTCACGCCGTCGCATCGCTTCTCAAGCTGTACCTGCGAGAACTGCCGGCCTCTGTCCTAACTCGGGAACTGCATCTTGACTTCCTCAAGGTTCTCGGTAAGTGGTCTATCCGGATGACGTTGATTAGTAGACCATGGACTGACACATTCTAGATATGGACGAGCGAAGCAAAAAGATCCAGAGCTTTAACGTTCTGGTACACAAGCTACCTAGGCCTAACCTTGAGCTCTTGCGACACATGGCGTCTTTCCTGATTGAGATTGTCGACAATTCCGGTGTGAACAAGATGACCGTGAGGAATGTTGGCATCGTATTTGCTCCGACTCTGAACATTCCGGCCCCGTTGATATCCTTCTTCCTGACTGACTACACGGATATCTTCGGTACTGCTCTCGATGAAGCAAGCTCCCCGATCCACGAGATCCGGAACAACACTTCTCACCTGGGGGACGACGCGATTCGGTCTCCTCGGAGGCAGATGTTCTCAGACCTCCCAACGCCGGCATACAACGAGACGACATTCCAGCAGCGTATGGACCGACCGCCTCAAGGCTATCAAGGGAATAGCGCTCCCAGCTATCCGCCCCCACAGCCCCCGCAGCAGTATCAACAGCAGCAGCAGCAGTACGGCCAACAGCAGCAAGGCCAATACAACGGCTATGATTCGGGATTTATTCCCATGCGACCCAGCTACGATGCGCCAGCCTACGACCAGCCATATCACTCTGGAGAGGGATACGGCAGCTTGAACGGCGCTGTTCAGTCTAGCGGAGCTCGCGAACAGCGGCAACGAAAACGAGAGAGCGGCATGCTTTTGATGAACATGGGCATGGGCATGGGCGGCCAACGCAAGGGCTCGGGTGGATCCAACCCTCCACGCGGAGATGGACGGATGGATGCACGAATGTATTCACAAAACACCAACAACCCTCTAATGGTACGAGAAGAGACGGCGTTCGAGTGAGCAAGCCTTGGCTCGATTCGCGACAGAGACGACACATGACGATGCACCAAGAATTCAGTCTAATTTTTGATTCTTAATTCAGGACCACGGGCCGGATCTTTGGTTACTTGGAAGCGCCGGAGAGGCGGGATTTGGGGTTCCTTTTGCGTGTTGTACGGATATTCAGCGATACCAGGCGTTTGGCGAGAGGGAGCAGGCGACTCGCTCGGAGTTGTGTATGCTTTTCGCGTTGCATACCCCCGCCCCTTGCTTGCAGCAGGCCGCTTTCTTTGTTTCGGCGACAGGTTGGCTTCGGCAGTCGCGCGGCGCGTGTTGGAGCTTTCTTTTTGTGCAACTTTTGCTGAGATATCCTGGTTACTTTGATGTATGCGTGGTGCACTGCATTTGCGCAATTGGTTAGGAAATGAAATGAAGTCTGCTAGCAACTACTGTGATGGTTGACCATGTTCGTGATGGGATCGCGTTGGCCTAGCGTCCCGAGGTCTGAGCTTGGGCGTGGATGCGCTTTCCGCGCTGAGACGCAGCTTCCCTCTCGGCGATTGACGACTGCGACGCGCCTGCCTGCTTGTTCGAGACGCGCGCTCAGGCGACAGCGGGCCAGCACAGGACTAGTGGAACCAGACACAGAGCACTTGGCCATGGACGACGGAGCGGCTGCCACGGCGCCTCTGCCTGCGCGCCCCGACGAGCCCGACACGAGAAACAGCCTGCGACACATTCTGGCCGCCGACCCCCCGATGGACGACTCCAAGCCCTCGCCCTCGCAGGCCAACACGCCTGTCCCCGATGGGAGCGACGCTGGCGGCGATGGGCCCGACGCCGCCCGCCCCGTCAACGACACGGACCCGGCGAGGCCGTACTACACGGCGACGACGACGACGACGCGCCGCAATGCCAACGGCAGCGTGTCGTCCGTCTACAGCGGCAACAAGATCAAGCACCTGAAGAAGGACGACGGCATCCCGCTGTGGCGCAAGGACATCCAGTTCGACTTCCTCAAGCTCGTCTTCGAGGACGACCGGCCCGTCTTCACCAAGCAGTCGGACAGCACCAGCGGCCACACCTTCGCCGACATCTACCTCGACGCCATGGCCAAGAGCAGCAAGTGCAGCAAGATCCTCAAGGACAAGCTGCTGACGGAGCGCCCGGCTGCCATCAACATGGCCATGGTGTGTCTGCTCGTCAACGTCGGCCGCATGAACACGACGCTCAACTGTAGGCCACCTGCTGTCCCTCCTCGAGCCCCCCTAACCTGCCACAGTCTTCCCCGAGATGCGCGCCCAGCTGCGCACCTACCACTCCATCCCCTCCCTCCAGGCCCACCAAGACCCGAATGCCTACAAGCAGCTGCAGGACGCGCCCCGCTTGAAGTCCATCCTCAAGGGTGCCACCGAGGACCAGGAGCAGCCCAGCACCATCGAGGAGATCATGGCAGCCTCCGTCCCGCGTACCAACCCCGTCAACCTCATCTTCGTCCTGTCGCAATACGCCCCCAAGATCTCAGAGCTGCACTTCTTCCCGCCGCGCGACTTCTTCGACCTCGTCATGCGCTCCAACCTGAGCAGCAAGAGCAGAGCCACGGCCTTCCTCTGGCTCATGTGGTGGTATCTCGAGAGCGACTTCACCAAGGAGGCTGCCGAGAGCAACCCTTTTGGTCCCGGCCAGATGGGTCCGGCCGACGATCCGACTACGGCTGAGTTCCCTATCAAGTGCCCGCCTTTTGACATACTCTCGCCAGAGCAGGAGGCGCTGGAGAACGTCGACTCCATCGAAGAGAAGACTTTCGGTGAGATTAAGCGCAAGGAGAGGACAGCTATATTGGCAAGCGACATGGCGCCCGTCGTGACAGGCCCCAAGCGTACCAACAAGAAGGGTGAGTGCTGCTGTTCACCCATGACTCCGCTCACGTCCGGCTGTAGCTGACCCACCTCTAGGCTTCAACCAGAACCCAGTCTTCTCCATCGCCGCCGATGATGGTGCTTGGACACCTGGACGCGACAGGCAATCGCCTTCCCATGGTATGCTGCTCTCTAGCCGTTGCGGCGACACCGATCTAACAACACCAGGCTCCGCACGAGGACGAGGCAAGCTTGCAAAATCCATCATCGAACGAGACTACCCCTCAGACACTGACCGTACTCGGTCTGCGTCTCCACCGAACAGCGTCTATAACACAGCCAAGAAGGTGGCTACGCCCAACATGCGCATCAATACCCTCCTCAACGAAGACGGACCGGCTTCGTCTCCTGCGCCCAAGGGCCCCGGCCGCGGGAACTGGTCGCGCAATCGCACATCAGGCATAGGCGCCGGAGGAACACCAGCCGCACGTTCTTTCAAGACCAAACTCGACGCTCCACACTCGCAAGATGGCCAGTCCCCCTCCACATCCGCACCCACCTTCAACGGACCACACGGCTTCTACCTCCCGCTCAACGGTTCCGACCCCTCGCACAAACGAACACGTCCCCTTACACAACACCAACTAGCTGTCGAGCAATACAGGAGGCGACGTGTCGACGTCATTCTTGACCGAGGTATTCGCATCGAGTACGCCGCCGCGGCCAAGCGCCGCCGCAAAGCCAACCCCTTTATGCGCAGCTGGATCCGCTGCAAAGGCATGGCCGACGGCTACGACACAGACGAAGAATCGCACGCGCAATTTGCCCAACTTCCCGAATACGAACTCGGCACCAAAACACCCCCGCCCATGCCCTCCGGCCTCGTACCTCTCGACTTTGGCGGCGAAGTCAACGACCATGGCGAGGAGTCGTACTACCGCGCTAAGATGCTCAGCAGAGCCCTGCGTCGCTTGGATCGTTGGGAAGGCGGCAGAAGTGCGCTCAGAGCCCGACCCAAGGGCGAGAGGGGTAGCGGATTGCCAGACGTCCATGACAGACCTGTTTTGGGTAGTGAAGATGAAGATGACGAGGATGATGGCGATGACATGATGGATGTGGATGAGATGGAGAGGAGGGAGGCGTTGGAGGATGCTAGTGAGGAAGACAGCGATGATGATGTTGACATGGAGGGCGAGAGGAGATGGGATCCTACTTCACTTCCGCCATTGCCCAGGATGGCTTGACGCGGTGTTGGGCTCAGTTGAGTAGCTGTGAAGTTGTAACTTTGGCATTCTGTCTTGTCTTTTGTAAGGGTCGGGTTTCTTGTGTTTCGATAGGCTGGGTAGCATGGCGTTCATTGCGTGAGACGTGTAGTCGTCTTTATATGGAGATCGGAAAGATTCATTTGCCAGATTATCTGATAATATCGTTCTCATAAAAGACTGGGTGCATAGTAATACCTTGTAATATGGGGGTGGCTTTGTGTTTGTCGATGTACGCTGATGACTAGACCACCGTGTTGGTACGATTGATACTGATGACTGTTAAAGACACGTAACCTAATAGAGACATTGGACTTTTGCAACCGTATATTACAGTGCAAGGCTGGGCTAAGGTTGGCTAGTTATCGACACCAGATATGTGAACCTTTTAAGCCACATTCCCAACATAACAACACGACTGACATCAACTTGAAGCTTGAATTCGACAACAACTTGCAGCAAGCTGATTTTATAACCTACAACTAAGCCAACAGAAAGTTCAATGGTATCGTCACAAACAATAACACCCTAACGAAGTCATGCCCAACTCTTGACTACAAGCGGACATCTCCTAGCAAATTATTCCCGCGCACTCCGGCAACAGAAAATCCCTGGCTGCCGCCTCAGATCAGAGCTTTCGCTCGACGACGACGACGAAGACAATGACCAGGAAGACACCGACGGGCGTCCTGGTGCCGAATTGGGTTCTGGTCCCACACCTCCCTAAGGCGCAATTGTATACGCATTGCCATGTTCATTATCCCCACCTGCATTGGCATGGCCATTAGAAGCGAAGTTTGTATGCCCGTTGGCAAGCCCATTCGTGTGTCCGTTCGTCAGCCCCCCGTTCGCATGGCCATTGGTAAGATGGCCATTGAGACCCGTCGCAACAACAACATCCTCGCTATCGTAGTGCAGCCGTAGACTCGTGGGGATGGGACTCTCCTTCGAGCTCGAATCAAGATAATGTCGCATCGTTATGCCGGCGAGTTTGTGCTCCGTGACGGTAAAACGACCCTGTTTGCCCGGTGCGCGCCGCACGTTTGGTAGTTTGAAAACTTCGCGCAGCGTCGCGGCGAGAGACGGGCCTACGAGGCGGGCGCCGAAGCAGAAGTGCAGGCCATGGCCGAGCAGTGTGTACTCCTTGAATGGGCGATGCGGGTCTAGGATCTCCGGGTTGGGAAACGCAACGGGGTCCATGGCGGCTTTGGACGTTGCAATGAGGATCGTGTGGCCCTTTTTGACGGAAACAGGGCCGCGGACGCCGTCGTTGACGGTAATGTCGCGCGTCGCAACGCGAGGTAGACCGGGAACAACACCAACGTGGCGCATGCCTTCGTAAACGAAGCCTTGGAGTTCGCGGTCCGAGGTCGTAGGGTCCATGTGCGATAGCTCGACGATCCTTGCCTTGTACTTTTCGTATCCAGGAGATAGGAACAAGTCGATCAGCAGACTGGCTTGCTGTGTCAGATTTCCGGCGACGGGCGCTCCCATACCGATGCAGTCACCGACCATGTCTCCGATGGGCAGCTTGGTGTCCGCTAATGCATGGTAGATGCGGTCGGCGTGTGGGCCTACCTCGAAAGCGGAGCCCTTGGCCATCCAGTCGACGAAACCTTCTAGACGTCCAGTTTGCGTCTTAAGATGGGTTTCGAAGATGGATCGGAGAGGGGCTGCGGCTTGCATAGCGCCTGCACGCAGCTTCCATTCGTTATGGGGCATTATGTTGAAGGACTGGTACATGACTGGGCGGAGGTTAGCACCTGTTGCAGATTCAAGAGCGCTAGACTGGTTACTTACATAGTACGAGATACGCTAGGAAAGCTTCGTGGACGGAGAGCAAGCCTCTAGGTTGCTCTTGTGTCTTCAGCGGGAGTGCGAAACGCTCAGCGAGCCAAAGGATTGGCGTGATATTGGTAACATCACGGACAATGTCGATGCTCATCCTGCCCTTGGCGCCTTTGAGGGAGTTCTTCTTGATGAGATTGCGTACGTTGGTCGTGAAAAACTCGTTGATGTTCTTCTCGAAGCCCTCCTCAAAGAAGACCTTGTGCAGAATGTTGGAGCGTTCATCATGCTTCTTCTGCTCGTCCCAGCCGATCATGAAGTCATGTCCAGCAGTACAGTTGCGAATAGCTGCCTGGTACATGACAACGAAACTCTCACGATCCTCGAAGATTTTCTTGCAACCCTCCTGAGTTTGGACGCTGATGATGTCGTAATCGCTGGGAGGGCGTCTGAGGTCGTACTTTTCAAGCACGCCATTTCCTTGAAGAATCTCCTTCGCTGCTTTGGGGGTGTAGAAGGGCAGCAGCGCGTAGCTGGAAGTTCCCTTGAATCCACCCGGAAGACCCTGGAAGAGCAGCTTAGGAAATACACCACCGTATGCACCGGGTGTTGTCTCCGCCAGCAAAGCCGCTCCCCACTGCGTAAGGGTGTTACTGTTGAAGTCGTAGCTCAGGAAACGATCACCGCGAACCAATGCGACGGCGTCGTCCAGGATACCTCGACCAGTCGTTTGACCAGGGCAGACACCGCTTCCCGGCATGGCAGGTTTGGTGCACTCGGCCATCAATCCAGGATAGAGTTCCATGTTCTCCATGTGGCCGTACAACAGCTCGGCTGCTCGTGCTGTCTCTTTATCGGAACACCAATCTTCAAACGTATCGTACGGCTTCAGATTAAGATACCGGCGGAACTCGTTGAGCGTGCAGACATTGAACATCTCACGGGCCTGCAATTGGCCCATGAGGTCAACGACCTTTAGACTGGCGGGGGTACCGTGGGCACCAAAAGCATGGGCAGGCTCCTCGATGCAGTCTTTGATAAGCTCGGAAAGTTGGGCATCGTTGAACCTGCCGTCAGCGCCTCGCTCAAGGCCTCCAAAAGTCCACTCCCAGGGCTTCTTGCTCATCAAGTCATGACCATATACCTTCATGACTTGGTGGAACATCTCGATTGTCACATCGTCGATGTGGCGGATGTCAGGGAAGACGGAACGGATGATATCTTCCATCCATGTCTCATCCGCGGCACTGAGAGCAGCGTGCCAGTGGTAAAGGACAGCAAACTCCACGGATACATGGCTGCCGGTTCCACGCTCGACACGTGTGCCGCCTTGCTTGATCTCTTTGCCAAGATCAAGAGACCATTCCGAGTTGGCTCGTGGTGTGTTCAGGATGGCAGCGACATAGTCTTTCAGTACGACTGAGGCAAAGAAACCGACGTTAATGTTGCGCGTGATCTGGAAGATGTCTTCGTCTTGCCTGAAATCGAGTTAGGCTCATATCGCGTACAGGGACTACAGCAAACTTACCATTTCCTGCCTGCCTCGTCCAGAGTATCCCAGGGCTTGTATTTGCCGTCCTCGTTCACTGACAGCAGCGACTCCGCGACGTGGTTGTGGTTTCTCGAGAACATCAACAGTACTGCGACTACACCAGGGGGCATCATCATGATGCGCTCCGAGGCGATTGAGTCTGGGTAGATCAGGCCATCTTTGTAAGTTCGCACGCGATGTTGCTCCTTCTCTGTATTGCCGTACAGGGTGCTGAGGTCAACATAGCTCGAAGTCTCATTGATCCAAGGATCTGTCCTAGAGGTTTGGAAACATTCGTGTATGACTATGGTTGCGAAGGAGAAGAAGAGGCGATTCAGACCAGAGGGGTGCTCGCGGAAAGGACCACTGCGCTTGAGAAGCGCCTCGTATACGTCTTCAACGTCAGGTAAATTTGGCCCTTGAGAAGTTGTCAGTCCTGATTCGCATGGGATGATAGCAACAGGGTACTTACCTTTCGGTTTGGTGGGAGGTACATTTCGCGCATATGGCGAACCTGCCTTGCCCATTTCAGGGTTGTGGGGATTGTTTCCTGAGCCGTCGTGCTTCCGGTATCGTGCCGATGGGCCGGCATGCGTAGGTGTTGGGTGTGGTAAATCATTCCAGAGCATGCTGATGAAACCATCCGACACCTTTGCACTGAGACCGCTGTTCAGAGGAAGACCCTGTAGCATCTGAACTCCCTTCTCGAGGAGAAGTTCTTTGTCGTCCAGAGGCTCACCGGATGCGAGTGTCGTAATGGCATCGAGGGCAAACTTGGCATCCTTAACACCGAGACCTCTAATGTCACTGACGATGCCAGTATTCTGGTGGTTCTTCATGCCACTCGACGCTTCCGCTGTTCGGCCATCGCTGGCTTGCGTCGGCTTCCTCCTGATCTTTCCGATCAATGTTTGTATCTGGCTAGGCATGATGAATAAGTGTGTGTATGACCATGTGGAAAAGATGGGAACGGGGAGAATATGAATCCCAGGGCCGGACGGAGTTCACAAAGTAAGTTCAACGTAGCTTGCTGTTGATCTGGGAGGCGCAATGCTCCCCACGCAGGAGCTTGGCCATGGCAAGCAGCAGCGAGCCAGTTGCGTGGCGACGATCGCTAGCAGCTACGGTGTGTTGATCAGCATATGCACTCGGCGAACAGTGTCCTGCGGCTTCCTCAAGGGCGGACGAACCCATGCCTGCATCGGGATGATGTGAGTAGCGTCCGGATCTTGATATCGTCAGACCTCTGATGGCTACAAATGTCCGACTGCTCATTGGTCGTGACTTCCTTTGTGGAGGGTAGTGCCAGACGGATTTTGCGCTACCTTCGCTAAGAACTGACAGAGGGGTATCGAGCACTGCATGACAAGTCCAAGGAATGATCTGTGAGCGGTCCTCAAGACCCACAGCGTAGTAGCACCATTGGCTCCATGAGGAAACGACTAACTAGACCCACCTGTGACGATCCATGGATGGCCTTTGCGACATTGCGAAAAGTCCAAAAGCAACGTGTAGCCAGGAGGTGGGTACGCCTGCCACGTTTCAGGCTTCAGCGCTTTTGGTTGCCTGGGAGTCGTTGTGGTCTCACTTCGGCTGTCTCCCTATGGGAACGTGTCGAAGATGTCGCAACCCTGGCGGTCGATAACATGATAGACAGGAACGGCGACCTGAACTCGCGACCATTCCAAACAGAGACGTGGACAAAAGCCATAGACGAACTATCAAGCGATCGGCATCCCGATTCAGCTTTTTTCGGCTGAGTAGTGGAAGGAGACTCTAGCGCTTGGGGCACCGGAATTGACCGACCTTACTTCCCGACGAATGGTCGCGCAGTCATGTGCTAGCAAGTGGACAGACGAGAGTGAGTTTCAGCTGATGTGGTGGCGGTCAACAACAGGAGTGCCAGCTTGCAAATCTCCGAGTAGGGTGCGGTATCAGGCAGGCACTAGCGACGGCGGTCAGTGGTCTACGGCCTGTCCCGAAGCCGTAAGGTTTACTGTCCGGTTCATCCAAGACGCCGGCGGTGGTTGTGGTGACTGGGAGGTGCGATCGATAGCCGAGACGACGGCAATCGAGACGGCTGGTGCACGGGCCGCCTCCCCACAAATGATCGCTGGAAGGGTAGCGTCAACCATCGACGCGACGTGCTTTTCCTGCTCACATGTCGGCGAGCAGACCTACACCAACCTCTCCTCTCTGATCGGCGCGTTCTTGTTGAATGCACTGCTTCCGAGTCCAATTGGATTAGACACCACTGCGATCACGAGTAACGCGCTCAGCATTAGCTCTCGGAGCTTGCCTGCCTGGACTGCGTAGCATCGCGTCCATCGGTTACCACCATATTGCCAGCCGGGATAGTGGCGAAACGGTGGCATTGGCTTACTTGCAGTCGAGGGCCACATGCGTTTCTTTTCTGTAATCAATTGCAGCACGACACGGGACAGGATGCGGTGTATCTGTCGTGCCTTCTGCCAGGCAACGCTCAGATGCTTGAGTGGCTGCCGCATCATCGATGTAGCAACTCAGGGTGGGGGCGTCGTATAGCGCATGGTAGTCAGTTTATCTCAGCTTTCAAAGGTCAATAGTCGCTGTAGGGCGAGCGGCACTTCAGAACGATCAGCGGCTGCTATTAGCGGCGGGACTACTCCCAGCCCACCACCTGCGACATCGACGCGTCGATAGGCGAGCTTTGTTACAAGCCGCATTAGCAATGGCGATCAGTATCTTAATGTGGCTTGATACGCTCGGAAGCTTTGGAGACAGACCAGACGGGGAGCACGCGTCAGTTGTGTTAGGCTTTTGTAGCCGATCCCCGCGTTGATAGAGATTACTTGGCTACTTGACACTTCGCGACTGCTTCGTTCTGACGACCAAGCTGGCTTCCTATCAAGGTGCTCTTCCTCGTCAAGCCCCACGTCTCAACATGGCGCGCAAGAACTCAGAGCAGTCACGTCTACCGAGCGTTTCGCCTCAGGTATCCGCACAACCACCTAACAACAACCCTATGGATTACGGAGCCGTGTCACGACGTCCGAACCATGTGACCAAGAAGTTTGTCCTGTGCTTCGATGGTACAGGCAACAAATTCTCAGGCACAGACTCCGACAGCAACATCCTCAAAATCTATCGCATGCTCGATCGCAATGGGGATGATCAGTTCCATTACTACCAGCCCGGAATCGGTACATATGTTACGAAAGCTAATGGATCCATGACCCGAACAGGTCGATGGGAAAAGTTCCAGTCATGGTACGCAAAGGCAAAAGATAGCGCAATAGGTACGTTCGGCGCGGCTCGTTGTGATGCATGGGATCTGATCTGGCGTAGGAACTTCATTCGATCAGCATGTCATGGCGGGATACAAGGTAAGCCATCCCAGGAGGTAGCTCTATCCTCAGCTTAGTGGCTAGAGGACGGAACCCGGTCGCAGCTGGCTGACATGGACTGGACAGTTCCTAATGCGATACTATACACCTGGCGATGATATCTTCTTCTTCGGCTTCTCGCGTGGTGCATATACCGCTCGCTTCCTCGCAGAGATGCTTGATCACGTTGGTCTCCTCTCTGTAAGCAACTGCCCAATATCTGTCAGGCGATTTCTAATTGTCGACAGGCTGGAAACGAAGAGATGTGTCAATTCGCATGGAAGTGAGTATAGCATGTAGCATGCATGAACTCTACACTAACGCAATCTCAGAACATTCCAGAAATGGCAATGTAGATTACCGGACGAAAAAGGCGGCAAAGATCGCAAGCCAGGCGAGAAATCTGAGAAGCTAAAGCTTCTGGAATTCATGTGCGCGTTTCGCGAGACGTTCAGCCGTCCCGTCAAACCCATTCGGTTTCTGGGCCTCTTCGATACAGTCAATTCCGTGCCTGCTTTCGAGAACGCCTGGATGCAACGTAGCAGATTCCCCTACACCGCAAGAAGCAGCGCCCACGTAATACGACATGCAGTATCCATCGATGAACGACGCGCAAAGTTCAGACAAGATCTCATCTCTCAAGAGAAGCCCGACCGGTCAATGTTGTACAAGCATCGCCACAGACACCGGCAGCACATGAGGGATCTGATCCATGGTGATCATGAAGACCATGACCTAGACGAGAAAGACCACGACGAACAGCAGAGTAGAGGTCGGCGAGATACATTAGCACCACCACCTGAGCGTTACAGAGACCCACATGAGACTTCAGGCGTACGCAGCCGTAGCGCGGACTGCTCCCAGCTTGATGGCGTTCACGGCTCTGCTACTCCTTCGATGCGATCCTATGACGCTGCGGGAACTTTCAACTCTCAAGACGAAGATGGCGAGCAGGATATTCAAGAAGTCTGGTTTCCTGGATGCCATGCAGTAAGTGTGCTCGTCACGGAGGTTCAATTTCAATACTAACGTCGTGTAGGACATCGGAGGAGGCTGGCCTCTTGGTGATGACGATGCGGCACTGAGCCACGTAGCCCTGGTGTGGATGGTGCGCGAAGCTCAAAAAGCTGGGCTCGACTTTGACGAAGACAAGCTCGCAGCTCTGAGTTGCTGCCACGAGGAGCCCACAACCAACGTGTCGCGAGCGCAGAACAACATCCCGATGATTGCAATCGATCCTGCGTCGCCCTCACCCGTCATCGCCAATTCGGGCGCGCAATCCGTCGACACAGCTGGCTACACTGACGACGACAACATCCTTTCGCACCATCGCGAACACCCTAACACGCATTTCCACAAACATTTCCACAGCGCTGCGACCAAAGGCCGTATCCACGACGTCCTGCAATTCAACAATGGTGCCAATCGCATGGGCGTCGTTTCGTGGAACATGATGGAGTACCTGCCTTTCCGACGCATGGACTTACAGGAGGATGGGACATGGAAAGCGATCCGATGGCCTTTGCCCAAGGGTGAGACGCGCGACATACCCGCGAATGCCGTCATCCACAGCAGCGTGATTAAGCGTATGCGCGCGGATCCAACCTACCGACCAGGCAATCTGATTGTAGGTGGCGGTGGAAGAGGTGTCAGGCACGCTCCCAAGGACATGGGTATGGGCCAATGGGTCGTTGCGTGCGATGAGGGCCATCATGTAGGCGAGTGCTTCATGCGCAGAAGCCCACCTGAGAGAACAAAGACGGAGGAAATGGAGCAGCCAGCGTGCGTGGGTGGCATGCAAGTAAGTATCACCGATCCGACTACTCGAACTGAGAACTAACGAATCAAAGGGAAACTACTTCGCTGGCCGCAAGAGGTCGACTGCTCTGTAGACCAAGACACTCGTCCTGTGCGCCGCTTCTACCTAGATGTCTTCCAGGAATTGTTTCTATTTTACTCCACTTTTGATACGGCCGTCTTGAAATCCATGTCTCCTGCACAAAATGACGAAGTGACATGTGTTCGTGTCATTGTTGTCACAATATTGGAAGCCTGTGGTTTGACCTCGATATATGCAAATCGCTACTTGTTCCGCCTGTGTCGAGTTCACACCTCTTCCAGCATCATTCCCATTCATGCAAATGCTCAAGCCTTCTGGGCGTCGTGACCCCAGTTTTTCAAGCTCTTGTAGCTCTTGCTATCCGTGTCCTTCTTCGCCTTGTCCTCTTGCGCAAGATGCCTCTTGCAGTATGCTACCACCTTGCGCATGTGGTCAATGTCTTCTTGTTCATACTTGTCCGCGTCCTTCTGCGGATTGTTCTGCAGTATAGCAACGATTTTACGACCCGAATCGTGGCCGACTGTCTCGCCGGAGCCGTTGTCTTTGGACCTGTAGGCGTCTTAGAGGGCATGTATGTCATAAGATTCGCAACGTCAGCACTGCATTCGTTGCAGGCAGGGCTTACCAGCCGGCTCCAGCGGATTCTTCGCTGCCAAGCCAGTCTTGTAGTTCGTCTGCCGACATGTTGACCAGCTCGTTGAACTCCCTTGCGATGCCGTAAGCACTTTGCTTGCGTTGACGTTCATGGGCCACTTACTCAATCACGGTTTCGTTGTCTTTGACCATTTTGTGATCTACTTGTGAGTCCGGAGGTTGTCTATAGGAAATTTGAGTTTGGTGTACTCCGCAATGTCTTCCCGAGTGTTCTTGTTAGGGGTTCTGGGTTGATGCAGCATTCTCAGTTGGCTCTTGTGTATCGCGACATGATGACATCACCATCGCGTTCCAACGGTGCCTAGAAGGACCAAGGAACGCCGCACGTGACTTGGCAGACCGCGTTGAAGGGCATTGTCTTTGTTCACTCAGACATCGATACATCGAAAGATGCGGGAATGACGACGTTTCAGATCGTACCTGGCATCGGCGCGTTGCCGGCGCAGTGTCTCTTCCCTTCTGCGGTGACAGGATTACTATGTACATCCCACCGGATGCGCTAAACCGCACAGAGCAAGAAGCCGTGAGAGTCAGTTGTCGTGTAAATTACCTAGACACAAGTCATGTTGTAGGGAGAGTTGCGCAAGAAGGTTGCTGTTGTTGGTGCTTGTGTTGTTCCTTCTCCATTTCGTCCCCAGTGCTTACTACCGAGGAGAAGTTTCTCCAGTCTCCGCAACCTCCACACCCCTTCTTCTCCCCAACACGCAGGCTGCCCCTCAAAGCCTTCACACCCACTCCACGACGTGGGAACTGCCGAGATTACGGCCTCACTTTCTCGTCCGATGCGGGTCGGACATGCCAAGGTAATGGAAGGTTCTTAGTGTCTTCCTTGAGCCTCATGTGGGCCGCTCTCGCACCAATCCGTCGCCGCAACCTGGCTTACGTTGCATCCAAACTGGGTCCCTCGCTTTACTTGACCGGAGAGAGACTACAAGCGATCGGAGATTGCAGTCCAAAACAAGCACAGCGACAAAGCTTGTGCCGGTTCGCGCGGCAATTGTTCAAAGAGTCGGAGGGATGGTCGGAGCACAGGTGTTGAGGCTGCACAGGCCCGGATGGGGTCGTACGCATCTCCATCATCCCCACTGCCGAGAGCGTCTGTCGCATCTTGAAGTGAAGTATCTTCACCGACATGGCCCCGGCCGAAGAATACGCGTCGTCGAGTCGATATCCACAAGTCACGCGACCGTCACCAAGTTTCTGGCGCCCGGCTGTGCGGCACAACGGTCCCTGGAGCGCGTCGCTGAGTGCTCTGCGCCTGAATGCGGGGTGCGCATCAGAGGCGTTCACTTTGCACGTTAGGGATCTAGCAGGACGCCTTGTACAACGCCTACCGTCAGATGAGCATGTGAGAGCACGATCCGATCCATGTGTGCTCGAGGCCGTCTATCTCTTGGTGGGCTTCCCGGAACGTCGGGCGGATTTGGCTTGGCTATCGAATCGCGACCTGCTTCCCCACATGCACGCCCCTTGTCCCCCAGCGGCTGCGTCGCATTGACAAGCCCACTACTGCAGTTTCAGACCCCCGGATCACTTTTGTTTGGCTGTGGAGGAGGTGAAGCCAAGCTGGTAAGGCCGCTCGCGCGCAATTTCGCGTGACGGCGTGGCGCGTATGACGTAGGAGCCCCGGAGTCGAACGCTCGGCGCGATGCTGGGCATTACCGCATTACGGGACACGGGACTGGAATTGGCATCGATACTTAAGATTCGTCGTGTGCCGAACAAGTAAATCCATCTTGTCTCGCACATCGGTCTTGTCGTGATCGAATCGTTACTACAACCATGGGTCTGGGCAAAGTGTACGTTTGACGCCGTTCGACTATGCATGAATGCTATATTGACTCTGAATAGTTCTGTCCGCGTTCGCGGTGCCGAGTGCGGTATCGAAGCCATCATTCTTGGTGTCATCACATCGATAGGTGGTTTCCTCTTCGGTTACGACACGGTATGCATCTGCCAATCTCTGCCTGTGAATGCGTGTGGCTCACGTAATGCAGGGTCAAATCAGTGGAATCCTCATCTTCAAGGACTTCATCCAGCGTTTTGGACAGGACCAGGGCAATGGCGAGAAAGCATTCGATCCCACGATTTCGTCCCTGCTTGTATCCCTCATGTCCATTGGTACTCTCATCGGCGCGCTCGCTGGTGCTTACACTGCCGACTGGTTTGGTCGTCGCCGCAATCTCTCCATCGGTGTGCTCATATTCGTCATTGGCAACATCATCCAGGTCACAGCGATGAACACCTGGGTCCACATGACTATTGGTCGTATCGTTGCTGGTCTCGGTGTCGGTATTCTCTCTATTGGTGTACCGATGTACCAGTCCGAGGTCTGCCCACGAGAGATTCGTGGTGCCGTTGTCGCATCTTACCAGCTTATGATCACTGTTGGCATCCTGAGTAGGTCTGGCCCAGATGTGTGCTTACAAAGTACTTACTATATGCAGTTTCCAACATTATCAACTTTGGTGTCCGTGACAATCCGGGCCAAGACAGCGATGCCGCCTGGAGAATCGTCATTGGCCTCGGAATCGGCTTCTCGCTCCCTCTTGGCTTCGGTGTACTCTTCACGCCAGAATCGCCCAGATGGTTGGCCGGTAAAGGCCGTTGGGAAGAAGCGCGCATGTCAATGGCTCGTCTCCGAGGCTTGGCACACGACCCCAACCACGAGTTGGTCAACTCGGACTTCAAGGAGATGGAGGATTCCATCAACGAGCAAAAGAGCGCCGGGCAAGGTACTTGGGTGGAATGCTTCACTGGCCAGCCATCCGGTATCCCGCGTCTTGCATACCGTACCCTCGTCGGATGTGCTATCCAATTCTTCCAGCAGTGGACTGGTGTCAACTACTTCTTCTACGTAAGTTCCCTCGAATAACGACCTCACATGCACGCCGCTAATCGTCACAGTATGGCGCGACTATCTTCCAATCCGCAGGCATTGATGATCCTCTCCAAGTTCAACTTATTCTTGGTGCTGTCAACGTGGCCATGACGATCCCCGGGTTGTACCTCATTGAGCGAGTCGGTCGCCGTGTGCCGCTCGTCATTGGCGGTCTCTGGCAAGCTACTTGGCTGCTCATCTTTGCCATCATCGGTGTTGCGCTCCCACCGCAAGACAACCCCACTGCCGGTATCGTCATGATCGTCGCTGCTTGCATGTTCATTGCAAGCTTCGCCGCCACCTGGGGTCCTTTCATTTGGGTAATCATTGGCGAAACTTTCCCGCTCAGAACTCGCGCGAAGCAAGCCTCTTTGGCTACAGCGTTCAACTGGCTCGGTAAGCAACATGCTTTCTTATGCCGACTTCGCTTACTAACGACCATTCTTAGGCAACTTCCTGATCGGTTTCCTCACACCTTACGCTGACGACGGCATCGGATACGCCTTCGGTTTCGTTTTCTTCGCCTGCAACTTCGTCGCCGCCGGTGTCGTTTACTTCTTCGTCTTCGAGACCAAATCGTTGTCTCTTGAGAACGTCGATATCATGTACTCGGACCCGAGCCTATCTGCCAGGACCAGTAAGAAGTGGGTCCCGGCTGGATACATCAGCCGTAACGAACGCGACGACTCATACTGGGAGCGACGCCACAGCGCTGTTGGCGCTACTGGTGCTGTTGGATCTGAGAAGTATGGCGACAAAGATGTCGATACTTCGCCCGAGAGGGGCATGTCAGTGCATCAGGAACACATTGACGAGGAGCGCCGAGGTTAGGGTTTCTCTCGATGCATACTCAGGTTCATACCCTGGTATCTGGGACTAAAGATGCATTCGCACAGCTTAGTGACCCGCTTCCTTTAAGCATGACACCGCACTCTACCAAGCGGTATACATAATACACAGATTATCCCATTCAATACAACATCAACTGCTGTTTCCAGTGTCCAAGTCTGCTTTGTCTCCCGTTCCGTAAACGTGATGACAAAATGCCGACACAGCCACACCCCTGCTAAATTTAGCGTGCTGCGTGGCGCATTCCACAAACAACGCGTCAGCTCCACGTCTTCTCCCCAGCCACGCTCCGCTTTCACTCACCAGAACAACAAGAACAGCATCTTCATTCCTCTGTACTTTGGCTGCTCAGTACCCAGGCTTCCGCTCTGCCCACGCTCAAACACTTCACACCACAGAGACGTACAACTACACCGCCATGCCGCCAGCAGCGTCGCCTCGCAACACCAGCACGCTCGCCAAATTAGCGCGCCGGACCCTGGTCACAGCGGGGCCGGCTGTCGCCTCGCAGGCTTCGCATCACTTTGAGCGCCGCGGGTTGAGTGTAAATCACACCCAAGGGGTTACGCTGGGTGTTATTGCTGCGTATGTTGTCGTTATTGCGTTGTTGTGGAACTTGCCGTATGTACGGTGGGTGTTGTGGCCGTTCAAGGTATGTAGGTAGCGTGGGGCAATGGGAGATGTTGATAGCTAACGAAACCCACAGATGCTCGTCATAGCCTTTCATGAATTCTCTCATGCAATAACATCCTGCTGTACCGGCGGGCGAGTGGAGTCCATCTCCCTTGATCCCCATGAAGGCGGTGTAACGCATATGCGCGGCGGCAAGCAATTCATAACTCTGCCTGCTGGCTACTTGGGCTCCTCATTGATAGGTGCTCTGCTGACCTTCTGTGGCTTCAACATCGTGGCATCCAAAGTAGCGAGTATAGTGCTAGGCGTTTGCTTCTTGCTGACACTATGGTGGGCGAGAAAAGACTGGTTGACTATCGTCACAATTCTTCTCAGCGTAGGGCTACTGGTAGCCTTCTGGTTCATCGAACATGGCGAGGCGTTGAGGTTCATGGTCGTAGGTGTCTTTCCATGTCCCCTCGAAACGTCCTTGCTAACGCCGCTCCAGCTTTTCATCGGCGTCATGTCTTCTCTCTACAGCGTCTGGGATATCTGTGACGACCTCATTCTCCGTAAGGTCAACTCGTCTGATGCCAGCGTCTTCGCTAAGCGGTATGGCGGTTCGTCGCAATGCTGGGGTGTCATTTGGTCGCTTGTGTCGTTGGTGTTTATGGTATGCGGGATCCTTGCGGGGTTGGCAGCCTTTAAACAGAGCTTCGAACAGCAAGAGAAGGATAGTCAAGACTTTATTCCTACGGTACGGATGATGATGAGGGTGTGATCTGTCGTCCAATAAAAGGCCTTTTCTGGATTGGCGTCTGTAGATTCGGCATGCGTAGTTGGTGATGCTTGATATATCCGTATAGCATTGAGCCTTGCAAAACTCAGATCATTTATCACGGGGGAGTGACATTGACACTCGTAGTTCAAGGGCAACGGGAGTGTTTTGCGGCAGTAATGGTTAGCCGAAAAAGTACCTTGGAGTGAATGGAGTTGGCAACCGTATCTTCATTGACCCGGAAGAAGAAAGTTAAAGGTACAAGTTCCCGGTCATGCCATGCATGTAGCTCACGACCACCCGTCATGGTAAAAGAAAGGAAGTCGTTACCATCGAAAAGAAAAGGGGTCTCACACTTTTGGTCCGCGGCGTCACCAAATCCAATCTCCAACGTGCTCATTCCTACATGCGTCTCTACCACCATCTCACTCGCCTCCAAAGAATCCACCAAACTGCTGTTCCAGAGCCCGCTTCATCCGCTCAAGTACAACCCTGTTTGCAAGATGAAGAGGAGATCGTGTTGGTGATTTGCAGGAGATGGACAAAGTTAAGGTAACGTCGGGAAGTCTAGATACCCACGCAAGTCTTGATCGAAGTGAAGGTGAGAAGAGGGTAAGTTCAGAACGGTTACACTATTCTGATACCAAGATGTCGCCGAATGGAGCTGCTGCTTATAAGTGCTCGTACATCGAAGAATGTGTAGCGCTTACTGCGGTTGGTCACGGGAGGTGGCTGGCCAAAGGGAAGAGTGAGGCTAAAAAGAGGGTCGACACGTTCACATGTGATTAGATGAAGATCCATATGAATCGCAATATCTCCCCTAACGCAATCCCACCCCCTTCACACTTTCGAAAAGCGCCTCCTCTCTAACGAGCACGGCGCGATTTAAATCCTTCTTTTGCACGCTCGGGATGCCGCTCAAATGCAATGTCAACTCGAGCTCACCCACCAGACTCTTGAGCACATGCTCCACGCCTTTCTCTCCTCCAAGCGCCAGACCATACACATACGGCCTACCAATCAGCACGCAGTCGGCTCCTAGCGCCATGGCCTTGGCAATGTCAGCACCCGATTGTATCCCGCTGTCGAAGAAAATGGTCAACCTATCCCCAACGGCATCAACAATATGTGGCAGCACGCCCAACGACGAGTTCCCTCCATCGAGCTGCCTGCCTCCATGGTTACTCACAACGACGCCCTGCACGCCAATTTCCACCGCCTTCCTCGCATCAGCCAAGCTCTGAATGCCCTTGAGCACAATCGGCCCATGCCAGTGTTTCTGGAGAAACTCGACATCCTCCCAACTATGGCTCTCGCCCGGGAAAATCGTCCTCATCCATTCTGGCGCCGCAGCCTCCATCTTTCGTTCTACATCTACGCCATGTCTCGCTTTGAACTGTTTCCGGAACACAGGATCCGTCATGCCAAGTTCTACGCCTGTGCGGTCGGCACGCATGAAGGGGTTGTACCCGTTGTCCATGTCTTCGGGTCTCCATCCGAGGATGTACGTATCTAGAGTTACAAACAGAGCTGTAAAGCCGGCGTTCTTTGCGCGTTCAAGTAGCGAAATGGTGATGTCGTCGTGTTCGCGTGACGGCCAGTAGAGTTGGTACCAGCGTTGACTGTTGGGGCCGTTGGCTGCGGCAGTATCTTCTATACTCGTACTACTGGCCGTACTTAGGATGTACGGGATGGCTTCTTTTGCTGCTGCTTTTGCAGCCGCGACCTCGCCTTCTGGGTTGAAGATTTTGAGTACACCGACAGGCGCCATGGCGATGGGTGCTACCATCTTCTCCCCAAAGATTTCGGATGTCAGGTCAGGGAAGCCGTCGTACCTGACTAGGCGGTTGGGTACAATCGACCATCTTCTAAAGGCACTGCGGTTCTTGTCTGTGGTCTCCCGTACGCCGGCGGATCCGTATACGTAGCCTTTTGAGTCGGCTGACATGCGACTGCAGGCCAGCTCTTCCCATTTGTCAGCCTGGAAGGTGAGCGGTGGGCGTTCAAAGTCCAGTCCGCGCGTATATGTCTGCATTTCGTAGTCGACGGCATCTTGCTCTGGCTTGCGAGTTTGGAACTTGGGATGGTGTTGGGTCGCTGTAGGTTCGGACATGGTGGCTTTGGGTCTCTAACGGGTTGAAGTGAGGATTGAAGTTGAAAGTCGCGAAGAAACCTTCCGAGGGATGGCGTATGGCTAATGCACGTCACACCATGGCAGCTTCGCGGATACTTTCGGAAACGACGCAGTGACGTCACGCGCTGTCATGGCAAAGCACCTAGGTATGCCTAAGCATGCTGACAGATGGAGTACTTGCGGACACAGGTCCGTGTGGTGATGCATTTCTACCCGTCTAATAAAGTGCCTCTATGTGTCGGCTCCGTGATGACAGCCTGCGCAAAACATGCAGCCTCGGCCTGTGAAGAAAGGCGGGCATCCCAAACTCCATCCATGCAAATGACGACCATGGCAGTACAACAAGCAAGGCTACGTGGAACGTCTAGACAGCGACACAGCCGCCGTCAATCTTCAGGTGGCCGCCGGTCATGAACTTGCTGTCTTCGCTGACGAGGAAAGCGACGACGCTGGCCACGTCGTCGGGGCTGCTGAAGCGGTCGAGGGCAGTCTCCTCCTTGAGCTCGGCCAGCTTCTCCTTGCTCCAGCCGTCCTTGTAGCCGGGGGTCTGGATGATGCTGGTGTGGATGGTGTTGACGCGGATGTTGAGGGGGCCGAGCTCCTCGGCAGCGGTGAGGGCAATGCCGCGCAGGGCGAACTTGCTGGCGCTGTACGAGATGAGGTTGGGGAAGCCGCGCAGGCCGGCGATGGAGGAGCGGATGATGATGGAGCCGCCGGCGGCCGTCGTCTGCATGGCGGTGGCGGCGTACTTGACGCCGAGGAAAGCTGGCAGTGGTCAGCGGGTCACGTGGGGGGGGGGGGGGGGGGGGGG